>NW_024519206.1:22983662-23668516 GCF_017590135.1 Pyrgilauda ruficollis | reverse complement strand
AAAAAAATAAAAAAAATTGCATAACGAGATACTTTCTTTGGCAACTGCTTCCTGACAAATATTTACAAGGGCAGAGCGGGAGCGCGTTTCCGCCGACGTGAGCGGGGCCCGCCGCCTCCTTCCCGGGCTGCCCCGGGCTCGGGGATGAGCGGCGGGCCGGGCTCGGCGGCTGCCCCGTCTCAGCTCCGGGGCCGATTTTCCGCAGCAGCCCGAGCGTCTCCCGCACTTGGCGACGCGGGCGTCTGGGAAGACGGAGTTTCGCTACAGTTGGTGCCGGAGAGGTGGGGGGGCAGGAAAGGAAGAGAGAGGGCTCTTGTTTTCGGGAGGTCCGGACAGCTGCGTGGCTGCAGGAGCGGCAGCTGCAGCTCCCGAGGTGTCTCTTGGGAAGCTCGTCCTGGGGCGAGGGGGTGGCTGCTCTGGTCTGCGGGAAAAGGCGAGTCCATGCGCCCGGCTCCGCTCTCGTTTGCGGCAGAGCCCGGAGTACTTTAATGACCCTTTTTTATTATTATTTTCGATATTCTTTCCCCTCCCTTTTTAGGGGAGTACTAACTCGCCGGTGGGCTGCAGATCCCCTTTGGCGATAGGAGGGGGAAGATAGCAGGGTACGGGTTTATTTGTACGGAATATAATTAATCACGGTCACTGCAGTCAGCGGGAGATTACTAATCTCTTGCCTTGTGGGGTTTCGCTTTTAGTGGCATTGCATATTTGCTGGAGAGGCTGTGCTGCTGCTTCTGCGTGTCACCGAAATAAAGCTTTCTGTGCTTGGAGCGATCAGATTAAGTTTTTTTACACCCACCTTAAGCAGGGTGTTGTAGGGAACGACTCGGGCTGTGGGCGGTGTGGGGAAGCGCCCGCTGCTTCCCGTGGCCGGCTGGGGGGAGCACGGCGGCTCCAGCCTCCCGGAGTGCCGCGTTCCTGAGGTGTGGGCATCAACTCGAGGTTACTCCCAGAACTATCCAGGGCGCTTACTTCTCTAGGAAAAGTGTCTCCCGGTGTCTTGTTTTGTGGTTTGTTGTTTGGTTTAGTTTGTTTTTGTTTGTTTTTTTTTTTTTAAACAAAGCTTAGTTCATCTCTATTGTGCATGATTAGGTGCTCCTAGAGCAGCAAGTTTTCTTAAATTTAGCAAAACCTTGCATTTTTCCCTAGTTAAAACTCGATGTAGGACATTGGGCCGTTTCTTTTTGTGGCTCTTTCCAAAAATCTTCTCGGAAAATTAGCCTAACTGGAAGGAAAGGACAGACTATATGAAGGTACCAGGGGCAACTTACTTGTGACTTTAGGAATAGCAGTGTTGATCTTTGTAATCAGCTACTTCTTGATCTCTTTCTCATGGAGCAGCCATTGTTCTGACACTCTGTATATTCCAGACATCTGTGGTCCTCCCATCCCCCAAAGTATGCAAGTGGTGAATGGAAAGAGGCTGGGCTGGTATGCTGAGGTCGACGGACGGAAATCAAGGAGGGGTTTTAGTAAAACAGGATCTTTATGGGCTGAGGCTACGGTAAAGGCGAAGACGAGACGAGAAAACTAGCTGAAAGAGTGTCGGGGTTTTCTTGATCTAAGTTGATAGTAACTTCCTAGTTACGATTTTGCTTCTGAATGACAAAAAGGTACTACTGCAAGGCTCCAAAAAAAAAAAAGCCTAAGCGGCAAAAGTTACTGGTGTGTATTGGCCCGAGTTACAATGTGAGTTTCAGTACCTAACAGTCCAGGAACCTAATGGCGATCTTGCACTTTTGATAAAAAGGTGCTGACAGCTGCAGGTATGTGACTGCTGTGTCGTTTGTCTAATGGCTGGTACTGTTGCAAATGAGGCTGCTTAGGTATTCAGGCAAGAGTTTGAGGCTCTCTAAATTCAGCTGTACAGTTCAAAATTAACACTGAGTGTCTCATTGTTCTGGGATTGTTCTAAAGAAATGTTATATTTGCTCATTTGTTAGTTTAGATATTTTTATTTAGGTGTGAACTGATATCCAGGGGAATGTTCACTTTGGTCTGTATGGCTGATCATTTCACAAGGTCTAGGAGAGAAATAAGTAAAAACACCATGTTGGAAAGGACAGTGCCGTGCACGATAGCTTCTAGGAGTAAGGATTTAATACAAAGTGAAGCTTGATTGGAAAAATCAGTTCTTCAGATGCTGTGTTACAGCCTTATCAACCCAAGCTTCCTTTTTCTTGCCTAAGCTATAAATAGAGTGGGCTCTTTGCGTGGTGTATGTCTACTCTGGACACCAGCATTTTGCTCTGACTGGTGTGTCAGTAAGTGGCTTACCAAACCTTGGCTGTGAAACCTGGTTGCCCTTTAGACATAATGATTTTTTTCTGAAACATCTGTCCATTTATAGTGACTCTACATCTGAATTAGCATCCTGAAATACCGTGTTCTGAAGAGTTAGACTTGAGCTTTTGGGGATGTTAAGGCAAGAGGTTAGTACTAGTGGTGTTCTGATTTTGCAGTGTTTTCAGTGGTGGAAAGGGAAGTGGAAAGAATTGAGCCAGAAATATGGCTGGAAATATGACAGAAGCTGGTGGCTTCTGTCTCATCTGAAGTCTGGATGTGCTGTCTGAAACTCCTGGATAAGGATGTTTCTGCAGAGTATTGTCTAATAGGCAGACTAGTGTGCAAATACAGCAGTAATCAAAATCACTTCTTTAATTCATAGTTGAACTGGTAATGCTGGGGTTGTGGTTATCATGCACTTGCCTGCAGCAAAACTTGTTCTGTGACTGTGGTAGCCTGCATACCATGGCAGGAAAATCAGGACTGACCTTACTTATCTTGAACATCATACTTCACAAAGCGTGATAAAACCTGTGAGAAACTGTGCAGGCAGCTGTGACTTGCTCCTGTGTCCTCAGAATGTGCACTTGCAAACTCTGAGCCAGTGCCTTTTGCTGGCTGACTGGGTGGGAGCCTAGAAATGGTAAACTTGGCAGTAAGTATTGTGTGTGATTCTTCTTGTCTCTTGAGATAAAATTATTTTCCTGGAAGGGCAATATTTCTGATTTTCCAGTTACCACCAATTGAATTGGCTAGACTTGCCAACATAAGGCAGCCTGACAGTGGTTAACTCTTTCTGTCCATTTCTGGCACTTGATTCCAAGGTAGAACTTGCTGTAGTCCGTGATCAGGCTTTAGCCCGGGAGGGTAATGTGTTAAACTGTGCTGGTACTGTGTAGCCTGTGCTGCCTCTTATGAGAAGAAAGTCAGAAAAGTTGTTTCAGTTTTTGGGGTTTTGTGCTTTTCTTTTTTCACTGACAGGTAACTTCAAGTGCAAGGGAGAGAACTAATGGAAATCTAATTCTGGCATTTTTGTCTGTGTGGAACACCAAGTAGATGAGGTGAGCAGGTGAAACATACCTGACCTCCTGAGTCTATTTACTCTGATGTGAAAGCAAATTCATCCTGTGCTTTCGTTGCCTTGGGAAGTTTGGGTGCACACATTACTTTACAGCAGAACTTTTTGTTCATGTTCCAAGGTGACTCTAGGAAACAATGTACATTGGCTGGATCGGTATTGCAGAAGTGAAGTGCTTGCTCTGTTACTTAATACTAAATTAGCTCTGGAGCCTTGTTTGAGGACTGACGTAGAAGGGTGAAAGAGTTAATCTCATATTCTGTGTTGCTGCATTTAATAACCAGTATGAGGTAGCTGGATTTTGCTGGTGTTGGCAAATGCACAGTGTGCACTGTACATGTATTTGCTGGAACCAGCATTTCTGGGCTGACTTACTGCACTAAATAGACTTGTATAAATTGGAGAAGTTTGCCAACTCTGTAGCAACTGTAGCAAGTAGTTCTGTATTGTCCTGGCAACAATTCAGGTGCCCTCCAGTGGCCAGAAATCTTAACATCCTAAAGGTGCTGCTAAATGCAGCTCCTTTATCAGTTTGCCTTAATTATGAGTGAGTTGAAGAAACATCTTTTAGTGTCAGACTTCATTAGCATGTTTGTTGTTTAAACAGTCCTTTGGAGTGTTGGTGTGCTTTATTGTAAATATAGAGTTATTCTGACAGACGAGCAAAGACAGCCACTTTCAGATTCATAAGTACTTTGTCAGTGTGATTATGACTAATCACTCTGGTTTTTTAAACTGTAGAGATTAATGTTTAACATCCAAGTTCAGGGCTGACTGTGGTTGCAGTCTAAGAGGAAGCTGGATTATGGGTAGATACTTCCTCGTTTGGAAGAGAATGTTTGCTAGGTTGTTCCCATGTAGGTATGGAAGTGAGTGTTTCAAGTTATGCACAAACAGGCCAGAAAGGTATTTCTGTAACAGTGTCTGTTGTGAGTGAAGCACATGATTGTGTTAAATGCCTGCAGAACCATTGTCTTCTTGATACACAAAACCATGTGGGCAGGGAAACTTGAGGGCTGGCAGTGGTTTTGTCCCTGAACTTTGAGTGTTAAAAGAAATGTGGTATAATACTTGTCTGAATTATCATATGTTGCCTCTAAATGATCACAATGGCAACTTTTTTTTTTTTTTTGTCTGTGGCTAGATTAAAGAATGAATTTTGATTCGGTCTACTGCCAGCTCTCTACTACAGTCACCTTACTCAGTGATAAGTACGGGTACGTGGACCAAAAGCTGTAAACCACTGCATGTTTATTACTTGAGTCCTGCTGGCAGACTAACCTTGGATAGAAACACTGGCTCATCCCTAACCGAGGAAGATGGGAGTATGCATAATGTACATAGCTGTGTCTTGCAAATAAAAGATGGGAGCTCTTCAGGCTGTGATAATAAAACTCCTCTCAATGTTTTGACCAGCCATGAGGATACTCAAACTTGGTGAATGCTGCACAAAGTCCTAGTGGAAGTGTGTGCCAGTGACCCAAAGATCTCAAATCCATTGATGAACAGAAGTGATTAGTAACTGTTTTGAGGTTATTTGTTTGTGGTGCTGGTACTTAGTTGGTCAAAATAATTAAGACATGAGAGTATTTGGGTTGATAATCTTGTTATGACTTAATGCAAGTTTATAAACTTGAAACTGTCATACCAGTCCTCTAATACTGAGCTACAAACTGCTGTCAGGGGTCTGATATGTACATTATGTGAGGAAGTTCATTACTTTCATTCTCAAGTTGGATGTGTAACACCAGAGTTGTATTTGAAGCAGTTTTCACATCATAACATTTAAGATAATGATCAGCTCCCATCTTGGACAGTCAGGAAGATACTTAGGTGCTTGAGGTCTGTTTTGCCAACTAATAAAGTGAAAGTTTTTGCTAGTGCTGTGGTATACTTGCTGAAGAAAAGCTCTCTTAAACTATTACTTTCAAGCATGACCTGATGATTTGTCAACTTGAATGCAGCTGCTGCTTATAGCTCTTAGAAGCAACTAGAAGTTTCTAGAAAGGACAAAAAAACACCTAGGACAGAGTGTTTTGTTTGCAGACCCTGTTAGAAGCTGCTGGTATAGTTGCCCGTGATTTTGAATGTAAAGGATTGGGTTGACAGACCTCTTGTAACTCCTGAATATTTTCTAGATAAAGGGCAAAATAACTGTGCTGTGGATCCAAACACTTAATTTCTGAAGTGACAAGATCCAGTGCTGTGAAATTTCAACCGCTGCAGTATGACTTTAATTGAGAGTATGTGACTGTGTGAAGAGGTGCTTTCTTTACATTGCATAGGATGCCCAGCTGTGTGCCTCTGGCCAGCATCAAGCAAAATTATGTAGGGCACTGCTGATCAGAAATTATGGTGGTAGGTAACTTCTACCAAGTCCATTTAGACATAGCCGTGTGTCCCATCAGTCTGTATTTCTACCAAAGTTTCTCTAGAATGTTGGTCCTCAAGTGTGAAGTACTGTGCATCTCCTTTCTTTCAAAAGGAAAACGCTTACATGATATTGCCAGCTTCATGTTTGGAGAGGCTTCCTAGCAGGTTCCACAGTTTCAGAGTTCATCTTCTGGAATGGTAGTGCAGATTGGTGCCAGGATGAACTTTTATTTCTTTTTTAGTAACTTTCCTGATGTGCTTGTTCTGAATTCTCTTCCAAGTTCTCATCATTTTGTACTTTAGTTATCTGAGGTATTTGTTGGCTGACAGTGGCTCTCAGACCACTGCTAGCTCTTGCTTTATTGAGAATTCTAATGGGTTGTTTTTAAAAGGGTACTTAAACCTTAGTGCCTGTGAAGACCCTGATGAATTGCACAAGCTGTTAGTGCCTTCATGCTGTGTTAGTTGCTCAGAGCACAGCACAGACAGGGCCACAGCTGGAAGAGACCCATCTGCCCATGAAATCTCTGACCTCCACTTCTGATACCTTTTGTTAACCTGAACTGTCAGTCCATGCAAAGTTACTCTTCAGCTGTTGGTTAAAACTACCCATATTCTGGGTGGCTTTCTGTACTTGAAGTGAGCAAAACAAAATGTGGCTCTTGCTGTGCATACATTGTAGTCTCAAGTGCACTTGAAACTTAGGAGTTGTTGAACACTGCAAGCTAGGTAGGAGGTATGATTCTTTACTAGTGCTTTTACTGCTTTCTCTTTCAGGAGGAAGGGAAAGGTAAAGCAGGTGAGTGTCCTGTCATATCAGAGCACTCTGTAGTGCTCCAGAGGTGAAGTCTGGCAGACTGGAACTTTACAGCTGTTGTAAAGTTCTTGTGACCCCTTTCCCTCCTCTGTCACATTTTCTTAAGACTGTATTGACTCCAAAACAAGCCTTGAGTTTTTTGGAACTTGTAACCTAAGTCTTTCCCTCACTAGACATTTTTTGAGGAACATGTTCTTTTTTTAAATACAGCTAACCCAGTGTTTAAGTCTAGTCAAGGCTACCAGACTGCCTGCATTTCAGTTCCATTAAGCAGTTGTAATCAACTTGGAGAAGTCTAGCAAGAAGGAAACATTTACATGTGTTTTGCTTTAGCCAATGGGCATATAAATAGAAACTGTACTCTTGGTCTTAGATTGCTAACTTAATGTGTTGCCTCTCTATTTTCAGTTATTTTGTGTGTGGCATGAAGTGAACTCTTATTTAAAAAAACCCCAACCCTTACAAAAGCTAGTGTAGAGAGGTTTTTCTGCCTTTGTTAGAGAAAGGAATTTTTAGATAATTTCTAAGGCCGAAGACAAAGGCTGAGAAGCCAGGACAGTTGATGTAATAGCAATCTGGGATGCCTGAAGGAAAAAGGAAATAATGAATTGGAAATGAAGCAGCAAAGAAGAGTGGCTGAAATAGAGGTGACTTGCAGTGAGCGTTGGTAGATCTGCACCCCTCTCCTACTTTAAATCTGTGAATTATCTGAGCTAGTTTGTTGCCTCTTCCAGCATGTCTTAAGGATGCTGAAGGCTGAGAAATTGGAACTGTTTAACCACTGAGGTCACTAAAGCAGATATTCAAATTTCTTAATTTCCTGAAGTTTGTTAGGAACAACAAACCTTAGACTTTCAGTTTTAATAATAAGAATTTAAAGACCATTTTAACACTATTGCATGTTCTGGGTTCAGAGTCTAATTTATGATATGATTAGCTAAATCTAAGATAGAATGTATTGCTGTTTGCAAGGTGTCTTCTAACTTTCTGCAGGCATCAGTAGAATGTGTTGTCTGAAGTGTTCCTCCTTGGATAAATTTGAGCTGGATGGATTACACAGGATACCGAGTTTATCACTGCAAAGAGGAGAAATACTTCACTAAGCAAGAATAGCTTAGTGGTTGGAGGGAATGATGCTAACTAACAAGTATTCCTTGGAGGAACAACCAGAGCAGTTTGCCACAAGGTATAGTTAATTCAGTTTGTTCAGCTGCAGTCTAGGATCAGTAAGATGGATTTCAGTGTGGGCACATGCCATGGCATTCAGGTCAAGATTACTGGCAGCTCTTAGTTTTCAGTGGAACTTCTGAAATAGTTCAAGTTGCTGCATCTTGGCACAACACTTAAATGTAGTAATACTGCTTCATCTCTTGCCATGGCATTTCTTAGTAGTGAAGGCTATAGATGAATGTTTCTACCATGTAACCCAAAAAAAAAAGTAGAAAAGTTTTAAAGCTGTGAAAGCCTATAGTTTTTTTCCCTGTTAGAGGAAAAAGACTGCATGGTTTGACTTGTTTCTTTTTGATATTACATACTGTCATAAGTTTCTTCCAGTAGGTTAAGATGTTTTATCATAAGCCACCTGAAGACATTTTTACATAGTATTAAAAATTATCCTGTTAAAAGCAGAAGGTAGCCTGACATTAATATAAAATACATGATGTTTTATACTCCTGTTCCTAGTACTGATAATAAGGTAAACCTTAATTTTTCTGTCTCTAAAAATATCCAAGTGATGCATTGCTTTGTTTAATGTGATAATTTACAGCCCATAACCATTATTCAAGAGCCACTTTGCAGTGAGTTTCATAGTAGCTTTTGTCCATACAAATCCTTAAAGCACTGGTGTGCAAAAGTCAGTATTGGTGGGTGACCAATTTCCCAATAGTCGAGGCCTTCTAATACTTGCATATAACTAACTTCAAAATAATCTACACTCACTGTATGTGACTGTTTCTTTTAGAGGGGACAAGGTGGCTGAGGACTGCAAATGCTACTATTGGAGAGAGAATGTGGGAATGCTCTTCAGTATTTGTTTACTGGATATGGAAATACATTCCAGGAAAACCGTTGTTTGTAATCCTCTGTGGTATCTTTGTACAAGAAAAAGAAATCTTTTAAAAATGCAATCTTCAGAGTGAAATTCAAGCACATTCTGTACCTGTTTTCAAATAAAGTATCTTCTGTTCTTTTTTATTTTTTCAAAAAATTGTAAACTCCAACTGTCATTCCTACCAACACAACACCAAAACAGTCCTTCCAGGAATTCTTATCAGTCTTACTGAAGCATCTGGTACATGAAGGACCTCTAAAATTACCTACAAAGGTACTTTTACCAGAGCTCAATACAGCCAGATAAAAATTCTCAGTTTTCTTTAGAGCCTGTGGGTGGATATGGGAGGAGAGAACTTTTTCCACATTTGGATAAGGAATAATAAGACATTTACAACAGTTTGAATCATGTCTTCATAGGAGAAAGATCAGGAGAAGTAGGTCTGTCTGTTGCAAGAGTGTATCTGGGGCTTAGGTTAGATCAAAAATTGCTTAGAGACAGTTCAGCCACTCCTGCCTAAAGTGCCTTTATACCATGAAAGCTTTTTTCCTGATATTTCCACTGTCAGTATTGTCTTGCTTGAATAATTCTTCCTCCCCGATATTTTGTTTTCTAGAAAACAGGCTAACAACTTCCAGGGAAAGATTAAAAACGGTTGTTTTGTTTTGATTTGTTGTTTAATTCCTTAATTGGATGTATTTTTCAAATTCCCAACTTGAAAACTAAGGTTAATTAGGAAGCCTCTGCTACATTACATTAAGAACTGAAATACAAGGGGTCATAGAAATGAGTGCTCTCCGGTGTTACCAGAGAGTTACTGTGGAGCTGCTGTTGCCTGTATATTTTGGCTATGGATTTTTGTAAAGCAGATACACAGGTAACATGATTGGCAATCAGCTAAGACCAGTTATAAAATCAGAACCACAGGATGCTTTCAGTAATGCCTTGGGAATGGTTGCAAGGACTTCAGAGCGCTTGGAGAAAAGCTATTTTTCAACACAGGTGCTTCTCTTCCTTTGTGTGTAGATGATACACATTTTTAACTGCTGTGACTGTCAGAAGATGATCAGCTTGTTCTGTGGAAGCAAATGTGTCATTCAGAACTGGTGGGTAGTTTAAAGGTGCTTGGCCTGGCCCAGGTGAGACAGAGACAAAGAACAGGATAACATGGTCAGGAGGGGTGTTTGTGTGCAACAATTCTTGGTGTTTGGATGGATCAGTCTGGGTTTCTTGTGCAAGTTTTAGTACCATACTGCTCTCAAACAAAGGATTTATGGCAGACTTGCAGACTTTGACTTGATTTAAAAAGTGGCAGGGGTGGGGATGGAACTGCTTATCAGCCTGGTGGTGTTGCTCCCTTTGCAAATGTGTTGGTTAACCTTGAGAGTGGCAGACAGGAAAACAAAGTCAGCAGCTTGCCTGGACTCAGTTTACCCCTTTTTGAAACTTCAAAAGAATGTGAAGGAAAAGATGAGAGAATGTTTAAGTGCAGAAAAACTAAAACCAAACCCTATCTACTTTTGTTTGGCAGTTTGAACTTCTAGGATTAAACCCAATTCCCTATCTAAATAATTTTTAAAAACTACCAGAAATTGCTGGGGGGCTACAGGTGTGTGAAATGCAGATCAGAATGTTGGAACTTGCAGATGCAGCTAGCAGGCTGATCAAGGGTCAGCATTCCAAAGACTGAATGTCACTGGTAATGCATTTCTGAACACTTAGTATTCTTCATTGCTGTTTTGTAGATGTTCTTAAGTGTTGTTTTGGAAGAATGCTGGTGTTCAGTGGCTGCTCTGGTCTGTTCCATTTTACCTAATGGTAGACCTGCTCTTCTGATCTCTTCAGGCTGCTGAAATTGAAACAGTAATTCCAGAGTGCAGGTGCTATAGGCCAGTTGCCTTCATTGATGCAGAATTCAGCAGTGGAGAAAATTATAAATGTTCTTCCCAAGCCCCTTATTGTGTATGGAAATCTCAGGTAGTAGTAAATGTCTCAAAGCATAGTCACTGCTCGTAACACAGTGGTAGATGAAACAGTCAACTTGAAAAGCAGTTTGGTGATCCTTTTTTAGCTAGCATGGTCCTGATGGGAGGAGATGGGAAAGTTTTTGGTAAAAATAAATCTTTTTTGTGCTAAGCATATTGAAAATTTCATATAGCAGCTAGAACATGCCAAATTTTTTTATTGGAAGTGTCACATCTGACTTAGAGTGAGGACTACAGGGAGCAAAGATACAAATTTTACTGTTACTGCTACTCCCTTTCTGTTTGGAAGGTGTTAATGGTACTCACAAAGTAATGCAGAAGACCTGCAAAGAGCTATCAAGCTTTTGTATAGGCACTTGCTCAACTTAGCTACTCGTTAGAATTTTTTAATCAATGGTGAACTGACTTAAGTTTTTCTTTCCCCTTGCCACTACTACTCTCAAACTCCTAACAGCATGTTGGAAGAATCCATGGATAAGGGCCTGGAAAAAGTGTCTGTATTTTCAGCACATCCTCCGTGCGCATTGTCAAGAGCAGATTCTGAGTTGGCCAGTCTCTTCCAGGCTGTGGAGAAGGACCACTTTAGAGTTTCCAGCTGCACAGCAGGATGCTTATTGTATGTTTTGTAATGTCTTATATCAGCTTAATGCTGTTTATCTGCTGCAGATGCAGATCTACTGCCCATTTTAAAAGAGCTAGGGAAGGGTTGCTGCCAAAAGTTGTGGGAGTGCAGTCAGGACAAACAGCACTGGCATTTGTACAGCCCAGCAACAAGATTGCTCAGGAGCTGTTGGAGTATCCTGCAGCTGGCTCAGAGTCAGTGAAATATAAGTTTGTCCCACCTATCCAGTGAGACTTTTAAAACTGCAGGCCTGCCCTCGGTTTAATTACGATTTTCAGAAAGGTGCTCCTGAAGGAAACTCACAAACTGGGAAATCTGTCTTTCACAAATCCTGCAAACTCAGGTGGACTTTGTTCTCCTGACACAGCACTGCAGACCTGTCCTTTCAGGGATTAGTGTACTGCCTTTACTTCATTGTGCAGGAATGTTTGGATCAGCACAGCTCTAACACCTAACAGAACAGCACAGTGAAAGCTGATTGCTGCAAGAGATGGTTTTGCTCCCTGCACAAGCTCCCACTACAAATGTCTCTGCTTGGCTGGCTCCCAGAACAGGCTGTCACCAGCTCTGTGTCTGTGCTGGAAACAGTGTGGGACTGTGGGGGGAAGGGGAGCAAATTAATTAAAAGTGACCTGTTGTGGAGCTACAGCTGTGCTAGCCTCGAATTTCTCTTTCTGGGTTAGTGAAGAGACAGGTACAGATTTATGGTACAAATACTTCCAAACTGCTTGGTGATAACAAATGGAGGTTCATAGTGAAAATTTATATAGGGCATTTGATCATATTTCAGCCTCCTTGCCCCCACTTACCTTGGTTTTCTGGGCAAACAATAAAAGTGAGTTTGGGGACTCAATGTGTGCTCAACTGAAGGACAGGTTTTTTGGGTTTTTTTTTTTTTAATAACGCTGTTTCAACTTTTAGTTTTAACTTCAAGGAAGAGTTTTTTGTAGGAAGAAGCCTTTATTATGGCACAGGGAGGGAATAAAGGAGGAGGTGCAGTTATAACTCTTTAGGTAGTCTTTGTGCCTTACATGGTCATTTAAGCTTTCCCCATGAAAATTCATGTTGTAGCCCTGTATCAGACAGTTTTTCTAGTATCTTCTAAGTAGTTTATCTTTGAGGGAAATGAGGAAGTGTGACATTTAGGCATTGTCTTTGTGGCATTTCCAACCTCTGGAATTTAATGTCCGGACTTCATCTTATGCAAAGGTAGAGGAGTGAAAAATAGCTCTATGATGGTCAGTCTTCAGTTCTTGTTCTCTTGCAGCTCTGAGAGAATATCTAACACATAACCTGACAGAAGAAGTCTGGGTGGTACATTGTGTTCTTTTGCATGTCTGTCCATGGGGGTTTGCTAATTAGCATTTGAGTATATTCACTGTAGTAATGAAATGGCAAGATGTGCCAAGTCTTAGTTTGCAGTTCCAGTGTTCTGATGTGAAATCCTGTCTTACTAGTTCTGATTAGTGTATAATAAGTTCTAACCTTGCTCTTTTTTAGAATCTCTGAAAGGGTGCAAGAAAGAGTTTTGAGAGCATAACAAGGAACATGGCAACTCAAGGTACATAATGCATTACAGTTTCTGTTACAAGAATTTAGAAGACTCCTTACCCCTCTCTTTTTAACTTTTCATAATCACTTAGGTTTACATGTGTGCATTGGTTCAACATAAAGCTTCAGTTTAAAGTTGCTGCTTACTTGCAGTGCTGGGTTGAGGAAGTTATTTATAACAGCTTATTTTAATTTAAAATCTCTGTCATCTCTTGTAGGATTAATACATGCTGGAGTAATTGAACTAAAATTAATTGTTCACCAATGATTTCTTACAGCTGACTTGATGGAGCTGGATATGGCAATGGAGCCAGACAGAAAAGCAGCAGTCAGTCATTGGCAGCAGCAATCATATCTGGACTCTGGTATCCATTCTGGTGCCACAACAACTGCTCCCTCCTTGAGTGGCAAGGGAAATCCTGAAGAAGAAGATGTGGACACAACACAAGTGCTGTATGAGTGGGAACAGGGCTTCTCTCAGTCCTTCACCCAGGAGCAAGTTGCGGGTAAGGCCTTTTCTATTACACCAGTTTGCTTGGACAAGCAGTTTAATAATACAGAAGACTAACTACTCAGTTACTGCCAATCTGGATGACAAGCTTTTTATCCCTAGTTTGAGATTACTATGACTTTCCTTCTTTTCAGATATTGATGGCCAGTATGCAATGACTAGAGCTCAGAGGGTGCGTGCAGCTATGTTCCCTGAAACCCTGGATGAAGGAATGCAGATCCCATCCACGCAGTTTGATGCAGCTCATCCAACTAACGTGCAACGCCTGGCTGAGCCATCCCAGATGTTAAAACATGCTGTTGTTAATTTGATAAACTACCAAGATGATGCTGAACTTGCAACTCGTGCAATCCCAGAACTGACCAAACTGTTGAATGATGAGGACCAGGTAAGTATTTTCTTTGTCTGGGTAAAGCTTGCTTTTGGGGCACCTTCAATGACCTTAAAACTAACAGCTTTATTCAAACACTTGTGGTAGGTGGTGGTGAACAAGGCTGCAGTTATGGTTCATCAGCTGTCCAAAAAGGAAGCGTCTCGCCATGCCATTATGAGATCTCCTCAGATGGTGTCTGCCATCGTACGTACCATGCAAAACACAAACGACGTGGAGACAGCCCGGTGTACTGCAGGGACACTACACAACCTCTCACATCACCGTGAAGGCTTGTTGGCAATCTTCAAATCAGGAGGCATCCCTGCTTTGGTTAAAATGCTGGGGTACGTGCGCCACTGAGGCAGTACTTGTGTTTTGCAGTTGGGTCCGCTAGGAGCAGGTACTCATGAGGATTTTCCCTTCTTTAGGTCCCCAGTGGACTCTGTGCTGTTCTATGCCATTACAACTCTTCACAATCTCCTGTTACATCAGGAAGGAGCCAAGATGGCTGTCCGTCTCGCTGGTGGGCTGCAGAAAATGGTGGCCTTGCTCAACAAGACAAACGTCAAATTCTTGGCCATCACAACAGACTGCCTTCAGATTTTAGCATATGGCAATCAGGAAAGTAAGGTAGGTGCCTCTGGTGCTGAAGTAGTTAAAATGAGCAAGCTTGTGATGAGTGGCCTGACAGTTCTTTTGTACTGACCTCCTGACTCTGAATCTTCAGCCACATGCCACTGGCTTTTGCCAGTCATTCCTGACCTTGCAAGAGGGGAGGGATACAGGAACTGTCTTGCAGAAATGCTGCTGTGCTTATAGTGAGACTATAAAATTTACAGTCCACATAAGCAGATGGGAATTTTTTTTTAGGGAACTGTAACCATGAAGGGTGTAAGCTAGCAACGTTTACTACCTGCTGACATGTGTAGGAAGTGACAGACAAATATTATTTTTGCTGTCTTTCAGCTGATCATTCTGGCAAGTGGCGGACCCCAGGCTTTAGTAAACATAATGAGGACCTATACTTACGAGAAACTGTTGTGGACCACAAGTAGGGTGCTGAAGGTGTTGTCAGTCTGCTCCAGCAACAAACCCGCTATTGTTGAGGCTGGTAAGTACATTGTACTCATTCTAACTTAAAAATCTACATAGTGCTTTAGGATCAGTTCATTCCACCAAGGACAGAAACTGCCAGCATCAAAAAATGAACTTGGGTTGGTCCTTAAGTCCATAACCCATTTTGGAGGCCTTTAGTATACAGAAGTATAAAGGGGTGGCTGTTTTTAGTAACTCCACTGTGCTGTTAACTATTAATGGCTGAGTGTTGTCAGGATGCGTGCCTGAGAATATGCACACGTTTAAAAGGCCCAGTGTCACACAGGGAATTTCAGGGGGTTGTTATTTCTGTATGTGAAGAAGGACTAGGACCCCAGCCATATTGTGATACTGACAAGAAGGATCCAAAAGCTTATGAGATTTTACACTTAGATGTCAAGGAAGAAAAGGACCTGACTGCTCACAAGGTGAGCATCAGAGTATGGTGTCAAATCTGAGTAATGGTGTCAAATCTGTACCATCTTCCAGGTGGGATGCAAGCTTTGGGGCTCCACCTCACAGATCCAAGCCAGCGTCTTGTCCAGAACTGTCTCTGGACTCTGAGAAATCTGTCAGATGCTGCAACAAAGCAGGTAAAGGGCTTGTCTGAGGGATCAAGAGCAAAAGTCAACATAGTGAAAAAGAAGACTTAACTTTTTCTTCCCTCTTTTTCTACAGGAGGGCATGGAAGGCCTTCTAGGAACTCTAGTTCAGCTTTTAGGATCAGATGATATTAATGTTGTGACCTGTGCCGCTGGCATCCTTTCTAACCTTACCTGCAACAATTACAAGAACAAGATGATGGTGTGCCAGGTTGGTGGCATCGAGGCTCTGGTGCGCACAGTCCTCCGGGCCGGAGACAGGGAAGACATCACGGAACCTGCGATTTGTGCGCTCCGTCACCTCACCAGCAGACACCAAGAAGCTGAGATGGCTCAAAATGCAGTTCGTCTCCATTACGGGCTCCCAGTGGTGGTAAAGCTGTTGCACCCACCCTCACACTGGCCTTTGATCAAGGTAAATAATGGTTAAAAGCTGGCAGAACTGCAACTGAAAACTTGTTGCTCTTTAACATGTAACTTTAAAAGTGAAAAATTCTTTGTTTCTATGGTGTTGGGGATACAATTTGTCTGCTGGAGAAGTTGCTCCAGTTGAGCAATTTAGTGTTTTCTCTTAAGAGATCTAAACATTTGAGATGAACTGATTAAAAAAAGAAGTCACTAAGAGCAAGCAGACCTCTACTGCTCTTTTATTCACCACCTGTTCCTTACCTGCAGGCTACTGTTGGCTTGATCCGCAACCTGGCCCTGTGTCCTGCAAACCACGCCCCTCTGCGTGAACAAGGTGCTATTCCAAGGCTAGTGCAGTTGCTGGTTAGAGCACACCAGGATACCCAGCGACGCACTTCCATGGGCGGGACACAACAGCAGTTTGTGGTGAGTGCCCTCACGGACACTGCATCTCTCAAAGTTCTCTCCAACTCCTTGTTTGTCAGTGCACCTCAGCCCTGCAGTGCTTGGGCTAAAGAACTGTTGTCTCGTTTGCTCTAGTTCACATTATAATCTGTGTGCTGATAGCTCTGTCTTGGCAGACCTCAGATTTTTCTTAAATCAGGATGCTAAAACAAACTCATAATTTAATAACCTTTTGAGCATTTAATTCTGAATGTTAGAGCTCGCAGAAATTCTAGTGCTGCCTACTCTGGCAAGGCAAGTAGTTGTCTACCAAGAAACCAGAAGTCCCTCCTCCTCCTCCTCAGAAGAATGGTTTTAGGAATGCTGTCACAGCTTATTGCATATTTGCAAGGGTGCTTAGACCTGTCAAAGTACTGAGAAGTTGTGCAGGCTCCATAATTATCTCATTGGCTTCTAGGCCAGTGTGACAAGATCAGTCTCAATTGGATTTTTTTATCCTGTTAAATATATTAACAAAGGAGGGGTTTGCTTAGTACAGCAAATGGAAGCAGCATCTACTCGTACAAGAGTGTAGTTAATTCATGCAGAGGCAAGAAGAGACCTCTTTGCTACTGGTAACTGCTGTTCCCAGCTTAGTAACTGCCAGGCTAATCCAGGCTGTAGAAAGAGATGGTGTTATCAGAGGGGAAGTTCACAATAAAAGCCACTGAGGCATTCCAGTGGGATGCTTCACTACTGAATTTGGGTGGGTACACTGGCTTGACTTGTAGCAAGGATGTTAAGTTTGAAGGCCACCATTTAGGGGAAGGGGGAAAATGCGCAAGGGATGAGTTTAAATGATTAGCTGGAACTGCTGGTTGGCTTTTTGATAGTCACTTAAGAAGAGAGTATACAATATCTCAAATTCAAAAATGCCTTTTCTCTCCCTAACCAGGAGGGTGTGCGCATGGAAGAAATTGTTGAGGGCTGCACTGGAGCCCTGCACATTCTTGCACGTGATGTTCATAATCGAATCGTAATCAGGGGTCTAAATACCATTCCACTATTTGTGCAGGTAAGTGAGAGCTCAAGACAGCACTATAATACATAATAGGCAAAGAAATAAAACAGCTTTTGCACTTCCTGGATAGAGGTGTGCTGAAGAGCTCATTTCAAGTGGAAGAGCTAAAAGAGCCCTTGTGTTTTGGTTGCAGTTGTTGTACTCTCCCATCGAGAATATCCAGAGAGTCGCTGCCGGTGTACTTTGTGAACTGGCTCAAGACAAGGAGGCAGCTGAAGCAATCGAAGCTGAAGGTGCAACTGCTCCTTTAACAGAACTGCTTCATTCTAGGAATGAGGGTGTTGGTAAGTGAACTTAAGGCTGGTTTCATATTTGTGTTAGAAGAGTTGATACAAGTCTTGACCTCTGCTAAAATCACTCTTCCTTTCGGCAGCAACCTACGCAGCTGCAGTGCTGTTCCGAATGTCTGAGGACAAACCACAGGACTACAAGAAGAGACTTTCTGTTGAGTTGACAAGCTCCCTGTTCCGGACCGAGCCAATGGCTTGGAACGAGGTGAGTTCTGTGATCTGTGTTAACAGTTCCCCAGGGAGAGCTCACTTCTGTGTTCTCCCTCCTTCCACCAGTGAAGCGTAGATGCCATCAGTGATACAGTCCCAGCTTTGCCCAGCTGTGTGGTGGCTGTACCTTGTTTACTCACTCTCTGTGCTCAGGTGCAGTGAACCTGTGGTAAGCAGCCTTCAAGCTGCTTTTTCCCTGGCAGACAGGAAGAGTCTGTTCTCTGCTGCTGCTGCTGAAGTGTGTAATGCTCATTATGCTTGCTAGTTTGCAAAGCTGGCTGTATACAAAAACTTCGTACTTTTCTGTGTTGCTTGTCAAAACCTCATGAACTCTGAATGCAAAAATAGAAACATGAGTGATATGAGGGAAGCATAAATACAAAACATATCCTGTGAGGCTTCTATCAAGCCAACAATGCAGGATTAGTAATCTTGGGCTGGGAATTCAACATGTCCTGAGAACTGAGATTTCAGACTTGAATATATTTGCAGGCTCATTATCACACATGGCATTTTTTCATTTTTAATGGACTACGCAGTAAATTGAGACGGAAGTCAATCTGTGTGCATGGGATACAGGGAAGGCTTTACTCATTCTTTGTCTTCCCACAAATTCTTCAGATTCAGGAGCCTAGCTTGTCTTGTCTTGTATGTATCTACTACACAAGGAGCAGTAGCCTTTAAATTGTACTATTTCAGTGCTTATTTTTCTGTTTTCCTAAAATCTCTATCTACCACAAGAATGGAGGGGGGGAAGGTAAAATGGAATATCTCTCTGAGACTGAATTAGACAATTGTTATGCAGGCAGGCAGTTACTTCTGTAGTTGAACAAATGGGAGAGGTTCCTTCAGAACTCTTAAAAGCTCTGTTGCTGGCTTTCAGGATCGGGACAGGTGTACCTGAGGAGTGTTCCTAGAGCTACCCTATCTTTTTCACTCCCAGACAGAACCCTCCTTCCAGTGATCTGTGGATTCCTAAATCTGGCTATTACATGTTGGATGCAGATACTTCAGCTAAAAAGGCATTTCATGTTGACAGCAGTGCTGCAGTGCTCACTGCAGAGGAGTTATTCAGAGGGATTTGGGGAAGCTTTACAGCTTTTTAAACTCAGAATTACTGGTGCTGGCCAAAAGACCCGATGTTAAAACTGTTTTGTAATTCCTTGTGTACACATAGACAGCGGATCTCGGACTGGATATCGGTGCCCAGGGAGAGCCTCTTGGATACCGCCCAGATGGTACGTGTCTTCTGTTCCCCTTGACTAAACTTTCAATTGGATCAAGTCAAGTCATAGGTTTTAAAGGAGAACTGCAAATGAGTGAAGAGTGAATTTACTCTTCAGCAAGGTATTGCAAACTGACAGGCAGATGGGGAACTGCCAGTTCAAATAACCCATTTCTGCAACACCACTGGCAGCACTGAAATGGGAGCCGTATGGACATGCAAAACCAGTGTCTCTTGTCTGAGTCCTGTGGGAACACCTCCTGCTGAGCTGTTGTTTCCAGAAATCTTTTCCATTCCTTACAAATGGACTTGACAATTCCAATAGTGCAGTTTTTCTTTAAAACAACAAAGCTGGTATTGAATGCATTAGTCTGTGAGTGTCTATAGATTTGAACAAGCCTATCCCTAAGGATTCTGAGCTATTTTTGACTAGTCTTTCAGAAGCGAGTCTACAGTCTTGGAGCCTGGTTTTGCTGCAGTATTGTTGAATTTTAGTACTGTTGATTGTGCAGACTAATGGCTTGGCTGGAATCTGCTCGTGCTTCTGACTGCAGTGTGCTTTGTCTGCAGAATCCTACTGGAAGGCTTTTCCGAACAATGGAATAGCTGTTAAGGGCAGGCACCAGATTGTGTTGAACTTGGCTGAACTAGAAAACAATTAGATGGCTACACGATCTCCTCACACACTGATACTTGCAGCTTCCGATGCATCTAACATCTGTTAACATTATGCTTTTTTTCCCTCTGCCACCTTTAACTTTCTTAGATCCTAGCTACCGTTCTTTCCACTCTGGCGGATACGGTCAGGATGCCTTGGGTATGGACCCTATGATGGAACATGAAATGGGTGGCCACCACCCTGGTGCTGACTACCCAGTTGATGGTCTGCCAGATCTTGGCCATGCCCAGGACCTTATGGATGGGCTGCCTCCAGGTGACAGTAATCAGTTGGCCTGGTTCGATACTGACCTGTAAATCATCCTTTAGGTAAGAAGCTCCAACCTTGAATTTAAAAACAAAACAAACAAAAATGAAAAACAGCTGACTGGACTGAGGACTCGGTTGGCAGGGAGGGATTGGCTCGACTGGGTCCTAGTGTGTCACAATAACGAATAAATGCTCTGGAAACACACAATGAGCACACTCCAAACTGACTTCTGCCGTGAAGTGTGGAAGTAATTAACTGTAATGTCTTGTGCACCGGCTTCATGCAGTCTTGATGTGTTACAGCAGCCATTTACAACTCGGGAGCACTGACACCTGTGTTTTTTCTCTTTGCAGCTGTATCATCTGAGTGAACTTGCATTGATTGGCCTGTAGAGTTGCTGAGAGGGCTCGAGGGGTGGGCTAGTATCTCAGAAAGTGCCTGACACACTAACCAAGCTGAGTTTCCTATGGGAACAATTGAAGTAAACTTTTTGTTCTGGTCCTTTTTGGTCGAGGAGTAATAATACAAATGGATTTTGGGAGTGATTCAAGAAACGAAGAATGCACAAGAAGGAATTGCAAGATGGAATTTATCAAACCCTAGCCTTGCTTGTTAAAAATTTATTATTTTTTTTAAATCTCTGTAATGGTACTGACCTTGCTTGCTTTGGAAGTAGCCTTTCTTTTTGCAGTAATTGTTGTTAGTTTTTTTTAAAGTCTCTCGTAGTATTAAGTTATAGTGAATATGCTACAGCAGTTTCTAATTTTTAAGGATTGAGTAAAGGTGTAGAACACTAATTCATAATCGCTCTAACTGTATTCTGAATAAAGTGTAACATTGTGTAGCCTTTTTGTATAAAAAACTAGACAAATAGAAATGGTCCAATTAGTTTCCTTTTTAATATGCTTAAAATAAGCAGGTGGATCTATTTCATGTTTTTGATCAAAAACTTTATCTGGGATATGTCTGGGTAGGGGCCAGTAAAAACTGTTTATTTGGAACCTTGTATTGGACAGTTTACCAGTTGCCTTTTATCCCAAAGTTATTGTAGCCTGCTGTGATACAGATGCTTCATGAGAAAAATGCAGTTATAAAATGGTTCAAAATTAAAGTAAACTTTTAATTCATTCTGTGTCAAATTATTTCAGATCACAAAATATATTTGTGTCTTAAGAAATAGTCCTTGACTTGCACAACCACTTTAGTGGAGGGAGCCAAGAATAATTTACCTCTTTGATCCCACTCTGGCATAGTTACCCTTCAGAACCTGGATGTTTCCTGCTACAGTCCTCTAAGGCACCAGTCTGCCCCTGCTTTGCTTTGGCAGGGTCCTTAGCATGGGGCAGCTCTAGCCAGATGTGAGCCAACTCCACTTGGTGCCAGGCCTGCCAGCCCCACATCTCTCTGGGCTTCACAAAGGGTGAGCAGCCTCAGTTCCCCTCAGAGGTGCCCGCAGCACTCCAGTGGCAGTGACAGCACTGTCCAGGGACAGTGAAAGATCCTTTGCCCACAAGCTCTCAGCTGGTTCCTAGCCCTTTTCAGGTGTCCTCAGTGTTCAGCTGCTGTGCAAGACGAGACTTGTGTGTGACTGGCTTCCCTTCCCTTGAGGCAGCACCTGTGTGACTGCGAGGGGACAAAGTGGTTCTGAGACTGCCGGCTCAGCCGCAGACTGCACGTGTGCATCGTGCAGCTGTCACCAGCTCTGGGAGCAGCACTCCAGGCACATCCACTGCATGCAGCAGTTTGCCAGCAGGAGATCAGAGCAGGCTTTGCTGCAGAGGCTTCTGGCTTGAGACACTGAGAGCTGAAGGGAGCCACACCAGCCTGCTTTCCCTTCTGCTGCAGAGGGAGAGGACTCGCACAAGGAATTCAGCTTTGTTGTGGCTCTCAGCCACACTTGGTTATTCAACTTTTACAGTAAAACACTACACCAAATAATAGCCAGCACTTCTCCCTCTTTCTAGTAACTCCTGCTGAAAGATAGCAGTTTTTGAAGTAATGCAAGAAAACAATTCCTCTAAGACACAAGGTGAAATCTGTTTACCTGGGGCTGTTTGCTTGCATCCACATACTCTGGGTAACGGGGCTGTCCAAGAGCAGGGGTGTAGCAGCAGCTGTCACAGGCACTGTGCTTGGTGAGTGCACTGACAGACTGACAGACATCAACCACAGCACATGTGGAGAAGAATTTAACTCTACACACACTGTGAGATCTGCAAGCTCTAGAGGACCTTTTCTAGAGTATCAGCTTTTACTGGGGGTTTGACAAACTGCCAGGGTTATCATCACACCTGTTCTCAAAGAACTGCAGCCAGGAGCCTTGGCAGTTGAGAACAACACCCATGAAGCTTAAGCTGTGCAGTGCTAGGCAAAGGAGGGGCACACAAAAGGCTGCGAGTAGAAACCTGGGTAACATCTATCATCCTTACATACCACACACACAGCCTCTGTGTGATCACAGTGGTTGGTAGTGGTTGCTTGAGGTGAACAATATTGTCTGTCTTGATAAAAAGGTATTTTCTAGTGCCAGTCACAAGCATGAGGTCACCCCTTAAGACGAACAGCCAAGGCAGTCACCTGGTCCCCAAGATAAATGAGCATTTCTAACTAACTTGAAATAGTGAAACACTTTATATTGTAAAGTAACTCTACTATTTATTTCATTTACACTTTTAAACTATCAAATACTTGAGCTACATCATGTAAAGCCAGCATAGCAAAGTAGTAACCAAGAATTCATCCTTACAGGGGTTTAAAAAACAAACCACCCCCTCCCCACCCCTGAACCAGCTTCCCTCCGTTCCTGAGCCTAAATTCTGCATATGCTGCAGCTCAGATTGCTAAATGCTCAGCTCATGTGAAGATGTTCCTGCAGGACCAAGGTGCTGAGCAGGGTACACAACCTGCACATTTCAGAAGGCTGGTCAAAAATTGTTCACTTGGGAGTCTTGATATTTTCATGTCCCACCGCTCTCAGAATTTCAAATGCCAAGGAGGCTACAGCAGTGTCAACATGAGAGCTAGAAATTAAAAACAGTAACATTTATTAGATGTCCTCAGAGAAAAAAATGTTTTCTTAAAATTCCACATTTGCCTTTATTTATGCTAGAAAATTCTGAGTAGCCATTAACTGCACTCTCTACCCTGCTTTTCTGTTAAGCAGTAACATTTAACCAGTGGTTCGGCCCTGTAGCAAATCTTGAGTAGAAATGAATCTCAGCTCAAACTCCCAGTACCTGCTAGCTCACTCAACCTCCTCTGTGAAAAAAGGCAGACTTTATCATACACCCTGTGACTCCTCACATGCACACTTGCAGCTTGGCAGAAAGGTGTATTTTCACACACACAGAGCCCTCTGCCTGCAGCGCTGCTCTGCACAGGCAGGCACGTCCACTCCAGGTGTTGCCCACCTCCTGCAAGGAGGATCGACTGCCCCTCCAACCACACTGCTGCACTGGGGCCCCTTGCTTCCTCACCTAAGGTTTTATTATATAGATTTTGCCTAATTTTTTTCTTCTGGAAACACTTTTTTCCCAGCATTGGAACAGAGGCTCTAACATATTATTCCTAGTCTACAGAACCAAGTCTTTTTAGTTTTTTATGGACCGCCATCCCTCATCTATAGCTTAGAAAGGACATCAGCAGACCAATCTGCAACTTCCTTTACTGCTGCTAATGACAATATCTACCAGTACGCCACACTTTGGGAACACAGAGCTAACCAGAAAATTCAAATGATCGGTTCACATTACTTAAGCCAATGTTGTAATAAGCAGCAGTTTAAATCAGTTATCTGAAACAAATTAATCTTAGCAACTGCCTTTACTGAAAAATAAATGTACATGATCCCACATTTTAAAGCATGGATTTGATTCCAGGTTGTTACTAAGCAAAATGGGTTGGTCATGTCATTCTTAGAACTGCCTGTTCCAATCAGCTCAGGAAGCATCACTGAGAGAGAGTTTGACAATCCATGGCTGCTACAGGGCAGCAGGGGAGCACTGAAAGCAGCTTTCCATCCAACCAGCGCCCTTCTCTTAGCACTCGACTGCTTGGCTGGACACACTTCCCTTCTGACACACAGGAAGAGGGAGAGATTAGAAACCTGTCTGTAAGAAATGAGCAAAGCAAAAACATTCCTCAAGCAACTCAAACCAGTGGTAATATGTGTGTGGAAGGGCCTGGGAGTTTAGACTACCCCGAGGATGGCTTAGATCCAGGATCTCGGCTGTAGCTGCTTCTAAAATATTTCCAGTTCTGCAGGAGATACAGAGAGGCTCCTTAAAAAGGTTCAAAGCACATGTGAGGAGACCAAGTTTATCAGGTCACAAGGAATTTTTTGGGAAAAATGCCACATAAGGAAATGTGAGGAGAAGGCAGAATATCTACTGCTTTCATAAATAAATGTCCATTCAGCTAAGTCTGATAAAGCTTCCTAACTCCAGGCTTCCTCTGCCTATCTGTTGCCAATTTATGCACGTCTGAGTCCATTACTGCCCCAAGAAGCAGGCTCAGTCCCTCTCAGCCTCCTCTGGAGGCAAATGGATAGGGACATGTGTTCCCTAAAGAAGGGGAGGAGGGGAAATGAAAATCCATGAGCTCTCAGGGGCTCTCTTATTGCTGTTACAGTGCAGAAGCTTGGCACAGCAGAGGGACCTGGCTCACCTTACTGTATCACAACAGTCCTCAATGGCATCATCTGGAATTTGATCTGCTGAGCATCTTGTGTTAAAATAGGGTGAATGCTCTTGATTTGGGCTCTGTAGCATGTGTTTTTCTGCATACAGAGACATACAGACTGTAGCAAGCTACTGAGGAAGTCAGAAAAGCAGAACTCAAAGACAATGACTGGACTGTCTGGTGCATCTAATGCTGAAATGCTACAAACAAAGTGAAAGTTATTTCTAACAGAGGAAAACCCTGTGTGCCCCCAATCTCATTTTCAGTGGTGGTGCCTGTGTCTCCCTTGGGGAGAGCTGACATTTTATTTTAGTGAGATAATTTAATGTGTCATACAAAACCCTGTGAGTCAGCAGCTGAGTGTGCAAGCAGGATGCTGACTGCTCTCTACAGGTTTGGCTGGTCCTTGGTGTGCATCTCTTGCACTTGCCACATCCCAGCATTTCCTCTCCATGTCTGCCCACATCCCCCCTTCCTTCTAACACACGGTACATGCTGCCTTAATGCTGAGGAGCCAGTTTTCCCAAAAGCCTGCATTTGGGAGGCAAAGAGCACTGTAAAGATTATCCTAGTGTTTCAAAAACTGACCTTGGAAATACAATTTCTCTATGAATTTCAGTTCACCAGGAGTGAAATGAAGCCCAACAGCCCACAGCAGAAGCACAAAATTTGTTTTGAGAGGCAGAGAACAGCCATTGATTAATTCATTCATATATCCAAGGGGGATCAGATAAGGAAAAGTCTATGGGAGATGAGCTAAGCTTTGGCCAATTTGTTAGGACTAGCACCTCTGTTCTTGCAGAGAAGGCCATGGCATTCCCCTAAGTCTCGTGCCTTCTGCAGAAGCTACAGGCATTCTTAAACAAAAGCAGTTCTGTTCTTCAGCCGAACATTTGAAAGGAATCAGATTTCAAGGGCATCAACCACAGCTACCTTAACATGGGGCACAAACGTTACATTGTGCATGCAGCCCACTCTGCCAAGAACCCCTGACAGAGGGACCAAGGTTTGGAATAAAATAATAAATTAAGAAAAAAAAAAATCCACAGAATCGACACACGCACGGAGCTGGATTGTGCAGCAGCTGGGGATCAAAGCATGCCGCAGGCTCTGACAGAGAGGACTTTGGAGGAGAGCAGTGCAGGGAGGGGGATCAGGGACAGAAACCTGAGAAGCTCTTACTGCACAGAATTACAGAAGACCGATGCAGACAAAAGAGGAGGCAAGCACTCCCAGCCCTGGAAATTCCTGAAAGCCTGAGGGAACTCACCTGGCAGTTTGGACCAGGCTCTCTAGAGCCTGGATAAGAGCATCGCCATCATTCTTCAGGCTCTCCAAGTGCTTCTTGTTTGAAGTTATCTGGAACAAAAAGAAAGGACCTTTACCAAAGGCTTAGCAAAAGATTCTTCTCTGTCATTTTTGTGGGATAAGAGAGAAGGAAACAAGTTACAGCATTTATTACAATTGTAAATGGAATGTGACATTGAAGAGACCAGTGAGAAAGTTCCTTTTACTGAATTTTAGGCAGAGACCATCTAAAATATCTTGGCTTAGTTAACAATATTCACCCACGTTCTGAGTCCCTGTATGGGTGCAAATTCACATATCACAGTCTGACAATCCTGATTTCATCCTTAGTATCAATGCAAATACAAGCCCCATTCAGTCTGAATCCCAGGGATATCTTGGGGGAGACAGTTATTTTCATTTCTCACTTCAGGGAAAAAGTAACCAAGCTTCTACCAGCCTTCAGATCAGAACATGTGGGGTTTCCTTGAGAGAAACCAGGTTAAAATCACCGCAAAGCTGGCAACTGCATATGGAAATTTTTCTCACCCCTCATCAGTCATTAGGAGTGTTACCTGCACAGGATTGTCACCTATAGAGCAGGGGGCAGAGTGACCAAAGCTGTTTGCCCTTTTGTGTCAAATGAATCCTGATTATAGCTGATTTTGCTGCTGGTGTGGTTTATTACGAGTCCACAAAGACTGGTTTATTGTTTCTCCATCCTTAAGCAGTACAACTACACAGCTCCAGACAGCCACATGTTTCCTGGTGGTTAAGCAGGTGAGCAGGAAGGTCATAAGGAACACAACGTGAAGCCTCATGCACTGTAGCTTGAACAGACACTGAATACTTGTCAACTTGCTGAAAAGCTCTTGTATCTCAAATAAATTTAAAAAAAAAAAAAAACGGTTTGCGTGTCAGTTCCTGCTTGCAAAGGTAAATAAATCTTGGCTGAAGAGAAAGGAAAAGGGGATGACCAGACCAGCTGATTATTTTGACACCGGAGGAGTTAACGCTAGAAACGATAACTTCTAATCCCAAAATCTGGCAAGGACTTGTAAGCTTTAGCATGCTGTGGCTGGCTCTATTTACCATTGATCCAGCATCTGGGCAACACGCCTTCACATCTCCCTCTTAAATCACAACAGAAGCTATATTTACAGCCGCCGTCCCACCATAATTTATCAGCAGTGATTCTGCAACAACAGTGTCACTACATCTATAATCGTAACATCCTGTATTTTAGCACTTACAGGGAACAAGGACCTGCCTGAAATAAACCAAAACATATCCTGTGCGTTGGAAAAAAAAACAGTGATGCCATTACCTAAGCACAAATCATTGGTAAATCCTGATTACAGATGGTTAAACCTTTTTACTCTGTTGAGGTTTATATCTGATTCTCTCAGGTTGTATTTCAGAAATCCAGTCTTCTCTATATGTTACCTGCTAGACACAGAAAACGTTTTGTAGTCTGGGTTCTGTATGTGAGAACAACACCATGTATAATAGGAGCAACACAGGGAGAAAAGTATTTTCACCACAAAACATTGCTTTCTGTTCCTAAAGAATGGTTATGCCTCAACCAAACATTTCCCTGCACCTCACCAGCTACTGCCACATTCCTTGCGCTTTCCACATTCATGCCCCTTGTTTATCCTGAACACTAAAAAGCCAAGAGGTCACAGGGAGGGAAGGTCACTAGGACTGAATATTGCTCTATAAAGCTATCACATCAAATAAAGGTTACAAATATCTCTCATTCTACTACATCCTAACTTTTGGGTGCTGACATTTGTACAACCTTCCTGGTCTCTTCACAAAAACAGCCAATGACATCAGATAGAGAACATTCAAAATATGCTCAACTATAAAAGAAGAAAGAGGTTTAATTCTAAAATTATCTATTTCAAGCAATAACTTAGTCCAACTGAGTCACAGGGTCTGACTATAAGCTGGTCCATGCTGCAGCATGCCCTGTGCCCTGTGTTACTATTAAGAACACATTTCTGTGTATGTGAAAACATTTGAATAGAAAGGATTAAAATGGCTTTATATGCACAGAAATTGTAAAAGACTCAAACAGAAACACCCAGGAGATTATCTCATCACCTCCCTGTTAGACTTCACTGTGCAGAGCAACTTTCATCCACGAGCAATGGGCTCCCATGGTGTCCATCCACAGGGGCTACTCCCTGAGCTAACAAAATGCTTCAGTAAGATCCTTTCAGCAGTAAAAGTGGAAGCACAAGGAGGGAAAGGATCAGCATGAGCTGCCTCTCATCCATTTAAATTAAGTATAACCCAAATTTAGAACACATTTTCTTGAGAGTGTCAACTACCAGCTCCATCCAAGCCAAGGGGTGTTGGTGAAGAACCAACCTGTCCAGTTGGCAGTGCCACCATGCCCACAGAGAACTTGCCCAGACCAAACAGGGTTGCACAGATTTATGTGGGCGGCTGGAGCTTCCCCACCAGCTCTTCCTCACCAATGCCCACAAAAATGCTTCCTATCCACCACCAGGCACCCACTCCATGGGCCTGGGAGGAGACCAACTCTGTGCTAGCAGGCAAACTGCAGGTTAAATACAGGGTGAGCTGCCAGCACCCAGGAGCCAGCTCAGCCACAGCTGCCTATGGGTTTTGTCAGCACCCCCATGCTCTGATCACGGGCTCTTATTTGCTCTTTATCTCAGTCTGAGTAGATCTGATTGCTCCCTGAGTAATTTGAAGGTCTCTTGCACACGACAGATTACATCCTGCTTCACAGGAGCTTGTGAGAAATAGTATTTGAATCACTGTTCACTTTCAAGGTGAAACTTTACTCAAGTTTCTTACTTCAAACAAAACAGTTCCAGTTTCATCTTCCTTTTGTTCCATAGGTTATAATAAATTATGATAGGACATAAAACCACTATTCACCAAAATTTGAGAAATTAATGTATTTTTCCTTTGGTTATCTTTTTCTTCTACCCACCATTGCTGCACCTTTTATCCACACACACCAGTTCTAGTTCTCATTCATTTGGAATTTTAACAACTAGTTTAATGATCTCTTGTAATATTGCTGTTTGTTAGGGCTGGCTGCAACACAGATTCAATGACATAATCAATAGCTATTCCTTTAATTAAAAATGTAATTAAATCTCAGTTTAGTTGTACACTCACTGCAATTTAACAAGAATTTAAAAATTACTTTTCTTTATTATGCCCACAGCCATTCAGCAGCTCTCCTCTCCTCAATCCTGTTAAACAAGGGTGAGCCATAAGGAATATCATGGTTGATACATAACAATCGGTATTTTCAAAAAATTCCAGAAAACTATTCAGATGTTATGGTGCTGCTAAAGATGAGTGCAGGAAAAGTTATATTATAAAATATTTCCATTGGAATATCTACTTCACTAATAAACTTTGTTCATTTTTCATTTCAATTTTTCATTTTTACTCTAAGAAGGGATTTTTGCCATTCAAATTTCAAGAAAGCATAGAAACTTAAGGGCAAATTACTTCTGTAAAGGTTGGTTTCATAATGCTAAACTGCTTCCTCTGATTAGTTGTAAGTCACATTTTGTGATTTACAATGGAAAGAAATTACCTCAGCAGTAAACTACTCTCTCACCATTTTAAAGAGAAACTCTTCTCTGTTGAGGATCCAAGTGAATAATAAACTTGATGTCTGTGAAGTAAACTGGAAAATAATGCAAAAATAAGAAGCTTTATATTTGAAACTTTTTCTTGGTAGAAGAAAGGTCTTGGAAGCATATTCAGCTTTGAGTATCATCTTCTTAAAGAAACAACTGCTGGGGATGTTCACCATTTGCTCAACAAGCTACTACCTTGCTTGTATACACAGATACAAGCAAGACACCTCAAAACATACCTCTTTCTCACAAACTCTTTCTTTCTCTTTCCCAAACACATGTATTTTAATCTCATAAAGTGATGCTTCCCTACATTTTCATCAAAATTTAATATAATTAAGCTAATTACAGGTATTCAGTTCTTGCTCAACTTTACTGGCACAGGCTGAGAGCAGCCACATGGGTAATGCAGAAGCTGCTGCGGGCTGGTTTATCAGAACTACCAGACACTCACAGGTCCAATGTCAGCATCACCTGGATATTGACACATGCTGTAATAAAGTATCATTTACCTCTGGATGGAAGCTTTTCTGTGAATGGAACTTGCACCTTCAGCTAATACTGCAGCAAAAACAATCAGCAATACATTTTTTTCTACGGACTAACTAGGATCATATGTAGGACATGAAATATAATACTAACCAGACTAAAAATATTAAAGAATTGAGAATACTCCTATTGCCCTCTAGACACTCTTTCAAATAATGTCTTCATAGTGAGTGCTGTTCCTGCAATTTTAAATATGCATCTCAGACTTCTCATTCCTACTTCCATCTTTGACTGGCTGAAGGCACTGTCAGTAGGACACAGAGCCTTTCATCCCCAACCAAAGCTACTGTTTCAAATGTCATCCAGGCTGGTGGTGACTGAAAGTTGATGGCTATTCACAGCTGCTTAGTGTGACCTTATTCCCATTTTTTAAGGAACAAATGTCAAGAAATATAGTGGTGTTAAAAACATTGCTATAGCTGATGTGACAGCCCAGCAAATAAGTCAATGGGATAGTAACTTCAGAAATGAGGCACAATGCCTGCGCTGGAGGGGAAAACCTTCTAGTGTTGTGACCCATCTTATGCCTATCCCAGGGCATTCAATGGTACTTTTCCTCCCAGGCTGTCAATGCTGAATTATTCACAAGCACTGCAGTAATCAAATAAATCATGTCACTTGGTTTATTATTCACAACTCATGATGATGTGGCCAGAAATATGGAGCCATTCCTTCTCAACAGAGGAGCACAACAACCCAGCAAGTACTGCAACTAGGGACTAATGCAGGTGAATTAAAACTACCAGATCCATTGGCTGTGGACTTATTTAATAGAAGAATTTATTTCGTTATATATTGCTCTCCAAACATACACACTAAGCTGGCAGTGCCCTGAGCAATTATAATAAATGAGCTCATCATTTCCCATGATGGAAAATCATGGGATCTCTCACTTATGGAGGCCTGCACACTCTTACAAAGACTTACAAAGTAACATAGCCTTACCTTTTTGTACTGCAGTGCCAGACCCAATAAAGCATTTGGAGCCTATCACGTGGGGGCTGTGATAATGACATTTAATTATCAGGCCCAAAGAGGAATCCCAGGCAGGGACCCAGATACCTGCACAGTGCATGGGGGAGTGCTGCTTCCGAAGGGCATGGAAACATGGTGTTGAGAATGAAGTTACCCAAATTCACTCTCCTCTCTGGAGCTCAGTTTGCTAACACAGCCAGTGAAAGCTCCCAGTCCAGACAGCACAGACCACAATACCTTCTCTCAGTGTCCCCACAGCAGGCTACGGGGTCCTGGACTCTCCTCTCCCCTTTTCAAAGCAAGTGAGTGTCACACTGTGTGGTGCAGCAGGGTTTCCACTGGGTAGGGAGAGGCAGGGAGGTTTGGATGGCTCCCACACAGGGAGTGAATAACAAGGGGACTTGGCAGGGAGGCAATTGGCAACATGGCTCTCCAGGCAGGAGAAGTTAAACATGAACTCTCATTTATAGGGAAACACTCTAGCTATTAGGGCAATTTTACATCTGTGGCAGCAACTTTCTAAAACACAAAAGCAAAACAACCAAAACTATATGCAGTGGTCTTTTGTGAGGTGTTTAATCTGGCATTAGTTACATGTGCTCCCAGCAAGTCTGGGGGATAGGACCCTCTAAAGCATTAAGGTGCAGCCAATTTACAGGTTGTTTAATGAAAATTAATGGCTACTCTAGCCAGGATGTGCCGGTGTAGCAGAGGAATATCCAAAGGCAGTGTGCTTATAAGGATATCATATACTCACTAGAATGACCATAAGTTATTTTTGGTCTCCATAGTGTAGGAGAGCTCATTCTAAAAGGATAAAAACCTTCATAGCATTGCTTCCTTGCTACTCTTCTCTCTACACGTGGTTCCAGCTGGAGAGAGACACATAATGTGTGTGTGGGAAGAACAAATCAAGTCGGACAAGTTATATTTATGTTACTAATTGCCAAGTCACTTAAACAGGCCTGAGCAATGCTGCTGGACCATAAAAACAAGAAATGAAACTTAGAAAAGCATGAGTGTTCCAGGTGTGCTTTGGCAAGCATATCGCAGTCAGGGATTGCAGACACACAATTACAAAGACTTTGTGGCCTTCAGATCCTGCAAATACATGTGAAAACAAGCAGGTATCTGTGACCAAAGGAAAAAAAAAAAAAACAACAAACCAGTCCCACTCTACATCAGACAGCTTAGCTCTGATTTTAGAGTTCAAGAATGTTTTTTTTTCTCTTTATGGATAAAATTCTTGTTCCACTGAAGTCAACAAACACCTTTTGATTTTGATAAGACCATGATTTCATTGGAGGTGTTTTGTTTTCTTCTAATTTGTATATGTGTGTGGAGGTTTATTCTAAGTTCAAAGCCATTCCTGCGGGTAACTTGGAACCATCCCAGTTTCCCGGCAGTCTGAATGCCACACTGGCTCGAGGACTATTCACAGGCAGACAAGGAATGTCTCCCACACGATAGATAGTTGTTAATTGATTTTGGATGTTTCTTGACACCTATTCACTTTGAGGCTATTCTCTGCCCTTCAGCACATGTATTTTGCACACAGAGGCATGCTCTGTGATTGTTGTAAAATTACCAACTCTAAGGGGCATTGTCTGAACATAAGAGAAGATTCATAAAACTGCAGGGTAATTATTGAACAGAAGGTACTCTCTGTCTTGTTTGATTTTTAAAGTTTGATTTTATTGCAAGTGCTGTTCTCAGCTCGCTTTCAGAAATGTCTCTATAATCCAGAAAATACCCATTATTGCAGTTTCCACCCTCTTTAATGAGTTTAAAATATTTGACTTAACAGAACTGGATAGGGCAACCTCTTTACATCCATTATACAACCAGCTGATCACAACAGCTTTATTAGCAAAAGTAAACTGCAGTTCTGTCTGGCAAACCATGGCTCAAAGGTGCTACAGGAGACTTCCACACAGGGCTGCAGTGCTGGTAAGTTATGCATGCTCAGAAGCCATCCCAACATCTATATGGCATTAGAAATAAGCACTTGCCATCCTGTTGCTGGTGATCTCATCTGCAAACACAGGTTCATCTGTCACCTGCGTGCCAACGACTCCCTGAGGTACTACTTCAGACCAGTTTCACTCTGTCCAAACAATGATCCCAGCTGGTCCCAAATATCAGCTTTAGCCAAATTGGGCCACATACTAAACTTACACAAAACTTGCAAGCCCCTGATCCCTTTTCCTGCAGCTTCCCAGCAGCTCCCCTGTCCTCACCTTGCTGGGTCAGGTGAGACCACCACCTCCCAGGTACACCTCACCCTGGTAGTCTCTTGTAACTTCCTCCTTATAAAAGAAATAGGGAAATCCACTGGAAGAATTTTTTATTACCACAGTTCAGATCCTATGTTTATATTCTTTTAGGAGCTGTTCTAGAGGCTCCTGGTTGTCGTGGAGCAAAGCAAACTAAAAATAATTATGAACAAACACTAAAATAACACACAGATTCACTGCACATCTATATTTCCTCTCAAGTTAATAATTCTCTGAATTTCTCATTTTCAAATATCCTTCACAGTCTTTCTCTAATCAGATTTTCTCCTAACATAGCTTCTGACAAGAAACTCCAAACACTTCTTAAATGTTGATTTCCATAATTCTTTTTCCAGTGATAGTGTCTTTTATGGCCTAATAATGCAATCTGTGAATAAGATCCTCAAATTTCAACATTTTTCAACCCTTATGTCTCCCTGTAAAATCATGAAATAGTCTAACTGCAAAGGTTTTTTGGAGTTCTATCAAACTTTCATTGACGTGCTCCATGGGTTAGGGGGATGACCTTCTTTACTTTCCCATACATGTTCTTTTCATGTCCATCTAGTACAGCTAAATCGAGATCTTTCACTTACCCATGTGCATGCAAACCTTCACTTTTGCTTCAGTGAACTGCCTTATCTCAAACTATGACTGGTTTTCCATCTTATTTTCTCTCCCCTGTCCAGCTGGTGGGCACCTGGCATCCAACCAAGGTCAGCCCACCACACATGCTTTGACAATTCAAATAATTTCAAGCATTTACACTCTTGCAAGGGTAAGAATCTTCACCACAGATAACTCATCTTCTCGCTATTAGGAGAACCAGGGACATATTGGAAAATGCTGACCTTTAAATGGCAATTACCATACAGGAGAAGTATGCAAGCAACCAAGCAATTACCAATTTAATAAATGCTGTTATGTCGAAGGATACAAACCCTTGAGCAGCCATGCAGCGATGCTCAGGTGAACTGGGCAAACCCCTAGGAACAGCCAAGAAGTCTCAGTTAGGAAGTTGAAGTTTAATGCATACAGCCTCCAAAAAATGATACCTACAGCCTGACATTGTTCCTTGTCCTGCTTTAAAATGCTCCTCATAAAGATAAAAGCCTACTATGCCTTGATGAAGGCAGTTATGTGAACAGAGCTGTCCAAGTTGTCTGCGCAATTCAAGTCTGATCTAGTATGTGAAATCCCTAACCACCCCTGAGCACAACCTCTATATAGCATTGATCAACTTCCATGAAGGATGAAACTAAATTAGATGGCTCATAATCACATTTGCCATAATCTGGACTTCAACACAAGACTCCAACAATTACACATCTCTACAACTTGGCTTGATAAATTAGATTCACTATTCCAAGAAAAGCAGGAATAGGATGAGTTAAATTAAGAATTTACACAGATTATGAAAAACTCATTTGTAAAGAATAAAAAGAGTAGCCAAATCATGTTAGAAAAATCATTCTGAACTATGATTTTGAGCTAAATATTAAAGCACCAAACATTAGTTCCTTTGTAGCCCCTACAGACTTGATTTCCAGGGACACATAAAACTCAGACATCTTGAGGCTTTCCTTACGAACCAAACATGGACAGTCCTGCGTACACAGGAGAAAAACAAAACCACCCCTCCTCCTGCCAAAATCCAGAAAAACGCTCTGAAGATGTTTGTTATTGGGGGAAAAAAGGATCAGTGTATTTATGCTTCAAGTAAAATACGACTAGGAATGTAAATGACTGAACAGGGATGTAAGTCTATAAAACACCAATTTCTGAGGAAAATTATGCATTATATAATGGTTCAATTTCCATAAAATTGTAAAAACTGTCACAAAACCAAATGGGCTTCTGAAATTGATGCTTGCTTATTGTCATGTGACAGATGGCCCTGGCTGCCTGGCAGAGAGCAAACAGCTACCTTGTTGGCTCGCACTGGCCTGAGAGAGAAAAATTTTAGTCTGTTTTTCATTTAACAAGTCCAGTTGCATTTATGTATCTTTACAGCAGCAAGTCAGTCATCCATGTGCAATTACACAGAGGAGGTCAAAAGGAAGTAATAGTGATGAGCCCAACAGATGACACAGCTTGGCAATCTCAACAGTATTGCACTATGTAAAATTACAGTGCGCTGAAACACCAAATGAGTCCAGCAATACTTTTGTGCCCACAGAAACAATGAATTAGGACTCCATAATGAAACAACAGCGATAGTCATTGGGAATTACAATGACCTCGAATTTTGAATTGAATAAACAGGTTGCAGGTTTCAGAACTACTGGTTTCACTACACAACCCAAAGCCAAACAGCTGTCTGTGTGAAAAGATCCTATTTCTCATTGCTGACCATGGTAATATTGCTTTTCAGACAGCTCCTGTACGTATTCATAACCATACTGGGCTCCCAGCACCCAAATAAGCACAGTGATAATTGCTGTGGGGGCACCCCAGAAAGCGAACATGTTCTGAACAAATGGGTGAGTAGCTTCCTTCCGGAACTTGAGTCTGCAGTATGCCAGCCACTGGAATAAAGACTTCTCATTCTTGATGCTCTCCAAAATTAAGAACAGATCCCATTTTTGATTTTCCCATCCCCATCAGTGTCATTAAAGAGCACCTGTTGCAGATTGACTGAAAAATGTCATTTGTGAAAACAGCCATCAAAAAAAATACCAGTCCAAATGTGCACTTAACACAGTCACACATATACTTACAGACTTACACTACTTATTCCAAATAAACATAGCAATACTTCACACACAATGAATGGTTCAGTAGGCCAAGTTGTGAGTAAGCATTCACAGCTGCTTCAGAGGTCATCCTCCCTCACTGTGCCTCACACTGCAGATAACCACAAGTCGTCAGTACATTTGGGTTTTGTCAACACTTACCTGTTCATTAAGTTGTGTTTGGATTCCATACACTTCATTGTTTATGAGCCCTGCTGTTTTAGCAACATCAAGAAACAACTGATTTAATGAGTTCACATAAATTTTCTTCTCTGCCTCAACTCACTCTTGGCTGTCAGTTTCATCAAGGACTGGCAGGAAAAGGTTCCTGGGGGAGCTTTCTTAAGCTTTTCTCAATTTGTTGAGATTTAGCTCCTGTGCATAAGAGAAATTCTTGAAGAGATCTCCAACAAAAACCCATCTTATTGTCCTTTATAATTATATTTCAAAACAGAGATGAATATAAACACAGTGGAGTTTCTTTGCTGCGACTGCAAAAACAAATGGGCTTTAAGACAAGGTTAAATGATTTCCAGCAGAAACTTGCACAGAGAAGATAAATCACCCTTTTCTTTCAGCACAGTGCTGTGCAGTCACCTTCATCTTTTCTTATCAACTGCCATTTCCACACACACATGAAGTGCTCTCATTATGTTAGGATCACAGTCTTTAACCTGGCAGTCTTCTATCAACAATAGAAGAAAAAGATACAAAGGCCATGAGTCCAACATGATGTCTCTAACTACTGGCATGAATGGCAACATAATGCTTTACTGTTAATTATAGAAGTCAGGGAAGACCAACACTCATTTTATTTAAGGATAAAACTCAAGTAGCTGGTAACTCATCCCTAGCAGTATAAGAAGAAGGGTCATGCTTGACAATTCTGCATAATACTTGACAGAAGATGGAATGAGGGGAGTAAGACTGGCTGTCTGTGCAGGCCGTGGCCATGGCAAGGACAATTTTGTCCCAATGTAAATGCCCAGCTGCGATTGCCAAAGTAGGACAAAGCAAGGAGGAACATACCACAGTGCCAAGAAATGAGTGTAGAAGTTATAAAATATCTGTTTAAGTTGTTGATCCTCTCCACATAGAAAGCTCTGTCTGGCACTGTTACTACAGATACTCCAGCTTATCTTCTCCATTCTGTAGCTAAACAAATTTAAGCTAAATTAAAATAATGCAATTAAGTAAAGAGTCAAGCAATCACAAGCACTTCAGCTAAAGCAGTTCAAGAGATTACCAACTACTTAGCTAGGATGTGAAACCTATGTATATATGCACTCACTACATGGCAGTGTTAAGTGGGCTGGCTTGAACCACCTCTGTTGGTGATTTACAGTGATCTATTCTAGTCTGTGCTGAAAAGATGGGGAGAGCCCATACAGGTGGCTGTGTTATCTCAGCAAAGATAGCATTAGTTTCCAACTGAGCAAGCAACAGCTTCTTCAACTCCTTTGCTCTGATGGCACTATGATGGATTGTTTTTTAATGCATGCTTATTTTTATAAAACATATTTTAATTGAGATTAGATATGTCGGCAGTTATGTTGTCCAAAGGGGCTTTGTTTGGTTTAGTTGCTACAGTAAAAAATTTTTTTAAAAAATCCGTATTCCAACTGTCTGCTCCATTTTTTTGTCAGTGGCTCCTGTCCCCAAAGCAGGAAGGGGACAATAAGATCCCAGTTTTCATCTCACTTGCTCTGGCTCTCAGTTTAGCTGGAATGAACCACAGCCAATGAAGGTGTGACTGCACAAATGCTGGCCTGAGACAGGTTTCCAGGTCTGTGGAGCAGGGACAGCAGAGCAGCAGGACAGTGAAGCAGAGGCAGTGGTGGACCATGCAGAGCAAACTCCACTGCTGCCACCATCTCAGAGCCTTAAGCATGAGCTCACAGACTTTGTCATTAAAAGGTGGAGATAAAGAGGCAGAAAGATGAAAAGAAAGCTTTCAGCAAAGTACACAGTAAAGGCAGAGTCAGTCCTGTAAACACAAAATCTGCTGCATTTCCAAAGAAAACCCTTATCCTAGAGGAAGTAATTTAATTTGGATTGGAAAACATTCTGTGGAAGACAAACTGACGGTTTCTCTTTGTAACTCTCTAATACAGCAGAGATTGACCTTTGCATTCTCATTTTGATGCTTATCTTGAACAAACAGCCTAGAAGTCAATGTCTACTGAGAAAAAATTAGGGAAGTGCCTTTTCTCTAAAAGTGCAGAGCAAGTCCTAGGGAAATAAATTAATAAATATGAGGCCAGCAGCTGTGGCTGAATGTTAACCAGCTTTGTGATGCTGTGTTTATTTTGCCATGAAATGCTTGCTGAGACAAGTTAAACTTCAATCATGAATTACATGATTAAGTCTTTCAGGGAGAAAACTTTTGTTATCTCAAAATACATTCTATTTCAGTATGAGCAGAGGAACAAACATTTTGTTATTTTAAACATTTTTGCTTTTATCTCATGGGTGAACGTAGTGTTCAAGGAATGGACAGCACTGACCAAAGGCAACTCTGTTGAATGCAAAGGTTCTGACAAACTTTGCCCACGCAGATCGCAGATCGGGCTGTGAACATCACACCTGGTTTACAGCACGTCACTTCAGCAGTCTTGGCTTCAGCTGAAAAGACAGTCCTATATAACTGTGTAAAAACCAGCTACCCACAATCCAGGTTTCAGCTATGATCTAATCAGGCTGTGAACTGGGTATTTTTCCCTCTCATTTTCACTTTGACTATGAAAAAAAAAAATCAAAAAGCACTATTATCACATTAACGTATTCATAATAAATATGTACAGGTTACAAATAAAGCATTTCTAACTTAATAAAACAATTTGGTTTTTTTAGAAGTTTCAAGTGAAAATTCCTGACATTTTTGCTGATGTGCAGCTAATTACACCAGTGTTTTCCATTTGCCCTTGCACAATTACCACTAACAAGGTGTGCCTTAAAATTAGATGTTGCAGCCCTTACACTTAACCTGATTAGGTCAATAATTTAAATATTAACAGTTACAGAAATGCAGGCAGAGAGATTCATGTTAAACAAGAAGTCATTACATACTCTTACACTGTATTCTTTTAAAAACACAATGGTTCCAGATGCAGAATGAGCACCTGGATGCCTGCCATAAGATCCTGCCTTTTGCTCCTATGCCCACCAATCTTACAACTTTGTCCTCCAGGACAAGGTAAATGAGTCACAGTGCAAACTTAATCACGTCACAGCACAAAGCTGATGTGATGATCTCATTACTGTTCCAGGAAAAGGAATAAACTCAATTCCTGTTGACACCAGCAAATCCAGCTTTCAGCCAAGACCCACAAAGGCCCTGACCACATAACAGAGAGAACAAGTAACATGAGCGGCACTCTATTAAGGAAACTATTATCTTAAGCCAGATAGTGACAATGAGACTTTTAAAGGAAGTCTCAGTGCTTTGTCTGAGAATTTTGTCAGAATTTTAAAGAAGATTTTGAAGGATAGTTGATTGAACCAAGTTCGTGATCCTTTTTTAGTAAGTTTAAGGTACCTGGAGATTATCCTTATATCAGGATAAAAATAATTTTGTACGTTAAAGAATAGATTTATTGCACTTTTCAAGCACTCAAGCCAATCTAAAGTGGGTAAGAGGTTCATTTTGAAGCTCTGTAACCCTTTTTTAATACTATATTTGGATGACTGCCTAGCACAGTATGAGACATGTAGAAACAAAATCTAAAATTACTAAATCTGACTTAAAAAGAATACCTGTCTGATCAAAGGCCCTAGCTCACCTGTGTTGCTTTTTTTGGTTTGGGATATTCTGGGGTTTTTTTCGGTAAAACTAACTAGCAGGAAGTCTTATCTTCTGAGAGTTGTACTTAAAACAGATTGCTTATAAAGATTTGAAGAATGATTTGGATTATCATTCTAAAACAGTACCCAGGGGAACTGGGTGGATCAAGGGATTGCTAATGAGATAGAGTCTTTCACATCTAAACTTCTGATTTAAATTCAACCCAACACAAAGTTTCCCCAACTGGTGGACATCTGATGATCAGTAAAAAATGAGGTGATGTTCTCACTCTATTCTTAGAAAATACATGTTGAACTGCCAGGAAAATCATCACTCTTTGCAGTGAAACCAATAAGGGAATTGACAATGAAACACTTTTAAAAATCATTTTTATCCCTCAATACAGTAATATAAGACAAAGCTTTGCCTTTCTGGATCAGGTTTACTTTCCCCAACCTGCTCAAAATAAGTTTCAGCCTCTAAGACTACTATAGTAAAATCAAATAAAACATTTTAGTAAAGTAAAAATTATTATTTAAGTTCCAGAGTAGCTATATTGGGCTTTAATGACTTATAATTTACAGAAAGGGCAGTGGTGGATGTTAATGAGTGACTCAGATGACTTTCTATTATGCTTTTCTGCAGGAGCAGTCATTATCACATGTCAGTTGCTCAGAACATAGCACTCTCTAGTCCTCCCTCTCATTTAATAAAAGCCAATTAATCATTTCCAATCATTTACGTACTCAGTGAATTTAGAATCTGGTTTCATTCACTCATAAATGACAGTAAATCTATCATTTTAATTAACTAACTAGTCATAGCTGTTCTACAGACATTTTGTTTGTGTGAACATTCTTTAGCCTATGAACTATTTGCAACTCTTATTACTGTGATTCTTGGTTTACTAATTGGATTTGTGACAGATCAGCTGTATGACATATTACCTTTTCTCTGTGCTGACTGCTGGGTCAGATTGAGTCTCCACCTCCTTGGCCCCAAGTTCTTTGCTCTTGGTACGTGACAGGACTATCAATCTCAAATGGCTACCGTGCAAACCAAGCCCACAGCCTGCACATGGACTGCAGATGGACTGATCTTACCTGCATATGAATGTGGGTTGGGCACACATTAATTGACACAGCATGACCACAACCTCTTCCACTCATACAGCCTTCTTCCTTCTTTCCTTCCTCCCCAAAAGTGCTCTTTTCCCCCATAATCCAAGCCTCTTCTCCCTGCAAGAACTTGCCTCACCACCCACATGCACAAGGGGAACCAACCAGTTGTCAGAGCAGGACCCAGCCATGTGCTGGTGGCACTACATGGAATAGGGAAGACTAGGTAAGTTCTTTGTTGTGTTTTTCAAATGATCCCTCTATAAAGTTCATGTCTTACCAGGGAAAACAACTTTCTCCTGTGCTAGGTCCCAGGACAAATGTAAAGAGATTGTCCCTCGGACCAGGAAGAAGGAATGTGGTCCTTCTAAATAATGGAAGTTGTTGACTATCCAAAGAAGTTTTCCTTCACAGTACCATCAAAAAGCTCCAGTAGGTTCTAGGATGCTGCTTACAGCAGGTATGCTTACAGCTGGCCAAAGCCACCAAACACAAAAAATGTTCCTTGGCAGGGATAAAGAGGGACATCTTGAGAGAAGATACCATTTCCTCTCCAGCTAATCCTTTCCTACTTTCTTCCCCTTGTGCCTTATGTATCCTGATCATTCCACACCCAGTCTTCCCAGCCATCCTTCCCATAAAAACCTACGTGAACCTATGACCTGATGCTGGAAATTTGTCCTAGGGAACAACTTAATTCATAACAGGGGCAGGTTCCTTCACATCATTACAGGAGGTCACTGATGCACTCATTGCCTATGTGTGGAGAGACAGTGATATAAGAAGGTAACAACCACCAACATCAGCACTCTTGAGTCCTTGAGAAAGCCCTGGATATGATCCTCTGCAATACAGTTGGTGAGAAGGAAAAGACCACCTTAGAAGATGCCAAAAAAAAAATCCATACAAGTACTAGGCTGCCACCTTTCAATAAAATCAAGGTCTTGGGTCTGATTTCTGTCATCTGAGGAAGGAAAGATTCCCTGCCTTCCAATTAGGTCTTCACCTAGATACTGAAACGACACCAGCACTCGGTGTTATCTTCCCTGCCTAAACCTCCTCTTACAGCTCCAGCTGTTCCCAGTCTCCATTTGTGGTCAATCCCACAAGGCTTGGCAAGAGCCAGAATGAACTGGATCCAGAGAGAAAAGGTGTACATAGAGAGCCCTTTCTTCTTGCATTGCCTGTGGAACTGTTGGAGGTGTGTAATTCTCTGCCAGGAGGCTGCTAAGAAGCTTCCTGGTACCCTTTTACTTTTTCAAGGAGTAGATGTGTGCACATGCTCCAATCTCCTCCCAAAGAAGTTGGATGTGTCATCAATGTGCCTTGGCCCAGTGGTCTTTCTGGACCAAGACTTTACACTCTCCTATCACTCAAGGATGGATAAGGCAAGTGCCTTTAGGGTCCTGGACAACAATTTTAGGCACTAGATGACAACTTGCCAGAGCCCTGCACCAACTGGCCCTTTTCCTCCTGCTGCAGCACAAGGACTGGCAATATACCTTCTCTACACACCAGCACCTGCACTATGAAGAAAAGATATTTCCTTCCTATCAAGCCCAAACTTCCAACAAGCCTATACAAAGCATATCTCATCTGAATGGCTATTGTAACAATGATTGAAGGCTGACCTTAGCCAAAATTAGGAGCTTGTGCCCATTACACCAGGTAGCAGTCTACAATAGAGCCTGACCAGCCACAGGGGAACGCCTTAACAATTTTTGGCTTCATGGACATTTCTCTTCAGTCAATCTTCAACAAGCCTCAAGGCCTGTATAAGAGTTAGGAGGATTTTTCTCTAGATACATTTTGCAGCATTTATCATTATTGAATGTTACCGCAATTCTGTCACGCATTCAATCAATATTTTGATTTGTCTGCAACTCTTCACCATCAGCCTTAGTTTTGAAAAATTCTGTATCATCAAAAAGATCTTTGTCACATCATTCCACATCTCTTTTTCCAGATAATTTATGAATGCATTGCAAAGCAAAGATCCTGGTGACCTTACGAAAATAGCCTACATTTATGGCGCAATACTGGCCATTTATTATTTTCTGCCATTTAAGCTACTATTAATCTGTGAGAAGAGCTTCTCAGTCTCATGGCTTCTCACAGCTGCTTTTGAAAGTTCTCCTGAGAAGCCCTAAGAAATGCCTTTTCAAACTCCCAGTCCACTATAACAGGTTACAATTCTTCACACACTATTGACTCATTTGGAGGAACTGGATAAATATGACTTCCCTCCACAGACATCATATTGACTCTTATGTAATCCACTGTGTTTATCTTTCTGTTTACCCATCCCTTCCCTATTATCATGCCAAATAGCTCAGCCTTACAGAAGTCAGAGTTAATTGCCAGAATGATCCCTGGAGCACTTTAAAAATTGTTAGTCTAGATAATGGTTTACCTGATAGGCTGCACATCAGAACTACAGGCTCAACAATTTCTTGGACAATTACCATTGGGACCAGCTGACCTGTTATTACTCAATTAGTCAAATTGTTCTAAAATATCTTTTTGTAACACCTTAATTTTTTTTTCAGACAATTCTATATACTGAAAAACCAGAATGAGATGATCAAACTGTGTGACAGGCAAAAATCAGAAGTCTGAAAAGTGGTCTTTGTGGTATAAGTGCAAGACTTTCCCTCTTCTTCAGAAGTATACTTCTTGTGTCACTCTTGAAAGTGAATTCATATGCAAAGTTACAGTAAATTCTCAATATTTGTTGTAAATAGTGATAAATTACTACCTCCATTGCAGATGATGTATGTTCATTTGGTGAACATTTGAGCTATTAATGAGAACTACCCCTAAACATGAAGAGTGGCATCTTTGTCTCTTATGAGACAAGTTTTTGAGAAGTTATATGCCTCAGAGTATAACCTGAATGACTGACTTTGCTAAATAACACATACTAATCAACTTGGTATAACAACACAGTAAATTACCACCATACATTTCCAACAAGCTTTTTTTAGCACCTCAGTATTTACGGACATAAACATTCTAAGACAAATAGAAGATTGCAGACAGTAGGAAGTCCTCTGATAGACATATGATAGATATAGGATAGACATCTGATAGATGTAAGATAGATATCCTTCCCATATGAAGGAAGGCTATTTCATCAGCTTGAAATTATTTCTCATAATTCCCCTTGAAAAGTTTCCTGGGTAAAGGAAAAGCTCCTGGGTAAAGGAGATGAAACCCCTCCTAATTGTGTCCATCCTTTGGCACACTTGCATCCAAAAATTTCATACACCAGAGGGACTCTCCTCAGAACTGACACTCAGAGTGGCATATCTTGTATGGTGCCATTTCTGAATTTGCTCAGGTAAACAGAAATGAGAGAAGTTTTTGAAGAGCATGTTCCCATGTATTTGTAGCATACATATGACCAGGACACAAATATATCATAACAGCATATCTAGCTTTTGACTCTGAGAACAAATTATAGGTGTACTTGCTCTTGTTTAATGTGAGCACCACTGGGAAGCACTTTTTGAAAGGATAATAAGGCAGTGGAAAGGACTAAGATACACAAAACTATGAGAAGAGGATAATTTTTTAATGGGTATATACTGTGGGAGTCCTCTGAATTGATGCTCAGACCCAGGAAAAGCAGAACCTTTCTTCATTTTCTAAATGAAATAAAAGCTTCTAATAAAGACAACAGATTAAAGAATGTTATTACTATAGGGCATGCCAGTGCAGTAAAAGTAGAATATGATAGCTTTTCAACGAGAAACAGAAATCACAGGTTTAGAGTTGAGAGAATAATAAAATACAGGAAGTTAAAATTAGAAAATGTTACAAACACATCTGAGAACATAACCAAAATAGTCTTGAGTACAGTGTGCTTACCAGATTAATGGAGGAAAATTTGCATAATTAAAAGGCATTGACAATTAACGTAATGCAAGTGAAGGAGCAAGAACCTCATTGCGTTATAATTAGGAGAACTATTTGCCAGTCTCACTTTAAATGTGACTCAGAAGTTTCAGACACATCAGTGGCATTTATATGAGTAAAAGTTACTGGAATGACCATCTTTAAAACACATCAGGGCCAGTAACTTGTAGTTTATCAATTAACCAAAGACTTGTTGAGTACATCACCAACCAACATTGGGGGAAAAATGAGGGTAAGTTCTCTAGACAGTCTTAAAGGCTGTGGTACAGAAAACATTAAATTAGGGGAAATGTCAAAGAGTGGTTAGGGCATGGAAATAGATAGCTGATGGGTACATAACAAAAAGTGCAAATATCAGATTGCTAACAAGGAAGTCTCCTGGGTGAGACTGCCATAAGAACAAGCTGGAAGCTGGCAACTGGGGAGGGCACAGAGAGATAAGCAAATGGAGGTTATGGCCTTTCTCTTCCTAGATCACAGGAGAGGATTTAATTAGTGGTTAGGGTTATCCACAGAGCAGCTTCTCCCATGGAGAGCAGGGGAATTTGAAAATAGGACAATGGCATTTTAGTAGGGCACAACAGCTGAGAAAGGATTCTCCAGTGAATAGGGAGCACTGGTTCACAGCTTCTCCTCTCCCTCCTTATTTTGAATGAACTCAGATCTTGGAAACTGAGCCGCTGCCTGTGTTCAAGTTGTTTACATGGCTGAGTGACAGGAGATAATATTTCTTTACATCTCTCTTTACAGAAGCCTGCAGCAACAGATGGATTTTGCAGCATAATCTAAAGGTCAACAACTTCTGACCAGCAAAGTAATGGAGAACAGACCAGGCTGCAGAAAGTTCAGCACAGAGGAAATCTAATTAAAAATTATGTTCATATTTAACAGTGTTTAAGAATTGCAAAATCACCTGAGGCACCTAGCATGTGCTCAAATCAATAAATGTTTTTCCTAGAAAGGAAAGCTATGCATAAATGTAAATCACATGCCAAATTCACTAGTGGGTTTTATAGTGGTGTGTCTGAAATGGCTGAAAATTATTTTCATGAGTCAAATTTGGAAGAAAATTCCCAAACTAAATCAAAAACCCCCTAAAAACCCCCCAAACAAGCAAAACACTGTTAACATGACATTCAGAAGGCCTTATGATTATGACTTCCATGCCATAAACTTGAAACATTCTACTTCTCTTCCAATGAGAAAACTGGTTCAACCCTGACGTACTGCTCAGCTGCCCTCACTTGCACCGAAATCTCTTCAAATGCCCAAGGTTGTATCCCTCAGCTCCTGAATATCTGTCAGACTCAGGCACTAAACAAATATAAGCTATGCTTAACAGTAATGCATACAACCACAACATCCCATCTAGAATAACTGAAAGATCTGTCAGCTATCATTTTTTATAGCTTTTCAGTAACAAATCAGTTTTTAAAACTGATTAAAACATTAAGAAAAGTTTTCAGCTACAGACTTTTAAACCAAGCACAGAAAATAGACATGTAAGAAATGAAATGCACATTTTAAAGAGCTGGCTAAAACACAGACCTTGCTCCAGTTGTTGCATTGATTCCATGAGACCATGAAGAAGACCAACCAGTGGGAATTCAAACATTAGATCACAATAAATCAACAGGCATGAAAACATTAGCTCAGGCATTAAATTTACATTTTCCAGACCATTGGCTCTTGTGACCCAGAATATACTGGGAAATCTGAAGTTCTGCTGTCAGTTCTGTAGCTCTGTTTCACTTTAGCTCAAAGCAAGGATCATGAAGTGCAGGCTCTTGCTTCACTCCCTTGCCCTATACTGGAACATATTTATTTTTAGGTATGGCATACTTACAATCTTACTACACTGAGGAGTGGTGAAGATAAGGTGCAGGCTCAGGCTCAGACTGGGATGATGCACACAGCATTTAAATGGAAGTAGCAGCTGTTGGGGGACCGTACAAACAGCTGCTTACTGCAAGAAGCTTTAACATACTCAGGGAGAACAGAACTTCCAGATACTTGTTTCTAATATGGAAGAAATCTTTAATGGGCACGTAAGAAGCTGCCACTTTTTTTTGAGGGTTTCAAGATTTTAAAATATTTAAAATAGGGAAGATTTCAATAGATGGCAAACCCACAGTGTCAAAACAGAAGTCAAATTCTTGCCACAGGCAGCAAGCTCTCAGAAAAGCAGAGTTAAACAAAAGCCACTAGAATTTTTAAAACTACAACCAGATAATAATGACAACTTAATATCTCTTTGTAATCTTCCAGAAAACTGAAAATTTAATCAAGAATAGCTTATGAAAGTTTCATAAGGACAACACCTTTTATGAAAAATCACAGATGAAATATCCTGAAGTTACGGGCAACTGTTATACAACAGAAAAAGTCAGAAAATCCCAATAATAAGCAACCACCCATGCCATATTAATCCCTAAGTCACAAGACAAAAGAAAAAATTACTATTTTGCTGTCTTTGTGGCTAACATGCTTTTAAGCACGCTCTGTCTCAACAGCATCACCACAATGTTTCTCCTAAGCATTCTGCTGCCGTAAAGACTTCCCAGCACAGCTGTTTGTCTTCCCTGTCCCTCTATTATTCTAGAAGTCAAACTAGAATAAGACTGATGACAGATGTTTAAATATGTCTGTTGCTACCACAGTTTCAATAGCAGTACACAAAGGCTATAAAGCACCTCCTGCCCACTACCATTCAGCCTACTCAGCTGCACTGAGCAGACCCAAAGGACACACCCAGATATGTTCTCCTTTTTCTATTGCAGTTGAACAATGATTCTCCTGGTCTTACAGCTTTACTCCTCTTGTAGGAAATTCAGATAAATAAAAATCAACATAATTTACAAGGTTGTGGTGGGAGTATTGCCCAAGTACACTGTTTCATACTCTCAAGCAATATTGAATCAGTTATGGAATACTTATAGTAATAAATCAACACAATAAAAATGCAGATTGTAAGTTTTCTCATAATAAATTCCCAACTATATGGGATACAACATCTCTAATGCAAAAAATATTTTACAGATACAGTCTCAAACCCACTCACACCTCTTCATTTCAACTTTCCGTGATGAGTCTGTGCTGAAATGATTTGCTGATATAATGCTACTGAGAGTTAAGAGTTTCTCTATTGTAGCCTCACCTTAGCTGGGACTAAGATGCAGAAGAGCCTGTTACTGATGGACACCATGAGTGGCTATCCCTCACCTCTCTGTCCAAGCAAAACTCAGACATATGAGGTTTAGTCTTCACAAATTTCTCAAAAGAAATTATTTTCCCTTGGATCAAGTTACTTATGTTGTTAATAGCTGCCTCATCAAAGTAATTGTAAACAAAAACTAGTTACTACAGTTACTGGGATATTAGATAATTTCTAAGGTTGTAGAATAAACTGGAATTAATACAGAAACTTTCTGCAGGAGATTTACTTTAGAGATAAAATTAAATCAACAGGGATCTCATCAAGTCAATATAAATTATTTTTTCTGTGAAATCATATCCATTAATATTACTATCACATACAGGAGAACTGATTACAACATGTAACAACTTTGGTTGAGGATTCAACCTACACTGGGCAGGAAAAATATTCCCATGTCAGGGGCTTGTTCTATACTATGTAAATTACCCTCATGATAGCAAGCAATTTTTTTAGTCATTCATTCATTCTCCTAAACACCAACTTTCCAATTTATCAAGATAAACGAAGAGATTAATACAATTCTTGGGGGAAAATTTAATAACCTCTTTTAAGTAAATTTTGATTTTGAACCATAGTGCCACACCACACAGATAATGGCATTCTGCATCATGTTTAAATGAGCACCAATTAACATAGGCTGTAATTTATTTTCCACTTCTAAAGCTGCAGAGGTAGATGCTAACTACTCCTCTTTTATATCTGCTTACAACAATTTTGCCATGACTGAAGAGAAATAATTAAGATAACTTTCCACCTTCTGTCACTGAAATACAGTTTTTGTGACTTTACCAAAATGGATTGCTTCTAACACTGCTATCAAATTGCTTAGGGAAATTATTCATTGGTGTTAAGTTTTTATTTTTTGTCCTGTTAAGGACTCTTAACTAAGGATGACATCATAAAAGACAACATTCTGAAAGATACAATTTTCTTTAACTGTGGTTTCCAGGAAGACTTCTAAAACACCAAACACTTTCATACACTACAACCTGCACCTGAAAGTAGTAAAGATGGCATTTTCTGAAGCACCACATTCACAGTAAGAAAACAGCTTACCTATTACCATACTTAAGGTAACTGGGAAAGAAAAAAATTATTTTGCAACCAAACCAGCTAAATACTGCGTTAGTAGAAGCAGAAACTGGGCAGATGGTTGGGGTCATGGTTTACTGGTGGACTTGGTGGTCTTGGGCTCATGGTTGGACTCTATTATCTCAGTGGTTTTTTCCAACCTAAATGATGCTATGATTCACAGATATAACAGACACTTAGTTATTTGAACTCTGAACAGTGGTCAAAGGTCAGGCCTACAAGAACTAACTAGGCCAAGGCATGCAAGGCCATGTATAGGTCTGGCAAATTCTGCAGAACCTAGACAAGGCCTAAGGTACAGGCTGGGGGGGAAAAAAAACCTGAACCAACCAGCTATGGAGAGGAGAAGCAAAATGTTGGGTTAACTATATCAAAATAGCACAGTAATTAGGCTAAGAACATATTTGAACTGTCAGCTGCACAGGTAAACTAAGGGCAATTAAACATTGTGCTTTACCTGGTGGTGAAACTTCTTTTGTCTTTGTGAACAGGCGTATCGTTACCACACAAGATACAATACCTGATTGCACCTGGGCACTTTTACTGGAAAATTATATTCCTGATTATCCTGACATCAGCTTTGACATCAGCAGAATAATTCTCAGTTTTCTCTAGTCAAAGGAGGGACAAAGTCTATATAATAATATGTTTTAAAGTTTCATCAACAATTTGTTTTAATAAACAGGTAAATAAAGTTTTGGGAGAACTCTTAGGATGATTTTGGGGGAATGGAAGGCTATTGTTTGGGTTATTTAATTTCTAAGACAATATTAATAGTGGAATTAATATTACCAGGCATCCTTGATACATTGAGAAGTGGGTGGCTAACAGAGCAATCATTTTAGCATCAGGTCAACAGTGGATGTCCAATAGGTGTTCTTTGAGCGAAAGAAAATTCCCCAGTTACAGAGTTGAAGGAAAGCAGGTGTTTGTATAAGATCATCAACATTAGCTTTAAGAAGTAAAATCCTTAAACTGCAAAAGGACTGAAAACCCAACAAACCCAGTACTTTTTAAAATCGCCAATAACATGTTAATTCTTGCTCAGAGAAGGAAACATGGCAGAGATGGAAACTGAATGCTGTCTATAGGCATGCTGAAAAATACAGTGCAGAAACATCTGAGATAAAAATGCAGACTCACAAAAAGCTGACAGCACTAATCCCAACTGAATTGTGTCACTTTCTGTGTCACTCAGAGCTTATACCTCTCCTTCAATAAACTGAAAATAGCTCATCATTAAGACCTGATCTAGCAAAATCTGGCAAAACCTACACATGATGCAGGTAACTACTCATTCAATTTAAAATTAATTGATCATTCCGAAATTTCAAGGTCCAAATACGAAGGCAAAAATGTTTCTTTCCTAAGATACATGGAAAAAAACCTCAGAAAAATGGATATTAGAATATACAGAAAATTAGTTTCCATGAACCTTTCCTGCTTATCTATAGATTGCAGTTTTAAAGCTGAGACTCGGACCAGGACAACTTCACCAAGCTTAATGGCAGCATCTGAGGGAGTAATGGCTCAGGAAACATGGACCGGCTGTTTCCACAGCCAAATCAACCACTACCCCTGGCTGCTACCTGTGAGGAAGACAAAAAAAAACGGAAGTTTCAAAGGGAGAAGTAGCCCTGCAGTTTCGGTTACTTCTTTGAGATGTTTTTGCTCACTTCATTTAAGCAGTGGGTTGATTTTTCATAATTCAGATACTAATTTACTTTTAAAATTTTCCCTTCAATATATTTAATAAGCACAGTAACACTACAAAATGTGGATTAGTCAGCTAATACACCCACACCCTGGGTGTGTTATAGCCCTCAGCAACACTGCTGCCCCAGTACATCCAAGATGCATGCACACTGGCTGACTAAAACACACCTTGTTGTGTGTTATTGCTTACATAAGACAGGACTTAGCATACGTAACTGTATATTAATGACACGCCTTGATACATTGTTAAACTGGAAACTATGGCTGTGCTCCATCAGAGGCTTAGGTGTGTGCTGTATTACGCGAAGCAAAATTAATTAAGAAACCCTGCGTTCCTGCTGGCAGTAGCTGTAGTGATATGCTGGGAACAAGAGACCGCACTCCTCATTGACCTACATGGAGCCAGAGCCGAGCCAGCCTCCTAAGCACCGAAAGCCTCCCAGGCAGAATCTGTATCCTGAAATGTGCTACAATGATATGACTCATTTAGAATAATAACAATAAAAAATTCCCCACCCCCTGCCTCAGACTGTGCGCTCTCCATCGCTGTCAAACAGCCCGAGCCAGAGCTGCAGCTGAAGGGCCTCTCTCTCCTCCGCCCCCCAGCCAACCTCCCCAGCGCCAGCGCTGGCATTTGTGCAATCAGATGGTGAGAAATCAGGGATGCGATCTGGCCAACCGCTCCCATGCTTTTTTCCCTAGGTTAGTTTTACAGTTTACCACTCACGCTCACACTGGCACCAGAGAGGCGGCAGAAACACATGGCTGGGACCTCCCTTTTTGACGCCAGCCCACACACAGGCTGGCTTAAAGCAATCGTGAAACTGTATCATTAACAATGTTGGCAAGAACTTTCCCACAGACACAGTTGTCCCTACAAAAAGTTGCCTTGCCCCAGTGACTATGTCCTTTTGAATATGGAGTTGAGCCGGCTCTCTGCCGTGGAGCTGAGAAGGAGGCTCCCCAAGGAGCTCTGCTGGCAAACCTCCTTCCAGCCTGCAGTGCGGCAGTACTGCCTCCAACAAACACGCGCCAAGTGATAGCAGCAGCGATCCAGCCGCTGCTATTTTAATACTGATTTTTATTCATTGCCCTATTTCAATATCTTACATTTTCTCTTTTCAGGACATTAACCAAGCTCTTTCCTTATGATTTTCCCCCTCCCCGCTTTCATGCTGCAAGCTTACTCGCCAAGAAAGTTTTGCCTCCAGCTGCTACAGCTCCATCAACTCTCCTACCGACTCATTTGAAAGAAGAGTAAGGTGTTAATTAGGGTGTTAATGGCTACAGAAACACCTTTTTTTTTTTTTTTTTTTTTTTTCTTCCCCCCTTCCATTTCAAGGAAAAAACACAGGGAAGCTCAGCATTCCTTGCAAAAGTGTTAGACTGCACAAAAAATTTAAGAAACAAAAATTCCTTTACTCGGCACACAGCGTAGATAGTCTGTGGCTCCCAACACCTCCAAACCCAATTCTATTTATTCTCTTTCACCTTTGATTTGGGACCATCTAATTGTGGGGGGGGAAATGCATATATTTTCTTAGTATCTTAGAATGACAGAAGATTTTTTTTTTTTTTTTACTCATCAAAATGAATTCCATACCAGAGTGCATGTTCACGATGAGAAAACGGTTGTGTTACTGTGTGAAGTTACATGGTTTCACAAGCCAGCTGAGCCAACCCTGCATTCCTCTGCTGCTGAAAGAGGTTTCCCTCCTCTCCTCTTCCCTGCTGAGTCTACCTAGTGCCAGTCCACAGCCATGCTGGCTCTGGCACTTGTCTGATACCTCCCAGTTCAGTTCACTGAACTGACATAAAGCTGTTCACACTTTTGCTGGGTTCATTTTCTGCCAGTTGAGTGAGCTGAGCCAGCTGAAAAAGGGGGCAGCACCAAACACAGGGAAAGCAGTAGGAAATGTGTACCTGGGGGATTCTTCGTTTTGACAGCAGCAAGCTGCAAAAACAGCTCGGGCATCCTGTGAAACCTCACCTTAAGGGCCCAGCTTTACTAAATCACTTTATATAAATTATGGCTTTGCTATTACAAAAAGAGATAGATTCTAGCAGTCACCCAATTTCATATTAAACTCAATAAGCTTGCTAAAGTGGTAGGAAACTACCTAGGGTGGCAGCTGTTCTTTGCCAGGTCAGCAAGTGGAACTGGCACATCTTCTGGTCCATGAGCACAGAAGCTGATGCAAAGCAAAGACAGAACTGCATGGCAGGGGCAGGAAGAGAAGAGCCAGAGAGAAGAGTCAGCCCACTCTCTTTCAGCTGTTGTGATAGCTGAAATCTTGTGAAATCACACTCTGGTTCATGAAACCTCCTAGCATTAAAAAACCTCTTATTTCTCCACTCCTGTTAACAGATAACTGTGAAGCAACTGTTCCCTCAATGTCTTTATATAAACTTGTTGACTTGTGTAGAAGCTAAAACTGTGTTTCTTTTTACATCAAAATTTTAATTTCATGTAATATTCAGTCTAACAGTCACTGCAAAAATAGATGCAGTGATTTGAGATACTGCTGTACACCAGACTGTGTGTTACCATTCTCCTAACCTGATGATTTAATCATGACTGTTCTCCATTCACTGCAATACAAAATTGGCACAGCAAGTTCAAATTAGCCTCAAAAGCAGGTTATATTAAGCAGAGGAGGAAATTCTGGTTGTAATCTGAAAATAATTTCTGGAGATATCAGATGGATAGGAAACCTTTACTTCCAACTCTGCAGATAGGTCCCCTCTAAGTCATGGCAGCACACCAATATTCTGCTAGGTATACATCACCATTTGTCTTTTTAAGCCAGCATCTTTCTAAATGCTGATTCGTTTTTAACTTCCACTAGCTGCTGTTTCAAAACATTTGTCTCCCTTGGGTGGGACTTCTGGGATTTGGTTGTTTGCTTGTTTTTCAATGGAGCAGGTTATTTGGATCCTTATGCTTTATGTTACAGCTAGACTGAGATAAGAGTGCATTTGTCAGGTGGCTTATGTGACTCAGAGATTTGAGGCAGCTGCTACCTTTGCCAACAAAACCAGGTTTTTCTCTCAGCATATGCTACATCGGTACTTGGGGGGTTTGCACCACAACTCTGCCAACCCAGTTACAGTGGAACATTTGTAAGTGTGGGATGACAAGACCTCAGAGTAGTGATTTTTATACTCTGCTCTGACATGAATTATGCTTGTGGGACAGAGGGATATTTTCCAATACTTCTATTCAAACATACTCATATCTTTGGCTCTTGGTTACTCATAACTACTTTCTGATCTGTTCTGATAAAAACCTATTAGAAAAGACATTACACAGAACTTCAGATCCAATTTGCAGAAATATCTGCAGTGATAAATAAACAATGGAGTTAATGAAATCTGATCTGTTACAAATACAAAGTTGTAACCTGTTTCTGGTTCTGGCAGATGACTTCTCCTATGAAAAGTTGCTGAAATTCTGAGTATTTACATCTGAACCCCACTCCAAATTTAATTTATACTTCAGCTTTAATAAATCTGGATCACTACCTCATTACTTTTAACTACTAATAACAAATAACTTTATGGATGGCTGCACCTGACAAACTGTTAAATATTTCAGCTATTTTCCAAGTGAAATGAAACCTACATGGGTTTCTTTAGTCCCCATGTCCTTTCAGAGAAATAAATACATTTCCCTGTACTATTCTTACTTTCATTAAATAACTGGATAGCTCATCCTGTTTTATCTTCTCAGGATACAAAATAAATCAGTATGGTCTCTTAGTCTACTGTTTCCTAAGGAATACAGTTCTCATAGATGGAATTCTTTTCAACAACTAAAATCCTTGAGTCCGAATCATTCTGGTTTTATAATACTTCTCTGTAGTAAGAAAACCAGGATGCAGGCACTATCTCCCCTAATTCACATTCTGATAATTGTATTGGTGCAGGAAAGCCTGCAGAACTGTATTTGGACTAGGTTGTTTTTAGGCATGCAAGTATTTCCCTTCTGAAGTTACAGTTTTGTTGTCTTGCATAGAAAAACATTGTTCACTGAAGCACTAAGTTAAGAAAAAATACTGAAGGAAAAAGGAATGAAAATAAATTATTTCTCCAAAGCAGGTAATTACATAGCTAAGCATTATCTATGGAGAGAAAGAAAATTCTAAGTACCAACAGGCCTTGTCACAGTTACTTCCATGTGCCGGACTTATTACAAACACTAACCTACAATTTCCTGACATCTTTAATGACATGTTTCTGAGAAGAGTACATTTGGCTACAGTGTGTCATACATACAAAGTCCTTGCTGACTGAACAAAAGGATGTAGCAATGCTATTATGACAGGCTGGCAAAAATCCTTACAAACTAAGTCCTCTAAAAAATACCCCAAAGTTAACTTTCTGATCTAAACAAAGTACTTGGCACAATCTCAGATTCAAACTTAGTTCCCAGTCTCCATTATTACCTCCACCAGAAAGACCTAAATAATCAGTTAAAAAAAAGGCAAGAGCAGGGGAAAACCTTTTGGATGCCAGATGCTGGCAAAAGACCCGACTGCAATCCTAGAGGATAGAATAAAACCAAACCAAATATTTTGTCCAGAATTAAAAAAATACCAGAATTAAGAATGAATGCTTTGGCAGCTTCCAGAAAGAACTATGACTAAATGGAGTTAAAAACCAAATACTAGAGAAGGAAAATAGTTTTCAAGTTATTATGCAAACCAGACATTTTCTATGCAAATTCAGGCACTGAACTTGTATAATCTGAATTTTAAAACATAGGTCGATGTCTTGATTGTAAATGGTGTTTGTTTCTTCTTTCTGAATGTCATGTTAAATTACTGTGTGCATATGCAGGGTGTGTGGGTGGAAGGGACTGACACAAGGAGGAATTAATTCTTGTAAAAAAAAAGGTTTTGTTTTTCTAAGAACATCGTTGAGAAGAATATTTCACATTCAATAAAAATGGAACTAACTACTGTTTGCAAACACATCACTGCGCAAATGAAGAAACATTGCTTCTTAAGTCTGACAATATTTGATTCAGCCCATGCATATCCCAGCCAGCTGGTCTCCCTGGCCTCAGTCCCAACCCTCTCACCTCTCCAAGTGGTTATATTCTCCCCGTGGGAATAGCAGGGGGCCTCACAAGTCAATATGGGCAATCTTCAGATTGGTCTTCTGAACATATCTCTGCTAATGTAATCCATTATTAGAGTACAACTTAGATATATTGACCAAAATGTTTGGCTTCTGTAATTCCCATTTGCTTTATCAACCACAATAGTGCAATGGCTGTTAAAAGCCTTTCATATTTAAAACTCTGTTGTATACCTACTGCATATTTTCAATTTACAAATCCATGAAAAAGAAAAATGAGAAGTAGATGGAAAGTCACAACACACTTCTAAATACAGCCAGCTCTACTGGCACCTCTATATTTCAGCCAGAGCTTTCTCTCATTATCACAAAGTACCAGTTGGTCTGTATATCTGAAAACAGAAATACTGAACTTGTGGGCCTCATCAGGCAAGGCAGTAAGCAAGCTCAAAGTCCACTAACTTCAGCAGGATGTAGAAGTTCCCCACTGCTGGAATTTTTTTATTAATTTAGCAGAACCTTTTAGCTTGTATAAGCTGGGGCAGCTCTGCTGTGTTACTAATTGTTTATACAGGTTCAGCCTTAATCTAGTGAACATGAAAAGTAGTTAAATAAATAAGAAAGCCTATTTCATGCAGCATCTGTGCCTTGGAAGATTATTAAGTGGTTAATTGTACAAAAAAAAACCCAACAGAGCCGCACTAGCAGAAAAAAAAAAAAAATTAATTTCTCATATTTATGAAACAACCTCTCAAAACACAGATTAATCTCTAGTTTGTATCTCAATTGTCAGACTAAGATGAAGGTATCTCAGCATGAAATCTGTTTGTAAGAGATACAATATTATTGTTCTGTAGTGCACATAATTTGATGAATGCTTTCTCTGGAATAGTTTTTAAGTCTTCATCCCACCAGAATATGCATTAAAATCTCTTCCCTGTAACACTCATAACATTCTTCAAAAAGATACCAAAATGGTATAAACATAAGAGAATATGGAGGGCTGTGTTAATATTTGCTGATCTTTTCAGGTTTATTGAAATCACATTACTTCAATTTTGCTCGAGATAATAGCACTTTGGATCAGTATGTATGTTTCATCTGAATGATTATTTATAATTTCCTATTGAAAGTAAACAAAAATTTAATTCTGCTAAGTTTCATCTTCTTGCATGCCAATTTTTCCAATAATTGAATGGACAACACTTACTGTCCAACAGAGTCTGTAAAGATTAGTACTATATATCCAGAAGTTTAACGCCAGTTTTATATGCCTTTCCCCCTTGACCTGTATACTAAATCACTCTAAATTTCTTTTTAATATAGCATTATTTTCTGCAGTCACATTATAGGACTGAGAATCAGGAATTTTATTTCTGATTCTATCAACAGTCACCTTGGTTAACGCAACCAAAAATTAAAGAGTAAAATACTCTGACATTATCAAAACAATTGACAGAAACCTCAGTGTGAAATATTAGTTTAAATAATTTTGTTGCTTGAAATTGGTGGTGTCTTTTGAAAAACAAAAGCTCCAAAAGTAGGGATAAAGGAAAAAATAAACTTGAAGGTGAGATAAACAGAAACCAAATTAGTTTCACTTTTCTGAATGGAAAATTGAATAAGTTAAAGTAATCAAGAACAAAAATAACCTTTCAGATTAGTATGTTTTCACTAGACAAGACTGACTGTTTCTAGCAAAGAAGAATGTGTCCTTAGATGGGTTAGAAGTCAATAATGGTTTGGGACTTATTCAATCTAAAATCTTACAAATAAAAATCTGAGATCTTGAATAAGACTCCAATTGTCACACAAAAGCAATACAGGATGAATCAGCAGGCAACCACTATTTTCTGTCCTCTCCCTACACTAATCAAGCTGCCTCATTCTGTGCCAGCAACAACCCAACACTATGGCATTGGGAACCTAAGCATCTGGATTGGAGTATTTTCTTAGGATTGTGGTCAGATTCAAAATTGTACTAGTAGTCTCTGTATTGAAAATAGGAAGCCTAAGGAAAAGCTGCACAACTGAAGCCGAGTTGTCTTGTGTGTGCATGTTGAATGAGCAATGAGATACTGATACACACAATTCAATTCCTCTGTTCTCAAAGATGTGCTGTTCTCACAGCCTGTGTTTGTAGGCAGAGGCTAAAAGTGGATCAGGTATTCCTGTTACAATTGCCTTGATCAAGTCTAGAAAAGTTCATTTTTCTTTCTTCAAGGGTGACACAATGTAGTATTTGCTCTAAAGTGCAGTTTCTGCTCAGAGTGCATACAGTAATACTCTGGCCAACTTAACTCCTCTAGAATTTTATGCAGCAAATACCCAAGTTGCAGCAGTCTGAAAAAAACAGATTTGGAGCAACTGCAGCCCAATTTGAATGCATCACTTCACCAAAAACATCACGTGGAAGCTGATGGCCCCAGAGGAGAGCTGAGCCCCATTCCTTGCACAATGAACGGTGGATCGCCCTCTGTTGTTCAGATTAGTCAGCTCTTATGCAGGAGCTGGAAGAGGCTTAAGGTTACAACAAATACTTCAGTACCTTATGTTAAAAGGCAAGAAGAAACCTCCTTTACTGATGTACAAAAGGGTGAAACATCTAAATGAACAGACAGGTAGTTTGAAATGGTTACCTCAATAAAAACCAGATATTTTACAGAGATGGTTCTCTGGTATTTTTTCAGATTAATGGCTTTCATGGGCCATTTCATGGCTCATCTTATCAGAAACCCAATGACTTCTCCAGTTTCTACTTGCAGTAATATCCACACATACATAATAATACATTTGGCTTAGAATCCACTAGTTGAAGGCCAAAAATGATCATACAGAAACAAGTAGCCTTCATTTGACTTATAACAGAAATAGGAGTTTGAAAGTTATTGAAGATCCATCCAATTATTAACACAGATCCATATAATTGTTAGCACAGATTAATTGGTAAAATGTGCTACCTCTTTGATACAAGAACCACAATAATAATAATGGAACAAAATCAGGCTTTGAAAGTCTCAAAGTCATTTGCACTGCAATCTTTTTTATGAGGTGTCTTAGTATACCATTTATAAAACCAATTTTTGTTTAAAATTTGACTGAATTCCTTAAAGAACCAGTGTTTAAAATAAATATAAAAATGAAACTAAATTTTCATTTAGGATTAAAACTTTCTCTTGTCTGCTAGAACTTTTTCCCTCTAATGATATTTCATTTAGCTTGATCCCCTTCCGCCTCTACCTGCCCCCCCACCCCAGTCCTTTTCTTCAATCAACCAATACTGGTTAAACATATATAAAAATCAGGATCAGAAAGGCAGACTTGCAAAATTCAAATATGTACACTAAATAGTTCCTTCCCAAAAAGTTGTGTTCAGCTTTAGAGATACGTCAAGGCTGAAAACTTTAGAGGAGAAGGTATGTAAAGGAAATGTGTTTTGTCTTAAATATTTTTGAAGTACTACAACTACCATTCTGCCATTCAAAATGAATTGCTAAAAACATAAACTGTGACAAACACATTAATTTCTTTTCTTGAAACTTTTTTTACTTGCATGAAAACATTCTGCCTAACAGACATCAGCTTCAGTAAGGAGAAACACGGTTTTATAAATGTCCACTGCAAAAGATTAATTTGACTCACATTGCACCCTATCAATATTCACTGCTGTTTTCACAAGTGCTGCAAGAAAATTAACATTGGCTTTGAGTTTTGTTGCCAGTTCCCAAGTTTTAACCAAATCTATTTATCTGCATCTTCAACAAGCCAAAACATTTTACTTTGATATGATTGTTCATCCAGATTGAAAAAAGAGATCAAAAGGATTAAACCTATGAGACTCCCTCCTCAGAGACACTGCAAACATGCACATAAGTGGAGGATGCATTTCTTGAGAGACATACATGAAACCTCTCATAACACCATCTCATGTTGCTCTGTTACCTGCATTTCTGGGCCATTTGAGTGGAAGCACACCAATCAATACCAGATACATTTATGAGGAGAAGTGGATTTTGAGGAGTTAAAAAAATAAAAATCCCTGTGATAGAATAAAAACATGAAGGAAAAAATACAAATTCAACTAAGAATTAAAATATATTAGGTCACATTTTAATTAACACTATTTAAAATTCAGGCTTCTAAGAACGATGTCTAATTCTTCCAGGGTTCAATGACACTATCAAATTAATTTTCTATTTTGAAAACTGCAGGATATGACTGTACTTTTTGAGTATCATACCCATCTCATTTCTGTATGCAGAAGGAATAGTACAAATCCCTGCCAAGAAATTCCGCTATTCAAGGTTACGCTCAGATGTTCTTTTACAGGGATACTTCTACCTGTCTTCTATCTTGCACCTCCTATTCCTTTCCTCTTTGCTTTAGATCACAGTCAGTTTTAAATCTATGATTAAACTTTCACAAGTGGTGATTTCTACAACGTTAAAACTATGGGTTTTATAAACCTCCGTTTTCAAACATAAGAACATTAAAATATTTGTGGATTTTTTATTCTGGGACTTCACAGGAGGGTGTAATGATCATTATGAGCTGCTCCACATTTTATAATTAATAATCAGATTTGAGCTAATGCTGCAATGGTAAAAATACCATCAGAGGACAAACCACTAAAGTGTCATGCAGAAGAGTCTACCCACATATTCAGCTCAATGGTTTTGAGATTAGAATTAGGAAAGTACTGTAAGGAGATTATTACGTGGTAAGTGGTATAATTCCAGAAAATTACTGACACCTCTAATTAGTTAACTAGAAGCACCATAATTTTTGCATGAGAATATCAAGATATTCTTCCATAAATTATTTTATGAAATAATAATTTGTGAGAACATAATCCATTTAAACCAATGACAATGATTTTACATTTAGATATAAAGAAATAGCAGAAATATGACATTAAAATCAGAAGTGAATCTAGACCACAGTTGTAAGTGCTGCTTGGCATTTAAACTGAATTCAAAAGTTCATACAGGGCAGTAAGACTTCATGGGACTTGGGAAAATTTTCTCCAAACAAAATCACAACAGAAGTAACAGAAAGGAAAGATAAATCCCTTTCCTTACAAACTCCCCACAAAAAATACTAGTAATTGAAGCAGTGCATCCTGAAGAAGCAGGAAGCATTCATTTGCAGAACATGCTAGGCTGCCTACTATCATAACTCTAGCAGTATCTGAACACTTCCCAAACAAGTAAGAGATTGAAATGAGGTGGTAGGGAAGCAAAGAAACTTTAAAAAGATACTAACAAGCTGAAGAGAGGAAATTTGCTTCCCATAAGAAAAGTCAGAAGAAAATACTTAAGCACAGTTTTTTCTGTTCACTTTAATGACATTAATAACTTGAAGTATATGCTTGAAGTATTAATTTTGTTAGCGACCAAAGTGCTTTTATTTATTCATCCTCCTTCTGCTCCAGAAGATTCTGGTCTAAGCCATGGACTATGACTTTGTGCCTATAACCACTTCTAAGTATGAGGAATAACACCCTCTAAACAGAAATAACATTGACAGCTATAAGACACATGGAGCAAGCATGAAAGCTGATCAAGTTGATACCTATCTTCTCAGAAAGTTCATACAGTAGCTAAACTTGCACATGGTGATAGAAAACAAAATTGTGAAATTAATAGAACAAATATTTTCTCTGACTGGAGAACAGTGTGAACCATTCAGCACAAGTTAACAGTGCTGTTATGTCAGCCCCTAGGTACACTGAAGATACGACAATCCCATTTTGCTCCCAAAACCACAAAACTTTTCAGCATAGAAAGGTTCCTAGAACTTGCTTTTAAAACTTCTTATTGGGACTTGCTACCAGCTCCTCTATACTTGATCACATCTCCTCCCAGCCAGAAAGAAAGAAGTATCTTGCTTTGCATTCCTTCAGTATGTTGTGTGTCAGCAGGGTACTAATGGCAGACAAAACTTTTGCTTTCCATTTTGTAGACTCTGAAATACCACCCATCCAGCTACAGGAGCTGGAAAAGTGTCTTTTGCTATGACCTCCCACCATGGCTTATCTATGCCAAGGAATATAATGTTGAAACTCCTAATAATAGGATTACGAGTCCCAAAGATCCTAAAACACATAAACTAATACCAACTGTTATGCAGCAGAAATCACTTTGTATAATGACTGAATTAGGAAAAAAAATATGTCTGCTTTTTTTCTGACAGGTTTCAAGTTGTTTATTTGCAGATGCACTGAAGTTGTCCAAATAAAGCAGCAAAATAATCTACATAAATCACCCTAGGTGCTATGCATAAACAACACTTACTGCAAGGAATCAATTTTAAAAAAACAAACCCAAACAAAGCCAAACAATAAAGAGATAAAATAAGAAAGTACTTTTTTCCTGTTGGTATATAATCTTACTTCCAGATCTATTTCTTTAACAAAGATTATATCAGATATGTTTTTGCTTTGTATATTGTGTAGTCAAACTGGTTTAGACATCTCCAATAATGAACATGTTGCTATTACTATAAAGCCATATAAAAGTAGGTGAGCAGCTGTAGCCTAATAAACACACAACTGAACAAAGGAAACTGCTGACAAGCTGCAATCTTGTTTTAATGTAAATTCTCATGTGTTCACATCATATTTTAATTGTACACAACAATAAATAAGTTTCTGTCACTAGCAGTTTCTCATAAATGGGCTAATGCTAATTATCCCTCTATTTTCAACCACATAGTTTTAGTGAAAAGATTAATGTCAGGAAAATAACACAAAAATAATGAGCTTTGCAAGCCATTTGAGTGGCAGTAAATATTATACTTTTCTTGATTTGATTTTTCTATTTTTATATGAAAGCTGTGACAACTCTCTCATAAAGCACCTCAATATTTCAAACATTATATCTAGCAATATATTAATTATGGAAGAAACACATAACCCATTTCCCTGGATTTTTCTTCAGGTTTGTTGTAGTGGTGAACTGAAAGCCAACATGTGCAGCTCCAGCACTATCACTGAATATAAGGGCTGGTCTTTCTTACATCTGGACATATATAATTAAGTATGGACAAGTTTCCCTTCTCTCCTGGCTTTTATTTCTGCACTTAGTATTAAGAAATATGTTTGTTTGGTCTGAAATAACTTGCACTAGTCTGACAAATTATTTTAGCTCTGACTAATGGTAAGATACAGCATCAAAAAGGGATGGTTGTCCAGGGAACAATTAAAAATAAAGAGCACTTTGAGCCAACCAAGTGAAGCAAACTTCCTTTTTTTATCAGATTGATCCTCCTAGTTACATGTCTTAAGTTTCCAGACAAAACCAAGACCACAGCTTGAGACACAAAGGTGATGCTTGCATTCTGCCGTGGTCCTGAGACCAGACACACATACTTTGTGTACTGCAATTGTGGTCTCAGGTCTGGCTGGAGTTCAGCCCCTCCTGCATGGAGGAACCTGGATGCTGGAGCACACTGCACGGGTGAGTTGCTGGGTTCATCTCCCATTTAAAACAATTTGTTAAAAGGGAAGTGAGGAAAAAGACAGATACAAGCTTCACAACCCAAAAGCCGACTGATTCTAGTTTTGCTTTTCGGAAGACTATCAGGCTTCCCACATAACTTAGTCTTATATCACAGCAACCTACTTCATTATATTTTGTCTTCTTGAAATATACAACGGAAGGAACTTTACTATAATAAAAATTGCTAAACAAAATGCTTCATATCCCATGGTGTTTCTGGTTCCTCATTGGTTCTTTGGTCTCTTCTTTCAATCCTTTTATAAGGGAAATGAAGGACTAGGACTTAGAATACATAATGATTTTGGCAGCCAAATCAGAGAAACTTTTGTAGGTCTGACATTCATAAGTAAGTAATTAGTACTTCCAGGAAATTAAATTTCCTTAGTAATATCTGTTAATAAATTTGGAAAATTAAACTACTTTAAATCCTCGCAATTTTAAAAACTTTTAGCCATTATGTAGATGGAAATATAAAAAACAGGATAAATTATAATTTAATGAGAAAATTTAAAAGGATTACAGAAGAGTATATAAGCCTAATAGGTGCACACACACAAGCCCATAACAGTATGCTAATGCAATTATGTGCTCTTGAGATCCTAAATAGCTATGCAAAACTGAGGTACGAAGCTGCAAGAGGGAAAATAAGATTTTGTTGAAATCTGCAAAATTTGTGGTCAAAATGTAAGACAAGAGAAGGCATTTTAACAATTTTGGTCCTCCAATCTCCAACATCCATTGCTTTCAACTTCATTTAAAAAAAAAAAAAAAGTTTCAAGAAAAAAAACCCAGGAGCATCTGGAGCCGAGGAATGGAGTGAAAAATCAAAACCATATAACTAGAGATGGAAATGTAGAGTAAAAAAGATCCTATAAAATATAATGGTGATATAGAGACTAGAAGAAGTCTAGTCTTCTAGAAAGAAGATCCTATAAAATATAATGGTGATATAGAGACTAGAAGATTCTAAAATCAATCTTGATTAAATAACATCACTTCCAAAATGTAATATATATTTCATTTTGGAACTACAATTACATGAATAAATTGTATGAGCATCTCTCTGATGCCATCAGAGCTCCTCAGTGGAGCAACAGTCCACTCCAGCAATTCTGAGGGCAGATTATTTAGGTCTTTGAATGACACCTGTAATTTCTTTTTCAGAAATAAGAATTTTCCTCACCAAAGGAAAAGAAATATTGCTATATTAGCAATATAGTCAAGGTCTCACATAACTGACTGATATGTGTTGCACAAACTACTCCTAGCTATCTTAGAGTTATGGACTTTGAAAATAAATATTGTGTGCCACATCGTGAATACACCTCCATTTATATTGCAAATACTAAACTGTACTAATGGCTTAAAATTACAAGAGTCCTGATCTTTATAAACCACAATTACTTTTATGCTTTATGCACACCTGCTGTTTTATCACATATGCTAAAAATTACCTTTTATAGTATATAAATACTGGTAGTACCTTGCAGAAAAGTAGCAGTCTGAGGATGTGTTAATATACTCATTTCCATGGGAATTATTTGATTGTAAAAGATTAATGCTACATTGATTTTAACTCTAACCTGCTTTGTGCAGACTGTTGCTCTAATGAAAATAAGCGACACACAGCTACTCAGTAAGGACTAAATTAAAATTTTACAGCTGACAAAATGCTGCTTTACTAGACTAGTAAGCTCTGCAGAGCTTTTCTGCTCTAGCACTCAGGTCAAGCAGCACTGTTCCCAAGCTCCCTTGGGAAAGTCTGCCTATTTCCCCAAGCCCACTGCAGGGAAACCTCTGCCCAGAGCACACATCAAGAGCCCTGTGCTGGCACTTCCCTGGAAGCACTGGCCCCTTGTATGAAAAGCCACAAAGGAAGCACTCAGTCAGAGTGAGCAAAGGATATTCTACCTTGACTCTTTCTTCTATTTTTAAGAGGGACAATAGTAAATTGTAGTTACAAATAATGGGTTTTTTTGCTTAAATTATTAGTCTGGTAGATTCCACTGTTCAGCATATCCCCCCCCCCCCCCCCCCCCCCATAAATACCAAAGTAATTTAAACATCACGAGATATGCATCACATCCAGTATACATGGCAGATTTTTATATGTGCATTTTGTTTAGCACAGGCAGGGCAGGTTTTGCTTTAAATTATCTTTTTCTGAAGTGATTCTAACATGCACTAACTATACACATTACAATTTCCAAGGATTTACAGTGCAAAAATCAGATTTTTATCCATGAGGTAAAATATGCACTACGGAACATACCATTTTGATTTCTCAAAGTATACTGGGTTATGCTCCACAGCAGTTCTCTTGCAATTAAGTACACCAATATAATTCATTAAAAAATTATTTTAGATCATTGGAACTATTGGATGATATGAAATTACATGCACCTGTTGACTCATTACTAATGAACACCCCATATTTCTGGAAGAAGTACTCTTTTGTTGAATTAAAGAATTTAGGTAATCATAAGCTTTTGACAAGACTGGGAATTGTGTGTCAACTTCAACACTCTCAAAATGCCCCCTGAGTGGTCTAAAAAAGCAAGCTGCATAAGCACAGTAGAGGTGAAATGCAAATAGTGAGATATTCTTATGCAGCATCATATGAACTTATCAACTAGGCACTGCATCCCAGAGAAAGCATCTGCTGTGTGAAATTCAGGACAGTAATTCGCAGCCCATAGAACACTGCATCACCACAAATTACATTTGTTATAAATTTATAATGATGTTCATATAAAAACATTACATTTTAAGAATGACAGCATTGGGCACTTTATAAATGTTTAACTAGTAGAGTCTTCATAATTTAAAATGTTGATGTTACATCACTGAAGATGCTAGATTGAAACACTTTGAACTTGAAGAGGGTCCGTTATTGTAGAAATCTACTGAAAACCTCATCTCACTGCACACAAATGCTATTTTTAAACACAACCTTGTTTCATTTACATCTGAAATTGTGCAGCACCATGTTCATAAAGTGCAGGTACAATTATCATTGCCAGGAATTAGCCCGTGAGCACTGCCTCTCTGCTGGGGAACCTTAGAAGTAGGTACTTGCTGTTAACAAACACCTTAACCAGCCATTAGATGCATGAGATATCCAGGAAATAAAAAAAGTATTTTGCTTTCTTCCATTGTACTTATGTTTTGACTGATGCTTCTAAAGTAATTTTCATCTTTGATCTTTCCGACAATCTCTAACTTCCAAAACAGTCCCTTCATTTTGCTCTAAATGGTCACATTGCCTGGTCTCACTGCCACAACCAGCATACTTCTATATTTTTAGTCACAATTCCATCAGACAGATAACCTACATCTGAAATTCCCTGTCAGGACTTTTGTCTCCTTCATCTAATTTATATGCCTCAGAGTCCCCTGTCTTCACAGCCTGACGGCCAAGGAATGTCTCCCTCTCCAATAAAAACACTCCAACTATATTCCCTGTTCATCTGCATCCACACACTGCTTTTAAAAATCAAGCTCTGTATAAGCTGCAAATTTGGTCATGGCAAGACTTTGGAAAGCACCAGCTTTTCAGCAATGCTCTAGCCCTAGAAAATGAAGAGAGCAAGGGTACAGACAAGTGAAACACAGGTCATGTTTGTTGGATGCCTTGTAAAAGTGCATAAGTCGAAATATATTTTAAAAATCAACAGATTTTTTTCAATAGTTTTATTATTTTAATATTTTTTCAATAGAAAGCAAGGAAAATAAGGGAACAATGAGGATTAACAAAGAGGTTATGTCAAAACCTTTTACTCTGATTGTCCAGTACTGGTGGTTTAGAAGCCAAAGGAAGGAGCACTCCTTTTCAGTAGGGAATCAAATTCCTACATTAGATTTCGTCCTGGTACATGATAGTCAGAATTTTTCTGACACAATGTAACAGATTATTTCACCTTCAGTAAACTTGTCAGCAAGAAGATTGAGCAAGAGAATGGAATGAAAAAGTAATGAAAAAGGGAGGTCTCGTTGAAGGGTTTGCAATATAAGTTTGCAAAAAGTAACAGTAAACCATTTTACATGTAACTGTATCTCATCTTCAACACTGGCAACCAAAATCATCCAAAGCTGTTTTAGGTTCTGGTAACAACTTCACATGAAGACTAAGGATTTTAAAAATATTCCTGTGATCATAAAAATTTAAATTTTTAATAAAATGAAGAATCTTTTATGTTAGTAATGAACTAGTCAACCATTCATACTTGCTTGCACAGAACTGATCATTGACCAATGATCAGTTTTACCCAGAATGGTGATTTTGAGTCAAAATATTTCCTATTAGGAAGAGTCACTTTCAGGCCATTTCTTGATCCTATTTTGAATACTGGAAACAAGCTGGATTGTTCTCTGGAGCAAGAAATTATTTTTTACTATGCTTGGATAGAGATAATCACAATGAGGTCCCAGTCTACCCACTAATGAAATTCAGTTATAATAATAATAAAAGCACCACCTACAGCTCATATGCTCCCATTAATGCTACAGAACATGGAAATATGTGCAACTTGGTATTAAAATTCAAGTAGAGAGAAGATTTTTAATAATTCAATCCTATTTGATTGGTGTTAATAGATTCTCTTCAGCAAAATGTTATGTGAGGACCACGATTTTAGCACAGGTTCCATGAAGCCTAGTATTTTTGATGATACAACAGGCTTTGGGGCTCCAATAATCAGCAGTTAAAAAAAATCTCTCATCTTAGATCCAATTAAAATAAAATTTTGATTTTCATTGTTGCTAAAAATTTCTTGACACTTGGAGTTAAGAGTATCCGAAGATACACAAAAAAGAAGATACACTGTGTTTGTAGTTAGAGATACATAGGGATATAAACCATATCTCATAAAGTGAATTAGTAGCCCTACCATTCACCATCATAGCCATCTCAGCCATAGAACTGATATTATTCTACATCTCCTTTGATGCAGCAGTTGTAGTCAGAGACATACTAAATTCACTCAACAGAACAGGATTCCGATGTAGGCAGAAATAAATGATCCCACAACCCTGGAAAATTGTATCAAGATTTAAATATTTGCTTTTAGTATGAGAAGGGGAAAAAAAGCAGAGCTTTGGGTCAAAAAACAGCAAAGTTTTCTCCAATCTGGTAAGAGCTACAGAGGTTCTGGACAGGCTCCAAAGTGACAAGATGGAAGAAGAATTCTTAACTTCTCAGGAACTGCATAATTCACTGAGACTTATGGATACTCATCCTGTTTCATTTCATAAGACAGAAAGATAAACACTGGACTAAACCACGTCAGTATTTAATTTCGCTGTGCTTAAGATTTCTGGTAAACTGAAAGAATGTTATCGTAAAAATCAAAAGGGTAAATTAAAAGGAAGGCCATTAGAAATGGAAAAGGCCTATTAAAATTATATCAGTTCTCAAATGTGTAAATCTAAATATCAAACTATTCTTCCCTCTCCTCCAGTAGAAAGCATAGAAAGCAAATGTCAAAAAACAGAGTAAGCCAAGCACACTGCTAACATATTGTCCTAATACTCAGCATCATGAAAACACTCCATGAGTTTCTCCAAGTATAAGTGAGCCGGAATTTAGCCCTTCACAAACTCCACAAGCCAGGCACACAGATGAAACATGCACATGCCCCTAAGGTGAAACAGTAGCTAATAATTTCAGATTAAAAATGAAAATTCTTATCAGACCTATAGTGAAAAACTGTGTCTGGGATTTCAGTACTCAGAATCTAGTTAGGCCAGGTAAAATTAACCACATATAGTACAATAAAGAATGCCAGGGGATCTTAAATGCAAATCAACTTCAGGATCATTCTCACATCTGGATATCCTAAGTATTATTATACACACAAATACCACTTTCATGAAGAACTTTAAAAAGTGTTTTTTGAAAAGTTGTGTTATCCTTAATAGCAAGTATATAATTATAGATGAAATAATACATATCTTAGATCTGGTATTGCTTGTAGAATGCATGACAACAAACTGGAATATTATTAAGTTTTAATTATACAAAAATCACACTGATTAATTGTTTCCTTTCCAGCTACTGAAAATGCTTCATTAAGCTTAAAAAAACCCAAAAAACAAACCAACCTTCCATCAGGTTTTAATGGTAGAAGTACAATATTTAATTTCCATGAGCATTTGGTAGAGCTCATGAGACATTAGAAACTGAACAAGAAGTTGAAAGCTTTGGTAAGATATACACAATAGAAAAATTCAAATTACTCAGATAAATTAATCAATATTGGTTCAATTTTCATTCTGGTAAACAATGAAGTGCTACATAGGGCCTGTGCCACAAGAGAACTATGCCCATCAAACAATGAATTTTTTTAAATTACACCAGTTATAATCATTCTCTTTAAATAATTGTTTATTTGATGTTTAAATTGTATTAGAGTAGTTGTGGTTAGCTGCAATCATCTTCTGTGTAATTTAAACCAATTTTGTAAAAATCTTTGCTGTAAATTGAATGTACTGCTTCCTGAACAATGGCAATGGCCTGGCAATTGCCAGCAATCTAACACACAAATACCTCTGCAGACAATTCATATTCATCAGGAACACTGTAACATTTTTTATTTTAAAAGTGTTATTAGATTGTATTTTGGTCAAACCATAGGCAAAGCTCAAAAAGCCATACTTAGAAGCTTACTTTGCAACCAGATGAAAACCCAGTGGAGGAGGAGGGGAGAACAGTCTCACTTGCCCCTGGAGACAGGGCGATTACGGAGCTTTGCCACACAGCAGGAAGGGTGAAGGTGCATTTTCCTTCCCATGTATTTATTTCAAAGGATTTTGAGCAACACATGCCGTTATGATCTTCATAATGTATCCTAATGCTGATTAGCGTCTTCCTATTTGGGAGAATCTAAGTTGTTTGTATCTAATGAAATTCTCCCTTTTAACATAAATGCAAAGGTAATGTCTTAAGGACTTTACTCTTGTAGACTGAAGCCAACAAAAGATGGTCTGTAAAGAAGGGATGCAGGCTTGGTAACAACTTGAAAATAAGACATTAACACTAATGAAGGATAGGAATTGTTTCTGTAAGAGTCATCCAAATTTAAAAAAATATGTATAATTTTAGAAAAACTTGTTTGTTTATAGTGAGTATACCTATACATGTCAGCAACCCACAAGTGAGTATTGTGTTCATAGTCTAACAACCACAGCTGTCATAAAATTATTCCTTAGAGCAATGGAATATTATGGATTATTTTAGCAACTAATGAAATTAATCATGGGCCACTTAAAAGACTCAGCTCAGGAGTAAGATGCATAAAAAGTTTTCTCCAGCTAATTTGAGATTATTTGAGTGCTGTGTTCCCTTCAGCAGGAGATATGCCAAAAGGTTTCCGTAGCCTTTTAAGACCTCTGGGAATTGCTGCACAAGCACCTCCTTCTGGCACTGAGTCCTTGGAGCTGAAGCTGCAAAAGGGATGCTGTCTGAGAAACTCTTGGGATTTTGCTTCGCCTTCTTTGAGGGAAGTTCCCTATAGATGTACTAGTGGAAATTTACTGAGGAGCAAACCTCCAGCAAGTTCAGCTTACTGAGGGATTGCAGAACTCCTACACTAAATCAAACATTTGCGTACTTGGACTGTGTATCTCTCCAAGCTCTAAATGCCTTTATAATGCATGATCAGGGATTAATGTAACAAGGATCTGATCTGGGACCTATTGCAGTAAAAATATACACGTACATTTTAATTTACAAACACTGAGCTGTCTATTCAAGAGAAGCAAATGCAGCAGATCTTTGTATAAAACTGAGGATGATACAATCACCAATCTACATGACAGAAACACTTAAGGACTGCATGATTTGAATGACGCCTTAGACATAGTGATCAGTAGTTCCCCAGGCTTTGGTACGTTTGAAACAGGGTAGTAAATTTGCCTGCAGGTAGGTAGTGATGCTCTTGTTGTGACTCATATTGGCAGGGAAATGAAATTAGAGTTCAATAGTCCTACAATGAAGTTAATGAATGGAATTTTGGAATTTTGCCATAGTTCATATATTATCATTCTAGCCTTAATGTCTTTACTACATAGCCTAAAATGATTTGAGAAATCCTTATACAAATCCTCATGGGGTATAGGACATGCAGATGACAACCTAAATGTCTTAGCTGCTCAAAAAAAAAAAAAAAAACCACAAAAAACTTTTTGACACTTATGAAACACAAATTAGTGAAAATGAGATTCTAGAAAGACAATTAGGAGAAAAAGGTGTGATTTAGAAGGTAGAACTCAATATCCTTTCTGACAAGTATATAAGGGAAAAGTCATGGAACAAAAGTTCCCTCTTCACTGTGAGCACAGAAAGCCTAATATTTACTCATTTTTCTCAGAGGAATTTTTCCTTATTTCTACATGGAAGTAAAAAAGAGTGTTCTCTTGTTCTGAAAGCTGAAGTAATTTATTTGTGAGTACCGAGCTGTAATCCCACAGCGATTATGCGTCCAGTAGAAAGATATTGGCTAGTTCTATAAAAACTGCCTTTACATTACATACTAGATGATAAATTGGGATGGCAGGGAAATTTTTTCCCTCTGGGGAAAAAAAGAAATTAAAAACTTCTCAGTAAAGCAGGCAAACCCCAACTACTTGCTTCCCAAATAAAAATTTCTTCTGCTTCACAAAAAAAAAAAAAAAAAAAAAAAAAAAAAAAAAAAAAAAGTTTTTATCTAGGTAATTTACTGGACTCATAATAAGACGCACTATATCTTCACAGAAGAGATGGAATTATGAGATAGTGATTTCCATGACAAGTGGCAGAAGATTTTTCCAGAATTAAAAAAGCAAGAGATCATTCTTCTGATGTCATCAATCAGTTAAAAAAAGCTTCTAAAAAAGATTAAGTATATCTGAATAGCAGCATTGTCTAACCCAAGATGAAGCAATCAGAACAAGAGAGTTAGTGCAAAGGCTGAAGGAAAAAAAACTCCAAATCCTGTTCCTTGATTTGATAATTTTATGCAGTTTCTGTTCATTTTATCAGTGGCAGTGAGAGAACATTCTTGTGAAAAAATGGGTTAACCTGTGCTTGACAGAGCCCAGATCTTTGAAAGCTAAGAGGTAACTACTAAGAAAACAGAAAAGACAGTCAATGCTGCCTCTTTAAAGATTTTAGATGATCTTTACTTACACAGTTACAGAAGTTAGCTCAAAGCATATTTTCTCTCCTAATGATTCCTTTTTATGGCAAAATAAAGCTTATAAAAGGGTGTGTTCATAGTGATTTCAGTACTAAGTCTGCACAAAGTCTGGCCTATATCTTTATTTCTGTTTAATAAATGCACGCGACACAATTGTAGGAAAAAAATTAGAGAAGAAGGTGCTGCAAGAAATTTGTATTGCCCCACAGTCAATTTGCTGGTCAAATTTGACAATGATCATTAAAAATCCTGAACAAAACAATATAACAAACTCAAATCTCCAACTTTTTTCAAAAAACCTTCCACCCACTGGAGATAAAACACAGTGGTTTAATCATTAAATTATAACAATATATAAATATAAGATTCCATTTCATAAAGGTAAAATGTCATCTTTTACATCAACAAATCCTCTGATATGCCTTAAACTGAAGGCTCTGAAATTGTTATATCTGCCTCCACTGGATCACTGCAGTCATGTAAAACACTTGAGTCAAGGTTAAGTAGTCACACTGCTATGCCCTTCCATATTTCCAGCAATACATGCTATAAAAGCGTCTGTAGCATAACCACACAGAGTTCTTTTTGTGGTATAAGCAATACCTGGTGCCTGTACCAGCTAAGTCAATGTAACCACAAACTGAAAACTTGCTCTGTATAAGCACTGATTTTCAACAATGAAAATTGGTGTGCATACTGATCTCTCTATTAAAATATTGCTCAGATATATAAAAAGAAAAACACTGCTCTAGGCTTCAAAATTCAGCTGATGTGGGCTGAATACTTCTTAAGTGGATATGATTGTATTTCAATGTCTTTTGTGATTACGACAATTTTGACAAGATAATAATCTCCTCTGAACAGGACTTTTTAAGGTTTGGAGAAATAACATATGATTTATTAAATAATCTGTCAAATTATCTATGAACCCTGCTTTCAAAAGAAATCGCATGATCTTATTACAATAATTACTGAAAATCTCTGCCTGATGTTATAAATAACAAGTACCAGGTATACAAAGGAGAGAATTGGAACCTAAAGTACAGGAACTTGCAAGGTTCAAAAGGTGACTGCAGAGCTTTGTTCTCCTAAAATAGTCAATAGAAGTTTCCGTGTTAAGTATCCTGCACACTAGGTTAACTTTTGAACTCTAGGCTTCAAAATGGAGAGAAATAAATAAGTCTGTAGCTATTCTAAAATGAAATAATCTAGATGCATATTGCAGCCTCATTTCTCTTCCCTTCTCTCACACCTTGTTGCCTTTTTACTCATATTGCTTTGGAGAAAAGCAAAAGCCAGTTCTACGCATCATAACAATTATTCAGAAAGAGTAGCAGAGGTACAAGCTAAAAATCAATATAAAGTATCTTTAGAATTTTAAACATCATATCAACTTCAATGTTATGTATTCATGCTTCTTTCAGGGCAAGACAGGGCTGGGCAAAACAGGGAAGAAGGGTATGGTGTTTACTTTCCTGTGATGTAAGTACAGCAGGCAGGAGAAAGAGGACAGGATCTCTGAAATCTCTACAAGGGAGTTGCTCCCTTTTAATTCCTGCTACCATGGATTACAGTCTTACTCTAGTAGTCAGCACTGCACTTGCAAAACTGAAGGATCTCCTGCCTCTTACACTGGGTCAGTTATCCTCTTTTAACTGAAAGTTCCCGCTTTTGGAGAGTAAAGGATTAAGTACTCAAACAATGCAAGGTTGTTGACAATGCAGGCAAAGCTTCTTATTAAGACACTTCAAGATAAAAGCCTATTGTATTACCTGAGAGAATGCTATAGATACCAAAAGATTTCCTTCCTAAGCTACCTGAAAGACATCAGCTGTTGTCATTCCATTGTGTTGGAGTAAGACAGAAGTGAACCTTCTATGTGTCAACATCAGCACCAGAAGCAGCCCCTGCATGATTGCCACTGCGGGGCTGTCTACATTACAGCCACTCCAGCACAAGTGGTCCCTATAGCTCTGTGAGAATGAGGACTCAACAGCCCATGCACAAACCTATTCCAAGTACAAAATAGCCTTTTATTCACTGTGAAATAAACCGCTGTGTGTCTGAACAGATATTTAATGTTACAAGGTTAGTTCTTTCAGAAGGCATTCAGAAAATGGTTTCAATAGCTTATAGAGCTGAATTACTAAACAAGTGTAAAAATAGCATGAGTTATTTAAAGTGCTGAATGGCTAACTGAAATAGGAGAATTCCTGCATCATTTTCATAAGAGGTTTTAAGTGTAGGAAGCTGTCTTCTCCAGACACATGGAATTTAAAGACATGATATTCGACTTAGCATATTTTGGTTTAAAATTATTTTAAAATATTTTTTCCCTTGAGAGGGAAAAAACCAACCCATAAAACTATCAAATTATATAAAAGAAACACACAAACTTTGGAAAAGGTTAGATATTAACTCACCAGTCTCTTAACAATTTTCAACAAAAGCTTAAGTTCTCGTGGATCTTCTTTGGACTTCAGTACTTCAGCAAAGCTGTCCATGTTTTCTGGAGACATACTCTCCTGATTACTCCCTCCATACAGCTGAACCAGCAATAATAAGCTCTGTGAGGCACTCAAAAATATTTCAGTATCGTCACTGGGAAGCTAAAAATGAATGAAAAATGAATAAACAAAAATCAAATTCCAATTTCAGAAAAGTTGCGTTTCACTGGGGATTTGGAAGAGTATAAATATTTGCATTGTGACAGGAAAGAATAATTTCTAGTTGATTGACTCAGAATTCCACTAAAATAAGCTTAATGAAGTGATGAAAACATAATTAAAATACATCTACTCTTAAGCAGCAGTATAACAATATCTGCACTCTGATTCTGTCAAGTGGTCTATCTAGAGCTACATCATAACAGCACCAGAAATGTTGCTTCCAACTAGGTTATTTTATTCTACTTTAAATAGAAGCAGTAATAGGAAAAAGTATCATTACAGCCATGATGTCTAATCTTCTATATCATGCACACTATAAAATTTCATTTAATTATTACTAAATCAAGCTTCTTGAGATAGAGCACCAGCTATCTAGTTATTTTAAGTAGTCACATTAGGAGGTACTTTTTGAAGATTTGAAATATTTTCCTGAATTCTAACTTTTCTACACCCCTTTGAAGATCAGATACTGCAGCAGGCTCTAGCAATAGGATGGAAAATTATTTCCTGGGAAGCAAAATTACAAAAAATATTTAGGGACATGACTAGAGATCATCTTTAAATGAGCTTCTGATAATATAACACCATAATCAAAATTATTTACATATTTCCTGAAAGTACAATCTGGAAATAACAAGTAGAGATATCATATTAGGCCTGTATTTGGCACTGACAATGACATTTTGAAATGACAACAGGAATGCAATGCCTAGTGTCAGCACAGAGTTCACAAACACTAGTGAAAAAAAAATCATAGAGGTTTCTTGGGAACAGGCAAGAGGATGACAGATTGGAAAACATAATAGCCAAGGACTGAAGGAATTTAGTGTCTATAGCATATCAGAGAGAGGGTTAAAGTGGATTTGATCATATCCTCTCAATCATATGTGGGAAAATGCAGGCTGAGGTTAGGTTAATTCCTTTACCTGAAAAAGGACTGATGAGAGCTCAAAACTTTAGACAAAGCAATTCAGATTAGAAGAAAGATAGTACTTTGATTTCCTTTTTTCTCTTTAATAAGAACAATTAACTGCTGAAACAACTTCCTTAGAACTGAGACAGACTCTCCATCAAAGACAATTCAAATATCACAAGAATATTTTTTTCTAAAAAAATACCAAAACCATTTACTCTAATGAGGAATTAATTTAGGAAAGTCCTGTCTATATATATCCCTCAACAAAATCATTGTAATAGTTTTTTCTCACCTTAAAATCTATGACCTGAACAGTGAGTGATAGTCTTAACCAAACACCTCATCATGCCCATTCATTTTTTTCATTCCAAAAGTATTATTTACACCAAATAAGCCAGATAAAAGTACAGTAAAACAGACTATCTTTACAGAAAGTAAAAGGGGGAAAAAAACCCCAATTTGTCCAAACACTTATGTAATATGCTAAATAATTTCAATAATTATTACTTATTTAATCTGCAGTATGAAATTCCTAAATTTTTTCATGTTGAGGAAAACCCACACAGTTACTTTAAAGCAATCTGAACATATCATCAGACATATATCTCTCAAATATTCAAGGAGCAATTCCCAAGGGATCTGCATGCAAATACAATCCTGTTTTCTACTAGCTTCATAGAGTTGCTGTTTAAAACAGACTGAACTGAGATGAAATCTCTGAATATATAGCCCCAAGACATATCACATTGTATTTGACCTAATACTATGCAAGTGACAGGACCACAACAGCTATTTCTTCCTCAGTTTTGCTATATGTTTTTTCTTCATTCCAATCTAAATGCCACTTATTTGATTATTTCCTTTCCATCATCCAGACTTCTCTAATAACATCATCAGCACAATTAGCTAACCCAAAGAGCAGGAAAAGCTATAAATAGTAACAAGCTTTATAATTCCATTTATATCTTTAATCCTTAACAAACTGAAAAGAAAATCTGCTGATTTTGCTTGGGGTTTTGAGACAACTTTTATTTCCTTCATTGAAATAAAATGCCATTAGACAAAGGAAGGACAACTACTATTTTTTTTTAATGTGTCTCTCACACCTTCTAAAAGCAGCATTCCCAGCTAATTTGTTACTAGATCAGTGTAGGCAGCGATGTCAATGACCCCCTGAAGAAAATCACAGTACAAGGATTATATTCAATTTTCAAATGTTTGTTGGCTAAACAAAGGTAAAAAATGAAAAATCAGTGAAAATTTTGGTCATTGGTACATCCTTGCCCGGGTACTGCAGTAGAGGCTAATTCCCTGGGCTCCACAGGCACAAAAATCCCATGTTTAGTCAGTATCACAACAGCTATACTTGGAAGTGAGACTGATTCCAAGGGTTTCTTCCAAGATATTCACTATATATCAGAGGAGTGGAAAGCTGTCAGTCTCCATAGAGGACTGCTCCTACAACAAACATATGTGAAGAAATCCATAAAGCACCACAAACCTCAGCGGTTATTCCCAACACACTGTCAAGGAAGCAAACAAGCAAGTCCAGCTGCTTAGTGTTATTCCCAACGTTATTCCCAAGTGTTATTACTGCAGCAGGAACACTCAGTTAGTGAGGCAGTGGAACACTTTGCCCTAGGAGGAAGAGCTGTGCTTGGACCAATGGCCTTGCTTGGGCCTTGATTCTCTCCTTCTGGCATGCCCAATCTTTCATCCTTGTTGTTATTCTTTGTCTCCCAACAAGAGAAAGGAAAACCCTTTCAACCCAATGAAAAGAAACTTCCCATCCAATCTGTCTTGGCATCATATAGTCTTGCCCTTCAGAGGCTTTCAGTGACCATGTTCCAAGTATCACTCCACAGTTCCCAACACCTGCCAGCTATGACATCACATTACTCAATCACCAATACAAAACAAGTCTTTCACTCCCTGTTGCACTTCAGGCTCTTCTGCTCCTCTGCTTTCCCAGAGTCCCTTTGAGCTTAGGTGTTAACTAGACTTTGAGGAGCAAGCTGCTGTTACCCTGGGAAAACTCGGAGCAAAACAATAGCAGGACTGGTCTTGTATGAAGAGAAAAACAAGCTTGGGATAGGAAAGGCCATATTTACTCTGGAGGGAGTGAGAATCATTGGCCTACAGTCTAAGTCATCAATAATTAAGGTAGAAGAGGGGCTCTCAGCAGTGTCCCTATTTAAGTATGTCCACATCAGCATTTTTCTCTGTAACTCTCACCATTTCACCATTTCACTTCTGACAAGTAGTGATTTAGATGTCAAAATTTGTAGGCTGGTAACCTGAAATTTAGCACTGGCTGCCAGTCAGTGTTAGTACTGGTTATAAAGAGTAGGGGATCTGAAGAATATTATAAAACAAAACCAATGGTTGAAAATGTAATAAATATCTGTAAATACAGAAAATCAAGAATGAAAATTCAGCTTTCAAGTAAATACCTCACGTTTAATAAGAACAGGAAAAACATAATCATGTTGTTCAACAATGAATATAGATGGATGGTTCATCTCCTAATTAGATGGAACAGCATTCTGATTATTTTTCTAATCAGAAAAATTCAATTTGGTATGAAGCACATTTGCTTGAAATGCATTAATAGTTTCTGTTCTCTCAGGAGAGTAGAAACCCATGAAAAAACTAACACTTTGAAAGATATCTGCCCCTTAATATTTCATAATTACATGAAGTTTCCTTTTCCTTTCTCAGTCTTAGAGGGGATTATGGATTCAGCCCTTCAGCAAGGTAGAAAAGTTAGCAGTACTTCTCTTGCAGCTGTTAATATTCTTGGCTAGTGCATAGCTTGAAGACAATCCAGCACCTTAAAATAAATTACTGAAGAGCTAAGGTCATAAATTCTGCCATTCTCTAACTGAAAACTGTAGATTTATTTTTCACTTTTTAAAAAATAATACCTCATGACAAGACTTCTGTGCAATGAAAACAGTGTATTACTCTTTGCTTAATTTTTATGGCCATGTGATAACTTCCTGTAAAGAAGCTTATAACACAAAATTCTGTTTTCTTTTCCTTTCTAGATGGAACCTGCTCTGTGCATTTTAGGGTTAATGTAGTGAAAAGCAGGAAGTTTCTTCTTGTTGCACATCTATATTTCTGCAGTCTGTTCTCAAAAATTTCATCATTTTAAACTGAGTTGAAGTGTGTTCATGAATTGCAAACCGCTGCAAGAAACGTGTGATCATTTGAGCTGAAGTGGCAGTTTTCACACCGCTGGAATTGTTACAGCATCTAATTTTAGAGCTACAATGAAACTGCCTGGATTACCCAGAGGGGACACTATTTTGGTGCATTAATGAGGTTATACACATAGAGAGTTTATTACGATAAGAGATAGATATTCATTAGATCACTAATGTGATTACAGAACATGCTAAAGGAAGAACTGTGGGGATCTATAGGGAAGATGATTTTGCAAACATTTTACAAAATGTAAAAGCAAAACACTACTAATCTGCTAGCTTTACTATGCTATTCTTATTAGTGCTATTCTTATTAGTAAAGATGCACAGTTTTAAATTAAAAAAAATTATATTTTTACTTAGCAACATTCTCCTGCCTAAGGGAAATACATATGTATATTCACTTCATTTTAACCTAGGCTAATTGTTGAGAAAGTAAATCCCCGTTCTGAAAGTCTGTGCATATAACAACATTTTCTTCTTTCTTCTGGTGTGTTTGTTAGGAGATTTTTGGTTTTTAGGATAGCTCTGTACAAGAGAATACTTCAAATATAGGATATGAACATATGTCTCTCTACTCTGACCACAGAACAGTCTGTATTCCTAGAGAAAGACATGTGAAATAAAATTCTACAGTAATCATTATTCTGCAGTTATTTTCATTAGTCATTAGCAAATAACTTCATGCACTCTGAAAATGAAGTCTGGGCACAGCCTTAGTGTCAGTGTAATACAGAGAAAAAAAATGCACAGAAAAGACCATCTCATTCATCCACGTACACTGATGCTTCATATTTATCCTCTTCACATTTGGACATGACTAACTGGATGTTCAACGGTAACATACAGAGCATGGTAATCAAGTGCAAATTTTCCTGGTAATATTATAATGAGGAAGCCTCACACCAGAAGTCAAGAAAAGTTCTCTCCCAGCAGTCTAGTAGGCTCCAGAAATGACTGGAAGATCTACACCTAGGAACTGAATCTAGGACCTACAGAAAACAAAATTCCTTTTTATAGGTTTCTGAAACTTTGTGAAAATCCACACTGAAGTGATTTCAAAAGTAATTTTTTTTCAGTATAATGGGTACATAAAAAATTAGAAGGTGCTTTGTATGTTCTTCAATTGCTGCAGGTTTCAGAATAATATTCAAATGAAATTTACATTAAACAAAGAAACATTACCCAACAAAGCTAAGTGTAATTAACTTTTAAACACAAAACTGTCAAGGAGAAGGCTAAATGCTCAATTTTTTTTCCTCTTATTGATCGACTATGGTCATAATGATCTTGGGATTAAATACTGAATTCTCCATATTTGCAGTGTTTCCTGCATGACAGAGTTTGTAATAATTTATCCTTTTGCATTGTTAAATCGCTGAAGTTTCATTTAAAAGCAATCTAGGTTTCCAAATCTTGCTTTGCTATGCCTTCAATGACAGACTAAATAACAAACACAGAAGGGAAAAATTGATTCTAAGTTTTTGACATTTCGAAGTTTAACTCACATTGATTTTTTGAGGGATTATTGAGAGAGTAAAACATGTAGAATTGAGCAAAATAAAAAGACAAGTAAATGAGACATGAAATAATAATCTACTTGAGGGATACACATTTTAATGAGGGAAAACAATTATTCAATGTGTGTAGGAAACTAGGAACTAGAAAACAATGTGACTAGGAAACTATGTAAGTGACTATAAGAAACTATAAATATGCCAAGATAGGCAGAAATAGCAAAGCAAAGAAAATTTTAACTCAATATTTTAAAGCAATTGTTAGTTCAAAATGTAAGTCCTCCATTATCTCCAGAAAATCAAGTTCACAAAGAACTGGATGCCTCAAAACAGCAATAAGGGGTTATGTACCCACACAGCTCAATGAATACAGAGAACAACCACTGGCAGCTTCACAGAATTTCAGTTTAGGTAGGCCTGAGGAGTAGGGAGCACACACATCTTGAGACATGCTCTAGACTTCACAAATAATCTATTTCTATTTAAAGAGATTAGAGTACAAACCATTTTAAACAAGTGATTCCTAAATGCTAAAATGATTATTCCATTGCTCAAACTCTTCCAAGCTTAACAGGAAATGTTTAATAGAGCAGTGGGAAAGAAAATGTGAAAAATCAAATTTAACAAACCTAGCTGAAATAACTTTCACAGATCCAAACAACAGAAAAATCCCTCACTCACAGAATCTTCACAAAACTGAAACCAAAACAAAACAAGACAATATGTACGTAAGGGTGTGTGTGTCTGTCTATCTATCTATCTATCTAAAGAAGTGGCAGTGGTGGTGATTATCTTTTACCTGTATGTTAAAATCAGAAGATTTAGAATAAGCATTTGAAACAGAATCTGCAGAAGTACAGAACAAAGCAAAACCTACTGGTTATTTACAGCCATGCTTCTGAAATACAAGGACAAGTCACAATCTAATCAGTACATGCTAACTCTGCAATTATCCTAGCCTTTAATTAAAAATCTTATAAAAGACTTCCAGGTGGTATAGGCTGAGTAAAGCTTGGCCTCTAATCTTCTGTTCTTTAAAAATTTAATATAATTTAAACTTATGACTAGTTTCATTTTAAATGAACATTTGCATATCTTCATGTCATACTATTTATCATATATAGCAGTTTTTAAAAAATCAATATAAAATAAATTAAAAGAATTTATAAAGATGAAACATTAAATAGTTGAAATTCAGTCACTTTGTTTTAGGTCATTCAGAGAACACTTCCAAAAAGCCATTGTCAATAGCTGGTTTAAATAAATCCATCAAAGGAGGACTTAGCACCAAGTATAATGCCAAAAATTAATAAAAAAGGAATCACACACTTCCCTAAAATAGATGACAGACAGTGCTAAAGATAGTAGAAGGATTGCAGTACTGATATCACAAAAAACCTGAAATCATCTATTTAAATGAAAAAAAAAAAGGGTCTGGAAGAGAACACAGTGAATCTGAAACACTTCAAAATCAAATATCCTGGAAAGGATACCGTGATACACTGAAATTCTCACATACCATTTTAATGGCTTTATGTTGACTTACAGGCTGATGCAGCCTCTAAAAGCACTGTCCATCTCAAGAAGCATTCCTCTGCCACAAACCATTACACACAGAGTAAATATAGATCTCTGTATGACAGAGACTGAGTTGATGGGATACATTAGGGCCACAATGCAGCCCTCTGTGGAGATTTCAATGCAGTGCTGTACATCTAGTAAACTGTGGAAAGGACTGCCTTTAAACAGACACACTTCAAGATGTTTACAGATCACAGGGACCACTCCCACTCATAAATCCTTCATGATCATGTTGAAATAAAACTCTTGAGAAAACTCAGAAGGCTCAAACCCTAGAAAATAATATTAAAATGCATCATTTGCTACAAACCAATTTTGCATTTACTGACTTCTCTAAAGGAAGCAGTACTATTAGACTAAAATTTTGAATGCCATCCTTTCTCTATGCAGTGGTGACTAGTCCATTTTGAAGCACAAATGATGGCTATATATATGTATCCAAACTGAGAACCTGCCGTCTGCCCCTCATCCTACTTCTATTCTCTGGACAAACAGACTTACTCTGACATCACTGCTAACCTGCAAGTCACTGTGTCCTGTAACTTCTTACAAAGTGCTAGAGTACTAGGTGGGAGCTTGTAAACAATTAAAAACTAGTAAAGAGAGCTCTAATATGTTCAATTCAACTGCATAATTCCAACTTCAGCAACATTCCCTAAGGTTACAAACAAGCAAACTCTCACCAGTTGAATAAGCTGGCTAGTCAGGTCCGTCAGGGGTTTATTGATAAGAAGGAGGTCTTCGGCAGCCTGTGTGTCCCCTCCTGCCCCAGATTTCTGTGCCTTAAGAAGAGAGAAAAGAAATCAAAAGCAACCCTGGTGATTGGTCTGTTATGAAGAACAAATTAGGTCTATTAAGTGGTCAAAATGTGAATGAAGTTTGAAGGAAACTTGTGCATCTTTTCTAGTTAAGTATTCCTGGGCTCCCAATGAGCAGTGATGCTTCCTCTGTGACAATAAGCACAAAGCAAAGGGACCCATGCTGTTGTGCCACTCTGTACAGGCTGAATATACTGACCTGCATAACACTCCTTCAGCAAAATGCAATAAAACATACGTGCAAAAGACACGTCAAACGAAGATAATCAAGGTGACTGAAAATTTAGGATTCTCAGCAATATTGTCCAATTTTGCCTGCCTGCTTTACTCCGTATCCTGAAATATTCACAATACATTAGAATTTAAATTATTTCTGAAATAGGAATAATAAAGTTTTCAAGTAAGAAGATCAGTTACCACTTGTAATTCTGACTACTGTCATCCCCACATCATCAAGATATACTACTATCCTAGGCAGTGCTATTTATGACCCTTGGGTTCCTGAAAGGTTGGCTTGCAGGATTTTTCATTTAACAACATTACCTTGCACAAGCTTTGGACCATGACCCTATACAGTCAATTTGCTAGAGGAAAAATAAGCATTTTGTCTAAAGAGCACATTTAAAAATAATTAGTATTGTGTTTTATTTATAGCTCAATCCTAAAAATCACTGTCGAAGTGTAATACTTGGACGTTTCCATTTGGTTAAGTGAATAGAGGAGCAAGTTCCCTGGGACAGGTGCTAAGTATCAAACTGTTGATACTTATGAGTTGAAAGGATAATGCCTTTCTTCTGGAAAGGATTTCTAAATAAAAGAGAACTGAAAAGCTGTTTCTCCAGGCAATAAGTCACATTGGTATGTCCATCTCTGAGACTTACCACAATGACCTGGCAAGAAGGACAAAAAGTGCAGAGAAGACAAAAAATGGAATGTTTATATTAATGAAGAAAGGGAAGTAAGCCACCTTCATTCAGCAAAATTTAAAACAGCTTTTTCTCCTTAGTACACGGATGAGAAGATAGACACCTTCCATTAGGAATCTTTGACTACTTTCTTTAACTTTTATATATTAGTGTCTTCGGAAAGAGAATGAACAACAGCACTAAAGAAATTACATATGTATATGAAGGATACACACTATACGTTTTTAAACCTACTTTAAGTTGTAGAATCATATAATCACAGAAAGTTAAAGGGTTCCAAAGGACCTTAATGATCATCTAGTCACACCCAGACCCACTCCCAGAAAGGCACACATCCCACTAGACCAGGTTGCTCCTGGTCTTATCTAACCCAGCTTTGAACACTGCCAGAGCTGGAGCATCCACAGCCTCTCTGGGCAACCTGTGCCAGAGTCACAAAATAGAGTCCATATACCAAATTAAAATTTCAAATTCTTTTCAGCTAATGTGGATCACCTGGGACATAGGACAAAACTTCTCCAAAACAGACACGCAAATTAATATGAAAGTACTTGGATGACAAAGAGCAAACTCTTCTCCTGAACCTGGATACAGTTATCAGCACCATCCATCATGAAGTACTTCAGTGCAATGGAAAAGTGGTGATACGTATTGCCTATGCAGCTGGATAAGGTTATCACTTTACACATGAAATAGTAAAATGAAAAGGATTCAAGTGAAGGTACCATCATCTGTAAAAGACAACTTAAGCCTCAGAAATGGATAATACAAGATTTGATTCTGGTTTACATGTTCTGATTTAAATGGTACCTTACTCAAAACATCTCTGTAAAAACAGTCCAAGAATAATATTTGTGATGCATTTAGTGACACGTGAATAGTGGAATACTATGTAGTCAATAACTAATTGCCACCATTCAATACGGTATGTGTACTGATGTAGAGCTCTCAAGGATCTTGTGATGAGTACTGTCAAGACACATAAGCCAAGACAACTAACACCACTGTAAAATTAATATATGGGTACAGAATAGACCTGTGCTTCAAAATTCAGTCTTCCAGCTGCTCCTTGTTACTCATTAGACTTTAAGAGCAAAGCAGACTACTGTGATGAGAGATAAACAAAACAAGCTGGAGTTTCAGTGCATCAATCAACTGTTATATTCAAGTAAAGCCAGAACAGAATTTGGCTTTGAATGAATAGATTTAATTTTAAATCTAAATAAAACCCATCAATTCAATACTACCAATCCATGTGCAAGATCCTCTCTCCTCATGTGTCCTCCAGAATAATTTGCCGCACCACTGCTGTATGGAGCATAAGTACTGAATTCAGCTCTCTACGATTACACGGAGAGATGCCAAAAACATGACAATAATCAATTGGCCTAAAAAACTTGATCTATGAAGTGATACTTAGATGGAAATATCATTACAGAACCTGCTAATAGAGGAATTAAAAAAGACAAGGTATTATATCATCAGATATCTAAACCAAACCAAAAACCTCGCAGTGAAATGTGGTTGATAACACAGTTGCTTGTGTAAATCTATGTAAAAAAACAAAAAAGCTCAATTTTCAAGACCAGCTTCTTACATTAAGCCCACTTAATAAGCCACCCCCTAAAAAACCAAAAAACCTACTCCCTAACCACAAAACCATGCAAACCAAAAAATACAGAACCAAAACAAAACAAAAAAAAAAAAAAAAAAAAAAAAAAAAAAAAAAAACCCACAAACTCAGCTCTGGGACCAAAAAACAACCTGCAGAGAAGGGACTGGGGATTAAAGAAGCCATATCCCGCAAGGAATTACAACCTGTCAGCAATCCTTTGAATCTCTTTCCGTTAGATATATTTCACCTGACAAATATCTGTTCTTCAGTGAATAATACCAAGAACATAAAAAACCTAACATGAAGAGTACGTGTTGTTTGCAGTGTAAATACAGAAGTCAAGAAGTCACTTCCACTTGACTAACTTAAAAATTTGGCAGATCATCCAAAAAGAAAAGCAATATTTGCTAGATTTACATAATGTCTAAAAAATTACAAATGCTTTTCATTCAGATGTTACTAAAAGGGTTATGTGAAATTTCTTTGAATTGTATTTTATGCTCCATGTTTAAGGAGGAAGATGTCTTTGTTGGAGGAGGAAGTCCCACCAATGCCATGACTTGTAGTGGTTCAAACAGTAACTTGGAAGACAAATTGACTTTTCACTACACTAAAAGTTCCATAAAATCAGAATAGTGGGAGTCTTGTTATTAATGATAATAGGAAGTTATCTAAAAAATTGTTTAAGATAGTCAAGACCCCATGAGTAATTCCCATACCTGCAAAGTCTGGCGCACAATGTTTGCTGTATATGTCAGCATGTATTGCAAAATGTCAAGTAAGGACAGAAGCAGCACATTTGCCGTCTTGGTGCTCCTTTTATCATCTGCCTCCAAGTACAGGGCCACAGCTTCTGTTAGGAGATTACAGACGTGATGAGTCAGTCCTATGTAGAAAGTGAGACAAAAAAAAAAAAAAATAGGCTATCAGGACAAGAACAGTGTGGAAGGTGACTTAGATAAAATAGATTATGATAAAAACAAATTTTACATACTTTATGAATATTTATTACACTTCCTCTTTTTCTCAATTACTATAATTACCTCCTCTCCTATTTTGTTTGGACTAGCTCACAAAGAGAGTAAAATAGATACAATTAAATTTGTTAACTGAATGGATTCATTAAATTAAAACCTACTTTGAATCCTAAACTTTTCTGCAGCATGATCACAAGTCTCTTTCACAGCACCTCTAGTCACAAGAATGTAGCAATTTCTCTAGGCTGTTACAAAGTGACACTTCAAGATGGAAATTAAAGCTTCTTAACTGAGCCTAAAGTTTCTTCACTGGTCTGTAAATTAGAACTGTACCCATATGCTTTAATTATAGAATCAAACAGTGCTGTGCTTAACAAAGAATATATTCAGAAGAGCATTATAAATGAAATACTGCATACTACATTAAAATCTTATTAAGATTTGTTTTACTGATGGTAGTAAAAACTTTCCTGAAAATATCTCCTTGTTTTGAAGGAGCTCCTTAGAATTCAATAGCATCAGCCCCTGTAGCTTGCCTAACCATAAATCAACTGACATAGCAGAAAAATATAATCCAATTCAATATAATTCAATTCAAGGCTATATCGATTCAATTCAGAATCTTTCTTACTTTCAAATACAAAGTGACTGAGTTCATTAGATGTGATCTTAGTCTATTTCTTTCAGATTTTCATAAGGGATGAAACATACTTTCTTTCTTAACAAAACCATAATATCTTTGCAAACCATCTTTTAAACTTGCAATTCACTTGGCTGCACATATGTACTAACACTGCAGTGTATCAGTATATTAGCTTCTAGTCTCCATGGCGTCAAAAAAAGACTTAAGTATTTCACTGATTTCAAGGAAGTAAAAAGTGTTCTTATACAAGTTCTCGTTTAAAAAGTCGTTGTATATATTTCTACAAACACCAACCCATGATTTATATGAGACACTGTAGAACACAGTATGTGCTTACACCATTCAGTTTTTGAGAACAGTCAAATTTTTGGGGATTTGAACTATTTTATCTTTGAAAGATACTCTGTCAACTAAACTTCCTACAAAATATTTTCTTCTCCTATTCCTCACTGTTAATACTTTTCTCAGGAAATTAAATACATTTCATTTAGAATACAGTTATGGTTCTAGATCATTAAGACTCTTACTCTGCTTCTATCTCACATCTTCTGTAGTTTTATGATTACTAGCTTTATTCTTTCACAACAGTTTATTGATGGATGACAACTCAGGACAAGCTTTGAATTTCCTGGAGTTTTGTCTAAATAAACCAAGCTCTCAAAATGAAATAATTCTAATCTCACACATTTAATTTCCTTCTCCTTTTTTAGAGTGAAATTTCTGCTGCAGTTCTGAACATGACATACAAAAACCAGATCGTACGCATCTGACAGTGACACATTTAAGTGATTTCACCAATACCCATGAAGAAGAAAAAAGACATGCCTACCCAACACAAAACTTGTGGTTAGTCTATGACTATTTACAATACACTAAATCAGAATAAATCTAAGGAAACAGTCCAGTAAGACTTGGTCCCTATCAAAGTGAAGTCTGAAAAATTGCCTGCAGGGATATGATCCAGTACACATTGTTTCTCTCTGTCTATGGCCACAAAACCCATAGCCACATGAAAATGAATGAGTCATCCCATGTTTTCCAGATGGCTTACAAATAACCCGTAGGACAGTGACTTGGAGATGGTTGCTGAGAAGGCCACTTTCACAAGCAGGCATTTCATCGCATGGATCATCACTAAGAATTTTTTAGGCGGTAGTCACTCACAACACTAAGAGGGTTGACTAGGGAGTGAACAATGGGGTTGACTAGTAGTGAACAAAACACCATGATCCATGACTGTGATCTGCAATCCCTTTGCTATCAGCTTTCAACAGAACCACTTGCTTACTCCCTTGGCTGTACCAGCTCAAGGCTCAGAACTGCCTCATTTGTGTTGTTTGGTGAATAAGGAGGTGAAGCAAACACTCAACCTTCTCCCCATCCATTGAGACGTGAATAATATAATCACTTAGATTTTATTTTCTTGAAGTGCTTATATCCTAAGGGTATATGTATTAGCATCCCTGCCTCCAAACACCCGATATTCCTGTTTACCTAGTTAACTAAAACATCAGAACTAATGAATTTCATTTAGGTAGATACATGCTCACACAGAGCTATATGTACAAAGATATGCAAACCAAATTTGAAAATTTTGTGGGGAAAAAATTTCTTGGACTTAAAATACTTTTGGAAAATTTAGCACATCCAAACTTTATTATAAAGATGTCTAGAATTAAACACTGGTGTGCCTAATGTGCTGTGTGATTCATACAGAAACCTGATAAACACTTGGTTCCACAGATAAAAGCAACAGACTGACCTCTTGGCCAAGTAAATAAAGTTCTAGGCATACTCTTTAAAATACCTCATCATGTCACAAAATAAAAATTAGAGGCCACAGCTGTAGACATATAAATATACTCTTTGCTTACACCACAAAACAAAATACACACACTGTGTGCTTAGAAGAGAAATTTGGGAAGCTGGTGTAATTCACAGTGACCATGACAAAACTCCATTAGAAGTCTAATGGCCTTGACCACTGGCACCGTAACCAGTTTGCTGGCTATAAAGATCAAGACTGACATGTTTCAGCACTCAAAAAATTGAATTACAAAACAGATAGTTTGGAAAAAAATATGCAATTTTATAAAAAGGAAATTGAATTAATAATTCAGTAAATCATAATACAAAAATAACATACATATCTCAAAGTTTCAGAACATACCTTGAAGGTTTTCTCGCAAATTTTACAACAGATTAAAGAACAACAATTTAATTTCCTAAATAAAGCCTAAACCAGTATGTATCTTTAAAAATTTCAGACACTATATTTCAGAGCCATATATAACAGACATAGGTTTCTTATGCATAAATTCTCAACTCTTGATTGGAAAGTGAAATAGGCTCTGGTTGAAAAGGCATACATTCATGCACTCCTGAACTTTGCAAGTGATGGATCTGAATACAAAATCTGTATCATAGAGGAGACTTAAACCAAATCCAGTTGAGGAAGGTTGTTTTACCTGGACAAGCAACCTGTAATCAAGTATTCTGGTGCTTCCAAGTATGCTGGCAATAGCTTACCCTCTCAAGAGAAAGCTGTCAGTGACAGTTTACGTGGGTGAAAATAATGCACTATAATTTTTCAGCTAGGTATTTCCTAGTAAGAGAATTAAATAAAACCTTAAAATTTAGCCAGTTACAGAGTTTTTTTGGTTATTCTATTAATTTGCATATTTCTGCTAACAAAATATATCATACCATACTGTTTGTAGCTTTAGTTATAATCTGAATTTAGTACAAGACTTTATAGGGCATTAGTCATGCCTTGTATTTATCTGTAAAAGGAGGACATTCAAACTATCAAGCCTCACTGCAGTTCTCTGCTATTCAAATTCTGCTAAAAAATAAGGCAAAACTTGCATTTTGTATTAGAATTATTGTGTTTATAAACTAACATAACTAGAATTAAACAAAGAACATTTTCTAACTGTGGTCCAAGATTTACCATACATATTAAAAGGATTGTATCCAAAATTTCTAGCCATGGATTTACAGCACTTGACAAACCTAGTGTTCACAGCAGAGTATTTCTCCTGCCCAGAGACCCTTGCAATGAACTGAACACGCAGCTAATAGTGCTTTATGAATGTGGACTGTGATGACTATGCTTGTGTTTTACACACCTTTCAATAGATAAAAGGAGTCTTTTGGCCCATGATACAGCTAATCACACTGAATGTGCCATGATACCTTCTCGAATGAAAGCTGAAAGGAGATTTTTTATTCTCACCTATTAGTAAGATGGATAAAGGAAAAGAAATCTTCACTTCCAAATCATATGAAACATCAAAGGACAGCCTAGGAAGCAATCTTCTAGGCAATCCTTTCATGCCTACCAGCAATTAGAGCATTCAACAAACCTGTCTGCTTCCAGCTGAAGAAAATGTTAGAGCAGGTGCACTTCCTCTGAACAATGCTACTGTGCAGCCAAGCAGCCAGCAGCAAAACCCTCAGCCCGGCAAAAAGCTTTCTCTTTGTTCCTCTCTGCACATCGCTCTCTGGAGAGCCTCTTTTCCCATTAGTACCACACCTACACAATGGACTCCCCAGGGATATTACCAAATGTACATGCATTAGACCTTTCTTCCTTCTTTTACTTACAGAGTGGACCAACAATATTGACAGATTAAATAGAAACCGTATTTTAGAATATTTTAAATTTTAATGCTGAAACTCAAAAATATTGCTAAGTAGAAACACAGGACAGATTCTTTCACACAGGAGTGAGCAAACATACCTGAGCAATTAAGATACTCCATAATGACATCAAGACTCTTCATAAAACCTTATTTACCAACATAAATCTGGGACTCAGTTTGCATTCTTTGCATCACAGCCTCACTAATTAAGTTTTCCTGTTTTGAAGAACTGAAAATAACTGACATAAAGCAAATGGTATTTTTAGGGTAATGACATTTTTTAAAAAGGTTAATTGCTTTTAATGTTATTATTTGTTACTGTTTATGTTTTAGGAACTATTTGTGTTAATACTATAATAATATTGAGGTAAGAATGAGCTAGGATAGAAAATTAGATCACCACTGTTTTCAAAATTTGGTGAGTTATGAATGTTACATCAAGTGGAAAAACAATTATTTGGCTGTTGAGCAGATCACTTGCATGACTTCTGCCCTGAAAATTACTTTATATTCTGATCTTAAAAATGAATAGTAACTAAAGAAGAAAATTTTGCAAATAGTCTATTTGCAAAATAGACTATCTTTTTGGCGAGTCTATTCTTAGCCCTGGTAGAATGACTGGACATTTTATGACTGAAGAAAGAAAGAAAGGTTTAAGGGACAAAAACCTCATTTGAATTTATCATATTGAAGTGGACAAGGCTCTGCAGAGCTTCCCTTTGTGGGAAGAGTGGCTCAGCTTTTTCTACACACATGGAATGTAGGGCACTCACCAGTGGTGCCCAAGCAGGCAGTCCTTCCCTCATACACAAGGAAATAGATGTGGAAAGGATTATGACAACCAGGGAAGAAAAGATAGTTATCACCTCCACTACAGCTAGGTTGAAAGCAGATTGGGAAGTTCTATGTCATCTTGAGTGTGACTGCCTGAGAGGAATAAAGACCTGACATTCTCAGAAGCAATATGGTTCTGCTTCAAGTCATAACTCTACTTCTTCCTGAACTGGCAGTGTTTAGCTGTTATTGTTAGAAGGCAGTTTAGAGGTGGCAACTTTCTCTTCTGAAAGACTGCACAATTGGAGACTCCCCAGGGAGTAAAGCTCTTCTGAACCTAAGAGAATCCCACCAACACAGAAATCTGCTTTTTCTTCTATAATTTTTCTATAATATATATTGAATCTATGGATCAAACACAGAGTTTATTAAGACCAGCAGGTGTATAGATTAGCCAATTAAAAGACAGAAAACCAGGGGGTTTCTTTCATAAGTTTCTGTGTGTAATAAAGGATAGTGAAAATGCAACTTGGACAATTTTGAAATAATAAAATCACATACTGTTGAATATGCTTGACTGTTCAATATAAAAATAATAGAAGATAACAAATTAGTTAAACTAGGGTAGACTGTGGTTGTTCTCTGTGAAAAGACATGGTTAGAATGACATACACAGAGGAAGAGTATTTCTGAAAGTATAATCACTGATACCTTGAGAGCTCCTGATGAGTTGCTGCTTTTGAAAATGAAAAAAAAACAAAGGAAAAAAAAAGGAAAAAAAAAAAGTAGTTTCCTATCTGTGACACAATTTAAACTGAATTCAGATTTTTGTGTCAGATTGACTCAACCATTATATAATACATTCAGAAAAGATATCCAAGATGTTTGAAACTCAGCACAGCACATATAGGTATATAGTCTCAAAGTTCTGAAAGTGGGGGGTTTTGTTATAGTCAAGACTTACCAAGATAGTCCTCATTCCTAGGAGTACAATTCATTGAACATGAACTTGTTCAACAGGGATGGAATGAGACATCACAAAGTAACTTCCCTTGGGAAATAGTTATAAGAACATTCAAATACTCTCTAGTTATATCAGACCTAATAAATATTTTCTACATTTTTAATGAGTGAATACTACATAACTACGGACTTTAATAATATTCAGAGGATCTATTCACAGAGCTGATAATACATTAAGAGCGTCTTATGTGAACAGCCAATTTTGATTTGTTTGGATACAATGCTGCTGGCACCCTGGTTTGCCTAAAGCAGATTTACACACTCAAATGACCCTTTTAGTTGGAAAACCTAGGGAGGAATAGAGGTGGAGATAATACAGTGGCTTCCCAGAGTATACATTTAGAATACTTCTGTCACCAACTGAGCATATATTAAACACCTAGCTTGCATTCTTTTCATGTGGATTTAAGCATTTTTGTTTTTACAGTTTTTTCATCTGTCAGTTGTGCAGTATCTGCAAGCACAACCTTGCATCATAAAATACAAAAATTAAATAAACCAAGTCTTCAGTAAGAGAAAATAATGTTGTTTGCATTGACTATCATTGCTGTTATTAAGCAAATTTCATAGCAACTTTTCAGTTATATGTCTCCCCACATGTCAGAGATACATAAGAGCTTGTGGTTCATTTTACAAATCACAATAATTCTACAGCATGATATACTTCAAGTCAAAACTCAATACACCCTATTTCATTCCTACAAGGTGTCAACTAAAATAAGGGCCCTTGGTTTTGTCAGACAGAAAGTAGATGATGCTTACAAGATTTTCCAAACAGCAGGTTTTAATGAGCTGCATGAGGAGCAGGAATATCGAACAGGACACTTTACTCTTTGAGAGACAACAGCCTTTAAAACCTCCTTTAAAGCCAGTCTGAAGATATTAGCAGTTGCTGCTTCACACCTACATGGAAGAATTTCTGCTTGCACATTGTGAGTTTATATAAAGTGTATATTTTTTAGAAAAACAAAGACTGCATGAGGTCCTCAAATTAATGGCAAAAGCTGAGCAAAGTTCTTAACTACATTAAATGTGTTGTTAGTGTAAAATTAAGAATGCTGTGCATTCAGCATAATTTGAAGTCCATAAAGATTTACTAAAGACTTCTGACTTACTGTTCTGAAAGACCATGTCTGCAACAATTACCACATGATAAAATACAGAGGAATTTATATCCTGGGCTTAATTTAGAGCTAGAAACTCTTCTGAAGATATTTCTATTTTAATAATAGACTTCCTGTCACAATAGATTAAACCCTGTTTATCTCTTTCAAATATCTTAACACACTTCTGCTTTGGCATCAACTTTCTCTCTATCAAAATCCTTGAGAGACCAAATTCAAATTTAGAGACCTGTCTTTTTAACAAAACCCATACAGACCAGATGTGAACAGCCTCAGAATACAGATACAGCCATAAACTGTTGTCACAAACTGACAGCACTCAACAGCTTTAATTGCTCTAGCTTGGCCTTCATGAGGCCATGGGCTGGGAGTGATAAGGACCAATGAACCTTGGCTTCAGAAAATTCTCTGAAGTTTTCAGTTCTAAGTTGCAGAAATAACCCATGGTTGAATACTGTTCCCAAATATACTCAGCAAAGGATAAGGGTAAAAGCTCTGCACACTTCTCTATTGAAAAGTCATGCTCTGTAAGAAAAGATATTAAATATTTATTTATATTACTATTGGTCTATTTACATCAGTCTGCCAGAAGATGAAAACATAGAGTAGAAGTACTGGGATTTTTAAGTCTTTTACTGTTGTTGCAACTGCACTAAAGAACAAGAGCAAAGGCTAGAGTATCCCCTAAGTGGAATTTGCTGCTGGTTATTACAAGAGGATTGACTATATGCCACAGTTTCCTGTAACATCCTGTGTTATTCATCAATTACGTTTTCAACAGAAATGAAAGCAGACAACTAGTAATTGCAACTGTCCAAGGTAGCCTTTGTGTATTTGCACTTAAATAATCAAAGGGCTTAAACAGAGATCAGGAGGTTACATGTTAGCAAATCTGGTTTAGCTCTTATGATCAGACTATATTTTGTAGCCCCAAATTACATTTGCCTTAAGCCTAGTCTTTTACATCAACTGTTTTCCAAATAAGCGTTGGGATAACTTTGACAAGCAGACCCCCTTATTTGCTACCATATGACCATACCAATAGTGACACACCTGATTAAATCTAAAATCCAACCACAGACTATTCACTTTAGATTATGCTACTCTTCTTGTTAACTGGCTCAGACATACATCTTGTATTGTTTGCATGGTATGCTTTTTCTACTCTGACCTATCCATGATTTTCAACTGTACCGCTAGGATCTTTGAGCTGGAACCCATCACACTGTGATCATGCTGTCACTGGCTATATGCTAGCTATACCAGAAGTGCCCTACCTCATATTTGATATTGGTACAACCTAAGTCAGTAGATCCTCCATTTTCTGTCAGCACAGCTACCTGATCCGAACTATCCTGACTTCAAAAGACTACATTGAGTTCAGTCAGCTGGTACCAGAGCTCAGTTTACTTAATCAAGAGGCTCTGAAAGAACTCTAAGAGGCAGTCTTGGCTCTGAAAGCACTGCAAGCCTGCATGTATTTGATTTCTGTGCTCCATACCTCTTTCCCCTATTTTAAGAGGATCCACACAACAGGAACATGGCTGTAATGACACTGTGTTGTGGATGACCCATACCTTTTTTTATGTGGGTAGCTGTTGCTGGGAGTAGTGAAGCCTGTGTCTGTGTGTTAAAGGACTAGCTCAGGCTCTCAGCAAAACTTCCACATAAACTCTGGAAGGAGATCACACAGAATGGTTTGGCCTATTAAGCTGTCTTGGTCCAAACCACCCAGCTGTAAAACAAAAACAGTGAACTATACTGCCCTCCCCAGCCACAAACTGAAATGAATCCTGCTGCTAATCCAATGCTTTAATTGAGAATCTGGATATGGGTTTGAGGGCAACCAATTTCTTCACAAGTGAAAAAGAGGCTAAAAACATTGATAAAACTACAGTGAGAGAGATGGCCACAGAAAAAGGTGATTTAGACAGCCAGGATCTAAGTGTGTGCCTTGTGAAGATGTGCAACAGAGCAGCAGGAGAAACTTCGTAGGCAAGCACTGGTTTAGTACCTGCACTGGTTTTGTCTGGGATAGAGTTAAATTTCTTCACATTGGCTCACATGGGTCTCTGGTTTGGTTTTGTACTGAATAGTGTTGATAACACAGTGATGTTTTGGTTATTGTTGAACGGCACTTGCACAGAGTGGAAGGCTTTTCTACTCCTCACCCCACCCATTAACAAACAGCTTGGAGGTGCACAGAAGTTGGGAGGGGACACAGCTGACCAGAGGGATATTCCATACCATACGGCATCATGCTCAGCGATAGAACTGAGAAGGAGAGGTTGGCAGGGTGGATGCTGCTCCTGGACTGTCTGGGCATTGTTTAGTTGGTGTTGAGCACTTGTTTTCATTTGTATCACTTGTCCTTCTTGCATTTATTTTTCTCTCTCCCTGGTTAGTTTGGTTTTTTCTCCCTTTTCCTTAGAATTTTAAAAATTCTTCTTAAGATATCTTTTTAATTATTAAATGACTTTAACATCAATCCACAAGTTTTTTCTCACTTTTTTATGCCTACAATTATCTCCCATCACTGGGGAGAGCTGATTGAATGGCTGTGTGGTGCTCAATCACCAGCCATGGCTAAACCATGACAGAACCTTTTACTTTTTCTCTACAATGCCTGTTCTGCTGGGCACAGGTGGTTTTTAGGCATTAACATACTTACAGGATCACAGCAGGTTTACCAACTTGCTTCAACACAAGGAGCCTTCACCATCCTACCCCAGGCTGTGCTTCATGTTTCACTTCTTATGTGCCCTGGGCAGTACCACTATGCACCTACATCTCACTACACACCTATATTCCTCTTTCAGCCTGCTTATGCCCAGACCACTGATTCTAGAAAGCAAGTTCAGACAAAGAAATTCAGCTTGACAAATAATGGAGGTGGGGAGAAAAGGGGAGCTTGCAATGAAGGACTCCTGGTCCTTTGTTTCTCCCCTCCATGTTATCCCAAGTGAAGAGACAAACATTAAGAATAATGAAATTTAACTGTAGCTTGAAACAATGAAGTAATATCCACAGCATTTTCTAAGACAATATACTCTGCAGCGAATTCAATACAGCTCACTTCTCCCATCTAGGACTCAGGATCGTAATAGATATCCTATAGTGGTATCATGGCACATTTAATACACTTTATGTGAAGAAATACTTCTGTTTCAGAGAGACAGTTAGCATGTCAAACAGATAAAGGGATGCCCAATGTGTTTCATTACAGGAATGCACACTTTTCCAGATGGAACCAATATGCAGTTGATACCAGTAAACAGATGAGACATGCTCAAAATTTTCACTCTCCTCTGTTCAAACTAGCTTGTCCTTTGCCTTTGTTCATCAGCATTTTCAGAAAGAGAGAACTGGGTAGCCTTAATGCACATGCCCTGTGCTTTTAGGGAGAGAGACTTAAGTAGGCTAGAAAAAGTAAAGCCTGGACCTAGTGAATCTGGATCTGTGTCAAGCTCTGTTGGGAAAACTGGATTGTCAACAAATTATGCAAGAACTGGAGAGAAGCTGCAGCAAGTAAACACCAGAAATGAGAGGCATATGTAGTTAAATTTCAGCAATTTCAGGGCACATAGAGGTCAAGCATTTTGCACAATTTGGCCTGCTAGAATACTGCACCAAACTGGGAGAGTGACTACAATTCAGCCTGGGATCCTGGATGTCACAGGGAGCACCCACACTGGCCAGGTCCATGGAACCAAATGAGGAAGTTACTGCCAGGAGTTGTCATTTCAGGCATTCTGGATGTGCTGCTGTAGCACTGCATGCTGTGCAGGACTGCATGCACACCTTTCATGAACACAGGTTTTCTTTCAGAGCGCACAACAGCAGTGTGCAGTCAGTTCTTGCACTCAGCCCAGACTGGGTATCTCTGCATCCACACTGGTCCCATAATGCAAAGACTTGGTCTTAGTGACTGCCTGACCCATAGCCTAGGCAAGCAAAATCCTGTAATCAATGCTGTTCTTCCTATGTCTTCTGTCAAAACCTGTAAACCTGTCTTGAAATTCTGTTCCTATGGGTATTCTGTCTGCCTTTTCCTTATCTTGCTTGTGACTTTTGCTCACAGTATAGACAAAATGCTACCTTTAAATTCATCTTCTAGTGTTGCTGTTTAAACCACATGTTCTCTTAACAACATTCAAAGTAACTTCAGAAGAAAGTAAGCGTTTGAGCTTTTTTCTTCTAATATGATAAATAATGGCATAAACCCACAATTCATGTCATTCCGGGTTGAATGTTGGGATCAAAATACATGATATCTGTCTGTGCTTTTTCAGCAAAAATATGTATTGGAAAGCCCGTTCAGCCATCATGGATAATTTTTACTGTTCTTTCAGTCTTTACATATACATATAGTAAAATACATGTAGTATTAATACATATAGTAGCATTAGTTCTGCTGTCATCCAGGGAAATAAGTTGTATTTCATGGATATATCATCAGCTAAAAACTTCATGTCACAATATGGACATGTTAGCTAGGAAATATAATCTTTTAAAAGTGTGAATAAATCCATCAACAACACTTTACTGGATTTTTTTTCCACGACTCAGTGGAATAGGGATTAGATGTTTTTGACTAAGCAATCTGAAATATGATAAATAAGGAAAGAATGGCCCTCAGGAAAGACAAGTTGAAACTGGATCAATGCAGGTGAACAAGAAGTTTCTTATCTTTTTCAAAGGTGGGTAGTAGAGGAGAAAAATCTTCCCAGTTTTTCCATTCTCTTAAAAGACAGAAGACAGCGTCAGACTTTATATAACTATCCTATTTCTTCTCCCATTAATCTGAAAAATTTAAATGGAAACAGTGTTTTCCTCGACCAAAACAAAGGAACAACTAGCTGATGCAGTATCTTCTAACAACATGGAGACATCTGGGGAAACATTTAAACCCTATTTATAAAACAAAACTCCCCAATGTTTATCAAGTTAGGGCCACTTTAAGAGAAAAGTAAAACTGATTTGCTTAAAGCTACGATCAGAAACCCATGACATGTCCTCAAGCCCATGTCTTTGCTGACAGATTTGTCTTCATAAACCCATCTTACATAAATACCATCTTGGTTCAATTAGGAAAAAGCTTAAGCTAAGATGAGATAATTTTTTTATAAAGCATGGATAGACAAGTTTGGATAACATTTATGCAATGTATTTTATTTAAAAAATAAATAGCATCATCAGGTAGATATCTACATTTTTGTCACAACAGTTTAAATAACCACTGTCCCTCAGCTGGAGGTTTTAACTGAACCTCCAACAAGTTCCCCCATCAGCTGACTTACTACTGACTACATGCAGATACATTGTTATAAAATGTAAATGATCATGGGTAACTACACACAAAATTAGTTAACCTATCAGATCTACAAGGCACTGATCAAATGCCACAGGAAAACCTACCAGTTGGAGAGTGGTAACTTATCTAAATAACTTTACGAGAACACAAACACTCACCTGAATATATACTGCCTTAAGATGGTGTAAAATCCATATGTAAAGACTTACAAAGAAATTTAACTATAGAAATGAGTTATTGAATATAAAATGCACTTTAAAATGTAACTTAAAATGTTTGGAAAAACTAAGCTAAACAATATTATAAAATTAGATCCTGAAGAGCAAAAGAAAACAATCCTAAAAAGACTACATCTAAATGTTATTTTAGGCAAAAGACTGAAAAATAAAAAATATTTCAGTGGAAGAGGAAAAACATCACAGGAAAAGTCTCAAGTAGTATAGGCTACTACTTTATAATTGTGTAAAAATTGGGAATTTCAAAAGGCTTTAAAAATATAAATAACTTCAGTTTATCCATTATGATGTAATTCCCTTTCTGATTTAAAGAAGGGATTATTGTCAAGTTAATTGTTAATTTTGTTAAACAAATGGTTTAAACATCTCTATGTTTAAACATCTACACAGTTTTTCTGAAAATAACTTAGAAGGCAAAAACATCTGGCTGCATGGGAGCTATGACAACTATTGAAGACATTTAAAACAAAACAAAAACCCCAAACCACTCTTCAAAGCAGTGAAAAACCTCAGATTTCATTTATCTGTCCAATAGATAGATCTGGTTCTGTCAAAAAGAACTTATTTCAGTAGGATCATACAAGTGCATCTGAAGGAGCCTTTTCCCTATGACAGAATGATTGATGTAGTTTAATTTTGTGTACAGTACTTTGTACTTTTGTGACTTTATACTTACCTCAAATTGGCAGTGGTACATTGCTTTCATACTGAGACTGTTCTAACTGCTAGAATAAAACATATGTGATAGCTCTACAACCTATGGCTGTAGTAATACAGTAACTGTATTTAAAATGTCTCTTTTCAAATATACAATTACTTTTTTAATTTCATCTCCTAAAAATGACCTTTCAGCTTACTAATTATATCTGACAAGATACACAGGGATATCATCAAATTAGATTTAATTTATTTTCTGTAGCAAAGTATTTGCATGGTCAATACTTAACCTGTAGCTAATATGATAGGTACATCTTACCTAGCTATTCATTTTTCCTCAAACTGACCCAATCCACAAGTGCTAATACATATTATTTGAACTGCAGTTCATGGGAATACTAACATAATGTCAAATGACAATGCTTGAATCAAACTGCAGGAAAAGCAGCACCTACAGCAAATGCAAAGACCACAGTCTCTAGAGAGGAGGAAAAAAAATGCCATTTTCATGACTAAGTGGGTGAAAAGGAGCATAAGGCTTTGAAGACTTTCCTGGTTAATAGTCCTGAGTTTGTTATCAGGAAACCTTTGGATACCTACAACCTCAACCTGACGGGAAATCTATGCCTTTGATTTTAACAAAAAATGTTACTTTCTCCATTTAGGTTTCTGCCTCCAAGTAGTATCAATCAGTATTCACTCAGTCAAAACCTTAAATTTGTCTAAGTATTGGACAAGTACAGAAAATGTCTATTATGGTTGGCATCTTAGAAATTTAAAGGCAGTCTAGGCTTTGACATTGCTATATTTATTGAACTAACCTCCCATCATTAAACTAAGCTGATCAGTTGTACAATCAGACTGCATAAAGCCTCTCAGATGAGAATATAATGGAATTCCAGGACTTTGAAAACTTTTTGTTATTATTCTGCTCTTTTCCATCAATTAAGTGTTGAAATGAGACATCTTAGGTTGCTCAAGCAGCCAGTTATGCTGCAGGATGATCTGCATGGCTGGCCACAGGGATAGAAAGCATCAGGACACCTACCCCAGCCACAGAAATGCCAATTCTCTTTTACAGTACAGCACTAGAGAGACAAGATGTAACAACTTGTTGTGCCCTTACTCACTTATTTTATCCTCTAAAGTTCCAGCAAGCATGCTGTGACATTTTGTGCCTTATGGGTATGACTCTCAACAACAACAGGCTTGGCTCTACTTGAATGGCATAACTGTTCCTTGCAGCAATTACCATTTCTATTTTCATCCTTTTCAGATGGCTGCATTGATGAATATCACAGGATGACACAGGTTTTTTTTCCTCAAAGACGTCACTACTACCATGCTATTTTGACATGATTCCCACGTATCTTTTATGATACTAGGCTTCTAAGATTACCCCATGTGATGTTGCACACTTCCATCTGAGTGACTGGAATTTTGGGTCAGAAAAATAAGCCTTAATACTGCTATAAAGCATTCTGAGCTTCGTAACATCACAGAAGAAACTTCTTCAGGCTCAACCCTCATTGAATTCTCATGTAAACTGTAACTCAAATGAACACAAGAGACAGAACACAGGACTACTATTTTTAGATGTTCACAGAGACACTTCTGTGCTTAGGAGCTGAGCTAACTAATACAGTACTGGCAAGGAGCTGTGAAAGGCTTACGTCCTGCATGGCAGAGGCTGCAAGGTGTACTACTGGAACTACTCAGACAAGATAATATATTTATTTTTTTCTATTTTAAAATTATTTCTTATTTTATATTGATTTAATTAAGAGCATTTTGTTTCTAAACATTGACTAAGTACAGAAAAAAATGCTTTTAGGTTTTCACTCTTACTGATTTCCCTGATTTTCCCTCCATGTCAATCTCTCTATTCCAAATCATAATAAATTGTATATGAACTAAGTTTTACAGCAAGCAGATATAAAGCACTGCCATGAAACACCTTTTCTACCTTCAGTTACTAAACAAATACTTTGTTGCAACATAGATCGCAGTTGAGACACTCACAATACAGAGTATTGCCATGCAATTTCAGAAGGCTTTAAGCATTTAGCCAAACAGAGTAACACCACACCACATCAGAAGGCTGCAATCATCTGCCCATACAGAGTAACATCACTTCAGAAGACTGCAAGCATCTGCTCTTCCTTGTTCTTCAGCAGAACCTTTGTACCCCTCATGCTGATGCACTGCACCTGGGTGCCCTCTGTTCCCTTTGGTGGTTGGTCCGTGCACGGGGCACTCCGTGGCTCACTGCTGTCAATGCTGCTCACCTGACTGCACAGCTGTACCCACTGGGGATGAGGCTCGGCCACAGCCCCACTCACAACTACCACCAACTGTGTACCTACAATAGTTCTATAGTGTATCCTGTAAAACTTCTGCAGGAGACTCCTAAGAAAAAAAAGAAGCTAGTAAGGAATGAATAAATGACTTCAGAACCAGTCTGAATGTGTATCTAATTTCTTCACAGGCTAAGTCTGTGGGTTTTATTTGTTGTTGCTTTTTTTTTTTTTAAACGGTATATTAGTTTAAGCAATGTATTCTATAACATTTTTTAAGTACTGCCTTTTCCTTGCAAGCAGACTTTTTCTGCATGATTAATCCATGTTCCTCTTCTTGATCACCATCTTAAGAGATAGTTAAATTCTCCCACCTTGGAAGAAAATGCTGCAACTTTGAAGTCAGCTACTCCATAAAACTTTTTTTTTTTTTTTACAAATTTTACCCTAAAATCCAAGTCACATGTAATGACACACCAATGCCTTCTCAGTGTTGCACTGAGAAGTTCAGACTACTTCATAGGTGGATGCAGCAGGGAGAAATATCTGGGTTATCAACTTACTGCAGTCTATTGTCAAATTTCATGAACACTGGTGACATGATGAGAGCTGTCTAAGAAGCTACAAACTGTTCTTTAAAAGTATGCTATGGGCACCATGATCAAATATCTTTTGGAGACTGAAGCTGAAATCAAATTATCCCTGAGGAAATGAAAGGAACCTTCTAAGATTTAGTTAAGTTAGAAAAGTTTGGGGTCTATCTAGAGAGCTCAGAATTCATAGCCATCATTATGGTAGTAATAACTATTACTTTGTAAAGATCTGTGTATTTAAAATACATTTTTAACCTTTATTTTTCAAGAAAAAGGTTGAAATTGGATGTTATTCTCGTGAGTGTCATTTTTTGGATATGCAGGTATTTAACAGACTTTAACAATACAACACACACAGATATTTGAAATCTAATTAATCCCTTGACATTTGACTAAAAGTCAAAGCAGTGGACCACAAGATGAATAACGATACTTCAGCATGAAAGCTGATCTTTCTCTCATGAGGTGCAAATGAGTTATGATCATCTGACTACCAACTTCATTGCAGATCTGTTCTTTTTAATAACTGTCCCTACTTTAAGCACCTAGCATGCTTTCTTAGTATGATATTGAATATTATGACTGCTGTAGCTGACATTCTACACTTCCACCAAAGGTCCTTAGGAACTTCACGTTTTACACAAACTGCTTAAAGTACCATGTACTACTAATAGCAGTCACATTTTCACGCAACTCAAAGGCTATTTTTATTGCCCTAAACTCCATAATACCCCTTTTACTTTAGTTTTTGAGATTCAACATCATTAAGACATATAGTTTAGGAAACTTGTTTTTAACATTCAGATAAACATCTCTGCTTATACTCTGCTAGTGGTAGTTACTTCAGTAGGGTAGCCAAACACAAGATCACAGCAGTATAGTCTGGGAAAGGTAATTCAATTCAATATAACGGTATTGAACTTTATACATAAATCATCTCCTTACACGACCATCATTAAAAAAATGATGACTGATTTATGGAGTATAAAGGGATTCAGAAAAGTTAAAAATGTAAACTCACTCATAAGTAATACTGGGCTGAAAACAGTTTACTAAATCAGCCTTGAATAATAGTGGAAACTTGGAATTACTTTTAAAACATGCTGAAAATAGCTTTTTATATAAAGATAATAAATTTGATGCATTATCAGGAATAAATAGCTGCAGACAGACTATCAGAAGTTATCCACTGCAGCCTATAAGATCTATTTTCTAACAAGATGTTTTGTTCATTTCTTCAGAATGAAGATCCTTTCAAAGTAATTAAAGTCTTTGAAAGACATTTCTCTACAATCTAACATGATATACCCAAATTCTTCCTATAAACAAAATGATGGAACAGTTAGAATGAAGACATTTCTTGCCTTTGAATATTACCCATGGACAAACCATACTCAGAGCTGGAAAGCACTGCTAACTAGACAACGGTTCAACCTTCTCTGGGTTTTCACATAGTTGTACAAACTATGTGAAAAATAAACCAAAACCCCCAAAAAAATCACAAGCAAAAAAGAAAAGCAACAAAGAGACTGAACTGAAAGCAAAATAAAGTTTCTGTATCTGTTAATTGTACTTGAGTACAAGAATTTCACTACATTAGGTGCTGTGGTGCACTTGGCTATTTATTAATCATCACATTCACATAACGAAACAGCTTGCACACTTACACCACTCACTCATCAAGCAGCCAACCCTGACTTCGTGGTTTGTCTCACGTATAAATTTGTCAGTATGTCAGTTCTTGTCACTAGACACACATCTATGAGACAAAAGGTCTTTTCAGTAGACTGCTCTAGTGCCTGTCTATAGACACAGATGATCAACCGCTGTACTCCTACAACACCCGCTTAGGAACTCATAATCTTCGTATCTAGAACAGGGTTTTCATTTTAGTGTCAACAAATGTCAACCCTGTAATATGACAGACACAAAGTAATGTATGGCTGGTTTTTTCATGACCAGTAGAACTAAAAATACCTGTCTTCATACAGATCTGTACCCTGTATCTCTGCCTACCTCTATGCCAGTTAAGTCGCCATCCTCCTCACTGATGACTACCTGCCCCTATTTCTGAACGCTTGGTGCTGCTTTGTCCTATGTCACCCAGCTATAAGCACACCCTCCAGTGTGAGCTGCTCCCATGCACTGACTGAGCCTACGGAATCATTTCATAGGTACCCTTCTCAGGCATTGAACAACACACCATTAAACTCAGTGGTTACAAACCCAAAACAGAGACTGCAGGCATCCTAGAAAGAAAATGGGAAGTGAATACTGAAAAGGCCACAGAGACATACTAATTAATAGATCTTTACAGTACATAATGTACAAGTACATGTCTATATTTTGTACGTCATGTATAGCACTATTCTATTTGCTGTACGCTAGTGAAGAATATTTAATTGATGAGGCTTTTGTCTTTCTCTAAATTATGGCATTAAGTTGGGTCTCTGTCATCAGATACTGATTATTATAGATTGAATACATATTTGGACCTCTGTGCTCTCTCAAAAGTGAACTTAAAATTGCCCACTATCAAAAGATGGGGAAAGGGAAGAAAGAAAGGTTGGCAGCCAGAAGCCAAGACAGAGGAAGAGAGGATAAATGTCACTCTCTTAGAAGACCTACCTGAAAATGACCACAATTGTCTTGGCTTTTTAGTATCTTTCCTTAACTATTCACAAGGGACCTTATATTAATCCTACTCTCCTTATTGAATTCCAGACTCAGTAATTAAACTGAATCATATTATTCCCCTCTGATTATTAAATAGAAACTGTCATTAATGTTAACAGAACAAATGTTTAATAGCTGATAAGAAGTACAAGCCATTTTGAATTCCCTCTGTGACTTCAGTTGCATACGTTATTCTCCATTTCACCTTTAAAATCTTAAGTGGTTATCAGTACATGTCTGATGTATTTTAACACAAAAGGACACAGTTCAGGGAAGAGAGAAATTAATACCAGGCAATCCACCTTCTATGAAAGTTGCTGAAATACCCAACCATATAATTTTTAATAACAGGAAATCACAGAAGTAGAAATGCAGAAAGTGCTATCATGCAAGATTTTCTTGTGAAAGTGGAAAGTTCAACATGTAAACTACAGCCCTTTAAAAAAAGAAATCTATCACCTCATACAACTCCTTTGAGCAAGTGAGAGTTCTGAAGGCTAACAGGCAGAAAAAGAAACAGTGATGTGGATCTCTAAATGATCTGTCTGCAAAAACACAGCTTCTTGGCAGCTGAAGAAAGGCATGCACAAAATCAGAAAGAAATCTTCATTGCTAATGTCTTGACTCTTAGATACAAAAATTTTGACAGGACTGACCACTTAACCTGAGTTCCTTCTAATGTTCAGCAGCTATCTATGTTTTTTAATTTCTGAAGCTCCATATATACATGAATTAATTATCACACTGTAAAGGGGAAATAAGGGAAACTGATGAAATTATGAAATTGACCATAATAGTCTGTCTTCAGCCTTTTTTTTTAACACAGGAGAATAGCTCATGAATGTTGAATACCTTCATTAACAGCACAGACACAGTGTTAATAGGATGTATTAACATGCATGTTCAGCAAGTTTACAGATGACATTGAAATGAAGAAAGCAGCTGATGTGATGAAGGATTGATGGATTCAGAAAGAACTCAAGAAGCTGAGGAGCTCAAAAAAAAGGCTGTCAGAAACCTTTTACAGTTTAACAAAGGCAAATACAAAGCTCTGCACTTGGGAAGGAATACATTCATATAATAGTACAGGCAGAGTCTGGAAACACACACATCATGTAGTCCACTCTCCTAAACATCTTGGTTGCCCTTCTCTGGATTTGCTCGTGCTTGTCAATGTCTTTCTTATGGTTTGGAGCTCAAAACTATTCCCCTCCATTCATTGTGGTGTCTAATCAATTTCCTCAACCTTTCAGGTTTTTTTCTCATCTCAAACCTCTATTGCCTTGATGGCTGCAAATGCACACTACTGACTCAGGTTCAACTTTTCTCCTTGGACTCCAGGATACTTTTCTGCAAGAGGAAGCTCAGTTTTCATTTTACTAGACTGCATTCTTCTCTATCACACCAAAGTCATTCAAAAATGAGAAGTTAAATGTTAAATGGTAGCAGAAGTTTAAGGTATTTTCCTGATGTGAACACTATATATTTACAGATGGTAATGCAAAGGATATAAAGCCCTCCAGTTTGCACAGAATAACTTCTCTCCCCTTTTAATTCAAAGAAAATCTAACAGGCTGCATTACAAGATCAATACTCTCATAACGTCCTTGGCAAACCAAATTTTAGAAGTTCTTTACTTGACAATTAGGCCTAATCTAAATCAATAAAGCACTGGCCAAAATCCAGGTTTCCAGTACTCTGAAGATTAGCCAGTGGGGAAAAGGGATTGAGAGAAGATGGGGTCATTTGACTTGAGATAAATTATTTTTGGCTGTTGTGCTGCTTTCTCTAGTGTGGTTGCTGAAGTTCAGTGAGGCCAAGTTAGTGTTATCTAATCAGTATTAGTCTGAAATATTACTGGAGTCATTAGGACATATACAAGAAAAAGACTTCAATATTATTTCTATTCTGCTTCCTTAATTTGGAAACTAGCATGGCTGAAGAGATGTGTTTTATTTTTGGAGCAGATGAGAAGTGAAAGAGCACAGACATAATATCAGCAGCATAAAAAGCACACAGGAGTTTGGTCTGTAGGACAATAAAGAAGAGATATTTAGGGAATAGGGGCATTTCTGCCATGCTGTTAAATAGTTTTGCACCTAATTTGCCACACAGAAAGGCAGAGTGTATTACTTTAAGTAAGGCATGCCAATTATCTGGTTACAGTGCTTGTGGGACTTGAACAAACTTCTTCGCATTATGCAGTTTTAACAAGTTACCCTGGTGCAACTCGGGTCAATGCCAGCTTAGGATTTTGCCTGACAGAGAGCAGATGTACCTAAAGATAGTAAAAGCAGCATATACATCTAAAACCCAAGAAACCCCAAGCAGTTCTGAGTGTGATAGGCAGTTTGGTGAGAAATAACCAAAGAATCAGAACCCTATGAACCAGCCCTTTCTAAATTAGTCATACTATTCCATTTTTCTTTTTTTTCCTGGCTCTGTTCTCTACTAATAGACCACTAACTTCAGAGTAGATCTGTTTGCAACAGAGGAGAGGAACATATTATTTAGCAATGATGTCAAGTTCCAGTTTGTCTCCTGAATAATGGCATTGCCCATTCAATGCCTTAAGACTAGAAAGGTTCAGGAATTCAGCTCTCTTGCTTTCAGGGTCAGTGTTTTAACTACTATGCTAATTACAGAACTGAGGACATGATTCCTACTACCTACCTTGATGGATTCATAGGCTGGTATGTGTACCAACAAATAGTACAAATGGTAGCAAAGACCTGTATTGCTAGATGTCACTCACCCATTGATGAGAAACACAAGAAATGCTATCAAAATGTATGTCTCTAAATAAGTTTGTAATTTATATAGAATTCCAATAGCAGATTCAATTAGCAAGGTTTATAAAGAATAGCAATTCTTTTCTTCAGAACCAATTTCTAAATAAAAGGAGCTTAGATAATAAACACAGTGAAACGAATCATGGAATCATAGAACAGTATGGGTTGGAAAGGACCTTCAAATGTCATCTAGTCCAAACCTCTTGTAATGAGCAGGGACATATTCAGCTCGATTAGGTTGCTCCATGCCCTGTCCAACTTGACCTTGAACACTCTCAAGGATAGGGCATCCAACCACTCTCAGACAACTTGTGCCAGTGTTTTATTACCCAACTTAGATGGTAAACATTTCATGAAGACATGCAATGGTTTGTAGACTAACACTTTATAATCAGCTTGGGTTCCACCCCATTAGTCCACATCACTGGACTGGAACAGAAGCTATTTCTTAAAAGCGTGCACAAATATTGTACAGCTTATCCTTTGACAGGTTTAACCAGTGAGAAAAGGAAGAATTTGCAGAAGTCTCTCTACACTCTGCACTGTTATGGTCAGTACTCTAGTCCATGACTTGCCTCCCAAGCCATTCTTCACAAGCATATTGTAATTTCCAGTTAGTAATTCTTTTGTAAGCCCATTTCCTTAGAAGAACAACTTTCTAAAAGTTAAATTTGTAATCAAATCAGTAAGAAAGGAAGAGGAAGTGATGAGGAGGACATCAGCTACAATGCAATTACCTAACAACCACTACAAAATCTAAATAGATAGGAGTTAGTTTCACATAGTGCCAGATGCTACACACTGGGAAACATCTGAGAATAAAGGAAAATAAAGACAAAGACGACATACCTTCTTGAAAGAGTATCATCATGTTCATACTTTTGTTAGCAACAATATTATTCAGTAAGGCAACTACAGTTTGCATTGTATTCCCAAGTATACTGTCCTGGTATCTCTGCAAAACCAAAATAAAACAGTAAAATAAAAAAAAAAATCTAGTATTCCTTTTGCAAGGTTAGAAGACTATTACCTTAAAAAATGTGGTAATACAAAAGCAGTACTTTCTCAATCCCTTAAAAGTCAACATTTAAAATACCATAAAACCAGCCAAATATCTTAGTAGATAACATCAGTTTCAGGGACCCTGTTCTACAACATTAGACCAAAACTTCTCCTATGTTCTTTTAAACTAAACCAATTCTTATCTAGGTCTAAAATGTTAGGACTTTTTAAAATGTCATAGAACTTTATCAACCTCATCACTATATATTGAGAACCAGAAATATTTCCCTTTGTATATTTCTTTTATTAATGGCATTATTGTTACTCTTTTCAGTCTCAGGTTGATAACCCAACCATTAGTCTATTTGTTTTCTTTGTATACATTCATAATTTCACAGACACATTAAAGACCTATGACTGTATTGAATTGCATCACTTTTTAAATGTCTTTCTTATGTTTGAAGATTGCTTAAGTGATTTTTCACAATTGTTGAGACTACACTGAGAAGAGGAAGGCACCAAGGTTTATAAAGAAATTGATTTTCTTCTGTTATATTCACTACACTTGCACACTCAGGCTGAAAAGGGTGGATAAGGCAATGCAACCAATATGCATTTATGTGCACAAGAGGGACAGTAATAACTCAGATAACTTCCAAGAATCCAAAATAGGAAAAGCCTTGACAAATCTGAGTTTAGATGTAAATATGATCAAATAGGGAGATTTTCAAATCTCCCTAGAAGGTTCAGGAAATATTTTGTCCAATTTTCAGACTCAAAGCCAAACAGATACATACATGTGAAGTGAAAATATCAAATAAGAAAAAATTGGCATGTTTCATGCATCATAGGTTTCTCACATGGACTTAAGTAACTTCCCTGCATCCCTTTCCCACCAAATCTCTCAGTATATTGGTATTGGTCAACTGCTTCACTGCCACAGAATACACGATTTATTAGGGTCCATCTCCTGTCTGACAACTGAAAAAAAATTTAAAGTTGAACATGATGAAACTTGTCTGAAGTTAAGCATTTCAGATGGCAAAAATCACTTCAGCTCTTGAATACAGTCAAAGGAATATTTTCTGTACTGAAAAAATAAAATGCATTATTTCCTACAAATACCATTTAATATATGTATTAAGGTATAATACATTAACAGGAAATTAAATACATAAACATACACAGCCTCCTATTCAACTTCATGTTATATGAATTTTCTATTCACAATAAAGTGTTCTAAAATAGATCATAAGAAGAGACAAGGAAGAGTGCCTCACAGCCTTTTGAAGTTTTTTGACTGTAGTTTCTTACCCAAGCCTTAAAAATATATCCAAGAGCTCTTAAATTCTCTTTACTTTACATAGCATTTTGAGATGTTATTTATGATTTCCATAAAGAACACAATAAATATCTGTTCCTCTGAAGGTTTGAAACACAGCCTGATAAATTCAAAAGCAAAGTTGGAAAGTATAAACACCAGATTCCTCAAAGGTAAGGTAACCAATACAGGAAACAGACACCATAAAGCTACTAAAAGTAAATTTGAATTTATTTTCCTACAGATATCTGAAACATAAGAAAAACATTATTTTCAAAAGATAGTATGTTTATTTGGTAGTCTATCATCACAATATCTTATTAATTCTCCTAAAGAACACCTAGAAAACAATACATTAAATAGCAAGAATTACTATTTCCACTACTGAGGATAGTGATACATACACTAAAAACATAAATTAACAAAAGAAAAAAAATCCCCAGATGTCAAAATGAGATCTGACTCAAATATTTTATTTACAGATACAATATTTCTATTACTGCTTCATCTATTTGAAGTAAACACCTTCTAGTAAAATTCCCCTTTCAAATATGCAGTTAGAAGAGAAGCTGTTAGTTGTTTATGATAACAATCTTTCACATTCACCAGGTTAGTAACATTTCAATGAAGCCATTTTTGCTTTTAATGGACATCAATTGCTTTGCAACCCTCTGCTGAACGACCAGCATTGATGTTTTCTACTTATATCAAAGCATAAATAACAAAACTTATCTTACCCTAAAAACATACAAATTAGAATTCAAGATGCAATGTAGACATCTTGAGGAAGGAAAATGGTATTTTAATGAATTAAATAATCATACAAATGGTATACTCAGCTGTACTGCTAGTGATTTAAGGTATGTTCCATGATGGGTTTTGACAAGATATTAGGTTCCAAGAAGCTACAGGTATGCTTTACTTACTTAAGCCATCACTGATTGCTGTTAGACTCAATTTTAGAGTTTTATATAAAAATATTTAACTTCATAATCTATCAAGGAGTAAAGCTGATCTAATTTGTGTGCACAGCACCACTGACTCTGGACATTTAATGAACAGTGCACTTGACAGCTTTAATAAAATATAGCATTTACCAGCAGAGATAATTAGAATTGAAGCAGTAAAATTCTAGTGTTTGGCAACACAGATGAAACAACTTCATTAAAATGTACAGCTTTGGCGAATGAAAAGCAGGAAAGCACTGGACCCTGAAGAATCAGCCTTCTCAAAAATAATTGCTTCAGTGCTTAAAAAGGACAGCTATGAAATACCAAGGGCATAACAAGGAAATACTAGTATTAAAAAAAAAGAAACCACAGAAGATAAATCAAGCTTTTCTAATAGGACTGAACTGTATTTAGGCCATTAAACTTTTCATTCTAATTTTGAAGGGTTGTACTTTCACAAAAGAAATCAGTTGAAGTATTTATTTAAACCAGTTAGGTAAAAGGGTGTGAATTAGCAAAGAGGGAGTAGGAATCTTGGCAAGATACTATGACTAAAGCTGACTTTTCTCTTCCTTTAAGGGGATTAGAACTTAGAACAGTACTAGACAAACTACAGTATTTTAATTACATTTTAGATAACAAAAGAGATTGCACTTGTGATAAGAGGTTTGCAATTTGGGAGACTTGACATACATGTTTGCTAATTATGTATCCAAGAACCCAGAAGAGAAAGTCCTAAATGCTACGTTTACAGATGTGCTGTAATTAAATCTTATAGTACATACCACTACTCCTGCTCATTCAATATAATCAGAGTGATTAAAGTTTACACTCTCCTTCTCAAGCTTATATATGATCTATGAACACAAGTTAGGAAAGTAAGGGGACATAAGAATATAGAGGCTTGATTCTTCATACACTAAATCCACTGAAAGAAGAAAATTATAGAAATTAACCATATTCAAATTACAGTTATTAAAATATGCCATTCTCATCTGGTGATTCTTTATTACAGTATAGTTGAGATGAAATAAACCAAAACATTGATGCTAACAAGGAGATATTTACACAAACATAGCCTGAGATTGCATTCAACCTTACTTATTTTTATTTGCTATTACTTTATGAAACAGAGAATCAGAAACTTTAGTTAATTTAATCTCTAACATTTTGTGGCTTTTGATTTGTAAGACCAGTTATACACAAACTGAAAGCATATAAATATAGATCTCTAACATTAAGGTAGTACTGTTTTCCTTATTAATTCTCTAAATCAAAATTAAGAACAGTCATATCTCTTGCTACTCTGCTTTTCAAAATTCAGACTTTTTCAAAAGTACAGTTCTACCAGAACCAGTATTTGCAAATATTTCCCTCTGGATATGGTCACACAAAAAGGAGAAACTGATCTGACAACCAGTTTCTAGAATGATCATGCTTTTCACAACAGTGACATATTCAGTTCACACACAAAGATTTTAAGTCTTGTAACTTTCACAGAAATTCCTGCTGGAATATTGAAAAATAAAGAGCATTTGCGTTCTTAGTCAATATGTGCTTAGGCAAAGTCAATTGAGTATAGGGGAAAAGTAATGATTTTGAAGGATTAACTAAGGAGAAAGGAAACCATTAATAAAAACTTAGAATGTCAAGCATCAACCAAAAGAAAGCAGTAAAATGAGTCGTAGATTTTGTTCTAATACCCACTGCAGCAGGCAATGCAAAATTTCACAGTCTTACATTCATGGCTACAGATGAATTGCAAAGGAATTCAGCAGCAGCTCTTAAAATAGAGCAACATTTCCTCTTTCTACAAAACTGCACCTAAATTTCTAGCAGTAATGAAACCTCAAAGCTTATCCTTTTGCACTTAAAAACCTTAATGAAAGAACTCCACTCCCATGGAAAATTTTCTTTACAATCAACAGAGGGAGTCTGAGTAGGTTCCTCTCTCAAACAGATTCAGGCTTCTTCACAGAGAGGACACTCAAGCAATTTCATATAAAAACAAACTTCTCCATTGCCTAGAAAAAAATAGCCAAGCAAATCAGCTCCCTGAGGATTAGAACTATTCATTCTGAATAACACTGAGGTTTCCTAAAAAGAAAAGTTTGCATACAGCTCAACAGACAGTATAGAAAAAAACTATACAGATATCTCATTCTGGAGAAGTCCAGTATTCTGGAAGAATTCATGCTGGTATGCTCTGAAGCAATGAAATGCTACAAGTAATAGATACCACTACAGCAGTAACTTCATATTTAGAATTATAAATCTGGAGATGCTATGGAGAGTCTCAAGTAGCAGTAAAGCATTTAAACTGCAAATTCACTTGGGAGCTGCAATCAAACATTATGCCAAAAATTACCATACCAAAATATTCATTTATCAGATTTGAATTTCCAGCATTCATTAAAGCTATTTCTTCAAGAATTCAGAATGACAGATAGCAATGAGTGGACATCTTTTTTCTACATGGATTTTGCTTTGATGCAAAAGACACTTTGCCACCACAAGGAAAGAAGTCTCCTATACTCTGTTCATTAATCCATCATCAGCTGTTAAGAAACGGGTCTCTGTCTCTTCTCCTTCAGAACTTGCTCCCATATCCATAGCTAACTAGTTGCTAAAGCAGTATTTAAAAGCAAAAACTGAGACTGATTCAGTTTCTGCTGCCTACTGAGGGGTGCAAGATCAGGATTGAAAAGCCTTTCCTGACATTTTCCATAACTGAAAAAAAAATCCTGACCAAAAAAACCAAGAGAGTTATGCTTTTAAAAGGAAGAAAAGGGGATAGAAAAAAATATCCATTGTCCCTCTTAATCTCAAATTGAATGTTTTATTCTTTGTACTCACAGACTTAGTTAAAATCCAGCAGTGTTGGTGAAAAAGATGTTGAATGAGGAGCCACAGGCTGACAAAGAAATACAGGGAATTTGAACCTATCTGAACGAGGAAAGAACGCTTTTCTCTATCACAATTTAGTTGGGTTGAGATATATATTTAAGCTGTCAAAAGGGGCAGGAAAAGCACATTTGCATTTTTAATATTTTTGACTTTATGCCTTGCTTTATGCCTTCTACCCTCAAAATACTATTTAGTTTGAAAATCATTGTTTTTTTCCCCACATATTCACATTTACTCAATCTGTAATTGCAACAGAGGAAGTTGATAACTAGTTTAACAAGTTACATTAAACTTGAAAACAATGAAGGGCTGCTAAATCAAAATAAAATGTCTGCTGAATCTTCTCTTGCTAGAATCATGGTATAGTCTGATTACATTTGGCACCTTCAAAACACATCATCAGTTTAGAAATCCTCAGTTTCTATTATTACTTACTTTAGTGATTATTTAAGTAGCTGATTACTAGTCTGAAAGGCATTAGGAAATTCTCTTTATATTTTATATCTTTTTTTTTTTACAGTCAGTCTGTACATCTCATTTGTAGACACCTGTTCATAGAGATTTTGCATATTTAGAGACACGTATTTAGAAAACAAGCATACTCAACAACCAGGCTCTACCAGCTATCAATCTCCTGAGTTCAAAGTACACATCCTACCGTGCATGGATGTCCTAGGACACTCATCTTCCAGCCTTTCCTCACTCAAGGTACTCCTAGAGTAGCTATATCTGTTAGTTGATACCAAGGCACCAAACCACATGGCAGGAAACAGGGGAGCACTAACAATATTTCTCAGTGAACAGACTGGCAGAAGTGCTACAAAGTAACACAGCCAGCATTATTATCCCATGAGAGAGAGGGCATTTCTTTCATGTTTCTATCCAATTACGCTCTTAGCAAACTATATTCCTACTAGGACACTACTACTAGGACGCAGCCAAGGCAAGAGAAATTATGAACTGATTGCTGCAAATGAAAACTCTATGTTGCAAAACACTGTGTTTATCAAGTGTAAAAAAAAATATTAAATAAGTCTACTAAAGACTATGGTGCTTTTTTGTTTGGAAGTGGAAGTCATGCGTACTCTAAAGAAATATTATAGGGAGATTTTAATTGGCATAATTTTTCTGTGATTAATATCCATGAGACAATTCACGATTGATTCAACATTTAAATTTCAACAACTTCCAAATCACTAGTCCTGTCCTTTCCTTCTGGCATTGCAGAAGATTACAGAATTGGCTATCTCCTCCATCTCAGCATTTGTGTTTCCACATGACTAAACACTGAAAAAAGTAGAATGCATAGTACACTAACGTATGTGCCGGGTTTGTTGGTTTGGAGTTTTCTTGATCAGTTGATTAAGGAACATGGACATTAACAAATCTTTACCATAATGTGTTGCCATAATCACATTATTAAATACTAGTAGCCCAGAAAAAAAAACCCCAGTTTTAGTATGTTACAGTATCTTTGTGAACTACAGGAATGTTTACAGGCAAACTATCTCTATAAAGTCTCTTCTTCCATAAATTAGTGATATAAAATATTTCTTCTCAATTCTATCTCAAGTTAATGGTCCTGATAAACAGTATGTGTATTACACAAACACACTATCATACCCTATGCATCACAGTGTTATCTTGGCATTTATTCAAGAACTTGAAATAAAGGTATTTTCTACTCATGCCAGGCTGTGGATATGAATTCCATGAATAAAAGGAGCTGAGGTGGATTCAGTGGAATCAGAACAGAACTGAACTATGATAGTGGAGCAAGGTTAGAATTCAGAGTAATCCTAACTGCGTGTGCACCACAGTGATTAAAAAACTCTGAGTGGATTTGACACACATAAGTAAGCTAAATAAGACTTGAAGTATTTGCTACCTCTCTTAATGTCAGTTTACAAACATAGGTATTTTTACAATCCAAGCCTTAAAAATACAGTGCTTATATCGCCATCAAAAGCTTCATCACTTTCAGAGGAAAAAGGAAATAAGTCTGGTATTAAGAGCTGTGTTTGGGTACATCTGGAAGGAGCAGCTTGTATTCACAGCCAGAGAACTTCTCAACTGGAACAAACGAAAAAAAAGAGCAAAAGGAAGCACAGTTCTCTATTCTATGTAAATACTAGAAACACTCTCTCTCTTGTATACACAACAGGAAGAAAATTTATTGTTATCCCAAAACCTCCCACAGACATACAAGCCACTGATCGGCTTAATTTGGTGTCCAACAAACAAGCCACCAACCCCATTCTCTAATTAAATTCTGTGCAAGATTAACATAACTTTGCTTTATTACTGTTTACCAGAAGGAACAGGATGTAGTCAGGATGAAAAATTAAAAAGAACAAGTAAATTAATCTAGAGACTAGAGAGAATTGCAAGGTTAAATGACAATACCTTGCTTAAATTTTTCCAGGATATTGCTGCAGTTTCCAGGATCTCCAGACTTTGCTTTTATACTAGCTATGCCTGTGGCACCAGAACCAAAGACAGAGTATGTATCTTGGTTAGGTTTGTCTGGGACAGAAATAGCATTTTTTCATTACATTGTGATTTTTATACTTTTATTTGTTTTCTTCCTGCTTTGCATTTACTTCTTATTTTATCTCTACCTGTGACCCTAGAAAAAGTGAATGCAAAGTTCACTTTAGTAGGTTGTATTTCAGGTACATACATTTCAGAAATATACTTATGAAGTGACAGCCCCATTTTAGCTCTATAAAATACTAACAGCATAAATGCAATGTCAGTCACAGGAATTCACTGATATTGAAAGACAGCTGTTCCCTTAGCCAGCAACAGTCTGATGATGCTAGGCTACAGAACAGCATCTGAAAGAGAACTGATGAGAAAGATGTAAAATGGAGAAAGAAATGACAGCTAACAAGGATAGCAATTATAGCAATTATTATTACTCAAAATATGCTTACAATATGAGCTTTACAATAAATTTTTAGGTGCTAATAGATCATTATTCTTGTGAATTTAAGATGGGATCTAAGTAAAAGAGAATCGATATCATATAAGGAAGAAATTATTTGCAACAAGGGTGCTGAGACACTGGCACAGGTTTCCTAGAAAAGTTATAGATGCCCCATCCCTCTAACTGTTTCAGGCCTGGCTGGACAGGGCTTTGAGCAAACTGGTCCAGTGAGTGACATCCCTGCTCAAGGCACGGGGCTTGGAACTAGACAGTTAAAGATTCCTTCCAACCCAAACTATTCCATGGTTCTTTGTTTTTGTTCTTACCACTCAGAATATTAAACTGAGAAGAAAAGACAAAAAATAGTAATTGTTCCACTGAGTATATAAACAAGAACATAGCAAAATGAATTTTGGACTAGCCTGAGCCTTGCTCCCATGGTGGCAGTCTCAATAGCATCAGGCAGTAGACAGCTTGAAAAATTTACAGTCACTCAGCACTACAGGGTCACCTGATACCCCACTGATACTCCCTGAAGCACTCTGTGCACTTGCCTGGCACAAATCAAGCACCACTTCTGAAAACTCTTACTCTCACATGTTCTAAAGTCAATTCTTACTTTGCAAAGAAGAGAAACAGCACAACTTACAATTTAAAAGCTTAACTCGCATCTAGAAGAACACAAGGAAAGGAAACCAATTCTGCTTCTTCTAAGTATTTGTGAACCAGTATCAGATGCTATGACTTGAAAAAAGTATACCTCTTGCTGCCAAATATAATATCACACTTAATTTATTCCATTTTAATCAGAGATTTACAGATGGTTCGAAGACAGAATCAGAAATGGCTAAGTTCAGCAAAATTGGAGGCTCTTCTAAGCAAGCCCCACTTCTTTCTCAAAGACAGAGGAAGTTATACTGCATTTTGTTATTAGAATTAGTAAAAATGTATTGAACTGCATTTTTCTGTTTGCACATCTTTCCAGGGTAATCCTCAAGTAATTTATCATAGTTTTCTTCATGGTCTCACCCCATCACTTTCCCCAAGTCATTTCTATTTAAATACCTAGATACTGATTCAAGAAATCAGTGTTAAGAATACAGGTTTGAAAATTGCTATAGTTTACGAAAATAGATGCCACTTAATGACTGAGATATATTTCAGTCATCAATATGTAGAGCATAGGTTCAATTCAAATCTCCCTGATTTTCCTCACTGTTAAGGCAATTATTGCCTGGAAACACAGGAGATACCATTGCCTTCAGAGTGTAAAAAAGGGCCTTCAACCCCCTAAAGAGTGAGGGCTTTTTGTCGTTCATATACCTTCATTTCAGTGGTAAACAGGCACTAAACGATTATATGAGAACTTACATCTATTCCTTTATAAGGAGGAGAGAATCTATTAAATATGTAAATACAGACACATGAACATACATATACGTTTTCTTATAAAGTATTTCAACTATGACACATGAAATTCAAATGAAACTATTCTAGCAATGCTGAAAAATCGATGACTTGAGACTCTATGCTGTTTCAGAATGGAGCTAGACTTTCAGTTTCCTTTAATATTTAAGACTTCAAGCAAACATTCCCAGTGTGCACTGACACACTCGCTAGGTTATCACACCGCCTGTATCCTACAGTAGTTTGCTATCTTACAAGAAATGTAGAGGACTTCAGTTCCTTCCTTTCTCCTCATTATTAGTGAAAGTCCAGATCATCAGTAGGCTCTGTGACAAGGCAAATTGAATATATACAAACTGAAGCAACTTCAGTAGGAAATGGTAAAGATGTTAGTAAAACATCTTGCTTAGTAGTCAAAATACTTATTTTGAGCTTCAGAAACCCAGAGTCAGCCATTTCCTCTAGGGTGATTTTGAACTTGGATCTGCACATGGGCCCTTCCCCTAAAGCATTCCTGATTGACATGCCACTGGCTACCCTGAGATCTGCCTTTCTCCTCTACCTCCCATGCAACTATGGGCAGAAAATTCATCCCGAACAAAAGAAGCCTTTCCCAGTGAAATATGCATCCAACTTGGAATAACATAATGAAACCCTGATATAACCCCTATATTTCCTCCCCCGAACAACAGACTGGAATCCTGAAAAGAAATGGAGCCATGATCACAGAATCACAGAATATTCTGCGGTGGAAAGGATCCACAAGGATCATTGAGTCCAACTCTGAAGGGAATGGCCCACAACCTTGGTGCTCTTTTCCACTGAGCTGATCAGCAAGGTTCTACTGCTCTACCCAATTTGTCTACCAGCAAAGAGCAGCTTTATTCTCATATGAATTGATAGCCTGAAAAGGAGTTGGATATTTTTAGATCAATGTAGCATTTTGATGCTAAGAGAGTCATAAAATATCATCGAGAACTAAATTTAATAACACTAGAGGCCAGACAGAAATTTTAGCCCATACGTGGTGGCACACGATGTGTCATTGCAGTGTAAAAGAAAAGAATAAAGAAAAATAATAAAAAATAAACCAAAATCCAAGTAAAAATCTCCCCAAAAACCAAACCAAAAAAAGGCCACAAAAACCCCAAGAATTGTACCACTGGATTAAGGCAGCATAGAAACATATTTTAGATGAAGAAATTAAAGTTTTAACTTTGTTCTAACACAGAATCTTAGTAATAACTAAATTAACAATTTTTAATTACTCATAATAAGCCACCTCACAATGATTAGGTAGCTATATTAGTCTTTTACTTCATTCCGTTCAATCTATACTCCCTGAACAGTTATTCACACTGAAAAATGGGAGGGAATAAAAGGATCAAAGAGGAAAACAGCTAAAATATATCTGAAAAGCTGGTAACAGAAATTTTACAAAAGACAGGGAGAGGAGACTAGAGTATCATTAGCCATTTTCATATCTTAATGGAACATGCAAGTTTCAGTCTGTTAGTAAGAGTGGGTCCATGGCAAAGAGCCCAAATGAGGTCTGAGAAAGCATAATGTACCTTTAATGATTGAAATAGCAAGAAAATTAAATCTAATCATGTTTCATTAAGCATACTTTAGCTCCCATTTTTACTAAATTATTCTATTATGATTTCCCAACTGTCTGTTGAAATAACCTTTTACAGCAATCTAATTCACCATCATAAACAAGTCTCATTTCTCACAATGAAGCCCCCTGGGATTAGTGAGAGGAGATGGAAAATCTAAACCTTGCCAATCCTGCAGCCAGTAAGGTAACCACTCAGGGAGACAAAGATTTTTGTTTTTCTATTTGTGGCTGAGATCATTAAGATATAATTAGAAATGTATTCATGAGTATCAGAGTGTCTGTTATGGAGATACCATTCGCCCAACAAGCATCCTCTCTTCTAGTCTTTAAAAAGCACAGGAGCAGGCATAATCCCCACTTCACTCTCTGGAGAGTTCTGCATTAAATGGACTGCATTAGACATCCCTCTCACTCTCTGCTTTTTAATGGAACCTTATACATGCATGCAGTATTTTCTCAGACTCCATTGTTACCATCAGAACTGCTGGTCTGTTTGCTTTCAGCAATATGCTCCTGCAGTGCCATCCAGATGTGAGCCCTAAAGATAGCTACGTGCAGAGAATTTAAATCCTGCTCCAGAACTTGACATAGGGCAAGCAAATGTAGAACTTGAGAATATACAGTCAGAAATGGATTGTTTACAGAATAATCCCTGGCTCTGCAGCAGTGAAAGGAGCTATCAGCCCTCATCCTTTCTGCTTTAGTCAAACAAATGAAATATGCACCAAGGAGAAATATCTCACTTTACTCCAATAGGTAATTGAAAGAAATCTGGCTTTCCTTTGTAAAGACCTTAGTTATTGCCAAACTTCATATCAAATAACATGACAGCCACAGAAAATTAAAAGCAATGTCACCCACCAAACAGTGCTTAAGTATCTGCCACAGGGATCAATTTGGGGCCCCCAGTTAAACTGCAGAATGTAAACTGTCAGTCACCATATTTAGCATCATAATGTTTGAACAGGTTATTATCTTATTTGGTAGTCAGGAGTTTGAAAGGAATCGAGTATATTAAATAGAAAGTAAGAGTTGTAGAGCATAACTTTGCTTTCTGTACCTATAGGATTAGTAAAGAAACATTTGACCAAAACCTCCAATGGGTAGAAATTGAACATTGTAATATATACAGGGGACTCAAAACAGAAATCTGAGAGGAAAGAAAAAAAAATTACCAAAATTTCAGCTGAGTCTTTGAGATGATGCTCTACTATAACTGTAATTGGAAAGTTACAGTAGGTAAACTGAGATTGTATCATGGTAGGCGTAATCTTTTTGCATACACATGGCTAATGAATCTACCTTAACAAAGCAATGATTTTTAAGCTTGCCTATAAAATCATTATACAAAACAAAATTTATTTAGAACCTAAACATCTACTACAATGAGTAAATGACTACAGGTAAAAACAGAAAGTAAAAAGAAGAATATTAAGACTTAAATTGTTTTGCTTTGTGGAAGACTGACATTCTTAAATCTAATTATCACCCTGCAATACAAACTCTTCAGGAAGGCATTAACCCAAGGAATGCATAAAGAATACATGGCTGAGGCCAAACCAGACAAATTTCTAGATAAATGATCAGAGTTCAGATGCATAATGTGGAAACCCCTGCCAGCCAGAAACCTTTCATGGACATTCAATATTCTTTTACAAACTCCATTGTGAAGCACACAATAGCTCAGTACCTTACTCATCAGAATGCAGCTGGTCAATAAAGGTACAGTCAGCAACTGCCACATTCTTATGCCAATATTTATTTAGATGGGATTAAGATATGTACCTCAGCTGTTTGACATAACAGTGATCATGTCACAGTAAAATTCTAGTCACAAGATCATTAAATCTTACTCTGAAAAACATGTATCCCAGATTTACTTCAATATATATTTTTCCTTAAATGCTTTCTCTTTGTCTTGACATTTACATTAGCAGGAACAATAAAATTAGCAATTTGCTTTTAATCACCCTGACAAACATGAAGTGAGGAAGAAGTAAGAGTTTGCATTAATATTGCTTCTACAGCAAAAATAAATTAATTTTTAAATGTAGACATTAATGAACTTGGATGAACATTGATGGTGATTCCTTTCTGTATCACCCATTTAAAATTTTTCATAAAATTTAAAGAAACTATGGTAAGGTCATGATTTCTTCCTATAAGTTGATAGTTAAAGGTCATAGAGGACACACTTTGGTACTAGACTTGTGAAGTCTCACATTAGAAATAATCTTTTGGCAGCACCTCACTTTCACACATTTGCATTGTGGCGCTACAGTCTCTCCTCTTCCATAGGTCTCCACGTGCCCTTCAGCTGTGACCCAAGAATGGGGTGGGAGTGAGGGAATGCTGCAGGACTGTGCCCCAGCCAGCAGTTACAGACAGAAGTAGCCCTGATGGCTTACCCAGGCTGCTCTCCTGCTCCCGCTGCTCACAATCAACTGTCACAGAACTCTTGGGACCAGGAACATTTCTTCTTCTTTACATGGCACAATACAGTATGAAGAGCACTTACAAGATCACAAAGACTTCAAGATTGCTAACAGAAATTGAGATTGTCACACACACACACATACATGGCTTTACTTATCACACCCATGCATACATATATATATGAATATTACAAAATTACAATCTGACTACGGGAAAAGAACTAAATAAACAAAATGAAATGTGTCCAAGATGTGGGCACTGCAAGACTGAGAATAGGAAAAAAGCTTAAATAATGGGAGGTAAGATTTATCAGTTACTGATAAAAGTAGGGTAGGATGAACAACAAAAGACAAAGAATTTAATTTGCTTAATCTTATTCACAGCAGAATCAGTCACCAATTTAGAAGATTAACTACCTTAGTTGCATTGCTTAAATTAAAATGTAGAAGAAAGGCAGGAAATGCTATGAACTTTTGGAGGAAAGGGGTGTGACAGAAGTAAGATGAATTCTGAAGATGATGATGCCAGTCATATCTCTAATTAAAAAAGAGCATAATTTCCTCTTTACCCATCTCAAACCACCTCCCAAATATTTTTTCCCTAAGTGGGAAAATTGTCTAATTATAATGACTGAGTGATGTTTTGATGTAATAAAAATTCTGCAAAAGTGTGCTACATTAAACATTGACAACTCTGAAACTTGTTCATAAACGATGGCTAAATACTAATTCTTAAAGAAAATCCAGACTTCTTTGTGAATTCCCCAAATTAGTGTTAATTTTTAACTCCACAGCCAGCCAAATAAACAGCACAGACTGAAAATTAACCTCATAACACAAAGCTGTGTATTTTTAACTAGCTAATCTCTCTAAGAAACAACTTGTTTCAGAAAACAAGTCAATCTGTTTAGGTCATAAAAATTAAACTGGTTTCTCAAATAAAAATGGGAGTTTTAAAGCAAATTTCTGCAGCTAGTTACTAAAATGTCACAATACAGAAATGTTCCCATGCATTCATTTTTAGTATATAAAGGAGAATCAGACTCAGTTCAAATAGAAGGTCTACCTACCCTAACAAAATATCTAAAACACTCCACAACAGAAGCAGCCCTACATGACAGGTATACTGAACACTTTCCTTAGCCTCCAGGAATTCACAGCCCAAAGACTTTGAGCCAGATGCAGAGTTTATGCACATAACAGCTCTCAATGGATTTTTGGTCCATTAATTTGTCCAGTCTATTTTTTAATTCAAGTAAACTGAGGATGCCATGCAGGAGAGCTGAAAGCTGAACATAACCCTACAGGAAAAGAAATTAACCTTTTGTCAATTTTTCAGATCCCAACTGCAAGTTTTCTTTAGTTCTTATAGTACAGATCTTGTGTGAGTGGAGACAGTGAGCAGCAATACTGTTCCCTATTCACTTGACTCTGGTAAGTACATATCAACCACTACCTTTCAGATTAAAGCACACAGAAGGATCATCTCTTTCACAGTGGCCATTCCAGACCTTTAACCATCTCTAGTTTTTTTTCTTTACACTATTTGCAGTTCTACTGTAAACATTTTGAGATGAGGAACCCAAAATCCACACATGGAGTAACTTACACGATGTTTCTCTGCCTACCGTTGCAATACTTCATCTTACGATGAGTAACATTCAGTGTTTTCCAGACCAGGACAAAGGATTAAACAGATGTTTTTATTAGACTGTGTTTTTATCTAACCACAATATCTCATTCCTGAGTGATAGTGGCAACACATCTTGCATGACTGCACATGTAGAGCTGTGACCCTAGATAGCAGTCTCACATCGTGCAATACTTCAGAACAAATACAACTTTCGTATCTGCTTTGAAAAGGGGTGCAAATGAAACTGAAAGTGAGTAGTATTAGGTGTCAAAAAAACTTGAGAGGATTTTAATTACATGAATAATCACAAGATCCTGGAAGTTATCCACAAAACTTCTATCAAAAAAGGCACAAACCAAGTGTGATGAAACAATATGTGAATGCTGAACAGGTTTATGACTACAAAAAAACCCTAAACCAATACCAACCAAACACTGTTTAAGAGGGAGAAAACCCTGCTTTAAAACCTCTGCATTGTAAACTCTGTAAGTTCTTAAAAGACTGTTTGCTGAAAAAGTGAGAGGGAGAGAACATAAGCACCAATTGTGTTTCTATCCAAGCCTTAGGGCTGTCCATAGTGATGGTCAATCCAGACCTCTCACTCATGCTGCTGTCGGTGAAATCCATCACTAAGGAACATAACCTCAATACCCTTCTGCCTTAAGTTCCTAAGACTGACAGACTGATCTGTCATCTAAAATGAAATTCCTGATAAAATGTTCAATAAGCATGGAAAAAGGTTATAAACCCTTCCTTCAGGCTGGACTGGGGGAACAATAACAGAATCATTCCTGATAGAAGGGCTAGATAGAACAAAGTACTATAAAATGAAGGACTGAAGAACTTTTATTAAAGTTTTCTATCAATATAAAGTGACAAATAAAAGAAAAATTATTTCCCTATCAGTGCAAAAAGTCATGTATTTTCCATACTTTTAGAAGTTTGGGGGTTTTTTCACACAATTCTTCACCTAAATACTGTAAAAGTCTTCTTACTACATAGTTCAAATATTCTACAAATTTTAAGTGTCCTAAAGCTCATACAGTTTAAAAAAAAAGTCTTAGTTAACATTTAAGTAAACTTGTTTTCCAAGAAATAAAATCCAATATCATCAGCTTTATCTGTCATGTGGAAAGCTGAAGTTAGCATGTTCCCTTAAAGGTCAGAGCCGCACTATTTGTAAGTAAAAATAAAATCATTAGGAAAATTTCTCCACAATAACAGCCAAACTAATCAATCCCGAAATTTAAAAATCCTGATTAAAATACTGTTAAAAAACCCACATTACTCATATTTCAGGTAACCTTGCATAAATGTCCGTGTGTATTGAGAGACAAAACAAGTTGAGAGAAACACTCAGTAACTTTATACACCCATCCATTCAACCCTGACCTACAGTCTGCCTTGGATTTGGTTCATAAAACACCACCCTCATGCAGTATAAAATGTAGATGGCTCAGATAAAGAAGAAATGGGAGGGCAGCCAAGCTAGCTGAATAAGCATTGCCACTTCAGTTCATCCACTTTGCTTACTTAAAGGTCAAACCATACAAGTTATTAAGAAGCAGGAAAAAGATGAAGAGCTCAGAAACCCAAACTCACCTGAAAGACTACTCACTTGGATCCTGGTCTAGAGAAGTTAATGTTTCTAAGTTCAATAAGACTCACTGTATGACAGCTACAATGCTAGGAGATAACCTGTGGGGTAATTTTTGTCCAGTTGGTTGATTTTTAGGAAGCTGGACTGGGACAATCAAATCACAGAATAACATACGGTTGAAGGTGCCTCTGAAGCTCTCCAGTCTAGCTGGCTGCATGGCTCAGGCTGCATAGAGTCTCCAAGCACAGAGGTGTTACAATCTCTCTCACCTCTCATTCCAGTGTTTGATCACCCTCCCCACAGCAAAAACTTCCTATATCAAGCTTGAATTTCCTATCTTCCAGCTTGTATTCATCCTGTTGTCCCTCCACTGTGCACTGCTGAGTCAAGTCTGGCTGCATCTTCTCTGTACTGTCCCATGAAGCAGCTACAGGCAGGAAAAAGATCCCGCCAAGATTTCTTTGCAAAGGTTGTATGAATCTTATTCTCTCATCCTCTCCATGTATGCCATGTGCTCCAAACCTCCTGGTCATCAGGGTGGGCTTGCTCTAAGATGTCAAAGGTTCAGGGTAAGCACTAGTACATCTTTACAATATATTTTAATATTTTCTCTGAACAGAGCATTTGAAAACTAGGTATTCCAAACAAGTTTAGCCTTCCAAAAAAACCTAATTTTTAAAAGTTGTTCAGAATAACCGCTATTACCACATTTGTAATGGGAGAGGTTTAAGGGAAGTGCCAACTATCAGAACTCAGCACAGTCCAAAGGACAACACGCAATCCTCTAAATACAGGACAAACCTTGTGGATTCTAAGCAACAGCCAAGGGCCAGCACACAATAACAAGCAGCATCTCTACCCTTTGTAGGTGCAGAGACCTCTAAAACAACTGTTGTGTTGGATCCTAAGTCATCCCTGAAGGGATCATTCCATACCTCAATACCATAACTCTGGATAAATATTACAGTTACTCATTAATTGCTTTGAACAGAGCTTAAACTGCATCATCACCATGCATCCTGTTTGTCCCAATCAAGAGAAGATGCAAAAAGACCAGAGACCCCAGCTGAGCTCCAGGTTACTTTAGAACAACACTGTGAACTGTTCTTGGGATGGTCAGGGCAATGATGTGATAAATACATAGATCTGCCATGCAAGGAACAACAGTGATCATTACTTTGTAACAGCTTTTTCTTTGAAATTGTGAATATATTTTCTTTCAAAAGACAACTTGTAAGGTATTATACCATAATACACAAAATAACTATCCACTCTGGACTACTGCAGAAACATTTATGAAAAAACCCACCTCCACATGTTTGCCTGCTTATTGAAGACCAGTAATATATAACATGAAGAGAGAAATTAAAGAAATGGAAAACAGTCACAACATCATAAAACTCAGAAATGTGTTCTAGTATCAGCAGTAATCATGGTCACTATTTTTGCAAGGTACAGATACCTAGGCACTTCACTCCCTGTTTGTGATTTTCTTACCCACTATGTTACAGCTAGCTTTAAAATCCTGCTACAGTCTTCTAGATTCCTATTTATTATCTGTAAAATGTTCAACTTTTAGGACAGGATAAATAAATAACCACTAACAAACACATAAGAATATTGTTTATACATGAGTTTTCTTATGTCCCTTAGCACTGCATATAAAATAAAAAAAAAACAGCTGGGTAGCATGCACACTAAAATATTAGTGTCTAGCATTAAAAAGCAATTCCTTTAAGATGTAAGTGGCTGAATTTTCTTCCTACACAGGAACATAATGCTGTCACAAATTTTTCTCTCAGAAGTGGCACTCCAGGTGATTTAGTAAATAATTTTATTCCCTCCCCTAACAGGAGCACTGGTTAGAAGTAATTTTGCAGATAAGAAAGAGAATGATAGAAGGATATGCCTTATCAATACTTCTACCTTTTTAAAATTCCATTTTATTATACAGAATACCAATTTATACTATTAAAATTATTTAAAGGATGGCTCTGCTTCCTCTCACTTCTTTCTCCATCAGCAACCCTATTGGGGATAGATCTACTCAGACATATACCCATAGAATAGGCTGCCCTGTATTACTATGTGTTTACTTAGTGCTTCTCATAAAAAAACCTGAATACTTTCTAAATATTAATGAATTCATCTTCCCTATGTTCTTGTGATGTACATTTATAGTTTAGACACTACCTTACCATAAGAAAAAAATCAAAGAATTTTGTTTGTATAAGGTCCAGCTGGGATCTTAAACAAGCTCAGCTTCAGAACGCTGAGAACCAATTGCTGAGTTTTCTCAGAGTAAAGGTGTTTATTGGACACTCAAAGAACAGAAGCATAACAAGCATATGGTGAAAAAGAGAGGTTATACAATTTTCCCAGAGTCAAGGATAAATGTGGATCAGCAGCAGGAATAGGAAGCAGTTCTCACAATTCTCTCACTACTCTGTCAACAAGCCCATTTTTCATCCCAAAAATCACGTACTTCAAGTTTTCAGTTTTTTCATTAATTTGTCCTAAACATATTTGTAACAAATGCACATTTAACTACTTCAAAAAGAAGGTTGCATTAAAGACAGCCAAAATTATTTAACTCAAGCAACTCTACAAGAAAGGCTGAAAAACAGCTACTAATACCATACAAAAAAACCAGTATCAAACCCCAAAAACAATAATTTTCTCAATGTGATAGATGGAAAATAATTCCTGCTCTGTTTAGACCTGGCAGTTGTTCGCTCAGAGTTAGGTGGAGACATCTTCATGAATTGCTGCCACACACTGATTGGAGCACAGACAACTCTTAAGCTCTGTGGTTGTATCAAATGCTGAAAGTCTAGCATACAATCACAATGATATTGAAAAAGCAAAATGTTTCTTCCATCATTGGCAGGAAAATGCCTCTGCAAAAGGAAACTTGTTGACCTTATCACTGGGAAACAAAGGGCTGGAGACCAGTGCTATGGAAAGGGAGCTGGGGTCCTGGCTGATGGCAAGTTGACCATGAGTCAGCAGCACCCTGGCACCAGGAGGGCCAAGTGTGTCCTGGGGGGCATTCAGGCACAGCATCTCCAGCCAGGCAAGAGAGGGGATTGTCTTCCTCTGCTCTGTGCTGGAGTGGCTTCACCTTGAGTGCTGGGGGAAGGTTTGGGCACTACAATGTAAAAGGACATCAAACTATTAGAGTGTGTCCAGAGAAGGGTGAATAAAACGGTGCAAGGTCTCAAGAGAAGACCTACAAGGAGAAGATGAGGTCACTTAGCTTGTTCATCTTGGAGGAGAAAAAGCTGAGGGGAGACCTCATGACAGTCTATGACCTCCTCAAGTGAGGCAGCAGAGGCAAGATGCTGATCTCTTCTCTGGTCACCATCAATAAGACAGGAGGAAATGGAATGGAGCTGCATCAGGGGAAGCTCAGATTGGACATCAGGAAAAGAGTCTTCACTGAGAGGGTGGCTAGGCACTGGAAGAGGCTCCCCAAGAAGTGGTAGCAGCATAAAACCTGACATAGTACAAGGAGCACCTGGACAACACTCTTAGTTACATGATGACTAAGGTAGCTCTGAATGTAGCAGGAGTTGGACACTATGATCCTTACTAGTCCTTTCCAACTGCAGGCAATCTATGGTTCTGTGATTGCTCTATCCATAATCAAAACCACCACACATCACATGACAACATCTGGGGAAAGAAATCAAATGTCATGGATTCTTGTTATTAATCACAATCAGAAATTGTGTTTATACCAAGCATTTTGGCTTCTAATAATTTTGTTGTCATCTGTTAAGAACACAATAGTTACACATGAATAACTGTTAAGAATTCATTCCATGTACAGTGTTAATAATTGGAGGGATCAGTTGACCATAACAGATTAACAACCCAATTCAGCACTCATCAAACATTTATATGTATAAACACTTCCTCAGAAACTCCTGACTTAAAGATCACTAAAACAAAAGAAAAAAAAAAAACTGTTTCTGAAAATAAAACTTTCTTTCAGTAGAATTCCTCTTCTTACTAAAATATTCTCAGGAGAGCACAATTTAGAAATGTTTATTTCCAGGAGGACAAATTCAGATGTGCAGGCTTATCCATTTTAAGTATACACTATTTTCAAGTCAGCAATTTAAAAGAGATGAGTAGTGTCAGGAATCTCATCCTAAAACTGGAAGTGCTTAAGCAACTAAATAGGTTCCTACCAGAGGAGTCATATTTTATTCCTGGAAAATTTGAAATTAACATATGCTACTTTTACAGTGCCTTTTACAGTGTCTTCTTTGGTGTATAGAAGCACTCCTATTAATGTGATTTTACATTAAAAAGAGAATAGACATAATACCTTACTGAATGTTGACACAAGACTTCAATGCATTGGTAAGACATTTGTCAGTTTGGAAAGGATTTAAACCATCCTCATAGTAAATTTTTCACTTGCATTACATTTATCTTTTTTAAATAATATCTTGTAATTTTTTCCTCATTCCAAATACATAAATTCTAAGACAGTTCAACACTTTTTCATTAGTTTCTCCTAAATCCATCTTTGGATATTAAATGCCTTTCAAAATTAGCAATTATTTTGCTGTATAAACTACCCATTAAAATAGGGTTTTGGCATTTTCACTTTCAGAAATCCTCATAGATTACACTCCTAATCTGTCATAGCAGTTTTAAATACACTGCCACAGCATACAATTTGGCTATTAAATATAGTAGATTTGAGAAAATGTGCATACTTCAGAGAAAGACAAAAAATGGAGATATTCTTTATGGATACATTTAAGGTTTCTAACTAATGTCCATCCTGTAGAAGCCATAAAAATCACTCCTAGAATCTAATTTCAGCTACCTTTTAAACGCAGGTTTTCCCTAACAGCAGTAATGAACTGGTGAAATACACCAAAAAGAGCCATTGCATTGAACACTTTTGTAACAGCATCGAATATACAGAGAGGAATAGGAATACCCCACACTAAGGTATTAAAATAAATAGTATTTCCTGTTCTTTAAGACACATGTAGACTAAGCATTCCCAGATACCTTTGTGTTGATTTTTCTACTAGAGAGTTGATTCTAAATTAAGGATTGAGTATGCCTACAGCCTGGAGCAAGATGTCCAGAGCCATCAATCAGCATCAATCTCCTCATGCAAGCACTGAGCTGATTTTAGGTCAAAGCTCATTTACAGCCTAGAAGACCAAGGTCCCATTCACACTAAATGCTAGAGCTTTTATTATTTGCCCAATTTACTATGCTAATTTTCCCCAGCAGATGAGTTCCACAGCATAAACTTGTACTCTTTACAGAATATAAGAGAAAGAGTCTCCTAGTCTTTTGTTTCAAGTATTCATCCTGGATGGCTTAGGAGTACTTGCAAGAGTTAGAAACATTCTTCCCATTCTTTCAGACAACCAACAAGACGAGCACTACACTGGACTAGGAGGTGCTTTCCTTAACAGACACAAGTAAACTCATGCTTTAAATGCTGCAATAACCTCAGACCCATGTTTTTCTATACTTACCATCCATGTGGCTGCTAGACAGCAAAATACCTCTACCTCTTCCCTCAGATGATATATGACTGTAATCACTGTATAGTATTTTCACAGGTGAGACTTCCATAAAACTACTATTATTTTTAAAACATTTTAAGTGGATGGCTTTGTTACTTTAACTGAATCACAAGGAGTGGCATCTCTGACCATAACCATTTCCTGTGGCCTTTTTCTCCTATTAAAACTCAAAATGAAAGAACCCAACCATTGCTTTCACTTGGATGCTATACAACTTATTTTTCACAACCTTTTTTTTGCCCTACTTGAAGTACTTTGGTTAGAATTATTTTAAATTGAAAAAAAGGTAACCTAACTATACCAAAGGAATCTAGTTATACATGGCTATGTATCCTCTACTCAGACAAAATTTCCACAATATTGTTAGCTTTCTTGAAAAGAAGTTGCTACACAAGAAAGCTGGCATGGCTTGTTTCTTCTTTTAAAGTATTTCTTATGTAACTATTTCTTATGTAACTATTACATTTTTTTCTTTTAATTATGCTTAGCTCATATTTTGTCCCTTAGTGATAATATTGAACTCTATTTTCAGCTGCAATTACAACAAAGTAAGCAAAGCACACCTTCTAAAAGGACTGGTGACTGCCACCATAACAATGATTTTTAAGCATTTTTTGAGTGCACAAGCATAGGTTGACTGCAGTCTACAAAAACATGAACAGTATATGATCCTCTAATTTAAGATGTCCAATATATGCCAAGATACACAGCATAAAACTTTCAAACCTATACACAACTAAGAAAAATAAAAATACATTAACAGGACTGTAAAAGAAAATCTATTTTGTATTTTCACACAAAGAGCTTTCCACTGTATTTGAAGTAAAATAATTTAAAATACGTAATTTTCAAATTAGTTTTAATTATTTCACTAATGCAAACAGAAGAGGGGGACTAGCTTGTGTTAAGAATAGAATGACAATATAAATAAAACAATCACTGTATATGAATAGCCTGTGCAGTTTAGACATGAACACACTATCTACTACAGATCATATTTAATAATAAGATATTATTTTTAAACTGTAATATTCAATCTTACTATAAAGTAATTTTTATTGAAATAATATGCCTTAAACTTTAATTGGCTGCTAACATACAGAAATTTGGAAAAAAAATTCCAGCAAAAACTGATGGCCATGATAATATACTGGTGTGACTAAAAGCTACACCAGAAATTTTAATAGGATAAGCACAGAATTGACTACTGGGCTTTAAAAACAGAGTAGCACTGAGCTGCTAATCACAAGCATCATTAACTTTAGTTTTAAAACTTAGCAGCAGAAAAACAGAACTTGACCAACTACATGGAATTTCTTTTCTGCGCAACGGCTTACATTCAGGTAACACTAAATGAAGACCAGGTAATATTTATGATGTTACCCTTTTTAAAAGTAACATAACACAGAAAATCACATTTATGTCAACTTCATTGCTTGCTACTCAGCAAAATCTTGGTAGCAATCTAAAATACAAATAGCCCTAGTTTACAAAAAAGGCACTTTTTGTAAACACTTCCAAATCCTTTATCAACCTCATCCCAGCATTAAAACATAATAATCAAAATCAATACTTTGTAAATTATAAACTGATATTGAAAGCAGATGGCATAGGTTTGACATTGCAAAATATATTAGAAACAAAATACTAAGGATGTAGCAGTAAAAGGCAGTAAGAAAGTACAACATTAAATATATCCCACAGTCACTTTTCCTGCTACAACCCCTTCTTAATCAACAAGAGCATTTCATATTTATACCTTATATCAACCCAAGTTTTGGCATTATTTACATAACCATAGAATTTAGTTCACTATATTTAATCTTGCTACCAAGGGGAGTTTGCACCTTTTAATTTTTTCACATGATGTCAACTTTCTTCTGCTGTTCAATCCCTTACTGTCCTGAAAATACTCAAATTATCAATATCTCAATTTCTCCACAGATACACATCACTATGTTTTCACTGACCACATTAGACATTATTGCAAAATTGATGTCTACTCATATTGCAGTCACACCTTCATATTGCTTTGTAGGACTACTTATAATCTACGTAACCTCTAGCACCAGGATCTGGGATCATGGCACTATGAAATTAACTTGCATTCAGGTAAACCATGGAATTCACCCTGAAGTTCTGTAATGAAGAACTGTATTCAGGTTTTTCACATACTCACAATCCACATCATTAATGTGCATTTCCTAAATGCAACTGAGTGTTGAGAGATTAACAAGTGCAGAGGGTTTCCAGGGGAACTGGAACTCTATTTAAAGCCTCTTAGCAATTAACTCAGTGATTAAACCCTAGTTCAGGTGAAGATAAATTAAGGCTATTCTCTTAGAACAACTTTTTAGGTAGACAGTAATAGATTTTTTTCACTGATCCAGTTCTTTTTGCTTGGCAACCATAACAATTAAAAAATTGCAGTCATAAGTGACATGAAAGGACACTTTTCCTATGCCTTGACTGAATTCAGAGATCTAACTGGTCCAGAGAGATGACAGAGGATAAAAAAACTTGCCAAATCTCAGTGTTACTGCTTAGACCACAACATCAGGTAGTGTGAAGTATAAGAGGTAATATAACTCTACACTGATGAGCAGTGTAAAGCAGTCATATTAAAACTTATTTCTTGTGAATTGCTCAGTATCTGCAAGCCATCATGTCCTTGCTACTGTGCCAGCTAGATTAGAGCTAGTACATTCAATCCCACTTGGATTGCAGCACAGCCTAGAAACAAAGACTGCTCCTGGAAATGCTTTTCAATTTTAAGCCCACAGTATTTCCAGTAGCAGTCTAACAGCGTCAATGTACTGTCAGTTGCATAGCAGAAAAAAACATGAACTATATTTAATGATACACAGAAAATACACATTGGATATTAAGTCTTGGCATAGAAATCACTAGGTACTAGTAATAAACCATGGACTAGATAGTAATAGCTCTACATGAAATTACTGTCAGAATAAAATGGAGTATTGACTCTGAAGCATAATTCAATAGTTTAGGGTCTGATAAAGGACTATATATAATAACACAGATCTCAACACTAATATTTGTACTGATCCTTGAAACCGATAAAAGTAAAAACCAGACAAAGACTAGTTTATGGAAAATAATGGGAATCAAATTATATGCAACTCCCTTCACCCATATGACTGAAAATTGTTTCAGAAACCTGTAATGAAGAAGTTTGTTAATCTGCTCTGTTCAATCTACTCTGTTCAAAAGAAAAGCAGCCAAATGATTAATCCTTCCAGTCTGATTTAGTCCTGGCTCCTGAGTTTTCCCAACTGCCAACCACTCTTTTGCTGAATTCAATTTTCTGTAGGGAAAACAGAGGAAGGGGTTGCCACCCTCCTTTGCTGTTTTTGTTGTTAACAACTCACATCCCTTGATCCAAACAAGACCACAGCTCATAGCCAGTGTACTGTTAAAGCTCAAATGCTGTATATGACAACTGAAGCAGTTACAGGTGCCCTCTTTGAACAAAGCATGTTGAAAGGGGAATTTTTTTTTCCCCTAAAAGCTGAAGGATTTTTCCCCAACTCCAGCCATAGGCTCAAAGACAGCCATAGGGCTTCAAGAGAGCTGTGAAACCCTGAGAGACAACTAGTCATGCAGACAGTTTAGAGCTAAACTGCTTTACTCCCTAAAAAACCACTGAACTATTTCTAGAACTCCTGAGGTCAAACTGTATGTGGGGAGGTAAGGATCGAGCATTTATGTCTGACTACAGCTTGTCATACTTACACTGTATGACAAACACATTTTGAATTCCGTAACTACAGATATATTATACAAAAATTTTCAATACCTGGGAATATTTTGAAAGATCATAACCATGTTCAAATACTCATAAGCTTAAGACTCACATATTGTCTTGGCTTAGGGTTTAGGACATATATATATACATCTAAATTTCAAGATTCTAGCACCTGAAGATATTTCAAATATTAACTAAATATTTAGGGATATTAATATGAAACATTTTACTTCCATATTTTACTGAGTTCTTTTATTAATACTTAAAATTAGTACTCATCCTAGGTCAAAATTATCTACGAAGCACAGTGAAAGGTATGGTTTTATTCTCAATACTTATCACAAAAAGAGATTTGTAGGTATATGTACAAAAAATATCATAAAGCCTATGTTCTGTATGCTGCTGGAAAAAAAAAATCTATCATCACTAACAAGATTATGTTAATAAAAAATGGCTTATCTAGGTATGAAGTATTAAAGAGATTCAAAATGATAGGCAGTAAAATAAATCACTGCAAAGGAAGAGTGAAGATTAAAATACTGAAATTTAAGAAAGGAATATCAAAGTTGATTCAGAATCCCATTTATGAATATCATTTACCCTGAATAAGACTGAACTTCAAGAATGATACAAAAGCAAGTATGCAATCTGTCTGCATTACATAAATGTGTATTTACTCATAATGCTTATTTAGTATTCATCAGGAGTATGCTTACAAGACAGGACACTTACCTGATACAACTTCATAAACTTAGAAATTTAAAAAATTAGCAAGAGACTGGAATTTAACAATAAGAAGGCTAATGGATAGCATAGTACCCAGCTTCCAAACTAGCCTAAAGATCTCTCTTCTTCATTAACATATTTGTTTTGCAACATTTCAGAGAAACAAAACCAAAAGTTTTCATGACGTTTATAAGTGGCAGATTCTATTTAGGGATGGAAGTTCCACATGTGACTATCCCAAAATCATATCCTTGATACTGTATGTTGAAAAAAATTCTAAAAGCAAATAGTGGGATTTGAGACTACCACGCCAACAGTATCAAATTTGTATTTGATGCAATTAAATGAAATGCAACTTCCTCAGCATTTCTTCTATGGACTCAGCAAATATACAGCTCTAATTAAGAATCAAGCTCATTAATTCTATTTTTAGAGGATTTTTTGATTCAAGAAAGAAAAAAGTACTTATCTTGAAGAAACGTCTTATACAGATGGACTAGTTGGTGAGAACCTCCCAAATGTCTGCTTACTCAAGATTCTTTTGTTTTGTTCGACTGTTCCATTTGATTTTACAAACATATTATTTTATCAACATTGCTAATGAAACTTACTTGTTAAATATGATTTGGGAGATAGGATATCTACCTGTTAGAGTATATATCTATATTAAAAATTATTCTTACCAAGATGACTTGGAAAAGAACTGGAAAAAGATGGATTTCTTCCAGGAGGCTGTAAAAACATATTTTAAGATTTGTTTAATAACAGAGGAAATGAATTCTTGTTTAACACACTAAACTCACAAGAGGAACAGAGCAGTAGAATAGCTGTTGCCAAGATCCTTGACCCAGAACCTTAGCCTTTGACTACCGCTCAACAAAAATGACCTCCATTTCAGATATTAAACAGAAACAGCAACATTATACTGCTTTGGAAATTACTCCTAGGTCTGCTTCATTGATACTGTTCTACCCACTTGAATTGTAATTAATTTAGCATTTTTTAATGGCAGTAATTAATAAAATACCACAGCTATAGCACTATACATACTATGAAACAGAGTACACCATTAACTGTTTGAATTAGACTCAGCACACGATGAAATTACAAACATGTGGTGTTTTTTTAAAGAACGCCATGTTAACTAACTTCTTGGATTTAACATATGATACTTTTGTCGGATACTTGACAATGCTGAGTAGTAGTGGCCCAAAAGAAGTCACCTATATTCTTCTGCATTTCAAAATCAGACAAGACCCAGCATATATATGCTGAAAGAAAGAATATTCTCAAAAATCAGCAACACTGTACATTAATTCAGTATTTTCTATTGTTGGAGCACAAAACACTATATTCGTAAAGCATGTTTGTCTCATACACTATGATGACATATGAGTCACATGATTACATGCTTTTTACTGTATTATATTGTCTAATTGGAAGAATGATTGTCACCGTTTCTTACACACTATACTAAAAGCCTATTCACTAAACACCACAGAGAACACCCAATTATGTGTTTCACAAATTTTTTCTGTGTCACCACAATGTCATTAAAGTGCTTCTTAAACAATTGGTAGGTTTAGCTTTGTGACACAGCAAAGATAAGACTGCATTAAGAAGCCCATGTGATAAATGTAGAACTCAAACACAGAGAGCATGTCTGGGATCTCAGTGTACAACTCTACGAAGTTGTCTTGCCAGCAGTATGTCAGTTAAAAATTTCAATTTATATTACACAGTTCACTGTGAATAAACAGCAGTTATACCTGACTAAAATAAGTATTTAATTTTATGTTTGAAGCCTTACTGTGTAAAACTCTATATTGGCTTCTCATAAAACAATCAGATTCATTCTGTTTGGTAAGCTATTTGTTAAAAAGAACTCATATACACCTAGAATCACATAGTTCCATTTAAGAACTTTTATTCATGTCCAATAAGATAGGCAAAGGCATTTTTATGGATAGTATAAGCTAAAATACTAGACAGTGAACTGAAGCAGCTAAAAGGAATTTCACATTCTCCTCTATGAACTTTCTCTAATGAAAAAAAAAATTAGAAGGGGCTAGAACAGACATCCAAAGGCTATAAAATAAATGCTTAATTTAAATTAATGTCACTTGTAAGGGCCCTGGTTGTTCATATTTGCTGAAATCATGTCTTGTAAAGGAGATATAATAAGGAATGAAAGCCATGCTTAGAGAACAACAATATCTATGAATAACTAAGGATTACTTCTAACTAACGCAGAAATATGCATTATGTATGAATAAAGGTTTACTTTTTCATACTGTTTTTTCTATTTCTCTGATCCTTCCCTTCACCTAAATGTAATAATGATTTTATGATACAGAATCTATATGAGTTAAGGGTGGGAATAAGAAGATCCGTTGCATTGTACAGTACTGGCAAGTAGACCTGGAGACAAGCAAAACACATCCACTAAACTGTTCAAAATATAACAAAATACAACAAAACAAAAACCTTTTATGCACCACATACAGACATTTAACAAAACTAAGTAATAGCCTTGTTCAAACAAATGTGTTCATTTTTTCTTGCATACAGAAATGTTACACTCAACAGAGGGAAAATAGTTTAGGTAAGGACAGAAACTCATTATTTCTAAGTTTAGAAGCTTAAATTTAAGCACAATTTCTCTTCTTACTAAATTGAGGGAATTTTTTTTTCCCATATGCAATGGAAACAAATTACTTTAATAGGTCAGGAGAACATGAAAGCTAATCTCCTCTGGGCCATCTAATAACCCTTAAATAGACAGTTATGGCAGCTTGGACATAGCCAGGTCACAAGAAGAGTCCCGAGATTACAGATAGGAGGACTTATTATATTTGAGGTTAATTTCCAGAGCCAAATCTACTAGTTAAATTAAAAGCCTAGTCCATGTCTGCAAAACAGAATTTTGCTGATGTAGATATAACAATACTGAATGTAAAGAAAGTAATTTAAACCCCACAGACTCCCAAAAAGAGCAGCTACTGTAACAGCAATCATACTGACAAACTAAGTTTCACCAGAACAAGCCTACTTGTGCTTAGGGAATATTGGAATTACCCCAGCAAAAGCTGCTCACTTTGCTACATAAGCAGCATTTAAACTGTGAACACATTAGCAGTAAAATATAATCAAATACCAAGAATAGCTAAGCAATCCTAGCTTAGGCAGAACCTAGAAAAATGCTTTTGTGGTAGAGGGTAAATTACGAAACAATTGTTTTCAAACAGTGGAAGTGGTCCCGATTGTTACAGCACTACAAAGTCAGCTATACTTTCTGCTGAGATAAGCTGAAACAAAACTAGAGCCAATAGGTCTGTTCTTAAAGGTCACCCGCCAAACCTTATGATTGAAACAATAAAAAGCTGCAGGCTTGAAAGAAAATTATACACATAACTTAGCTAAAGCATAAAGTCACATCAAGCACTACATTAAGACAAAGCTTCAAGCTGATTTATCCCAACTTTGCATATATGTGCTCAAGAGAGAGAGAGAGTGACTTGATCACACTCTTCATTGCTGTATTACATAGTTTTACAAAGGAACTGTTTTAAAGCTGGTGAAAGAGGAGTTTAGCTATGGGATTTATTTCATAGAATGTTATTCTAAAGCAGAAGTATTTTGGTTTTTCATCGACTGTTATATAATTTCTATTAAATAAGTCCTACCCTCTTTGGAAAACATACAGAATCATCATGATATACATACATAAATTATAATAGCAAATAACACTAACAATTTCCATTTCATTTAAAACTATACACAAATAAGCTGTGCTGGCTGAAAATAACTGGTGATCTGATTTTAAAAGATTTGCTATCAGTACAATCTGAATTTTTAATACACTAACAATTTTCAGAATGAGATTGTGCCTCCAATTTTGCTTTCCAACAATATGAGAGATCTGTTTTTCTAAGAAATCTTAAACTACTTTCTTGCAAACCAAAAGCCTACTCCAGGACACTAAACACAAAAAGCTTTTTGTTACAGGTTTGATACCTTAAAAAGACAGAAAATGTGTTGTTATCAGAGAGAATCTTTAGAGAAAAGTTGGATGGGAGGGTGTGAAAATCTGGGTATTACAGACATTCTAAGCTGAACAAATGAGTAGAAATTATTCTGCAGAACAGAACTGGTGGACACACACAAAGCAAGAAGCAAGACATTAATTTTAAAGGGATGAAATGTCAAATCCATGACAGATTTTTGAACCCTACTCAGGCTCTTTAAAAATAGGCATGACTGTTTACATTGCAAAGGCTGGGGGAGACAGCTGAAGGAGAAAATATTCCAGAAATTTATGAAGTAGCGTGCTTCTTCTTAACTGTAAGATGATGGCATAAAATTAAATAGCAAGTGATCACGTCACACAAAGAAATACAAAGAAAATACCTGAAGATGATAAATCTTTATATACACATGGCTATGTTATAGAATAACTATTTATGCTGAAAGTGACTTGTGAAATATCTCTTTCAGGCCACATAAATGAAACGAAGATTACTCCTCCATACATCTACAGAACACATCATCTTACATGGGTTCTGAAAAAAACCTCAGAGGTGGCTGAGAAAGGCTCCAGAAAGTATTCCCATAGGCTCCAGAAAGTATTCCCATACACTTCACTCCTTCCTGTAGTCTTCTCTGGGCACCTACTATTGAACACAAGAGAATGGACTAGAGAGTGTTTTAGATTTGTTTGACGCTGAACAGACGATTCATGGCAGAACTGAATTCACTCAAGCCTGCAGCTCCAGCTGTAGGAACCCAGCTAGCTGACTCTTCCTCATTTGGTACTTATATTTACAGAGCAAAAAAAATCACTATTGAAAGTAAAAAAAAAAAAAAAAGCAAGAATGAATGGTATTTGCTCCTTTTCAATGCTTTACATCATTTGAACTTTCCAACATGACTCTTTCCAAAAATTCACCTAACAGTAACATCAAATATTTCTCTCACATTCTTACAAGTTAGATGCAGAAATTGATCAGCAACACGAAAGAGGAAACAAAATTACAGGTTTAAGGTTAATAGCTTATTTCTTTACTAAAGGGGAGCTTTTATAAAATGTAACACTGAGTTGTGTTTTACATTAAAAATGGTGATTAGTATTACAGTCTGTACATGACTAGAATGTGAGAACACCCTTGCAATAATGAACTCTGACTACAGCATTTGATATGAATTACCATGATGTGCAACTTGACAACAGCGTTATTAGCTGACACAAAACTTAACATTTCAAGAGTCTGTTATGGGCAAGTCTTCCTGCCTGATGTTTCTCGATGAAGCAGCATATATGCGAACATTACACTAAACAATAGGAACAGCAAGATCATAAAAATTCTGTGCTGTTTTATATTAGCATTACTTGTCTAAAAGGAAAATCTGGGTTTTTACAACTCAATTTCCATAGATGTGAAACTAGCATAATCAAAATCAAAAGCAGGTTCTAAATCTACGTAAACATTCCCTAAAGTTCTAATAAAACAGTTTAATCCTCTGGCAATCTCTCTCAATCCGTCTGGATTGTGATTTTCTCACTAATGTTGTACACTTCTAACATGTAGTTCTACTGCTCAGTTCAGCTGGACTAGGCCCTAAGGCTTACCTGTTATCAGAACAACTCCATTTTATTTTATTCATATTCATTACAGAAAGTAAAACAACACATAAAACCAGAGAAGCGATATAGAAGGAAATAGACCTACTTTTTAAAGTGAGCATTTCAGCCCTAAACTAGGAAATTAAAATGACTAATGAGAAGAACAAAGTATTTTAAAGCAATTAACATAAGCCCATATTAATCAAGGAAAGCACTAAAGCACTAGACCTCTACGATAATGGCAAAGAAACTACATCAGGTCCAAAGAGAATCTATGCACAACACCAACAAACGGTTAAAAACACCACAATGAACTCCAAAGAGTTTGGTTTTGGTTTGGGGTTTGTTTGGGGTTTTTTTTACTGTTTGCTTTTTGAAATCAAGGCTAAAGAATTTAGACCATTTCAGAATATAGTGAAATGTAACTAAACACTGATGTAGATCATAATAGTGTATGAAAATATGACCAACTTACTCCTGACACCGTCCCTAAAAAGTGCCTTTAATGGTCTTTAATAGATAATGCATAGGTACAAAATGTAGCCTAAACAAAGTTTGAAAATTGGACAATTCTTGGATGATTCCAAAGACACTACGACAGCTACTCTGATTAGTCAGGACAATATGCAGCAACATATGAGGTTGATCCATCTATCATCTTCACAGGTACTAGATCTGTGACATTTAGAAGCAGCAGATTTTTTTGTTATTGCTCTTCATCACCTTCCTGTTTTGGTTTCTGATACCTTTTTGTCTTTTTTAGTGGAGCCTAATGTTTGTCTGGAAGATTTATTTTTAAGGACAAGAGGTGAGAAAGGTTACTTAATTTGGTCTCCTGGTATGATTTCATCACACATCTAAGAAGGGTGCCTGACTATCAGTTTTTAGTTAGGTGTTTCTCCCTCAGGAAATGCCCTTAATAGAATACTGGAATGTGTCCCACTTCCATGATCATTATCTGATGCAGTATCTGACATTGCCTCCACTTCTACTCTATTAACTTTACTGGCCCTATTCCTTGAAACCAAAATTGTCTATTTTAGCAACCCCTAAATTCAGACTCCATAGTTCAGAAGGTTTAGCTTTCAGATACATTAATGTCACCAAATGCTATGAGTTTCTGACTAAAAGTAGACCAAGTGGCTGTCTAAGAGAGCACACGGCTACATTTCATAATTGCCTTGTAAGGCAAAAAGGCAGCTTAAGAATCATGATCCAATAAAAGTTTCCTGAAGTAGCACAGTATAGATTCTATTACAACAGTCAAAACACTTAAGAGCAGTGAATTGGTATATTATATAGGTATATCATAGTTTTAAGAGAAACAAAGAAATTCACATAAACTCCTCACTACTAGGAAAAAACCCTAGCAATCTGATCAATACAGACCAAGCAAAGAGCATAAAAGACTCAAAGCAGGAACCAAAAAAACCCTAACCCATTATAGATTATGTCTGACTTCCTATCCATACATATAACCTATACATTGAAGGTATAATATATACAAGTTGGTATAATATATACAAGTTGGTAAACACAAAAGGACAAACTACCTATGATACTGTTCTTTCTGAATGCAGACTTTGCATAGTTAAATCACACTTCAGCCTGCTGCAGACATTTGCTCCCACTGTGAGAAGTTTCACTCCTCCAAAAACTCTTTACACAGCTACAATTCACCAAGAGAAACTAATGTAAAGGGAAAAAACCCCAAAAAACTAATGCAAATTTACAGTAGTCCAGAAATTAATCATCAACTGAAGCTTAACTTCCCTTAATATCAGTGACTTCTTTTGAAATCAGCACTCTCAATATAGCTAAATATGAACTCTGCTATTAATTCTCACACTGGTTTTAATGGTCACAATTTTTCTTGCCACAAAACACTAAAAATTCTTGAAGAAGACAAGGCAATTTCTATTTAGGAGAGCCACAACAGAATATTACTAGAAGGTTTAAAGCCAGGCTACTTGCTTTGAGCCAAGTATAAAACAGGCAACTGATGGACAAACTTGGTTCAAACGTCACTCTTTCGATATCCACTATTTTCTTAGTAAACAAACTCTAAGCGAGGTTGTATCAGACAGCAATTGTTGTGTGATGCAAAAGCAGGTAAAAAAAGGTACCCGATTCAATTATACTCTAACCCATTCAGGTCAAAACAGACAGGAAAACACTCATCCTTTTCTGAAACTGGATTTTCTTCCTGTGGATGCTCACATGATCAGATGTCCAAATAATTAAAAGTGTCCACAGAAACAGATTAAAGTTGGGGTTTTTTACAGCTACCATCTTCCACAAGAGAGAACTGAAGTTGGTGAGAGATCTAATTCAGCAACACACTAATAGGATATCACTAGAGTTTTTCACTGCTAAATTGAAAAGCAATGGAGTGGAAGAGCTCCCACAACAGAGAATATTAAAAATTACCTCAACAGTGGAGCAATGGCAAAGAGTACGAAGTATTTTTTGTATTCTTATAAAATGCTAATTAAAGGAATTCAAAACATGTATTGTAACTACAGTATTTTATCATAAGCTTAAAAACCATCAAAAATATAACTATTTGAGTATCTGTGTCTATGCTATATATAACAAACTTCTGTAATAGAAAACAAAATTCTGTAATAGAAAACAGAAATGCCCAAAATGTTGGAGGAAGATGAAATCTCTTTTCTCTGATATCACAATTTAGCTAATTTACAGTATCAGCTATGTAAAAAAGGAAACAAAAAAGAAAAAAATTTGAGTGCATCTGTCTCCTTTCAAGTGCTAAAATAAGAACTGCTCAAACACAGATGCCTCTATCAGGGAGCACACAGGTAAATCCTGAGATGATGGTAAGAAGAATCAGATGCAAGAAAATTGGTAGAATTAATAAAGAGAGAGCAGGAAAGTGAGAATCTCTTAGGTGAACATGTCTGAGAACAAGCTATCATATGGAACAAACTAAACAAAAGCATACTAGCCCTTGTCCTACTCCTAATTCACTCTTTACATCACAATAATATTGTTATTAACTACCTTCAAAAGACATTGCAACAGCATGGTAAATACTAATTTAACATTTTGTCAATCTTGTTGCTACTACCACTTTCATTCATTTAAAATTGCAGGAGAAAGCATCCATCCTTAAAAGCATAAAATGTAAAATTGTGCATAAAATGTAAGCTTGAAGAAGCCACAGAGACTCAATGCAGCAACACACATCACTCTCATCAGTACTAAAATGCAGTAGAATTTTTCCACCAAGAACAAATTAAATCCCACAGGATTTGCGTCCAGTGTTATTTATTTACTCCCCATTACAATTTTTGCAGATACTTTCCATCTGTCTAATGAAAGGAGCAAAAAAGAGCATATGCCTTGAGTAATTTTGAGCTTCATGAATACTGATTAACTACTCATTGAACCAAAACAGAACCAATTGTGATATAGTGTTCACCACAGCATGTCCCTGGTTTCCATTTTGTTCACCAGCAATTTGTATGAATATGAATATATTATTCACCTCTCTCGTGCTTTGAAGCATTGGCTACTTCCTGTGAAATTTATTGGGAAGCCAAAGAATAAGGAAAAAGATAGACCAAGGGAATTGCCTAAACTGTGATCCTTTAGAAACCTAGCCACACACATGATTTAGTGAAAGTAAAAGAGGACCTGTAAAGTATTTGAGAAACAACACAATTACAGATGGGTTAGAATCTCAAATCCGATAGCCAGTCCTTAAATAAGAGTGCTGGACATACTGGTATTTCGAATTATAATAGTTCATTGAGTACCCACAGGTGCTCTTGAATAATATTACAAAAAAAATTCCTGTGCAATGCCAGATGACCATGAGGATGAGTGTGCATCCACAATCTACCTACATTGGTAGATTTTGCCATACATAATGGCAAATACGTATGATTTCTCAAATAAAGCAAATTCAGTAGGAAGAGGAAATGTGCTGCTAATATAATAAGCATTCTGGTTACTCAAGTATTCTTCATAACTCTTAAAGTACTAGAATATCTGTGGTTAAATCTAAAAATTAAAAGCTGTTCTACTTGTTTCTAGAATACATAAAATCCTACAGTAGCATAAACAGTTTCTTTACAATGAAAACTGTTTTATACAATTCAAAAGATTTAAAAATCTCATGCCTTCCTATTTCGTAGTTAATTGTAGTCTACTAGCATATTAAAGCACCATTCCCTGTAGCATCATAAAAGATTAAAAGAGGTTGTTTCATCTTTTATAATAAAAAGTGGGAAAACAAATTAAACATCCTTGTTTGTTTTTTTTTTTTTCTTGTGCTCATTTCAATCAATCAAAGCAAGACAGTACAATGCTTAGCAATCTCTGAGCCATAACATAATGGTCAATGACAAGAATAACCACATTTTTCGAGCATATCCAGAAAGATAGAGAGAGACTTCCTTATTACTATCAACTCACACAGTTTAAGTTGTACGACAGTTTGGTTTTTTTTCTGTCCATCACAGTCTAAATTTTGGAACAAGAAGGAAGAGACATTAAGATACTTCTAAACATACTGAGTCTACCTATACCTAAAATTAAAATTAGTGTTTAGGAATTTTAAGGGTAGATATATTTGCAGGCGAACTGACCAATTTTCAAGTGAATTAACTGGTGTAAACATTTAACAAACACACCACCTTTGTCCTAGTCACAAATATGTTCAGTTGAACAACAATTGTAATGATGTTTTAGGTTGGGGCTTTTTTTTACATTTTTGAAGATAATTTTAATGTTAAAATTCTTCAGATTTTGTCTCTAGTGTTACATTGGCTAAATCCAGATGAAATAACCAGGATTGTATAAAATTGACACAAAAGACATAAGGTGTGTCCTATAACAAACACTCTCCAATCATTTTTCTAAATCATAGTGCTAGTCAAAGAAGTACAATAGTGAGATCTGTTATTGCTGATCCCTAATAGGAAACAGAAATTGAAACAGAAGGAACTGAGAGAAACAGAGAATGTGTAGTTGTATCACCTCACAGAAGCAGGGCTGCGCTCAGTCAGGGCCACCAGCAGTTTCAGAGCATACATTGGCACTGGGTCTGGAGCCAGCAGAATGTGCTCATACCTGAAAGGCAAAGTGGGAAAGGGGCAAAAAAAGTGGGGGAAAATGTCAAGAGATACATTTTTAGTATCAATTTTTGATGTGTATCATTTCCCATTTCCAAACTTCATAACTACAATTGAAATACAAGGCTGTTTCAATTTGTACAAAGCAACAAACAAGACTCACTTAGAAACAGTAGTTTAAAACCAGCATCAGATTTAATTTAAAAGCAGCATTAATAAGAGAACACATTTTTAGAGAGAGAATTATAAAATATGTATACACATGCTTCTATGTATATATGTGGACATATATAGATTTGCAGGTTATATAGTTATATAACTATATATAGCTATATAACTATATATATATATAACTATAAATGTTTTTTTTAACTGTATGTTTTATAACTATAAATTATGGTAAAATATATTCTTAAATATTGACCTTATCTAGAGGTGCAAGACTTCTTTATTGATCTATATTGTTTTATACATAAAAAAATCTATTCTTCAAGAGACAAGTAGTAAATGACCCTCAAGATATCAGGTAGAAGATTTATTGAGTGCTTAGGAACATGATCAAATTATATATTATTAAGCTCTATATTTTGTATACATAGTTATTTTTATCAAAATTGAGAGAAATGCACATTGATATTTATATTTTATCTCAGATTCCAAACAATATTGCTTTCACTGCAGCATACTTTCATTCTCCAAGTCATATAGATCAGAAGAATATAAAATATTTCAAAACAATGTTTATTGAGTGCCGTGACAGAAAATAAACCAAGAAAAACCTCTTCAAAACATTTCCAAGTACCACCTCATGGAAATCTTTGGTAAGGGAAAACAGGCTGCTGAAAAACAAAATGGACTTCGCTGTTGCTACTAACATTCTAGTGATGCCCACCCAACACATGAGGCTAATTTTACTGCATTTAAACAAAAATGTATGTGGATGGCAGTAGGATACAATGATGGAAGTGAGAAATATACAAGCATAGAAAATCAGACTAAGCTATGTCAAAACACAGTCTTTGATTTCAACTACTCCAAATACGTGGATGTAATAGAACAGGAAGTGTAAATCGTTTAATTTGCAAAAAAACCCATGAAGAATTAATCAAGGACAAATGAAAGGATGAATTGTAAGAAAACATAGCAGGTTACCATGTCATGAGCAACAAAATGCTTCCACAAAAATAAAAAACTGTATTGTTCTGGTAGAGGGAGGGGAATCAGGCAAATCACTGAAAATTTTACTCCACATCTTGAGATCCCTAGTGCTGTCTGAACTGAGCAATCTGGATCATTTCCCACCACCTTCATGCTAGCATGTACCTACCATGTGTTAGCTCTTTCCCTCTGTGTAGGCACCGCACCTCAGCACTCTGACATGTGCAGGAAGGAAATCTAGAGGGAGATGCTTTGCTTGCCTATGACGAGGAGGGACAAGCACACCAGCCGTGCAGTCTTGATGTAGCCTGTGGGAATTCCCTCACAAGGGCTAACAATCCCACACAAGCACACAGCCTACGGGAAACGTATCATGGCTATTACATACTTCAATGTGCCGCTGTAGGGTTGCAAACCACATTACAGGATATTCAAAATTATCAAGTTGGAAGTCAGTGTTGGCTTCAGGTCTTTAGTAATTAAACTCTCTCTTTTACAAAGAGCAGATTCCAGCTCCCCAAAGAAAATAATTTCTCACTGGTCAATAAAAAGTCTCTTAATAAAAGAAGACAATACTGTAATACTCTAGTAGACACTGATTCCAAGATCCCTACATTTGAGCAATACATACTCCTAGCAAACATAATGGGACTTGAAATATTATTTTTTTTTTCCAGAGTCCATAACTAAATCTTCTGAGGCAAAGATGCTATCAGGTGACTCAGATGCCAGAAGTCATCTTTCACTAGATAAGACATGAATTTAAGTCTCCAAAACTGTAATTCCTAACAGTAGTAACAAATGAATCAGCCATGCATGCTTAAAAATCTGACACTTAGCAATATACTTGTTCATATACCTATATCAACATAATCCCTAAACAGGGTCTACCTTAACAGTTTTAAGCTTTCTATGTGTTATACTTGAGAGACACTATTACTTAGCACACTTAGCATCCTAATTTCTTGAGGTTAAATAAAAAAAGTCTCACTTCACTTCCTTTTCCTTGAAATTCTCTTCTCCCCTCCCTCAAGACAATACTAGGAAAGGATATTTCTGAGGGAAGGTGCAGTGATCCATCAAACCAAACGCCACATAAGAAAACACGGGTAACTAGAGTCAATGTCTCAGCAATTAATATAAACACACTGACTAAATAAAGGCCATTAGGAGCTATGAATATACAAATCTTCTCAGAAGGGAAAATATGCCATGCTCGAGATACTTTCTTAAATGAATGAGTCATCAAATTATTTCACTGCCACTTAACACAGAACAGTTTAGTAACAGTAGCTGTTTTTATCTTATTGCAAAAGTCTCATACTTTCTCAGTGATTTCTCATGGGCAGCTCTTCACAACATTCGCTCCTTCCTTCACACAGCAAACAAACTCCAACCCTCTTCCCAACTAGCTAACCCACTCTTTTATAGCACTAATCTTACTGGACACAGCTGTGGCCTATTAAGGGCAGGCTTATTCTTAATCTTTGGTAATTAGTACAGCTGTAACTCCTCAGGGGTGAGATTGCCTTCTACACTATCTTTATTCTCCTACATTCTATCCTCCCTGCAAGTAGCTGTAGAGGGCATTTTATAAGGGTTTTGTGAACTTCAGGTACTACATTGTAAGGAGTTATTTTATCAATCCTTTCTATAAACAACCTTGACAAAAGGAACTAAAGATCTAGGGATGTAGACTCTCTTAAACTCTTAAAAAAAGAATATTATGTCAAGTATCCTGGATTTCATAATTGCAGAACTGGCTTGGTAGTCTACTGAGAACAAGCTAAACAAACCTTCAAAGAAAATATAACTTTATTTACACACTTCTCTCTTTCTGCTGATTCTGGCTCAATTTTTAACGCTAGATAACAAGGAATGTTAGAAATTAAAATTAAATAGAGCTAATGTTTCAATTTTTGATTAAAAAATCTGGACATAAAGCATTTGCCATCTATTCACTGTCTATAGCTGCAGGTTTCATTTTGGTTATGAAACGTTCAGGAAAATAATCTTTCAATGAACTGAAATTTAATGACACTGTTTCATTCCATTTAATCAAAACCCTATGAGGAAGCTAACTTTGTGATCTATAAATGCACAAATATTTAATGGAATTACCATTTTATTGATGATGCAGAAGATGAGAAAAAATAGTAATCACTGCACTCCTGCATTTATCTCAAAATGAAGTCTACTTATATTTTATGCCTAGTGACCCACATTCTATTTCAAGGGTCAGTTTTACATTTAAACAAATTAATTTGAGAAGAATATCTATAGGAATAAAATATACACACAAATGTGTAAGATTACCATCTTCGCTAAAAAGAACATCCCATATTAAAACTGGATGTCACTCCCTCCCATATTCAACAGCTCTCAGTAGATTCAAAAAGGGTGGAAGTATCTACTTCCTTCCACAGACTGCTCATGAACAAACGACCATCACATACCCCCTCTCTTTTGACTGTCCTCCAGCTGAGTCGGATTCTTTCCCATCCCTTACCCAGCAACAGAAAGACTAAACAGTATCCGCAAAAAGCTCTTCAGCCTCCAATGTTCTATCTCAGTTTCAAGAGATTTCAGGTTTTCTCAGAAACCACAGAAATTCTGAGATTTCTTGGGATAGAGCTTTACATTATCTTCACTGACTCTTAGAACTCCTTCCTTCTCATCTCTACTAATGAGATGGGGAAACTGATTCAGGAATTACTTAAACCCTGGATTCAAGATCCTGAGCTGCTGTAAGACCATTTTTCGTACATCTGCCACACAGCACATGCTAAGATGGCACAACTGAAGTCCCCAGCATAGGATCATATTTAGTCTCAGGCCAAAAAGCCCTTCCATTCCATTGAGCTAGTAAGCTTGGAGACAAAAGTCAATTGGCTGTTTTCCTTCTAGCTTGTAATTAGCATGACACATCCCTCCAAACACATCCGCTTGTCCACTGAGAAACATCGTATAAGATGGACATGTCTACAAAGGGGAAGCTTCAGAGCAAGCACAGAACTCTGTCTCCTTTGACTACAGGTCTCTTCCTCTGTCTGAAGGAAAGTACCTGACAGTTTTAATAATGCTTTAATAATAAAATACACTCTATTTTAAAAACAATATTTCCAGTTGCCATTTTAATTTGTGCTGATATATCCCACATTTCCCAGAGGAAAAAATTTTGAAGAAAGGTGTTGAAGTAAGTTTCTCTACAGAACTGTAAGATTTCCATCCAATCCTCTGTTAGAGAGAAAAGTCTACACACCTTACATGGATAAAACTTTGGTCCTCAAACTGTAAGAACATTACTCAATTAGCAGAGAAAGTCTCATATTTGGAAAAGACACTGGGTTTCTGATCATAATCCAGCATTCATTCCTCCAGCCTTTTTCCACTTATATAATGTACGGGTGGTGAACAATTTTCTCACTTAGGGCAGCTAAGTATTGACCATTATTAACTTTTGAAGACCACACAGGAAAATACTGCAGCATTATTAGAATAATAATACAACTGATAATAATACAACTGTAAAATACAACTGATGACTCATCACTACTGTACTTGTCTCATGTTCCTTCCCTCTACTCACAGATGCTACCAGCTCACAGTCTGTGTGTGCATAACACAGAGAGCTCTCTTTATGCTCACCTGCAAGTTAGCATGAAAAGAGGGGCCTCATTTGACCATAAACCATGTCAATTAAGTTCCAGACCACATCTGACCTACAGGCTGTAGTTTCATCTACTCTGCTGTAGGGTTTTTCTGCTGCTTGGGGCAGCAGGAAAGGACAGCAATTTAGAGGCAATAGCCTCTAGGTGGACCATGAAAGATTAATCCATGATGTACTGTTCCTTTAAAAAAAGTCTCTGTCATTCCATACGCTTTCAGAACATCTTAAATAAAGGTACAATATCCAAAATAGACAAAAAAGATGTAGTTAGAATGTTCTGACTTTATTAGAAGAACAAATAGAAGTATTTAAATCACAGCCCAAAAGCTAGAAGGAATCCTGTTTTGCTCCAAAAGTAGCCAGAGGCACAGTATCATAAATGAGTGTCACACAGAAGTTGTGTTTGTGTTGCATATGAAAAAACACTAAATGAACCTAGGAGGAGATGTTGGGCAAAGAACTCTGGCAGCAGTTAATTGCTATTCCCCTTTTGACCTAGTCATTTAAACATAGAAAGGATGGCTAAAACAAATACACTGTCAAAATGGCTTGCATATTGAGTTATTCCCCAATACAGGAGCAATATTATACTTACTGAGGCAGCAGTAAATCTCTAATGAGAGACAGAAGCTTGTTGTTTGAGTTGAGGCTCTCCCCTTTCTCCTCACCCACGACTTCGTGGCTTAAAAGCACTGATGTGGTTTCTGAGAGCAAACGCAAGCTGAAGAGTCTCCATTCCACTTGAAAATAAAGGTGCCAAGAATATAATCACACTGAAATATAATTAAAACAAACTGTGGAATTCATGGAAACTGTAGCTGATATGTCTGTATACTTACCATTATGACTGTGGACCAAAGAAATAAGTGGTGGGACAATAGAGTCTTCAACCTAAAACAGAGAATTAGAAAGATGTGGCTTAGATCATTCACAGAGGAAAAAGATAGAACAGATATACACTATCATCTATGTTTACTTTGCTGCTAGAGCCCTTAAACAAAGAGTTGAATAATCATGGAAATTCAGCCATAATCACTCTTATAAAGCCACCAAGTTAATTTTTCTCTGGTGAACTGCCACAAAATTACAGACATTAATGTACTTTTATACAGAAAAATCAGTAACTTTGGTATAATTCATTGACAGGGACTTTTAATTTAAAGTACAGAATTCAATGCAGATGTAAGATATTAAGAAAAAAGAGTATTAGAGTATCTTAATCCTGATGCTTTAATCCATAAACCAATCGTTGAATAGAGTTCAGATAAAACCAGAATGGCATAGAATTAAAATACATCAGAAAATATGTATTACCTCTAAGGAAATGTCCCTAAGCTTAATACAGAGTATTGAAAATATTTTAACTTCTTCCTTTCTGGTAATACACAGTCTTCCACTAAAATGTAAATTTACATTACTAAAGACTTTCACAATAAAAAATATAATCCAGCCAACTTTTTATTGTCCATGAGGGTATTAATACAAATCCATCATCTGTCACAGCACTAGTCAGCTTAGCTCCATTTGAAATCAACTGATGATAAACTAGACTATGGCTCAGTTATAAAAATAGTGTATTATTAGTCTTCTCTATAAGAGAGTTTCTAATTCTTAAATCACTGTTAAAATATAATTTATTTAGACAGGTTTGGATTTTGGGAAGAGGATGGATGGATAGCCCTGCAATTTTTAGGCATGTGTCATGGATGCACACCTTGTCCTAGGATTTACTTATACAAAGAAAATTGCTGTAGATTCTCACTGCACTGTGGACAGGATTTGGCGTAACAAGACTGCATTATAATCTCCCATGTGTTTTGTTTCAGTAATTAATATGAGAAGATAAAATTTCTGTAGATACATGCAGCTACTAATAAGAAACATCTATAGAAGTTGAAAGTATGTATGAAAAGGGTCAATAACTGAAGTCAGCCTCCAGCCAGCAATAACTGCAGTTAGCAACTATTTCACTGCTGGTTGGTGGATCGTTAAATCAATCTCTGACATTAAGGGACTCATTTACCTTAGCTTCTTTCATTTCTGAAAAAAACTACTACAAAATGCTTTTGTTACAGACTTTCAATAAAAAAAGTAAAAGCATTCTGCTTGAGGTATGGAAGCCAAACTATTCTTGCAAGTACAAATAGCCTTTACACCTATATAGATAATGCTATATATCATAGATGCAATGACTTTTGTAACATTTCATAATTTTGAAATATTTAATTGTCTTTTTGGTTAAATAATAAAACTGCACCTGCATTCCAACATCTCAATTAGTGCAGATTTCTAAGCTGTTCTAAAAATGGTAATGCATCAGCTATAACATACCAGTGAGGTAGGAAAAAGCTGTGTGTACTTGAGACCTTTCAGTCCAAGAAATCAGTTCAACTACTGCAAAGCTTCTCAAACGAAGAAGCACATGTAAGTGGTAAATTAAAGGTGTGAAAGAGAAAAGAGGCAAAGAAGTAGCTCTTGATGATCTGAACCAACCTAGAGTCTCTGGGTATTATGAATCACTGAACAGTAGGAGCATTGACTCAGACTTATACCGATTAAGATGATAGTATACAACAGTACGATGCAATTTCAATTTCTAAAACTTAAAATCTTTTATCACTTTAATGTAGTTAACAGTAGTCTTTCCACATTAGTGAATGTAATCCAGTCATAAGTTTTTCCTAAGATAAATATATTTTCAACTGTCATTGTAAAGATTTTTTAGGTCTTAAATGACTGTAGCAGCTTATTCTGAGCTTTTTCTAACACAAACCTCAGTTTTAGTAAACAAACTGTTTAGAAAGGAATTCTCCATAGAAGGTGTTTGCCTCATGTCAGTTCAGTGTGGTGGGGAGATCAACTAAATGAAGGACTAATCCTATGGAAAATTATTTTATTATGCAAAAGCATATCAGAAAGCACATGCTGAAGGGGGAAGCGTATATTAAATGTTAAATGAACCTTAAATTAGATACTTTCTAACTCCACAACCCTAATCTTCCCTCCATGCCATTTGGGTCACCGTTTTTCACTAATGTGTATATAAATTTGTAAACAACATATGAACTTTGTACATGAGTATTAAGGTGAAATAATCTGAAGCGCAACAGTTCATAAAATATTTTTAACAAATTCACCAGTAAATTGCAAATATGTCTGTCATTTATGTATAGAGAAAAATGGTACTAGTGTTTTGGCACTGAAATAAATAGAAGAATATTCAAACAAGCATTTATTTCTTCGTCTTTTGAATGGCTGCTGATATCAGTGTGGAATCAAATCTCCATATATGCATGATGATAAATCAGATACAGGTTTTTTTTGTCTCAGTCTTTATCACTAAGATTATGTAACAAAAAAAGGAAATTATTTTTAAGCCTAAACAGACTAAATAGGTTGAACGAGATTATAGCTCTAGATGAGTTCCCACCACCTTTTAAATAGCCTGATATTCAGTTCATTATACATCCCTAGCTGCACAAAACCGCCACTGCATAATTCTGTAATGATGGCATTCCAAGGCAGTGCTGCCTTCTACCGTGCTGTTATCTACCCAAAACAGCAATGAAATTCTAGAAACTTCCATACACACTACATTCATATGCCCCAGCTATAATATATATGTACAGGACCAAACCTGCTCAAACCTGGTAATCCTGTTTCTGACAGCTGGAATGGAGTAGAAGAAGAGTATGAGAAATAAACCAAGCATAAAACACACATCTAGTTTCTAGAAAAGTACCTCTTGAATTAAGAAACTTCCTAAGCTGATGCTGCATCTGTATTTTTGCATTTAGTCTTTTCTCCCATATCTTTGTCCCATCCTTTCTTAAATGTATTTATACTGTTATTTATACTATATTTATACTGTTAACATGTGCAATACTAACAGCACTGCACTTTACACTTCAATTATGCCTTATGAAGACACATCCTTGCTTATTTTTAGAGCAGCTAACTTGATACCCACATATTATTACTTTATAAAAAGCATGAATGAATTATTTCCAATTCATCTTTCCCATGCCATTTATGCCATATACTACAGAGTATTTGATTTCCGAGATGAAGCTCTTTTCTACTCAGACCCTTCTTGCATGATCGAGCTGCACTTTTTCTTGATAGACTTCATTCCTTTGAGAGTGAATGACCACAACTGCATTCAGTATTTGAGACCTGAGTGCACCATGGCACAACGTTTTCTGCTTTTTTGTCTCATCTTTCACTAGTCATTTCTAATAATCTAGTTGTCTTTCTGTTCACTGCTTAGTATAAAGCTATCATTTCCATAGAAAAATAATGCCAAAAGACTACCAGAAGTTACAAGTAGTTTAGAGTCTGACAGTGCATAGGTACAGTAGAAATTACTTTCCCCATGTCCATTACTTGTCATTTATCAGTATTGAATTTGCATGTCATTATTTTCCTTTCAGTCAAATCTAAAACCCTTCTGCAACTTCTCTGTCAGGTTTAATTTTCACTACTGTGAATAATTTAGTGTCATCAGTCAGCTCTGTCGCCTCCCTATTCATTTCCTTTTCGGGATTAGCAGCACATTTTGCAACAAACCTTTGTGAGACACCGCTGTTAAAACACCTAAATTTTTAAAAATGGATCTCTATTCTCCACTTAGTAAATTTTAACTAGTTAGAAGTTGATTAGCCTGTAAGAGGGAAGGGCCACTAATGAATTTTAAGTCTTTGGTGCACGACTTTGTCAAAACCTTTTTGGAAATACAAGTATTCTATCCAGAACCAGAACATCTGTCTCCATAATGTTGAGTAATTTCTGCAAAGAAAACTTGACTAGTGAGGTATGGGTATCACTGACAAGAGCCTGGCTCCAACCGCTTGACACCCACCCACCCTCCCCGTTTTAGATATTTATACTCATTAATGAGGTCTCATCTCAGTTGTCTTCTCCAGACTGAGCAGGTCCAACTCCCTCAGCTGTTCCTCATGAGAGATATGCTCCAACCCCAAATAATCTTTCTTCCTGCCTTCAAACTTCTCAAAGCATTTGCTCGAAGCACAGCACACTCCTCAATGTTTTAATATCATCAGTAATGTCTCAAAATGTAACAGAAAAAATAGCCTAATGCACGTTAGAATGGGTTGGGAAGAAAGATGGCACTTCTGTAATTTTTATTTAAAAGTCTTCAGAATCTTCATTGAGCATTTGGCTTTTTTCTTACTTCTGGGAAGAGACAGAACTGATTGACTCAATATGTCAATTAGTAGAGAATTAGTTTCATGAAGAAGTCGCATGTCATCTGGATTAGCTTAATAGACAGAAAGCCACATGCAGTACAGTATTTTAATCTGCTTAAAAAGAAATGTGATTGAAAAACTTCTGTGCAATATGTTCATATAGTCACATCCTACACTGACAAAATTAAGATGTCGGTTGTTAGATTAGAATAGCCTGTGGATGAAGAACACTGATGCTGAATCAAGAAAAAAGCACTTGCAGAAGTTTCTAACCCTTGTGTTGTCATCTTTATTGAAACTAATAACTCCCATATTGTCAAACAGTAGGTTTCCCTGCCATATGACTTTTCCCTTGACTTTCCATCAAGCAACTTATCATGTTCTAGGTGCTTTCATTTTAGTCTGATTTTTAAAAGTAAGTTTTAAAACCTTGAGGAAGAGAATCACTGCTGACAGCTTTGGCCTTAACCAGAGAAGAACTTTAATATTTTGGGTAGATTATATGTAGTACACAGATCACCTCTGGGAGCTTGTTGGAGTATAGAAAGGACTCCCACAGGAATCGTCTGCCATCATGATCTTCACTATTTCAAGTGCTCTGAATTTGCACACGTCCCTTTTTCAGGCAAATAAATGTACTTTAAACAAAATAGAAAAATACAAATTGTAGAGTCAGCACAAATCCTTCCAGTTAATTACATCTAAATCTTAACTGAAAATGGAAAAACAATATTATTATAACACTTAGTATCTGAATTTAGTAAGTATTTTCACATTTTAGGTAGGTGGAAGAAACAAGTAGTTGGACTTGTACCAGTTTGAGAAACTGAGGTTAATATTTCAGTCCAGTCTATACCGACTCTTCTTAATGATCTTCAACATCATATTTGCATACCTGAAAATCTGGTTTTGTAAAATTTTACCAAGTCACACTTACTGTTATTCTTTACTTTATATTTTGTAGAAATGCACACATCTGCATGCAAAATGAAATTACTGCTCACTGCTGGCTTTCATTTAAGCACTGTCAATTAATTTCCATTGACTTTATCACACTTTGCAATATCTAATACAGCCAGTCTCCACAGAAATTAATCTCCTCAATAATTGACTTCAGGTTGATGGCAATCAGAAATTTAACCACAAATACCCACAATTTATTTTATTTTCTTTGTTAAAAGTATGAATATAAAAGTAAATCAAACATGAACTAAAACCCAGAACAAGTAATTCTTCTCAAAGTGGGGATGAAACTGAGATGTTGCTCTTAAATTCCTATTAGTTTAAAAAATTTCCACTTCAGTTAAACTAAAAACAGAACTCAAATGAAAAACTTTCTGGTTCTGCTTGCTCATTACAGCCCCACTTTTTATTGCATTAATTAAACTTTATTAGAAATGCATTTAATTTCTGATTAGAGACTTTAAAGCAATGTCACAGTGGGAGTAGAAAAAAATTGCATCCTCTCAAGAAGGTTTTGGCCTTCACCCAGCTTCACTCCCTAAAATCCTGCTTGTAAACAACTTGGACTAAATGGGCAATCCAGGCTCATCCTTCCTAGCTCAGCCTAGGATTTCAAATTCTCTCCACTAAAAGAGTGTCCTATTAACCACTGTAATACTTAAATATTGATCTGGAAGATTGAACATGTCTTGCTTCAACATTTTAAAAAAGCACAACATTCTGCTGTGTGCTGGAATTTATATTCATAGATTCCAGTCATGCTCAGCCAGCAGCAATTAGAAGATATCCCTCGAGCAACAGCAATTCCAAAAATAGTCTGTATGCATCATAGAAGATGAAGTACCACTTTCCTCTAAAGTAATGTATGCTGTACATTCAAGTATAATTAGCACACTAGACTTCGTAAATAGTATTAAACTAATTACTGTTTGCACCACTAGTGGCAGATGTGGTTAGAGATTATTAATTACAATGGACAATTTCTTGAATTTAACATACAAAATGCAAGGCAATTTCTCCACTTTATTTTATGTCTGAATGACTATTTGCTGAGTGTCAAGAGGGCTCTTTTAAATTAGCAAGAACTGTTATTTATGAAAGTCAGTGAGTGAAGTAACAGATTTTCTTTAAAAAAAAAAAGAAAATAAAAAGAAAAAAAAAAAAAAGAAAACCAAAAACCTGTTCATTTACAAGGATACAATTTTATATCTAAACCAGGGAAACTACAAAAGTGGTACGTGTCAGAATTACTGGACAATCACTGGTCAGGAAGAAAGTTTTATCTCTAACTACATAACTGATATGCTCAGATGGATTTTAAATAAAAATCTAAAACTTCCTACACATGAACTGAAGTAAACTGTTCCCCAGAAATCTAGATACTTTAAAACTCCCCTACTGTGACCCATGGGTTACCTAACAGAGACAAGGATAATCACTCCCTGGCTTCAAGAAAAAGTTCTGCTAAATGTGGAAATGGGCACAGGGGAAGAAGAGTTGTAAAGAGGAATTGTCTCTTCCAGAGAAAATCCCCAGACCATTAAAGTTGAAACAGGTAGAGGAATTTCATTTCATGTGCTGACACAAGGTATTGCAATTTCAGTCAGTGCTGATGGACCCCCATAAAAAATGGTACATATACCTGTCAATATAAGACACACTGGTAACTCACAAAAGTAAAGCAATTATTTTTTAAAACGGAGGTGATTCTAGCAGGATACAGATATAGTAAGAAGCAGGGTGACAGGCATGTAGGGAGATATCAGTAGGCATTCATACTTCACCTACACTTAACATTTCATTTCTAGGACATTGTGGCCATATTAAAGTAAATTGAACAGTACTATTTCCCCTCTGACTACTAATTGGTTAGATTTTTTTGCATAAGGATCATTTTCTTGAATACCACTCTTGTGAGCATTCATGAAAAAATTCTATTAAACTTCTTAAAATTCCAAATAATATTTGGGATTCATTTTACTATTTCCACTTATTAAGACTTTATAATCTAAATTCTCTCACCAATGAGGATTCAACTTCTAAAAACACTTGATTTCTAAGATCACCCATTCTTATCTAGCACAATGCCTAACATCCCTCATTCTTATTTATTTGCTGATGCCTTTCTTGATGTAAGTGCTATATTGAATGCGTGCCCTTAACTTAATTCCAATACAAACACATAAGATTCAATTTGAATCAAATGGCCATCTCAGCAAATATGGTGGATTGTAATTTGGTGAAAGTTCAAGCACAAAAATGCATTGGTACAGGTTATGATGATTTGTCAAACCCTGATTCAACCATTCAGGCCTCCTGATTTGCTGACAACCATTTCACAACTTAATTGTTCTGCCTTCAAATAGCTTAGCTCACAGTAGAATGTTTTAACCAAGAACTTCAAAGAAAACAAAACTCAGTGATGTAAGAAGCTTACAGTATGTTTGGTAATTCTAATGAAATTTTTATGTAAGAAATCTGTTAGACTTAAAAACGTAAGTAAACAAACAGCAACAGAAAAACCCCACCACCATAACTGCTACTGATGACCTCATCAGTAGATTGATATGATATGAGATATGATATGATATGATATGATATGATATGATATGATATGATATCTACTGGTATCTAGATAGAATGGAATCAATCCTCAGTGGTGGTGTTGTTGTTAAAAGCATATATTTATGTAAAAAGTGGTGGTAGTTTCACTAATATATAGCAACATATTTGTATTGAAGTTGAAGAAACACTTATAGAATCAAGAACCACTATTTCTAAACTCAAAGTTTTTTGCATTCTCCCTCTAATTTCTCAACTAAGTACAGTAAACTGAATGTTTTGCTACTTCTTTGAAAATTCTCTATAAACAATAAGTATTTTTCCTGTCAAACAGAACCACAATATATTTTAAATTGTTTCTAAATCTTCAACACTTTCTATTTAAAATTGAATTAGGCCTATCAGCCTGCAACTATTTAAATTGCTGTCAGACTTACAGTCACGCGATGGGTCATCAGCAAGCTGGGATGCTCTGTTACTGCTTCAAAGGTCAATAAAGTAGTCTTAATCAATTCTTCTGATGCAGCTTGCCCTGTTGATAAAAGTAATCATATTCCTTCATAAAATTCAATAGTTAGAATATCTGTGTCTAAAATGCTGCAATAACATAGTTTACCACACCTATTGCTCTATCCAAGATTGTTTCTCCTGAATCTATTGATCTGATGAATTCCTGCAAAAGAAGCAGCATTTATGTTAAAACATTTGGGGAAAAAATATTAAAAAGTATAATCACTGAATAATTACAACAAGAAATTATCTGAAAAACTGTGTAAATACAAAATATAATTGCACCTACATTTGGATAAACATTCATAATAATTAACTAAAACTGAAAGTACCAATGATCTAGCTGTTATAATTTTGCAAGTCTGTAATGCTCTTGGAACCTTGAATGTGGAGTACAGTAAGGATTACTGCTCTGACTAGTATCAGAAATCATAACATTTCTAGCTAAATAGACAATAATTAAATGTTTTCGTTGTTAACAGAAAACTGTAATTTCTCAGAAGACTTTGAACTACCTTGGATGTGGCTATGTCAAAATAATTCACTAAAATGACCAAAGACCCTTCAGAAACAGAACAGAAAATGCCATCCTCAGAAAATGCAATTTTCTGTTATTGTACCATTTTTTTGATCTCCATGCATACAATACATGGTATGGATGCAGTTACACTCAGGAGAACATGCAAAAATGCAAACTTAACGTTCTATTAAAAGTCACCTAAATTAGTCATCATATTAAGGAACAGGGTAAATAAAATATTAATAATCTGGATTAAATATTGTACAATTAGACCCACTGTTCTTCTCTTTTCATTTCTATGCATGGCTGTTTATTTCATTGGGATGCAAAAGACATTATTAAGACTTGCTAAGGAAGGAAAATTCTCAGCAGAATGTGTAGTATGCTCTTTTTTACTAATGTAGTATTTAGGAAAATGGCATTATTGTATATTTCACTACCAATTAAATTTTCCTTATTAAATATTAAAATGGAAGAAGTTTCTACATGGGTTATCTTTTTCACAATATGTAAGAAACATCTGAAGGACTCTTCTCTAATTAAAAATAGAGTTAGAAACCAATTATATATTTCATTATTTAAAAGCACCTCAGAAAGAGCCATAAAAAATAAGTGCGTCTATAAAAAAAAGTTATCTTCTTGATCATTTGAAGAAAATTACTAGGTATTATCTAATTAACTTGATTTGGAAGAGAGCAAATGATGTTGTTTGCTCATTTCTAGACAGTTTCACACAACCATAGTCTCAAGACTGATTTGAAAACATCAAAATAGTTGGTGCAAATATTGTTCTGGCTACTAGTGCTTATTAATTGTATATTAGAAACACAGGAAAAATATGTGTGATTTAAAGAAATGCAACTATCTGGGGTTTTTCAAGCAATGGAGAGAAATGGTGTATGTGTATTTTGCTAGAGGTGAGTCTACGCCCTGCGCACACCATCAGGAGCCTGCTATTAGCCTTGCCTCTGGGGCACGGTGTGTCCTCCGTGTACTTCTGTTCACAGCAGAAAACATGAAAGGACTGTCCCGACTCCCTCTCAATTTCTTTGCTCAACACTACTGAAAATTACAGTGATGATGGAAGTAACTTCAAAGCAGCATGAAAAAAATTCTCAATGAACAACCACTACAGGAAAATAACTCTTCTTTTCTGTCCAGATCCCAAGCACACATCTTTCCACTCCGCATAATTTCTTACTGTTAAGAACAAGACTATTGAATAAATCAGGAAAAAAAGAACAAAACAAAAAGACTGCCTTGCTAAAGTCTTAGGGGCCTTAGTTATAGCACAGTATTTTGAAAAAGTACAGGGTGATGATTGAATGTCCCTTTATAGGTGTCAGTGGGAATGTTGCTAAACTCAAATTTCCAGAGTAGATTGTTGCCTGATAGAATGGATAGTTACCCTTCCAGATGTAATTATATTAGTTATATCATAACACAGTTACATAAAATGGTTAAAATTTTTTATTAATTTTTCGGATATACTACTGTCCCTCCATTCTTCATCTGTAAATTTAAACAGTGTATGTAAGTTCCTGAATTGCCTTTTTCAATGGAGACAGGACAAAACGTAGGATACATTGAGTAAAGCGCTCCTCCTTGATTTCAGAGGAAAGCTGTGCTATTATAACTAGCCTGACTTCCTCAGTCAGTAGTTCAAACAACCTGGAGTAACATCAAAAGAAAACTTTCATTGTACCTATACTGTTGACAGAAGAATTTCACCTTCTAGAAGGTTGATTGAAAACTACTAATAAATCTACTGCCTAGTTAGAAATGCTTCAAAGGGAGAAAGGGCTTTGTAATTCAACATCCACAGTTTCAAATTTTTTTCATCATTCTAATGCTAATTTTTACACAAATATTTTAGTAGAGCTAAATTAAAACTCCATTTTCTTGGAACAAAGAGTCAAAGGAGATAGAGAAGTGAATATGAACACATAACTTGAATCTAATTGTTTGTAGAAAACCATTTCTTCATGCTATTTGGAGATAAATACCTAGCTGTCATTTATGAACTCATGCACTTAAAAGTATTTGCTTAACTCTGATATGCAATTTAGAATATCCCTTTTTTTCTCATTTAGCATAAACAATTGTTTTCATATGAGGAAATTATGTTAGAACCGTACTACTCCATTTCCCCTGTACTATCCAACGGCACAGCTAAAAAGTTTGTTTTCTATGGGTAATGTCAGAAACAGGTTGTAAATGTCAACATGAGTTCAGTATCTTAGCTCCATAGATTTCCATAAGCTAAACACAGTTTAGAAGTACTGACAAGAAATAAAAGGTGACAAGAAGAAACAATACCTTAAATATAGATAAATGATAATTTCTCTTTTATTTCTACTCATAAAATACTAGTAGGAAATTCCAGAGAAAATATTCTATGTAATTTAGAACTAAACTTTGCTATTCAGAAATAAAGCACACAGGAAATTCTCAGTTTATCAAATATGTACAGAATTTCACTTTGAATAAATAGATTACTGCAGAAAATATTTTCTGATTATATAGAAAGTTTTGAATACAACCAAAGTTTAAAATATACATTCAGAATAAACTTCTCTCTCCAATTTAGAAATTTAATTTTATTTCATTAAAGTAACTTCCAAAATTTTATGCATAGGTATGTCTTGTAAAAATATTTATCGTGTATTTTATACTCACAACTAAGATGCCATAGTTGAAAAGAAACTCCTTTGTGACTATCTGGGGACGAAACACCTATTTGAAATTAGCCAAAGAAAAAAATTACATTAAATGCACATCTTATGACCAGAAAAAGTAAAAAATTGTTTCACATGTTAAGAAAAACAAAAAAAGAGGACAAAATATGCATGTGTTTCTGTCATTACCATTGTTACAGAATGCACATTTATCAAATGCTGCTCCATAGCTGGAATACTCATCAACATATCTATGCATTAACAAAACTTCTATTTTACTCATTCTGATCATTATTGTCAGAAATCAGATTTTGGGAAACTGTAAGAGTTTGTCCTCTGTGTAACAAATCTTGGGGGAAAAAGAATCTACCTGGGATGTCACAAGATGAAGCACTACAGGCATCATAGGAAGGCACATCTTCAGCTGTTTGGCCTGAACTGTTGATGGGTGTTTACGTCCAGAGACATTAGCTAGGGCACTGAGAATGTCACCTACAGAAAACAGCATTTCAGGCTGATCCAACATAAAAACATCACTAAACAGCAAATGACATATAAAACATCTCTATTCCAGTAGCCTCTGTTCACTCCTGTCTTCTCTGTCTGCCAGAAGTAGTGTTCATGATGAACCCAGCACTTCTTTCCTAGCTCTGTCTTCAACCAGATTAATTCCCTACTCTGGCTACAGGGACAGGCAGAGGTCATCTCTGGCAAAACAGTGAGGATAGAAGTATAAGATGACTGTTGAGGTAAAGATAGAATTACCCCTTCTTGGCAGAGAGGACTTATACTGGCTAAATTATGTGGATGAAGTTCTATTTTCAGTGAAGTAAAAGTGAAATTCTCACAGCTTTCAGTTAACCAAGAACTGAACGAACTAAGATTAGTGGGTGACATAATGCTGAAGCAGCTGTTTCCCCTGCAGCACAGTTCAGCAGGAAGAAAAACCCCAAACATCCTTCTCCACCAAGAAAAGAGATCCTTCTACCAGCCATGCACACACACGTTCTCATGCACTGATTCAACTGTGACACAAGTGACCTGTATCTACAGGAATTCTTATAAAAGAGATAGCAACAGATCAATGAGAGAACTTAGGGGCCTCCATTACAAACCTCAGATATAAGCTAACAAAATTTTAATGGCAATAGTGAAAATTATGCTTCAGACTCAGAAGAGACATATAAAAATCAAGGAACATTATGCTAACTTTGTGGTACGCTTCCTATTATTTACAAAAAAGCAAGACCTCTTCTGCATGGAATAAAGAACAGAAGCAGCATGAGAAAAGTTAGCTCATATAAAAAGAAGGAAAATTCTGTCCCTATAACCTGAAAATACCAATGCTGTCTCAAAAGACCACCTGTTATATTTTTTTCCCCTAAAAAGATAGCTGCTTGAAACTGTAAAAGGGTATTCACATATATGCTAAGCAAATAAAGAATGGGACTCCATATTTGAGTTTTCAGGCCAGAAAAGGCCTTTCCTTTCGCAGTAAGTCAGAATTTAATCATGTTGAATAATATCAATGCTTTTATTCTGTTCCCATGGAGTTCAGTTTTCAATATAAGCAGAAATGACAGAGCCTGGCACTAAAGCAAGCCTTAAAGATTTGACTCATTCCCTGGTAAAAAAAAGAAAGTGTTGCTTAAAACTCTTCAAATACATAAAACACAAAACGTTTTTCATTAATACCTTTTGTTTTGAATTACACACTATCTTTGTTTAGTAACTGATTTAGTGAACAATTTCTCTTTCTATATTTTAAAGAATACATAACCATCACATCTGGCAATTTTGCATTTCATAAATAGATAGATATGCTATCTTTAATTTTAGCATGATCTAAACAATTTATATCTACTTCCTAAAAATAGGTAAAATATTATAAATGCAGAAATAAAATTCTTTCTTATTTACAACAACCAAAAATTTTTAAATTAACCAGAAGATTAACAATTTATTTCTTTTGTTCAAATGTATCTTTAAGGTCAATTTCTACAACTTGTTAATCTATTTGGTTTATAGCTACATCTGGTGGAAGAAGATGGCATCAGTAAGGAGCTTACATGAATGCATATTAAAAAAGCCAGGTAGGATTAATTTAAATTAACAGCTAAACTGCTTTTCACTGTCCCAATTTTCAAATCTGATTATTATTCTTAGGTGCCCACAGCTTTCACCACCTCGAGCAGTACATGCTCCTTCATCATACATCAATGAAAAGAAAAAGACTTCTGACAAATATGGAGAAATACAGAGAGGGAACTTCAGGTTACAGAAAACAATCAACACACAGATCCAGCTTGGAAAAGAAAACAAAGTGTAGAAATTATGCTTGATATCAGTTCTCAAAAATGTATTCCAATTGTAAATCAGTAGTAATTACATGTCTAAGCAATTGATGTACTATGTATCATGATAGTAACTATGTATTTGAAACTTTCAGACTCTGAGGAAACATCAGAGTCTACTACATCAGTTGCATATAGTATATATAAACAATAAGAGGTAAATGGGTGCTTCAAACATTTATAGTGTGAGACTTCCATCCTGAAATACAGTCAATATGCAAACCTGATATTTAGTTAGGAAAAAAGGGATCAGGTGTTTGCAGCAAGGCAAAAATTTGCATTAGCAAAGGAAGTAAAGTTTCTTTTAAAATAGCAGCATGACATTTAGGTCTACTAACCTTTGCAGTGCTACCATTACATTTTCAATATCCTAGTGATAATGTAGAAAAGATGAAAAATACATCAGGTATCATCTCATCAGAAAATAATTTTATGAAAATAAACCTTGTGTGCATGAGCAAATCAGTTTCAGGCATCTAAAACAACTGAAGTATTTAAGCTGAAATTTTCCAGAAATATTGCCTGTAGCAAATAGTCAATATATAAATTTCAGCGTAAGCGACTAACATGTACTCAGAGATATGTCCTGTTGCATCTCTCCCAGGCCTCTGCTTTATGGGGCAAATTTGCTCTTAGATTGTAAAATAGATTTTACAGTATCTTTTGAACATTGATAAGACTTCTTGTACCTCTGGGCTCCATTCCTGACTGAGCTGGTGAGGCTTACCATTCCACAAACACAAAACATTCATACAGGAAATCACACATTCCAATACAAAGTATCTGATCATGACATATCTAAAATACTTCAGGAAGCTGATATCATGCCAACTTTATGCATTCAGAAAATACAGTCTTTCCACCTGCATATATAAGGAGATACCTGTTTCTTGACAGAGTAAGCAAAGGTAAGATCTGTTTGGTTAACAACCTGAATTTACCTAGAATTCCTGGCAGCTCCTGCACAATGTGATAGATGAGAAGATCCAGGCATTTTGACAGGTATTCACTGCCACCTTGCTGCTCTTTTCCTGGCATGGTCTTTCTGCTGTCTCTTTCAATATACATCATGAGTCTACATTTAAACAAGTGCAAAACATTAACTCTCATACCAAAGAAAATAACACTATATCTCAAAAAAACTATTGAACCAGACATTTCTGGTATCCGTGGTTACAAAGAAGATGATACATTAGTTTTGGCTCTGTAATTTTGTTGAAATTTTAGACTTTTCTTTTAACCAACTCTAAAACCAACACAAATAACTGAGTCAAGGAAAGAAACCCTTAAGCTACTTTAATAAGCACAACTCAACTAGTTTAAATGAATACATGATGTTAACATAAGGAGTGAATCTTTCTGCAAACTTAGAGAGAGACTAATTTTACAATCCACTTTATTTTGAAATAGGTAATCAATATGTGCAATATAAGTGAAAGACTAATTTTCAACCCATAAGAATTTCAAAAGCAAGCATAATTAAAGTCAACATAACAAGAGATCAATCTTTCAGTCCAGAAAAAACATACTACATAGATCACACTGCAGCCTATTAAAATGTAAGCACTAGTTGGAATAGCCATATTGAAAGAGATAAAAGCCCAAACTAGTCTTACATCCCTTCTCTAGAAATCTGGTGCTCATGATTTCTAAATACAAACTCAGTGCATGCATTCCAACTGGTAAGTACTCTGTGGTTGTGCCATTCTGAAGAATGACATTTCTCACAATGAAATGGTAACTGATTTATTAGCCACTGGCTAACTTACAAGACACTGCTTTAATAATACACCTGTAACAGAATGCTTCAGGCAAAATTTTAAAATGCTTATTTGAATAGACAGAAGGGCCAGACTTCCCTTTAGGGCCATACTATTGACATCTTTGTTTCACATTCGAACTCCCTCCGGGTCCTGTGCAAAGAACCATCAATCACTGGAGAGGGAAATCCATGATCTGGATTTTAAGCATGTACTTCACTACTATCTTTTTAAATACCCTTCTGATAAAGAATGCTCTTTTACAGAACTACAAAAATTACTTATTTACCTCAAGTGTTCATAACAAGGCTACTAGGAAATACATCTTTCTATCAAAAAGATTATACAGCCAACAAAGTAAAAACTACCTAAGAATATATTTTACAGGATTATGTCTCTAAAAAACACATTATTATGATTGAATACTGCACCCTTATCCTTCCTAACCTATTCTACAGAGACAAAGAGAAATCAAAAGACCCAGTGAGTAACTACTTTTCACTTGTGCAACAGCCCAGATGCAACACATTCAGCTGCACTTCTCAGAGACCATGAGGACATCTTTAGTTCTTGTAATGACTGGAAATTGCATTATTTTACAGGAATTTTGATTTGTCTATTAGAAAAGAACTACTTAAAAATCTGATGCTGTGCTACAAATAGAATTTTACTTTTATAAGCTTTACACTTTTTAATATAAAAATTTGAATGTTTTAAATAAAATGGACTTCTAGCCTTTTCAGACAACCAAGTAATTTCTATTCCAAAAATATTTAACTTTAAAAAAATGACAAAAAATCAGAGCTTGAATTAATTTTTTTTAAAGAAAACACTTCCATGATTTAACAATCATCTGATTATATATGGAAATACACTTACATCTGCTTGAGTTCTACTTAAAATGGGCCCAATAGACTTCAACATGAGTGATTTTATTTCTTTGGGTGAAAGAGGTTCTTTTCTTTTATAAAAGTATGTTCTATTACTTAATCACATTTGAGAAGGATACAAAGTAGGTTTATTTATTCTGAGAAAGGAAAGATAAATGAGTTCTCTCCTTTATGTTGCCCTTCCATTCACAAAATTGTCTTTCACATAGATTTTCTAAAAATATGCACAACTATTTTTTCCCTGATATTTTGGTTCAAGTAAACATTGTCTCAAGAAAACTGTACATATATAAATTCTGTAGGCAGTAAAGCATTAGCATCTCTATTTTCCTTTGACAAATTCCTCAGTCATATGTAGAACAATTCATCAGTTACTTTTACTCCCTGATGAATCTCAGTGCTCTCTCTAGCGGGCAAAACCAGGCCTATAGAAATACATTTATTCAATTCATTTAGTGGCACATTTGTCTTGCACTCAACAATGATAAAATATGTAGATGTCAGTATAAATAAGCTAAATATGATGAGGAGTAAACCACTGTCTATGAAGCAAAGGTTTGGTTTAAAAAAAAATAAGTTCAAGTGTCTGTAAGATACGGCCATAAGTGAGCTTTTACACTAAAAAAGCAAAACAACCCAAGTTTTCTGCAAAAAAAATGTGAAAGAATGGAGCAAAAAAGGGAAAATTCCAGAGTTAACAGTCTGGAGTAACAGGAAGGGGAATGAGGTCTACTACTTAAAAGAATAAGAGCTCTTTTCTTAACAGGATGATCAATATGAAGAAAAGAGACTAAAGTTCACAGAGAATGACAGACCTTCATGAAACTAAAGAAGGTCATGCATACTCTGAGGACATATACAGTCCATTTACCCCAAGAACTCAAGGACTATTTGTTAGTTTTATTTTTATTTATTATTGTTATTAGTCAATATCTGCTAAAAGAAAATTAGGAAGATTTTTAAAGGCTTTAAATTAAAGCATTTAATTTAATTAAAGGCATTTTTAATGTAGATATAGTGTTTATTTTACAGAGATGTAACATCAGATGGCATACCATGCTAACAGGTGGGTTGATCTCTATTTCTTGCCTTCCATCACTTTTTTCTATTTTTTAATTTGATACCAGCTTGCCGGGGTTTTTTTCCTGAAATCACTGACTTACATCATTGTTCCTTCCTGCCTTCCATTTCCATGTTTCCCCATCTGACTGAGCACCAAGCTTTTCAGTTCTTTTCCTCACTACTTTTCTAGATCAGTCTTAAGACATATAAAGCAAACATGCTATGCTAGATGTGAGACTGTAGTAGGTTTCCAGGCAAAGCTTTTCCTTTCAGGGCACATATAAGATTTGAAAATTTAATAAATATGGGAGGTGGCCTCAGAAAACAGAGAAAGATTTGCTCAGAGGTTATGCCATTGTGCATGGTTACATTTCTGCAGAGTGAAATGTGTCGGGAATACCACCCTGTGGATGATGGACACTTCCACAAGGGTCCATCTCTGCAGACAGTAGAAAACAAGAGGTTTGAATAAATTCTTTTGGGAGGAGAAGTTCAATCTCCAAGTGCTCTGTTACCTAGGAAATTCTCTGAAACCACCTAGATACAAAAATAACAATTCAATGAGACTAATCAGAAATTACTGCTAGCTCTGAAAAGGGCGAAATGAAAAGCCTCAATAAAACTTCAGGGTGTCCCTTCCCTGAAGAATAGGTAGAATGCCTCTGCAAATCAAGGAGAAATGAAGGAGACTAGAAAACTCAGTGTGATTAGCAAAATAAATTAATTTTCACAGTGTAAATAAACAAGTGCTACTTCAGCCTAAAGGAACTCGTATCTTCTCTAGCTGTATCACATGTGGAAGAACTGTAATTACCTACCACGGAACAGGTAGGGAAAAAGAGTAACAGGTGAATTGTCTCAATGTTGTGGAACAATGAATTCACTTCAAAATTACATTTCTTATTATATATCAATACTTTTCATCCACAGAACTAAAAAATCAGCACAAGCAAAGCAAAACAAGGAATTCATTCACCACTTCCCATAGGCAGACAGGTATTCAGCCATCTCCCGGAACAAAGGGCTCCGTCACATGTAATGGTTACTTGGGAAGACAAGTGCCATCACTCCTAACGTCTTCCCTGCCATTCCTTTCTTCTTTCCCCAATGAGGCCACGTGGTATGCAATATCCCTTTGATCAGTTGGGATCAGCTGTTTCTCCACTCTTATTTGGAATTATAAAGGTGTTTCCTTAGTCTTTGAGTAAGTAGAGACTTTTGAAAAGAGGTGCAAAAAGAAACTTGCAACCAGATTGTGTAAATTCAACTAATCAACAGGCATTACAGGGACGTGCATGGGGGACTCTGTGTACAAATACTCCAAAGGTGAATAGCAACTGCTGGTATCATGGCCAAAACCAATAGACTGTAAACATTAAAAACAAATAGGCAGGTTGTCTTAAGATTGCATTCCAGGAATTAAGACTTGCAACACTGGATACTTCTCAAGTTCCCAGCCCTGAGGCATCATTATTGCTTGCAATAATAAGGGGTTTCAGCAAGTGCCTACTTCTACTGCCTTTTATTTCCTGGTACCTGTGCACAAACTAGAAGAAAAACACAAGGAAATCCATTTTGGTAAACCCATCAGAGCTAAAATAAGCTTGCCATTACCCCTCCCTTCCACTTCCTCTTTCCCTACTCCTCCTTCCATTTTTCCTTCTCTCCCCTCTTTTCCCTGTCCCATGCCCTTTCCATCCAACAAGATGAATGAAAACAGATTAAACTATTATTTTCCTCACATGGCACAGCTTTTTCAGCTCCAAAACCCTTCCAAGGACAGATATCACAAAGGCTACTGGTGGGAACAGAATTTTATTGCCTGAATTATCAGTGAAAAAATTTTTCTTGATATCAAATCTCCAATGGCACAATTTAAGACCATTTCCTCTTGTCCTATCACTCATTACTTGGGAAAAAAAAGACCAACCCCTGCCTAGCTGCAGCCTCCTTTCAGATGGTTACAAAGAGTGATAAGGTCACCCCTGAGCCTTCTTTCCTCCGGGCTAAACAACCTCAGTTCTCTCAGCTCCTCCTCATAAGACTTGCACTCCAAACACTGCCCCAACTTTGCTGCCAAATAAAGGAAAAACTGCTTTCCAGAGAAAGACCTTTGGGATGCTGGCCCCGAGGCAGTCCCCACGCTCATGAGGCCCTGGGGGCTGTTTTTAGCACAAACAGCCTCATAGTAGTTGCCATAAAGAAAATTAACACTAACTCAGCCAAAACCAGCATAATTACCAAAGTAAATAAAAGCATTTTTCAGTGCAGTGTTGCCATGAAACAGTTATTATTGTTTTATCTGCATCATCCTTTAAGTGATGCACACTGAAAAATTGCCTTATATTGATTATAATTATCATAAACAGATTTTATCATCTAAAGCAATATAAATCCCATTACAGGTTTTAGCTGTAGCTGCTGAAGACAAACTCTTAACCAGGAATTATGTACATTTTACTATAGGCTCTTTATATTTCTCAAATCAAACATCTCCAGAAGGAGAAGTTACGTGTATCAAATATTTTCAATAGTTATCCAACTGATTTTTGCTTCCTGTGCTAGCAATTTAGAATTTTTGAGTCTTAATTTTGAAGAAACTTTTCTGTCAGATAGCTGAAGACATCTAACTAAATTCCATACTATAAGTCAATGAGTATCCAGTATCTCTGCTGTGTTTAAGATTATTCCAGAGTTATACAGTGATATTATGCATGCAACTGTCCCCAGATTTAATAGGTCACTTCTCCTCTCTGTAGCTATCTTATCTTCTGGATGTAAGAGAAAGGTTTTAAATTATCTATTCTGATAAGAGATATGCTGTTCACTAAAAAAATTATAAAGAAAACTCAGTAAATGAAGAAAAACAGTTTATCAGCTCAATAAAGCTGCTATAAGGCTTGCCTATTGTTTTACCTAATGTGTTACATTATGTATTGGTCTCTAATTAGCCCTGTCTGGAGCATGACAATAAAACAGCAGGATAAAGCCAAAAGTCATAATACAAAATCATATTCCAAATTCACAACACATTCTCATCAAAAAGACAGCTGGTTGGAAAGCATTATAAATCAAGTAAATTATTGATTATATTATTATTATTCTCCTTCACACAATATCTTAGGTGTATATATATAAACAAGCAGTAACTGTCTGTGCAGGATATCTGTCAGACCTTTCTCCAAACACACAGGAGAGTCCTATGTGGTATATCAGGCACATGAATAGCAGGAGTTACTAAAAATGTAGCCATTCAAAAAGTCACTTACAAATCGTTAGGGGCATTTTTCACTAACCAGAACACATAATCAGATAGAACATTTCTGGAAGTGTAAAAAGGTACACATTAAAAGGCCCTTGGATTCTGTACTTATTCTCCATGATTCTACAAATACTGGGATACCTACAGCTTTGCAAGTGGAGAAAGAGATATATAATGCTATCACCCCACAAGGTGTTCTCTCACAGTGGCTTCATGGTGTAACTCATCTGCCTCTTCCTTTAACCCTAATGTATACATCCTAATTCTTCTCAAACATGAATATAAGATATAATGTTATATGTGCTGTAGATATAGTTAGATTTACAGCTACCCACAAGCTTCATCCTTTTTTACTTTCAGTTCCAAACCTGCTCTATTTCAATATTGTAAAAACTACATTTACACTTCATTTCACTCTTCTTCTTACAGAACAGTGGAAGATATAAATCCCAACTAAAATTTCTTTAATCCTACTTCTCCAATCACCTCGAAACATGGTGACAATTCATATTTTAATTTGCTCCCCTTTGATACAGGAACGCTTCTGTCCCAACATAAGACAAAAAATTTCAAATAACAGTTCCCTGGTGATTCAGTAATTTATGGAAAAGTGTTCTAAAACATGGCAGAATTAAATATTTCTTGTAAAAGTCACAGGAATTTATTGGTCATTATGTAAATCACTCCCACACCACATATAGCTAAAAATATTATTTTACCTTGAAAGTCACTATCTAGAAGAGATTATGGACTATACCAAACCCCAAGATGAAGAAGGTACATAGCAGAACTTTTTATTTTGCTTTCCCACCATACCAACAACTCACTGTTGCAGTATATCTTTTGCCCCACACAAAAATGCAAATGCTCACTGGGACCATGAGTTACTTTAAAAGATGTTCTCCTTGCAAGACAGTGGATTCCCCTTGTGAATAACTGTCACCTGATGATCCCAGACAAAATAATCTCATGAATAAAAAGATTACTATTACACACAAAACAATTAAATTCTAAAACACTGGGTCAAAAATACCACACATTTTCAAGTATTTCAGGTATAACTTTAAAGACTATATCTTTGATTATCTTCCATGATCACCTTACCGTGTTTGACAACTGAGGAGCAACATCTCCCTGTTATTAATTAAAACTTGTAGCAAGACCAGAAAGGCTTTTGCTCGAATAAAAGTTGAAGGACTTTCAAGTAGACGAGTAATTGTAGTCACAAAATCCTTGGTGGAAATAAACACAAAGACATTAAAGTTACTTGCACTCTATTGTAAGACTGTATACACTTAAAAGTTTGCTCATTTTCACGTCACTCATAGCAAAAAAAATCCATAAAACACTAACAAACAAATTCTGTTCAAGACTGACTGGCTCAGTGCTAAGCTGCTTTGAACATCTTCACAAGTGGTAAAGTAAAATTAAATACTATTTAATGTACTACATCCAAAATAGTATGAAATCAATTATGAAATGTTATAAAATTTATATTTTTAAAGGGCTTACCATAAGCATAAACATAGGATATTTTAATACATTTATTTTAAAACAAAGCTAAACTATTTTCAGAATACATATGTATTTAAGCACAAATTATTAATTTTTTTAGCTATTCATTCCCTTATATGCGGGAATATTAAAAACTACACCTTAGTTAGATAAAATCTTATCTACATCAGATACCAAATTTTATACCAGATGTTCCAAATAGATGGTAAAATTGTTTCCACCTTCTCTGATTGTTCTTATCTAATCTAGTCTTATTTTGGGTTCAGAAAGTGAACAAAATCTTTTCAAGGAAGAAATAAAATTAGGACTTGAAAAGAAAGAAGGACAAACAAAATCAGAACTAAAAACTAAACTGGAATTTAAAAACTGTGTCAACTGACTCTATGCAAAAATTAGACTGAGCACAAATCAATAGAACCTGCCTTCAAAGAGTTGCACTGGATTCTCAAGGGAGTGACACTACAGGATACATGAGTAGTGTATGCATGTTATGTACAAAGTTAAAAATCCCGCTGTGTGATGCACATTTAACATACATATTGCTGTTCAAATTCCTCATTTTCTGACAGAATAACTGCAAATCAACACTGACTGTAATTTCTTAGAGACATTCTTGGCAATAATTAACTATACATCTTTACTAAAAATGGAAAAAGAGCAGGACTATAAGAGTTGGCCAAGAAACCATCAGATTTTATTCTGACACCACTTTTAACCCTGTCTTCAAAACCAGTCATCATACAGAAATCCCAGAAAAAAAATGCTATTAATTATTCTAGAACTGTCCTGCTGCACTTCAATAACTTATTTCAGAAAGAGAAGAATTTCTCAGGGATTTAAAAGTTTATGGCTTTAAACACTTCAACAGCTCACAGACCATGACTTGTAGCTCCTCCAGTATGAACTTACAGCAGTCAAGTTCTTAAATTACAATCTAATAAATGCAAAGGTTGAATTTTAATTATGTTTTGGTTTTTCAAGGTTTTTTTTTTTAGTTAAAAAAACAAAGTAACAGCAACAACAAAGTTTTTATATTCAGAAATCCCATAAAACCTCAGACATAGTCAAAGAGTTTATATAATGCAACACTGTCCAAGAATAAATGGACTTGATAGACCATGCACAAGGACACCACGACAAAGACACATGCAATTACAAGCCAAAGCACATCTATTTTTAGTCCTCATACTCTGGAAAGCAAGAATATCTCAATGCTACATGTGGGGGTTAACATGGGTTAAGACAATTAAAATTAGTTACATCAGACTTATCTGGGAATGTTCTAATAATCTGGTTTAAGAAATAAATGTGACCTGTTTGAATTTGCTTTTCTGGCTGGTTTGAGGACTGCAAAACTGCAAAAGTTTATCCAAAGAAAATCTCAAGCACATCTTTGCTGACCTGCAGGACTTAAGTGTATCAGAAAAGCCAAAAATCACTCAAATACTGCCAAATACATTATTTATAATTTCTCTGTTCTATATTTCCTCCTTCCCCTGCAAATGTTTGATGTATCCATGGAGACTCTGCAGGTTAGGATACTCTTTTCATTTCAAGTGAACACACTGCAACAAGATTATGGCTTTATATTGGATACAGAGTAATACTGCAAAGCAAGTTTAAAACAAAAGCAATGATGTTTTTGAATTGGCTACACAAGAGGAAAACAGCTAGACCACTATCTCACTACACAAGAACAGAAATTAAAATAGCAAACATTTGTTAGATCGTTATGTATTTTCAAATTTCCCTTCTATGGTTTGCAAATATCTGCGTAATATAAGTTTAGAGTTACAAAGATTTTGTTAAAGATATTTTTATCTTTTTATTCATTCTTAGTGATATTGACAAAACTATCATCTACAGTGGTAATTACTTGTCCACATCCAGGTAAAAGACAATGAATTGAAAACCATTACTGAAATATGAGGACAATGCTTATAATGCATTTACAATGCAGTTGTGACAATATATTGCTGTAAGTATTTGAATGATTTTACTTACGACTAGTTGAGGAAGAAAGAAACCAAATTAAAAAACACCCTGCCACATTATCTGACCTTTGGAAGACCTAATTGCATTCAAAAAGCTGTGACTGATTTTCACTAATTCAAAGGTGAATCTTGACAGCCAGATGAAAAAAATTAGCAGTGGGGATTTTTTAATCTACTGCTATAATGTATCCAAGATTCTTGCATTTGAGTTCTTTTTCCATGTTTTCTTTTAAAAACATAATTTCAACTATTTTGTTTCCAAAACAGGAAACTAAAAGTCTCTGTATCAGAGAGGGACAAAACCCAGTCCCTTCTGGCTATTGTAGTTCTCTGAAGTTTTATATTAGTGTAGATGATCACAGAACTGCATTTCTGGCTTTTGTTTTGTACCTACTGTTTTTTACTACTGTTCTTGAAGACTGAAGAAAACAAGGGCAGTCCTAATTCTTAGAACCTAAGGGTGCTTCTAGATAACATACACAAAGATAAATTATCTCCATCTTGAATTTATATCTTTAAGTATCTTTCAATATGTTGCTTGTGCCTATATTAAACAGAGTCACTTCTTTGTCACTACCTTCTGTGTGATACTGAGGTCCTTCTGCCTCTTAAGCTGAGCTACACAAAAATTTTACGGAACGCAAAATAATCTGTAGGCCAACACTACTCACTCTTCCCTTCTCTCATTAAGATGGACTTGGCCTCCATGAGCATGAAATATTGAAAAGTTCATGGACTATTAAATTTGATTTTTCAGAGCTAAAATAATATCACTCCAGGTGATGTGATAGCACCTGGCAGTTCAATACAGGAGCATGTTTGCATTTTTAGATTCTATTCAAGAAAAACGGAAATTTAGCTTCAGCTTCCAAAATCCTACAATCTAATTTCCAGATCACAGAACATTCTGAGTTGGAAACGAACATGAAGTCCAACTCCTAAGTGAATGGCTCACACAGGAATCGAACCAACAACCTGGGTGTTATTACCACCAGGCTCTAACCAACTGAGCTAATCTCAATTAAAAAAAAAACAAAAAAACATTCTATGAGATTTAAGTTTTTCTCAGCTATAATGCAGGTACAGTTACCAAATGTGGACACATGCAGTAGAACCAGACCTACTTTATCAGTTTTTATAGTACAGTGTTTTTTACTTACACCTTTGGGCACTATTCACACTTCTATCATTAGTTTGATATATGCTATTAAAAGAATGACTACATTTGTCTGTATTTCAATTTTCTAATCTGTAAAATTTTATTAGAATTGCTCATAAGAACTGCAGTATCAGAAAGGGAATTCTAGCCATTGTCCGTAAGAAATTCAGTATCAGTATGGGAGTTCTTTTAGTAATGTAAGTCCTATATAAAGAAGAAATTTTTCACAGAAAATATCATGCTGTAGCCATAGGCTAGCTGCACATTGCATTCTTTTGTTGAATGTTCAAGTGAATGATTTTTGACCATGCTCCTCTGACTATACCATCAACTCACAGTAATGTGCACTGTTAGTGCAGCATTACAGGACAATTTGCCACCTATTAGCGCTGTTGTTGTGGGATCTGGAAAGTTTAAGGCCAGCTGACATGCACTCACAAAAACACACTGGCAATTCTGACATGGTACAGAAATTAATTTTAGGAAAAGAATGAGTGATTTCAGGCCACATGGGTGGGATTATGTTTTAACTTAAATGTAATTGTTAAAACAATACGTAGGGAAATAAAACTCTCTCAACTAATGCCCAACAGATTATTATCATCAAGATGATTGTCAGATTACAACATACATTACAATAGAGTATCTGAGGAAAACAGAACTATAGCTCTTTCTTTCTTTGTGGTTTTTATCCTTTCCAAATAGAGGGAGATTATTACTTTAATTTATGAACTATGCAGATACACTGCCAAAAAAGAAACACTTTTTCTCTAAATACAAAATAGTTTGGGAATCAAGACAGAAAACTTTTAACCACTTCTACCAAAAATTATATTACACATAAACCAAAACCAGTTGTTTTATTCAGTGACACTAATAAGGAAAAGATATCTAAGGTATTAAAATGCTAATTTCTGCAATATATTTCACTTACAAATTGACTTAAGGACCTTTAAGGAGAGCACAAAGTACAGTTTCAGATTTAATCAGGACACTCCTTATTTTCTCTTTTAAATGTCTAAGAGATCTATGTCAAATAGCTGTCTTTACTGATTCACTACTGATTTTCCTTAGGGCCCATTATCAGTTATGGTCAGGGTAGGGTAGTCTGGATTGATTGAATCCTAGCTGCAGGAACAATTTATACACCTATTAGTACAATTTCTCAAAGATTCATGAAAGAAAGAAAAACTATACACCTTATCATTTAGATTTTAAACAAATAGAAATATAAATGAAACACATTCCTCATTTCCTGCTATTTAGATATGCAAATGTCACTGAGACATATTTTGAAAACCCAAAACCACTCGCAGTGTCAATTTTAACTTTTCCTTTCATTAAATTCCATGCCAGTGAAATATTAATCTGAAGTCAAACCTTTTCTTGAATCAGCCTCTGCAGATGAATCCCACATGACAACATTGCTGAAAACATCGTGAGCATGTACTGCTGAATTTTGCATATTCCATTTGCCAAGGAATTTAGTATAGCTGTTAATCCCACTTTTTCAATGACACTCTGGAAAGCATTAGGTGAGGAACGAGTAATTCTGCACAAAGCCTACAAAAGTGAAAAAAAAATTAATGAAACTATTATCTCAAGAAAAATACTGGAAAATAAAAGCATGTAGTGAGTTTTCCAATAGTTTAGGAATATATGGAATGCATACAGATTCATTTTTAAGACAAATATTAGGGGAAAAGATCACTTATTTTTAAAGACATAGAATTCTTCTAAATGCCTTGCTATACACTCTGTGCAGCTGAAATTCAAATATTTTATACAGCAACATCCACATCAAAAAGTCACATTACTCTTTTCCTCCATGGAACAATAATGATGGAGAATCACAGCCCATGCTTGAGTCTTTTGTCAAGCACGGAATATAAACAGCATCAGATAACACTGTACTAGAAAGGAGTGCAGGGAGAGAAAATACAGACATAGCACATGGCACAGTCTTTATGGGCACCCATAAAGGTGGGCATCTTCCCTCTCCCTCTCAAAGACAATAATGAGGTATGTAGTACTTCAGTGTCTAAAGTCTGTCCTTAGCTCTAGATACTACTTCACATCTAGGTACTTATTAGGAAACAGTGATTAGTATAACAAACTTGCAAACTATTCTCCAAATGGTTGATTTTCAAGTATCAGTGATTAAAATAACTTTAATAGAAAATGTAGATACTGACCATGCTCCAGTAAAATGAGCACAAACCTGTTCAGTGTCCACTAACTTAGCTATTTCCTAGCAAACATTACCAAACAATCTTCAGGATGGCCTCATCTCCAAATCAATCTCCTTTTGATACCTGTAAAAATGCAACCTTCAAGATACTGTAACTGCATTTGTTCTCTCCAGATAATGAAAATAAGACTTCTTAAACATTAAAAATTTCTTTTTCTTTGGCCTGAATATACTGTTAGCATAGAATAACAGCTTATGTCTAGCATAGAAGAACAGCTTATGTCAAATATTGGATTCAGATAAAAATCTGAATTGGTATTCAGGAAAATCTTTGAAGGTGACCCCCTTTTGTGAAATGTAAGCAATATTTATGATATCTTTGCTCTCTTCAGACCAGCTATACTAAGAAATTGCTGTTTATTTGGTGTGCACTCAATAGTAAGGTCTCATTTAAGAGAAACTATCGTCAATTACACAGAATACTACCACCAGAGAAAAGCTTTCCACATAAGAACACCAGAAACTGTCCAGTTCACCAGTGCCCTTAGAAACATTACTCAAAACAAAGTAAAATAGAAGGAAAAATAAGTAAAAAGGCATAAAAGAGAGTAAATCACAAACTTGACAGACATTTTATTGTTGCTGTTCATCTACTCTGCTCCTGTTCTTCCTTGTCCTTTCTGGTCCAGGAACCACATCGATTGCAGCCTTTTTCTTTTTTTCTTCTTTTTTTTTTTTTTTTTTTACTCTCTTTTTAAACACAGACACTCAATCTCAGTTCCTTAGTACAGCATGCTCTGTTTCCCCCAGGATACAATCCAGCTCTTCACCTCTATTCAGAGTTTTCAAAATGAGCGTGCAGGAGGTATGTGTATTCACTAAAAACACCCTTGAGGGTCATACTACCAATGAACCGCTGGGACCAAGGGACAGGCTGTGCCAAAGCAACATGGAGCTAACTTGGTATGCACAGATTTTCCACTGTCTTAGATCTCTGCTACAAACCTTGCCAAACAAAGGTGGCCATTGATTACTTCCAGGCAAACCTCATAGGAAAGACATCATAGGCTGTCTTCTAGTATAATACTGCAGCTTTGAAGGTAGCAGAAAAGCTCCAGCTCACCAATAGCCAAGGGGAGAAGCTTTAAATTCCCATTAGTTTGTACATCACAGAATGCTCTGCTAAATGAATGAACCCAACACTTCAGCAGAAAAGCAGAAGATAGAATTTAAATGCGGGATAGAGTACAAAGCACTCTAAATTAGTTCAGTAGATCCAGTATTGGGAGAAAACAGATGGAGATAGGACAAAAGGTGGTGGAGCAGGAACTGGAAACGGATGATTATAGATGCAAGACTAGAGCTCACACCACCATCTCCAGGCAGCAATCTTGGAACATGAAATGTTCTTAGTGAGAATAAGGCTTCAACAGAACTTCTCCTGGAACTGGCTTCTCCACCCCTGCTCTCTGCTGGAGCCTTAACCGTCACCTCTTCTCTCAGCAGCTCCAACCTTTGCCTCACGATTCTTATTGGTCACTTCCAACTTGAGATACTCCAGGGTTCTATGATCATGTCTGCCATATCCTGCTAGTCTTACATGCTACATGTGACTCGGTAACATTCACCCCTTCATGATATCTTCCATGACTCACAAGTTTGAGAATGAGTGCACTAAAGTATCTGCAATACACAAGTCTCTGAAAGAAACTATTCAATACCAATTACTTAAGAAAATAACAAAGGAACCAAATCCCCGAAAAAAAACTGCATGAGCTTTCCCAAATTAGTTTCCATTTAAGTAGCTTATGTTTTGTTACTTCTCTTCCAGCAGAAAAAGTTATCTCCTAGAAACAAAATTTTAAGTTATTTTTTAAAAAATTAAAAAACTTACAGCATACTGGAAAGAAATATTCTTCCTGCTGCTGAGCTTGTCAGAATATTGCTGTGACATCCTACAGATTTTTTTTTCTGAGTCTAGCAAAATGATAAAAAGACACAACTTTCCTACAGGCAAAATCTGTGATATTTACCTGAGGCATGTTGGACTCCAAAGTGAGAAAAAAATACTGAGACACAATCCGAATTTGCCACCTCTGATAGGCAGGACAAAGTGAAGTGTCATTTCTTGACTCCAGAGACTAAAGACAGAGAATCTCCTTGATATATTTTTATTATTGATTGAAATAATCATAAGTAGAATTCCATAGTCCTTTACTGCTGATAAACTTTGCAGACAGACTGCTAACTCCAAGTAAAGATATGACAGATGTATTTCTTAACAGAAATGTATTTTTACATTCTAATATAGATGTCAGTTAAGAATAAATTCTTCAGGATACATTCAAATAAGGCAGGAATGACTGCATAATAAAATGAAATAGGACACTGACGATGTAAATTTTTGTGGTCATACAGGATAAAAATGCCTACAAATCTGTAGCAACAGTTTAATGAATGTAGAAATTATACAGTACATTATAACATATAATAGAATATATTAGTATTTTATTTTTTAAATTAGCATACCACTAAAAACTCCATAACTTTACCTGGGAAAAGATCTTCCTGCACTAGATTTCAATATCAATTGATTGTTATCAGATGAAGTTAAGATTATATATCTAAATGCCACAGCAGCATTAATACACGACCATGATTTATATCAGGCATTGACTAATAAGTTTATCTACTTCTTAGTGTTTCACTACAAAGCAGCAAAAGGATTAAAGTATCACCTTAGCACATTCTACTTTAGAAGGTTCCTTGTTTAATTCACTTCATATAAAAGTATTAAACTTCAGTCTTCTGATAAAGGAAACAATCCCCAAAAACAGTGGAGGGGAAAATCCAGGAGCCCATTCAGACCCAAGAACACTTGTGCAAAATGAACTGACTGAAAAAGGAGATGGATTCAGCTACATGGATAGCAATAATTTCCATGAAGACCAGAAAAACTAGAAGAAAGCAGTTTCATCAAGGAAATAAAACAATAAACGTGTCTTACTCTTGCAACTCTCCTCATAGCTGCTTTCAATCAAAGCTCTCCAATATGTGAATTTGGAACAAGCCCTACCTCCAGCATGACTGAAATTTCAGTAAGTACACAAGGGAAAAGTATGATCTCCAGTAAGCCTATTGCCTTCACAGCAAACAAACATTAGTTTGGAACAGTTAGGGTTTTGTTTCTATTGTCCATATGTACATTTATACCACAGATATACATAAAATGTTGAAGAAACAGATCTCAGTGTGCACACTCAACTTGTTTGTCTTTTTAAAATGCTGGCATCAACACCCAAGCACACATTGCTAAGCAATTTTGAGAAAGAAAAGGTAACAGAATGATAAAAAACATATTTCTTACTTAGATTTTCGATTGCTATTGAAAGGATGTCCCAAAAATCAGCTGAGTTTTTCTAGGAAATTCTGGTAATTGCAGCTATCATGACCTCCTAAAGCAAACTGCTTCATCCTAACAGATGTCATCTGTAAGACAGCTTCTAGAGTAGCTTCTGAAGGCTAATATATTTTATAATACAAAGATTTCAAACACAAGACAAATATTCAGGAAGTAAGAGCTTGGCAAAATCAATGTCATTCCAAGTCCCACAGTCAACCCATAACTGCCAGATGATTCAACTTTGGAGTATAAATATTGCAGTAGAACTCACTGCACTTAACAGACCTAGATGAACAAGAAGCCCATAAAAATCAGGCTGCTGTACCTTTCACACCTACAGGAACCAGAGGTGAAGGAACTGAGGAACTCGCAATCTGTGATACTTTCAGTCTACTCACGTGGAAGAGATCACACAAACACCAGCACTGTCCAACTGCACTGAGCAATTCATAAAGCCTCACCGGACTAGTACATAGTGGTAGCTATCAATAGACACAAAAAGAAAAAAAAAAAGAAAAAAAAAAAAAAAAAAAAAAAAAAAAAAAAAAAGAAAAAAAGGAAAAAAAAAGGGGGAGCAAACTAGGCTACAACAAGGTCTTCAGGTTTTACCTTCCTCTTATACATTTTTTGCAACTTTCCAGTTTTTCCAGCAGGAAAATTCTCTTCTCATCAGTAGTGCTTAGCATAAACACTATGATGAAGAAAATGGTTCTTTGTGGTTCACCTGAACCTGGGAGGATCCAGTGACCTGGGTTTTCAAAAGAAGCAAAGGACACAGAGGGACAAACAACAACCCACTCCTCTCATAGTCTCTTGATAATCATCCAAGGGCAAGGTGAGGAAACCATGTGGTATTGATGACATTAACCTCTGAGCCCACAGCTACAGAAAGCCATAGTGAATCTCCACTGACGACAAGTTTATTCTTGACAATCCAACATGTAACTTCTGCATATTACTGAGCAGGGAAAAAAGCTCTGCCCACCTCAAGCATACCGTATTGTCCAAGAAGAAATTGAGTTTTCAGGAGGGGAAAAGGAAAAAAAAAAAAAAAAAAGCCCACTGACAGTTCCTCCTGTGATCTCTTTCAGCTCAGTGTCTGCATGCCATTGAGACAGACGGGTTCTCCAGAATATGCTGTTTGCTGTGGTACACAAGGCAGCCATAACTGGCCAATTGGCCCCTACAAATGGAGCAGGCCCTGGGAGACTGCTGGGAGTCTGCTGTAGGAATCAAGGGAATGGTAAATGACGACATGAAGTTCTCCAAGCAGACAGCAGAGAAACAAGAGGAAATTTTCATCATGGGTTGAAAGAGATTAAAAAAAAAACCCCAAAACTATGATCTAGTAGCAAACAAATGACAACTGCCCAGTCTAATGATTGGCAAGAATAGAAAGTACATTATACAAAACAACCCTTATAGCAAAAATAGTGATAGGAGAGAGGATCGAGCAGGCTACTTTAAAAACTCAGTAAGTAAGGGAAGTCATAACTGTTATCTCCAGTTTTTTCCCATACATGCCGTTGTGATCTAAGCATAAAACTCACAGATCAAACGGGTGAAGTCTCAAAAAGACCCTTTCTAAAAAAGCAGCCTAATAGCCAGACTCACACATATACTTTACATATTCAGAGACAGACTATTCTGTACCCATGAAAGTTCTAAGACAGTTTTTGCCAAGAATTTCAGATGCTACAGAGCAAAGGTTTTTATTTTACTAAACAGGTTTCCTGTTCTAAAATGTCAAGACATTTTCCCAATATTTGAGCAGTTTATATTGGATGCAAGACTCTGCCACATATATACACTAAGACAAAAAATCAATAAATAAATCTATTTTTTTAAATTATAAATTTATTATACCACTTACCTCTTCAGCCACACTTCAAATGAATTTTTATTTCTCTCTCTTTTATTACCTTTATGCTAGATGTGTCTATGTGCATACTGCTGCAGCTGTGACACTACCATTTTCCATCTGGAAAGCAAGAGCTCCACCCAACCTGGCTGTGAACACTGTCCGGGAATGGGGCAGCCACAACTTTTCTGGGGAACACTGACATTGTGCCAATGCCTTACTACTCTCACAATAAAGACTTTTTTCCCAATATCTAATCTAAACCTATTTACTTTTAATTTGAATCCATCCCCCCATGTCCTGTCACTACACGCTCTTGGGTTAAACTCACATTCCTGCTAAGTATTTTCTACCTTATAAATCCTTTTGCTCCAAACCTTCTCCTTGCATGTCATCACTCTATTTCTCTTGCTTTCATTCTATATTGCCTTGAAAATTCAGGGCAAAGACTAGGCCCTGACAATTTTGTAAAAAGAAATTTGATTAATTCAACTAAGTCTTCTAAACTAGTCTTTGATAAAAAGAATAAACAATTCTCATTTGAAACATCATCGAGAAAGAGAATTTCAATTTTGCAAGAATTTAATAGATTCTTTGAAAGGTTAAAATTTTTAAACATAACTCATTACCAGCATAAGGAAATATATGTTCTGGAAAATGATGAATCACCAGAATTATTCATAAGCACTGAACTGTAATAAACGTATTTTTCAATTTCAGAAATTTTTCAAATATGTTTTAATGTAGTCTGAAATATAAAAAACACAAACCTACTGCAAACATGCTCAAATACATTTCAATTCCAATTCAGAAGGTTTTTCAGAGTAAAGGCCAAAGCATTACACTACCAGAAAAGGAAATTCCTTACCGAAATAGGAGTTATCTTCAAAGAATCTCCTGTAGAATGTGTGAAAAGGTACCACAAGACAGGTCCAATTTCTCCTGTAATAAATCCTTGTGCATGGCATGAACGAGTAGTACAAACATTCTCAATTATCTTTGCTGCTATATGGTTCACTACCCGCTCTTCCTATAGGAAGGAGAAGAAGGAAAACACATTTGCAAATCTTTCTAATTTCTTTGTAAATTACTGCCTATGTCCACATTCCATTCAATGTATATTGTCTTGGTGTGGTTTCTTATTTCTTCCTGATACTTGCAAAAGTTCTCAAGAAGCCTCACCTTATGACAAAGTTATGTTCACAGATCCTACTTCCCCCCACTTTCTCTTCTACTGGAAAAACAATTTAATACGAGCATAGTTTAATACAAAACCTTTCATCTCCAAATAATCACCCCAAATTAAATGTAGTCATTACAAATTAAAAGCTTTTATTATATTAAAGGCGTTCCATGATCAGTGCTTTATAAATGGACAAATTTGTGTCAACACTCATCACTAGAACATGGTCTAAAGAGTACAATTATGAGATATTCAGTTATATTGGAAAAAAAAATTACATTAAATCCTCTTTGTCTTTATCCCAGGATTTGTTGACTCTTTTGAATAAAGACTTCTTGTAAATTAAGTTGTTCCATAAGTCCCTTCTAAGCAGACAATCTTGACCACTGCTTAAGACAAACTATTAGGTCCCATTTACTACAAGAAGTCCTAAATTTCCATATGAGATTCGGAATCCTTCATATTTTTAGTACTAACCCAATAATTTTCACTTAAAATCAGAGTCTTTAACTGGAAGATACATCACTGGTGTTATTTTGGCTGTGAATTGCCTCACCTCATCTCAGTCTTGAACTACAAAAAAAGTGAAGTCTCTCAACAATGTCTTTAATAGCATCTTGAATTTAGCAAGAATGAATTTTAATATAATTTTTATAATTCAATTTGTCCTTATAGTCTGGCTTCACAAATAATTAATCATAATATCTAATTGATTTCTTTCTTAAATTGATCTCTATTTTAGCCTACTAAGCTTTGGATTTCTGAGAGTTATCTTTACAATCAGGGCCACTAACAACTGTGAGCAAGATAATGAAACTTTTCAGAAAGTAGTACAATAGAGGAGAACTTGCAGGAAGGGGAGAACTTATACTCCATTAAAATATATTCAATATCCATTTTTCCTTCTACTGACTTAGCAGTTCTAAAATATAGATTTTAGATGTAGAAATATTTGAAAACTCTTAGTATAATGCTGTCAAAAAAAAGAGTAAGGCTGTATTCATCATTTTCATTATAATCCTTCCTGTTCTTCCAAAGAACTGCAGCTCTACTCAACATATTTAACAGAAATACCAAAGTCAATTTCCATCTAAAGTGGTTACACTCTTATATAAAAAAATCCACTGAATTCTGTGGTCTTCCTTCTTATTTGCAGCCATAAAACCAAAGAGACTTTAGGCTTCTCTCTTTTTACAGTTTTGATTACTGCAAAATATTGCATTATTTTGACCTACTGAAGACCTAAATACACAAATACTCATACATGTTTACTAAAATTTAAGTTCTGAAAGCATTTTATAAATAATGTCCAGTTTTAATCTTTTTTTCTGTGAATTATACTTCTGCATTTCAGTCTTTTTTGGGGGGGTACAGTTAGGGTAAAAATACATGCATTTATCAAATTGACTAAATTGATGCATTTAACAATCAAATCCGTAACTGAAACATAATTGCCAAGTTAAGTCTGTCTTACATATGAAGTGGTTATTAAGACTGCCATTTGGAACTCCACTCCTAATTTAAGCAGGCATAAACAATAAATGAACTATAATCCCATTAATTAATCACAATCAAAGGAATATATAGTGGATTGTTAATGTTAACAAATTTCCAGATACAATTACAGCTTTTTTTTTTGCAAAATTTGGTCCTGAACGTGTGCTTTATTTCCTTTCAGCCACTGATGAGATGAGTTATGCCCTGTTCCAGATTGTCCTGCTGCTTTGACTAGAAAATGGTCATGCATCATCACTGTATTCTAAAAGCTCAATGATGCTGCCAAAGTAATTCTATTTGCTGCCACCTGAGGCCTTCCATTTCAGCTCCTCTGGTATCCGTTCCTGAGCACTATCTTAGCAACAAGACTTGTACCATGTTCTGCTTAATTAGCTGTCTGCAAGGGAAGCCTGATCTAAACTAATATTTGTCCTCTTAACTAAAGGAAAGGGGTCATCCAGTGATGTTACCAGCACATAAGCTATTGTAGTGAACAGAAATGGATCTTCAAGATATGAGTAAAGCAGTTCCATATATCAGTAACTCACTGTCCACATCAGGAACTGCATGAAATCTAAAACTATGAATAGAACTGCATAAAAGAAGAAGCACATACTTTATTTTCAATGGGTTTAGGTTTCAACTAGTTTTATAAAGCACACTTAAAGCTTCTAATTTTCAGTCATGTTGAACACTTGCAGATATATCTGTTTCCAGTGAAGTCAGGGATGCTTAATGAAAAAGAGCCCTTAGTGAAAATGCAAATACTAGAAGGATAAAAAGTTGCAAACTACTGATCAAGTCTTTACATTTTAATTGGGAAGCGGGGGTGGGAGGGGGGATGGTGGGGAGGTGGAAATCAACATAATAAAAAAATCTACTTCCATGTTTTTTAAATAACTGAATCTACTGGATATTTTTACTGACTGTTATAAATTTAACAGTGCAGCAAACATTTTGGAAGCACTGAAGTTATAGTCACTATGATAACAAACATACTACCAAAAAATAGCATAACTTCATTTTATTAGAAGTTAGGATAAAATATTCTATGATCCTTTTAAAGTAGGTTTACTGATGAAACTAAGTTGTGAGGAGCTGTTGACCCCACTGAAGGCAGAGAGGTCCTGCAGAGAGACCTTGACAAATTAAGAGGTCTGGGTAATCACCAACCATATGAAGTTTGAGAAGGGCAAGTCCCAAATTCTGCACCTGGGTTGGGACAACCCTGGATGTATGGACAGGGTTTTGAATAAATGAAGCAAAATGCATAAAAGGAAAATGGTTTTCACATAGGTACTCAATATTAAATAGGAATATCCTTTCTGAATGAGAAAGTATCTTCCATGACTGGATAACATAGGAACTAACAGTTATACAATTTAGCAGGAGAAATCAGGACCTTCCTATCTTAAAGATTGCACACAAACATTTAGAAGTTGAACTTAAACAAATACAGATATCTGGAACAAGCATTTTGTTTCACCATTGGAAACTGTTGTTGGAAAAGATTAGCAAATAAATATTGGAACATTTACTACATCCATTCTTACAGACCACAACATTATACCAAGACTAAACATGTCAAATCAAGCTTATCGTTTACTTATTTATGAGTGTACCAATTCCCTTATTTTGACACATAATTGAACTCCACTGTTCTTTGCCTGAGTTGAAAATCAGCTTCTATCTCAAGTTAACAACACTGAAATGCAGGAAATCTGAACTTGTGTTCCCCTACAGATAAAAGACTTTCCCAATCTTCTGCTTCCATCATCCTAAAACTCCTTTCGCTGACCCATACACTTTTTTATCACTGTTAGATTTTCAGGCACAGAAGGTATGTGGAAATGACACTACCTGCATTTTCTGAACATTTTGTTCCTTTATACACAAATAAAAGGGACATACACATATTTCAAACTTCTTCCTGTTCTATTGTTCTGTTTCAGAGGGCAATTCTGCTTTGATAATGACAAATCTTATAAAACTTCAGAAGTCCAAGAACACTTCACAGGAGTTCATAATAAAACTCAAGAACAGTGAACTTAGCTTACAAAGATCAAAACTATATAAACCACAGTACTGAATGACATGAACTGGTTTTATTTTCTTGAATTTTTATTAAATACATCAAATAAAGATTCTTAACTGGAAATTAAAACTAGAAGTGAGTATTTGTAGTGCATATACAATGCACTGTGGTAGTTCAGACCTTATTACAAAATGTTATTTTGCCATTTTCATAAATACTGAGACAATATGTTCATAATCACTTCAGCAAACGTCCTGATGTAAAATTTTCTTAACTCACAACTGGGCTTAGAACAATTACAATTAATTCATTATGTAATTACGTATCGGTTTTTTTAAAATTATTAATATAAGAATGAAAAACTTATGTACTTTTAATAGAGAAAAGCTGGTGACAAGCCTTTTCAGAGCTGCATAGCCACAGGATAAGAGGCAATGGCCAGGAGTGAAAACTTCAAGTTTAAACAAGTAAACACTTTTTCCTATGAAGGAGGTGCAGGCATTGCTGACAGAGATTGTGGGACCATAGTAATTAGAGACATTCAAGACACAAATAGACAAGTTCCTGAGCAACCTGATCTATTTAGATCTACTGTGAACAGGAGATTGGATTAGATGACCTCTAGAGGTCCATTCCATCCTCAAGTCTTGCAGAGTTTTACAGCTTCGAACATGTTTTAAATATATATATATCTACATTAAAAATGAGCATACTCACAAACAGAAAATATAGAAGTGCACAGATGTAGTTGGCTAGCCTAGACATAATTTAAAATTTATGCTTAATTAAATTTAATTTGAACTATTGCATGGCAAATGTACTTCTATTCTGTGTCATTTTTTCAAGAAAAAATATATCAAGATAAATTAATAAGAAAAATTTGACATGTTTCAGCACTAATAAATGCTTTTATTTTATAAGAATAAATTAGTGTCTTATGGATGTCTTGATTTAGTTTCTGCATAGTGCATATTCAGAAACAGCAAGTCTTCCATTACTAAATTTATAATTAAATAGCATCTCACTACTGTGCCTTAGAGTGACATCTTACTCTAATTATGAGCTGGAAATTGCGCACAACACAAACTCAGTTTTGTGTTCTTGGTCGCATGAAGGTTTGAAGATATTAAAATGCATCTAGGCTCTTCCTTTATTAATCACAATCTGTAGGCAATAAAGAGCTCAAAAAGGAAGGAAAAAAGGTATTTCCTCTTGCTTTCCACCTTCTAGCAACCTCTGACATGTTTTCTGCCTTGAGCTTTGCCTTGGGCAAAAATAAAGTAACGTGATCTCATACAAACAGTGAATGTAAACCCTCCACTCAATTCTTTTTCATTTTCAAAACGGAAGTATATGCATATTTTTGTTCCCTTCTTCTAGCACAGCTAAGCCATTGCCAAAACCAATGAAGAACATAGTAAAGCACACATATGAGAATAAACCTAATTACTACTTTTTTGCCTCAAAAGAATGCTGACAAGTCAGTAGGATAACAATGCCGTTTTAAAAAACTCTATATCATCCACTTCAAGAAAGAAACTTAAATCTTGCTCAAAAATTTACAAAGATGTATGAAAATCAAATTGCAAGAGGACAGCACAAACTGTCAGAACATTTCCCAAAATGTGCTTACATCATTAAAAAATTTCACATTTATTAACAGTAATTTATATTTACTATCCCATTTTCCCCAACACAAGCAGCAATACATAAATGTTGAATGTACCGAGAACAACGCTGCATTAATCTCCTGCTTAGGTCATGGTCTTATGATTATTTAAATTCAAGAGCAATGCCTGGTTGACAAGGTACTGCAATGCTGCAGGCTACAATCCTCATACAATGCCTAAAGGGTTATTACTGTGGAGAAATTCTACTGAGGACCATGAAAGAGCCTTACCCCTTCCCGAAGACACCTCATTAGCACAGTGTAAGCAGCTGAGGGAACAGCCCAGCATTCCCTAGGGTGCTCCCCTTTTTCCTCCTGAAATGAAGTCAATGGCACAACTGATTAAATCAAAAAATCACAACAATCTCAGTCACATAAAAAATGGGTAGCATGTTCTTAACAAGGTTCATATTATACACATTTCAAATTAACATATGCAATCAAGTATATTAAATTTCAGGACATTATTACTATTTCATGTTATTTCATGTGCAGCACTGAGATTGATATTTTATTAGCTTATTTAAGTAGTCTCCAAAATCCATAACAGAGTTTGTCCTAATATTTCTGCATTTCATCAATTCATTCTAATTCATACAAACACAAAAAAAGTGTCTGTTCTTTCATTCCTCTCAACCATTTTGAGTACTTCAGAGAGATAACTGACTATTAAGAGCAGAAACGTTTGTCTTTAAAATCAAAATTTTTTTTTTTGGTAGGTAAAAAGAAAAAAGTCAACTTTCTTTTGAAAAAAATGCCCAAAGCCATACAAAGAGATACCAAGTATTTAAGAAAATTTACTGTAGGCTATAGCCTTCGGTACACATGAACACTGTTTCAAGATCTTACTGTATATTTCCTTGAAATCACCCTGTTAGGCCAATTCACTACTAGTTGAATAAGGGCTTAATTCTTCCATAACAAGTGAACTTCACGTCCCTCTGTCCCTGCAATAGCCTATTGCAAAATTTTAAATTTAAAAGGGGACACTTGGATGTCACTGAGATTTAACTGCAATAACTTCCATATCCAGGCTAATAACACAGAGCTATTAGAAAGAGGAAAAAATATAGCCTCTTTTGGGAAAGAGAGAAATAATAGGCATTAGATGATGTGAAGATGACAGGCCATGAAATCATGAGAAACTTGTTTTAGTAAGTAGACGACGGATGACAAACAGTAATTTTCTTCAGAAATTACACAATTCCTGAACTCAATTATATTCTCAGATTATTTTTAGCATTCTAATAAACTGGTTTTAATAAAAGGGATAGGATAGGCAAGGTGGGGGCTAATGATGCAGAAATAAATGATACTTTCTAAATTTGCTGATTTCTCTGTCGCTTACAGTAATTCAACATACATACAATATGAACATTTCAGACCTTTAATTAAAGCATGGCACATTAGCATGGAAGATTATTACTGTATTGTCTAGTAAAATTAATTTTCCTTCTTTATTGAAAACAAAACTTTATTTGCCACATATAGCCATAGAGAAAATGAGTCTGTTAAATATCCCATTTGTAAGCTTTTTTTCTGCTAACTTTGTATTAGGATGTATGGGACAATATAAACAGTAATAACAAGAGTGGCTTGACATCCAACAGACACATCAAATCCACTACATTCTATCTCCTCCATCCTATGTGAGTAAGAACGTGCTGACAAGTAATCACCATCTGCCTTCCAAGGTGTTGTGTCTAAGTTTAAGAAAACACAGCCCAAGTTCCAAGAAAGTAAAGGTAGATTACTTTCAAACAGGCAAAAGCAGAATCTTTCCTACCTGGAAGAGGCAGGACAAGACTAAGAGTCAAAACAGAGTTAAAATGATAATCTATGGTGGAACTGGCATGGATCTGCTTCTCATTGTATTCACCTAATTTAGGCAGAAATTCTTTCAAGGTAATTTGTAACCATACATATTAAATGTGATATAAAATAAAAAGGCTTAAGAAACCGTGCAATCCTAAATCTTCCATTTCTCAAACTGATTAAAGACTTTCTGCAAGGTTTAATCTCTATTTAGAAATTTTAAAATGCAAAAGGAGTATGAACCTTAGTACTGTTCTAAATTACATAAACATAACGTACAGCATTTGACACTTAATAAACTTAAATACATCACCAAACACTGGGGAATCTTCCTACTTTTTGCTCACAGCCCATGTTGATTTTGATTAAACTTTAGGTTCTGCACCATAATAACACAAACAACACAAAATTAATAAAAATATTACATAGAACTTGAAAGTTTTCCCCCAAGGCAATCCACTCAAGAGTATGAGAGCATGCTCCCTGAAGTCTGCTCATGCTACTTGTGAATTGCTCTTGGCTTCTGTTTGGAATAAAAATGCAGAGATGGAGTGTAAGATCTTACTTATGAGATCTCATAAGCAAGTACACACACAACATCAGACTTTAGGAATGCACTGGACTGTTACGATTATCTGGACATTTCCCAGAATTTTCTAAGCCAAAGAAGTGCAAACAGTAACCTTATATTTTACCTCATTAATCATCTTGCATCTAAACAGCTGAATTTGATTTGAAATATTTGATAATCTATGATTTACCAAATGTTAACATGAAAAAGAAAGAATCTCTGCCATTATTTAATATAAAAAATGGTGGCTGGACCTAGAAATGCTTCACAAAACCCCAGAGGGAATAAATGAATAAATAAAATCAGACATGCCCTCAAAAACTTACAGCTTAAATGAAAATATTCAGCAGTTTGATAAAACAATCAAGCATGCCAAAGAAAGCACAAAATGGATGGAAACGAAAAAAACCAAGTGTATAGTCCTTAATTAATTAGATGCAGTTATGATTTCTTTTTCTTTATTAGTCAAGTCATAAGGCTTTGCTGTTTAAAGATATAAGTTGGCAATAAACTTTTTGTTTCCATTTATTATACTACCCCTGACTTGCTATATGATCTTGGCAAGGTCATTCAGCACTACTGTTTGACAGTTTAATGAGCTACAAAATGCCTACAATGCTACCGTATTCTGAAGTTAAATACGTATAGAATAGAAAAATGAAAAGTGCTTTTCTTAAAAAAAATTGTATGGTTAGTATTTTCAAGCATACAAATCACACTGATATTTTTAAAATTTTACCAAGACATGGTGTCTTGAGCTCATATGTGTCCAAATATTTGTTCCTACACTCTATTAATTTCTTAGCTATAACATAATGCAACCCATTAATATTTGTGTGTGTGTGTATGTATGACCAACCTTGAAACATGATAGACTTGTCACTCATATGCAAGTTGTAATGCTTCAAACATTATAAAATTCATACACAGACTGAAAAATTTGTCAGGTCACATTTTCAGATGGAAAAAACCTGTACAAATCATTCTGGTGTTATACAACCAGTGTTAACAGAATTGTTCAAGCTATCAGAGTTTAACTTCAAAATAAAATCAAGCCATGCAAAATATTGCCAAATGCAATTTTTAAGTTGGAGTTTTAAGTTCATTTGTTTGATGATAGCAGGTAGAAGTCTTTCCTCCTGAGGAAACCGAGCAAGTATTAAAACATATAAACTGTGACGGTGGATGCATTTTTCAGAACATAATTTCACATTTATAAGTTCTGTGAGAATGTATTTGACAAATACTTTGGCAATTGTCCAACAAAAATAGGACAATGCTTTTTATTCTACAAAAACCAAGGCAACCACTACATCTTGTGGAACATGCAAATGAGCTAGAGGATAAAGAAAATAAAACCTGGAAATTCAGTAGAAAGCCATAATTAAAGCCAAAGTAACAATTCATTTGCCACTTTTGCTCCATTACCAGCTGCCTTGTTAAACTAACATGTCAGCATTCAGAGCTATTAGACGATGCAGATAACACAAAGGCTTCAGAGAAGCCAAGATTATACTTCTTCTGCTTGAAGACACTTTTGTTTCTGTTAAGTAAAAGAGTATTTTATTCTTAGAATATGGAAAAACATATGTGATGGTTTAAAGGATCTGTCAGCTCCAATTCTTAACACTACCAGTATTTCTTTTCTGCAAACAACCTCTGATTACTTTTAATGCAAATCTACTACTTCTAGACTCAAGATTTAAATCAGTTTTAATCAGGAATAAACACAAGTCCATTTGAAATTAGTCAGGATAATTTAATTTCCTTTTCCACTGTGCGGTGAATCCAATCAAGCTACAATAAGATTTAATATGGACTAGAGATATACATACACTAATATATTAATTTATTGACATTATAGACTGTCCTCATACATCCTATTTAATCATCATCTCTAGCTTAGATGTTTGAACCCTTAGATCTGCCACTTGGAAACCAGCAATGTTTATTGTGCTTGATTAAATTCCTTTTATGAAATTAAAATTCTACATTTGAAAAATGCTGTTTAATTAATCCGTGATGAAGTAAATGATTGGACTAGCATGTTTCTTAAAGTAGAATAAGTATTAGAGAAGACAGGATAAGAAATTGTTGACTATACAAATGACTAAGTAATTTGAGTTTTTTGGTCTCATTTTCCATGGGAATTTTTTTCACATTTGCCAAATTTGTAAGGATCACTTGCAGTCTTACCTTGCTGGCTATGAGGTAAAGCAGCTCCCCAAGTGCTGGTAGAAAGCATTGCTTCAATTTGCTGTTTCTGAAGTTCTCTCTGATTAGCTCGGTTAAAAGTGTAATTGCCTAAATTTAAAAAAAAAATCAATCAATAGATCAACTCATGTATTTTGTCAAGGAAAATGTACTGCTAAAGGTAAAAAGCTTTATCTCAAATGCCATCTTACTGATGCACTCCTCACTTACGCTGAAGAGACATTTGCAAGGGATTTAGTAAGCATTGAAGGAAAGAAAAAATAATTATTCCAAAATATTATATATGTAATATGGAGAAAAATGCAATAAGAAATTAGTCAAGGTGACAAATTATCAGCTATCTGTTCTTTCATTTCCCTCAGGACAACAGAAATAGATCTGCCAGGAAAAGAAAAGCCTGCTTGCAGTGTTACTTGTTCCTGTGTTTCTGTCAGAAGATCTGGGAGTTCTCACCACCAGGTTACAAAAAGAACAAACAACAAGAAACCTTTAATGATGTCTTTTGTGTAGATATTATAGCAAAGCATAAGAACTATTTAAGACTTGTCTTCTGATCTCTAAGTTTAAAGGTGCTTAGTGTGTAAGAACTGGACATATAATTGTAGCTTTTTGTATTCCATGAACTGTATGCAAAGCATTTATACATATGCACATGTGTGCATAGATAGATAGACAGATAGATAGATAGATAGATAGATAGATAGATATGTTATTTATAAAAACAAGATGGAAGTAAATTAGAAAATTTGATTCATCTTGTGCAGGTGACATAGTAAGAAATCACTTTCCCATGCAAAAGTATTTGTCAGCAAAGGACTTTTTCTTCTTTGGAGCACCAAGGAGTTTTTATCCCTAACTTCCCTTGTTTTACTTCACCTTCTGACCTTAGCAGCTTGATAACTCCAATCTTTGTACAGCAAAATCATATCAAAACTGGAAATGCAGTCTTCAAATCAAAGCAAAAAGATCTACTAAACAAACTTTGACCTTCTCCCCATTTTTTAAAAGTAGTGCTCTGCTCATTAACTGGTTTTTTAAAATGCTTTCAGAGCATTTCTACAAATTTTATTCAGGAACTTTAATTAGCCTGCCATTCCAGAGAGAGCTTTACTTTCATATTTAAGAAACAAATGTATCAGTAGGTTTCAAAGATTCTAATATGCCATCATGAGAAAGTTGCAGTCAAACTGATTCAAGTGCAACTCTGCACCAAATGATGAACACACAATGACAGCATTTTCACCTTTATTATATTTCCCTTCTACAGCTATACAGAATTACTCTTGCTCTTGTGATGAAATATATTTTGAGAACTTCTTTGACTGTGGAATCTATACCATCAAAAGTACCTTGTCACTGTGGCATTAACAGAGATTACACACACCCAGTTAACATCCCTCAACTTCGCCTCTTTAGACTGAGGGTGAACCCACCATGAGATAGTATTTAACTACACAAAATTGATGAACTATATGATAACACAGGCTGCTGACATATTTCCAGCTAGGGACTAGCTAGGGACATCAAATCATGATGACACCTAACTAACACTTTTTTGTTTTCAGGCAGAACTTGAAGAAAATACAAATCAATTTGTACATCTGCTGTAGAGGATCAAGGCAGTCTGCTCAAAATTATCAGTTTTAATGATAAATCTCAACCAGCAGACAACCCTATATCAATACTAATATTGGTTTGCACCTACAATATTAGTTTTCTCAAAGCCTGGTGAATATATTGGGAAATTTTGATGACACATTATCTAAATATATTTATGTGTGCAGTCCTGCAATTCTCTAAATCCTATATTCTATTAAATAGAACTATGAATTAACCTTTGTGTGTAGTAAATTATATATTCACTGGTACTAAGTTCTGTTTGGCTGCCTTACCACTCAATTGAAGTTTAACAAAACAGTCATTAACATTAAATATACTGGGTAGATTATCCATCTTCTGTTTTGGAGGTTTTTTGTTTGTTTGTCATTAAAATTAAGAATTTAAGATTTAAAATTAATGAAGATTAAATCCAAGAACAATATTTCATATTGGTGAACAGAAATTATTGTTTCTCACTCTCCTCCAAGATTCTAAGACAAGTTATTTTTATTCTGAAGAGATTCTAGTTATTATTTTTATTCTAAAGTGATAAGAAAAGGAAGTAATCATAACCAATTCCTACCCTTTCCTCAAATATGAATGAAAAAAGAGGTAAAACTGAGTTAACAAAATTCACATTAAAAAGTAATTTTCCTTGTTGTGCACTAAAAAAAAAACTTGCCAAAAATCTAGTCCACACTGCAATAAATTCAAGTTTTTATTTAAAAAAAAACTTGTATTAAACAAGAGTGAAGATATGTCTGAAGAAATCTGAGCTGTTAGTGACTGACTTGTGCTAAAATTGTTGCATCTTTGTTAAAGAGAAACAGAAGTAGCATGAAATCCTATAGTTCTTATCTTCATATACTATAATAAATTTCTTCATTAAGGGTTAATTTTGGTAACTGTAAGAAGATCCATAAGAAGAATTAAGTACTATGGCAGAAGGCACTGAGCATGAAATAGTCACCACACATTACAGATGACACTCATAATCTCTTATATATGAGACTTTATTTACCACACTCAGATAATAGCCTAATTTTCTCTAGAGAGCACACAGAGTACAGAATTGCCCTGTGATTTCCCTCCCTTCACTGAACACAATTAAATAATCAAATATTTTACAAGTGCAGGAAATGGGGTTTGCTGACTATGTCACATACTGAACTGGCAGAGGGTCTGTGCCAATAACCTATTTAAGATCTTCTTGTGTCCTCTTGAATGGAAACTATGGAACACGAAGCTGTGATGTACTGTCTGTGTTATAAGCACATTTATATGGAAATACAAATATTTTTATAAAATAAATTTAATGTTATATAATATAAAGTGTTCATAATTTCACAAACACATTTTAAATTACCCAAAACAAGGAAGACAAAACTATTTCCTGCTGTTGACAGGACACTTCTAATCTTGACAAGACTGATTTGCACAAGATTTAAAATATTTTTTCATCCTTTCATAAGGAAAAATATAAGACTTGAAAAAAAATCTGCTTGGACACTTTGATTCAATACTAAGGGGTGGTATAAATTTTAGGTAAAGAAAGTACCAAAGTTTATGTGGGAAAATGCACAACAGAAAGATCATATTTATTTTAACTATGGACTGACAAAGTCTCCTTCTTACCTAGAGTACACTCTTTTTCTTTTCAACCTGCCTATATTTTCCTCTTCATAGAAGTAAATAATAATGAACTGCAAGTCCTACACTGTCTATTAAAAGCATCTTAAACTTAATAAATTACCTATACCTTTTACCCTAGCTGTCAAACTGAGTAGATATAGTATAGTCATAAAAAGAAAAGAAAGAAGAAAATGTCATATCTGGACAGTCGTTGACTTAATTTACAACAATAGTGCGTGGAATTGATCTATTACCTGTGGCAGATTCTCAATCTATTTTGAGCTGTATCCAGAAGTTTCCCTGCCGCTTCAAGAGTCCAGAAGTGAAAATTACAGCATATTCAAAAAAGAAGGTGTTTTATACCTTAAGTAGTAGAACGGCAATGTACAGATTTCCAACATTACTACATCTTTGATCTATTAATATGATTGTCTGCAAGTATTAGTGGAAATTAAAATATCTTTGTAATTCTGCAAACTCTTACAGTGATAAAAGCTGTCTATGTCTCAAGCATAATGGAAATTATATTTTAGTTCATTTTCTTGTGAGTACGCATCATGTAATGTGGGCAAATAATGGCAAAGCAATCTGACTTTCCTCTGAGAAAAGCACTCTTGCTAGGTTGAGAAAGTATGCCATGGTTTTAGTGCCACTAACCAGAAAGGAATCTAGGGTAATATTCAAGTACTCATCTTTAAAAGGATATATGACAAAAAAAAACTATCAGCTTTCTCTGAACTCAAACTGGGGCATGAAGTAAGGAGGACTGAAGAGAAATCTGACTACCAGACTATGGATGTGGTATTAATGCTGTTCAGAATGTAGGGAGAAAAACAACAACAACAACAACATATCGCAACGCCTCTAGAACTCCTCTAGGAAAAAATGTAAGATGGAGGTGTAATGTTTTTCCAGGTGGATACAATGCAAACTTGACTCATTATGAAAACTCATAACTTTTCCATTTTTCTGTAACTGCTGGAGGAAGAGGTCTTAGTAGATGAGTAGTCAAACCAGATGTCATGAGTTCAAAAGGAGATTCAAGCTGCTTTGGAAACAATTCAAGGTCCCAAAGGGATAAAATCAGAAACAAATAGAAGCAATTAACTTATAACTCAGGTACGTTTACCAACAAATCAAAAATGGACGTAAAAGTACTTTTAACAAGTTTTGGAGTTTTGCTTGTGTGCTGGGTTTTATTTTTAAGGAAGAAAAATGTTATTACTTCTCACAGTCTGTCATGACAGACATATGATCACATGAGCTCAGTAGCAGATGTTCATGAATACATCTGATTTCTACCCCACTCTTATGTTTGAAACTTTCTAATCACAAGAAGGACCAGGTAAAAATGTTTGCCTCTAACAGCAAAGAGATTCTGTTTTCAGTTTTGTCAAAGGCAAGCAAAGAAAAAGATTGCTTAGGAGCCTAAAAAGCAAAGATTTCTCCCTTCAAAACTCAAGTCAGTGGAAACCAACTTAAGCTGGTTTACATCTAAAAATGCAAACTGAAACTGGAAATCAGTTGCCACAGAATAAGGGTTGGCAGGACCATCCAAGGAAGGGGTATTTTCCTTTTTTTTTTTTTTTTTTCCTCTCCTCTTGTTTTTACTCTATTCATAAATTGATTTGAAGTTACTCTAAGTCATCTTCTTCCAAGCAGTAGGCCGTTTATCCACTTTTTAGAAACACTGCTGATAACATTCAAAGACCAATGCCCACTGATAAAATATACATGTAGAATATTTTAGATTTATTATTTCTACATATATCTTATATGTATGATTGATTATTTCTACAATATCTCATATTTTAAAAAAAAATTATAGGGGATTTTCCACAAATTTTCTTTGAAAATAGCTCCCTTTGCGTACTGCAAGTTACTTCATTCTGCTCAGTGAAGATGCAAACTGGACAAAACAGCAGTTCTTCCCTAAAGAATTATTTTTAAAATGTGTTTCATACTAAAATAACTTTTTTCCCCCCAGATGATAGCTAAAAGGTCTGGTACTTAGAAGAAAAGCTAGGACTACAACTAATATACAAGTGATCTTGCTTAACACTGAGCCTGGTTTGAGTGCCTTTTAGTGCAGTAATCAGAAGGCAGCAGGAAATTAGGCTTTTCATCTACCACCACTGTGCAATTTCTATCACAAAAACATGATGCAGCCTAATAGTGTCAATCAAGCAAGTGCTTTAGAAGAAAAGGCTGGATTATTTCCTTCAGTTCCTAGCCTATGATATGATCAATTCACAAGTGCAAGACAAATGGAGGTGGAAGAAGTGCTCTCTTTCAGGTTAGTTCTTTAAGGTATGCACTTTGTTGTAAGAACTAAACAGTTCAGTGTACAAATTGTACAACTTCCATAGACACAAAGTTGCTTGGTGTAAAAGAAAATTAAAGTACAAAAAATGTACTAAAACCAAATTCTCAGCTACGTCAAAATCTAATAAAAAAAAAGAACTTACAGCATGCCACAAAGAATTGCAATATTATATGATGTGACTGCAAACATAAACAATATCAGAGTAATGTCAGGAAATATTTAAGGCCTTACACAGATATGTGTCTTCCAAAGCTAATAGAAAAAATAATTTGTTTAATGTCAAGAAGCTTAGGCACGAAATTTTTTCCATGTGGTCTCTCTTGCTCATGGACAGAATGACAACTGCACATTTCTTCTTCTGTTTGTATTTGGTGCTTCTGCTGATACTGTAGCAATGTAAGGAAACCAAATATTTCACATCTTCCACAGGAAAAAAAAATGCTCCTGCTAAGTTACTTTTAACTACAGAAGCTCTATTCCATCTAGTTCACCCAGGCTTTCACCCCTCAAATGCATCTCCAGTGTGTATGACAAATATGACACATATACATATCACTTCCAGACACATAAATATTTATCTGCTGAAGGAAAGGGTCCTTGAGGCACAGATCATCATCCCAAAAATAACAGAATTGTAGAAAAAACTAAAAACAACACAGCAGTTTTACTATCATAAGAACTAAACTGAAAATAACTATAAACATATTTACTGGTACCAGCACTGATATAATTTTAATGGAAAAATGTACTATTTCACCCATCAAAGAAAATAGACTAAATTTAATGGACTATGAAAACAGTGTCAATTAAATATCTTTAGAATGGTAGAGTCCTTGCTTCAGTCAGGCAATTAGTTTAAGAAAATTGCAAAAAGTGATTTAATCCTGCAATCAGCAACGTATGTTTTCTCCTTCCTAGGTGAAAATTTCCTTGTTTTCTACTACCAGCCTGCTTTGGACTTCAAACATAAAGCAAGCCAAATTAATTGGATTGAGAAAAATATTTATTTGAGAGAAGAAAAAGAAGGCTATTCAGTTATGATAAAAGGTCTTAATATTTTCTCCAATAATCCAGAATTGCCATGCTGATATATTCACTGTTAATTTAATTCTATTTCTATTTTCTGTTTATTAATTCAGAAGGACTTTTCTCAAACACACCATGAGTTTCTGTTAATTTACCTGAGAAATGTCAATTTTTCATTTGTTTTCCTGCCACGTGCCCCAGGCAAGTATGCAAGTTATAATTCAATGAACCAGGATGTTGAAAATAAATGGAATTTATTATATAGGTTGAAAGTTTACTAGAAGTCACTCAAAAACTTAAATGGAAACCCTCTCACTGTTACCAAAGTATTAAGTGACAATCCTGATTATATCAGAAAGATAACTGTAAAGTTTTAAGCGAGTTACAAAATATGTGTGTATATGAACATGTGTAAATACTCACATACACATACTCTCCTACAGATTCTATCTCCTGACTACAGATTTTTTTAAATTCGGGTGGGTTTTGTTCCATGTTGGTTTTTTTTCTAGGTAAGACATATCAGATCAAAGCAAGGAAAGGGCCTTGGAGAAAACAAGGATACACTAAAATTATAATAATTCTTATAAAGTCATTGTACAATAAAACAATATTAAAACTAAATAGGTGTGGAATAAATGGCCAAATCAAACCATTTTTACTTGAAATCACTACAATATGAGCAGACATAACAGGCTTAGAAACAGGAGTTATCAGAGAGTTAAGCAAGGAAATTGACTTAGAATTTGCTTTCTGTAAGAATTTGACAACAAACTGTAGACCTTGAGCAATGTAGACACAATGAGCAGGCTAGAGTATGTATAAGAGTTACAGGTCATAAAACTACACCTGTAATACAGCTGCTTTCCAGCTGTGGAAAACAACCACTAAATTGCACTTTAATAAAAAGTCAGAAATTAAAAGGCTCAAATTACATGGAGTTTCAGTTTGGATGAAAACAGAAATCTGGATATTTCACCACTTTGACAGAGGAATCAAAGCTCAGTATTATGGAGATATTCTGATATGCTGTCATACTTCACGGGCTCTGTAATTTATTAATTTGGCCATGGAATATATTTAGCCAAAGGCTTTGCAAAGAAGCTCGCAGTGTGAAGGCTGCACGAGGCTCTCTGAACCCTTTAAATACTCAGTAGAGCAGTGAATCAAGATCTGTTAAAAGACAGGCACAACTGCCCAGGCCATAGGGTGAGACTGATATTGCCATTTAGCAAATTTGAGAAAGGTAAGGAAAAGGACTAGATTTTGCCACCAAAAAGGCCAGACAGAGAACAACTCCAGGGTAGTGTCCTTCCAGACAGAGAAGGACACTGCTCCCTGACATGGAGGCAAACTGTTAAGTTGCTGTATCATCTCTTAGTAAAACAATAGACTGAGTCCTAAATGTCACATCAGAGTGGCTGCATCCTAGGTGGCAGAGAGCCCAGTATGTTCTCAGAAAGTGAAGGACAATAGCTTCTGTTAATAAATACAACAAATTAGATATACATCAAAACAAGCCTTCCTAACTATGGGAGAATTTTTTTCCTGTAAGATGAAGAACAGAATCCTGGAAAGAAGGGGTTTTTTTCACAGAATTTTCATAACCAGTTTTAAAATCTAAATACAAAAATAAAACTTTAAAGTTCAGGTATTTTCCTAAGATAACTAGCAATAAATAAGAGGAAATTATGTTTCAGATTTATAAAGGGCAATTCCATGGAGGAAAAAATTATATTAAGTCAGGAAAAAATATATGACCTATTAAAATCTTTTATTGCACCTGCACAATAGAAGAAATTGCACATAAAATGTCTTCATCTGCAGTTATACAAGAGATCAATTCCCCTATTGTGTTCTAAGATCAGTGTCATTTTTTCTAATCAATGCAATATGCTCCTTAAAAATACTTAACTGGAAATAGATCAATAGATATAAATATTCATTTATTCTAATTTTTTCTAGTATGACCTACATACTCAAATACATCAGCAGAATAAAGATAGTACATAGTTCCACGCTTCCCTAGTCTGTAAAACAGTAGTTTACTTGCATTTTATTTTGTCTTTTAGTGACCTCTGGTGGTTATATTCAAAGGAAACTGTTGTTCCCTCCTTGCTTGAAAAAAAGAACTTAAAAAAACCCCAAAACATTAATTTTTCAAAGACAAATAAATTAAAGGCTTTTGGCATGCATTATATGAAAATTTACTTTGGCCTGTAAAATGAGGTTGAGGTTTCTTTTCTTTCCTAAAGTTTTTCTGCCTCTTTAGAGATTAATGCTACTACTATTTATAAAACCATTTTCACAACAACAACAAAAATGTAATGGTACAGATTCAACCTCAAGGATAGAGAAACTATCCTTAAATAAATGTCTAAGTGGGTAGAAGGCAGTAGTGGGTAGAAATAAAGAGTTAGCTTTTTAATATGCAAGGGCCAGCAGCGTCAACCTGCATGAGTCTCTACCGGGTCCTGTGCTGCTTTGAAAGTACAAAAGAGATCACAAGTAAGTGATGACTGTATAATGAGGTAACAAAAAAAACTGCAAAGGGGCCATGACTGAGTGATAACAACTGGAAAGAAAGCTTGATATAAATAGCACGGTACATATATGGAGCAAAAATAATTCCAGAATCGCATATTCACAAGCTCTCAATTGCCTTTTCACACTTGGGAACAAATTTAGGAGCGAAAGAAGATCACTTCTATTTAATAGGTCAAAAAATCAAGCAGTTATCAAATCAAATTAGAATGTGCTAGGAATGGAAGAGGAAAGAAAACACAAAAAACCCTACCAAGAGACAGATCTCCTATATCTTCAGACTGTAAGACCTGGATCACAGAGTGTCATTTTAGATTATGTTGTTCAGCTCAAGACATTTGATTCTGACATTTCCTAAATCACAACAGGCGCCAATAAACTTTACCTGGAGCATCAGGTGGCTCATATGAGAGGATAAATTACAGCATTATATTTAATTCTGTATATAATGCTGATAGAAAGGTTTGCTTTGTGGTGGGGTTTTTAAAGGATCATACACTATAAAATAGCTGACAGTTAACAAGAATGCTCAACCAATCCGCAGATTCCTCTGAAGGGAGCAGAGGGGAATACATCTCTAGATGAGAAATTCCTAAATGACTCCCTCCTATTTTTCCTAGAAATGAACTATTGAGTTTTGTGTACTGCCTACAGTTGTTTGATTTTACATTATATATGCAAAAATAAATTTGAACACATGAAAATATTAGAATTCAATGTTTTTTCCCCTCATTCTAATTTTGTGAAAGCAATAAAATATGTTTTTGTTCAGAGATATTACTTTGAGAGAAAAAAAATTGGAATGAATGTCATTAAATAAAACACAGTAGATGCATTTTTAACTCAGACCTGTTAATTTTTTAAAAATTCCTTATTTTCGCAATTAATATATATAAAAACTAATTTTAACAAACATAAAAATGGGGCCAGGAAGTTAAAATGAAAGTTAATTTTCCATTCTAGTCCTTCAGTTTAAATGTCACTGGTCTTGGATTTAACTTGGTTCCTGATGTATATACATGATACTTCTAAAAATGCTAAATTCCTTTTGTGAATGACTTATACGTTCAAATAAAAAAGCACTGGAAACATTTTGAACAAAATAATATTACAGGTCAATGTATAACTGTGGCAGCAACTCTCTGGCCACAGAGAGCAGCAGGCACAACCTTCCCAGGCATTGTCCTGGGGAAGGCTATGAGAAGATCAGAGAAAAGAATGATGAAAGAATGATTCTTATCTTCACTTGCTGCACCTGTTGTTGTGAACATGTGGAATGTGTTGTGGAGATTTGTTTACCAAAGGGTGGTTTCTCAACTGGCCAATGGCGATGGTGTTTAGATGGAAGGACCAATTGGGTCTACCTGTATCATGACTGTCTGTAAGGGAGATGGGTTTCTTAATAAGTACAGAGTAATAAAGTGATTGATCAGCCTTCTGGGGATCATGGAGTCAATGCCAATTACTACCCAGATGGGGGACTGCGGCGACATATAACTACTTCAATCTATTGCTTTTAAGTACAAAAGCTGACTCGGATACGTGTTTTCTGATGGAAACTAGGAAGCTATGGAAATATGTTTAGCTATTGCTATGTTTAGCTATTGCTAAACATATTACTGCTAACCACCTGAATAAACACCTGAAGCCAAAAGCCATATGGACATCTCAAAATTACTTTTGAGTATTTTAACTTTAAAAAGTTAAATATCAGAAAAAATCTGCCACGTAAAAGTGCATACTTAAATTATGACCTGGAATTCAATTGCTGTGAAACTGTCAGTATTAAAAGACTTTTACCAAACTTCAGTGACTGTAATATAGGGACTTTGGCCCCACTTTGGAACTTCACAAAACAAACAGCAAACACTAGGTAACAATAATAATATTTTGAGTTCAGCTTTCACTACAGAATGGCAACATTAATGGCAACATAGGAGGATAATCACAATCATTTCTAATATTCATTAAGAAGAAACCAGAGGTACCTAAACCAGCGAAAACTTCTTTAGCGGCATTTCCAAAAGAGTCAGGTATTAACTCCTAATTGTATTTTCCTGCACCAAATCTGCACAGCACACAGGCATATTTACAGCTTGTGTTTAGCAGTTTGGGTCTTACATTCAAACACCCACTAAACTGAAGTTCTGGCTTCACCTTATGAAGAAATAATGTCACATTCACACTTGAAACAGACATTAAATGCACATTCTGTCAAGATTTTGCAACCTGTGTGCATATGTCACATGCAAGAAAAGGACAGTAAGACACTTCATCTAACCAGTCTCCTGTTTAAGTCAACTACTGACCATGTAATATCAAACAAGAACTAAAAATGCTTTTCTTCTCCAAACAAAATTACTTCCCCTTCGTTACACACATTCTTCAAGAACTGTGAGAAACCTCAAATTAATCCCATGTCAATAAATTCTTTTTTGAAAAAAAAACTCTAAGAATAGTTGTACTATTTTATACTAATTACAATAATTACATTTCAGGATAACCAAATGTGTCAACAGTTTCTTTTTCCACATGCACAAAAGTATGACTGTGACTACTTGATTTTATGAAAAGGAGAGAAAAATGCTACTTTTATCACTGGGTAGTAAAGTTTTATCACAGGTTAGTAAAGATTAGAACCACAACTGCATAGAATAAGCTTGTAAATTTATACATTTAATTAACTGATTATATTACACTTTACACATATGAGTTAAAAATAAAGCAGGGGTCAACACAAAATACACTGTGAAAGTTTCTGATGAGAATAATAAAAGCATTAAAAAACTCCCTGCTGGGAAAAAAAAGGAAAGTTACCTCAGAAACAGGTACATTTTCTTCAAGTTCAGATGTGTGTGATGCCAGTAAACCAATCACTCGAGCAATGTTTGCACGTCTGTGTATCAAATAAATATTTTGTAGATTCAGGAAATATATTTATAAAATACTACAAAAACAATTATATCTTGTTTATATTCTACACAGGTTGCTAAGGGCAGAAAAATTTGACATCCTATTTACAGCTCAGATTTTTTTCTTACTTCTGTTTTCTTTGTATCAACAAGTTATTTCAGTGTTTCAGCCCAATTTAGCAGGAAATATATGCATAAAGACATTTCTTTTCTCTGGCTCTGAAGTGTGAAGCTTCATTAGTTTGTTAGGATTACTAAAGTCATGTTCATGTTCAGTTTTTATATAATACAGAAAACCCCTACAGATAATTTAGACTTTTCAGGACAGCTGACAAAACAGAAATTAAACCTGCATCAGCAAATCAGTTTTCAATGTTTCATTAACATGGAAAAAATTGGAATAATAAAATCAACGTTTATGAAAAAAACAGCAGAGGGCACTATCACATTGAACTATTCCTGACAGGTATTGGGGAAAAGAGAGTTACTATTATAGTTCTTTTACTCTCTTGTGGTATGGAGTTATTCTATTCAGTGATTTTAAGTAACTCTACTTGATACACTAAGTTCTATGTTATCTACATAAAATTTTAGAGATTTTTTATAATCTTTGGTGCTGTAGAATTAATATATTAATTCAATGCTGTAAAAATTCCATTTTATATCATCATACACCCAAGCCAGATACCACAGCAGTCTGACAGGCTAAAAAACTCCTCAAATAACCTGTTAACAAATATCTTTAATAAAATTCAGTGACAAGTCTGTATTTGAACATTTTAATTTAAAATAGTTGTTACTTACATATCCCAGTTGGCAGCTGTACGCAACTGCTGTATCAATATAGGAAACTATAGTTTAAAGAAGACAAATAAACCTCAGTGAATTTCAATGATCTGATAGCTCCAAATGATAAACAAGAAATCAAAGTATCAGTAATTTCATAAAAATGTATTTGGATAACATTTGCTAAGAGAATTTTTTTGCTAAGAGAATTATCACAGACAAATACTGCAGATACTGTGCAAACACTGATTAAAGAAATAAAAATAAAAAAGCCCAAATGGAAAAATATTAATATTTTTCTATATTTTTGCCTTAAACTAAACTATTAAACATGTACCTGAATGTCAGAATTTTTTTTAATTCTGAATAATACTATTTAGAGAAAAAAAGTCTTATTCTTTCACTTACAAGCACAGAGATCATCGTATAGTTATTTTAAAACAAATTATCTATTTTTTATTATTTTATTATTATTATGTTTAATTATTATTTATTTTTAAACACATTATTAATCATAAAACAAATATTAAATTATTTTGTGAGTCTGTACCAAAGTAGTTGGCAAATACCAGAATAATGAATGTTAACATAAATAATCAGATATTTAAGAACCAAACTGCATAATTACTAACTAATTTCTAAAATGTTCTGTTAATTGACTATTCAGTTACTGGATTATTGCTCCCCTTCCTCCAAATACTCCAGTGATAACAGAATACATCTTCCATGCTATGGCATAAGACCTACCACTGCTTCCAACCTAAATGCTCTTCATCCAGATTTCTGGTAGTGCAATTTTGCCTTTAGTATCTTATATCCAACAATAACACGTCTGAGCTTTTAACTTAGGTACCTTACTACAAATGTAAGAGAGCAAAGTAGTTTACTTCCTATTAAAAAAAACGAAAAGTGCTCATCCTAGGGTAGCTTCTGTAATATCTTTACATAAGGATAGGGGGGAAATAAGTATGTTTCTCTTCCGCACACGCAAGACTGGAAGAAATATGTTAAATCACTGTGGAGCATATTAGTAAAATTGTTTGTCTGGTAGAAAATGGTTTTTGAAACGTGAAACCCCAAAACAGATCCTTCAGAGAGCATGGTCACTCTTTGATGGCCAGTTTACTTAAAATTTTACTGCCAGTTCTTTAGAAAGCTTTCTTGCTATTCTTTACAGACATATGACAAAATAAATTAATTTAATAATTCATGCATGAACTCTTTACAGTATCCTCTGCCACTTAATGATTTACAAAGACTAACTTTTCATTATAAATTTTTTTACACTCTTTATAAAGGTTACTTTTTACCCCAACATTTTCCTTAACACAACAAAACTATATGTAAATGTATGTGAAATCTAAGACAAAGAATTAGCTTTCCTCAGCTCTTTTGAAAAACCTAACATGTAATTTTTTGATTTTTTGGGTTTTTTTTACTTTAATCAACATCATATTTTTATCAGTACACCACTGATTTTTTCAAATATAACTAAAAGCAGCTAATTTTTGATACAACGGCAACTATGTAAACCATGCTGATTACTTCAAAGCTTTATTACTTACAAGCTGAGAGCTAATTAGCCTGTTTGCAATCTCCTTGTGGACAACCAAAGTGCACAGATAGTACAGTAAGTTCAGTTTAGAACGTGCTGCTCCTGTATTCTTCTCGCTGGATTCAAGCAGGGAACACACTCTTTTCACAAAGTTATTCCAGTCCACATCTTTCATAGAGGACAACTTCTCAACTAACCATGAGAGAAGAACAAATAGTTAAAGACAGTGGATCTTTAATAGAGCTTCAGCACGCTGCTAAGTAAGATCACCATGAATAAGCAAGTTCCAAAGTTTGAATCTAATTATAATTTTAGGACTTAAAATACTAAATGTTAGAATTCATGTCTGAAGATAACAGAAATCAAAAAGGAAGCAAGAAGAGAAATAAAGGATAAAAATTCAGCAACTAAAGCCTCAAAATAGTTTTGAAAGAGTAAACCTGCTAAGTCCTTCATTTAATAAACATTTATTGGCATTATATTTAGGAAAGGTAGCAGTTGTCCTTCATTATTACTAATTCTTAATAAGTAAGTGCAGTTTCCTGTAAGCAAATTTGAGGCAAAACCTAGCGAAAATCAGTGAAATCTGCTCACAATAAATAAACTGAAAGCACATATAATCACTCCTTCAGGTAGGTATCCACCTATCTAAGCCTTAGCAAATGAGGACATGGATGACTTCTGAAAGAGCACAAAGAAATCAAGTCACATGAACAATTAAGATATACCCCATGGTTCAATTCATTGACCACTGCACATGAATTGAGATTTTTTTCAGACTTCCTTATCAGTCTCAACAGTTAACTTCAATCTAGCAGCCACACATTCCCTCTGTTTTGGTAGTTATTTATTAATAACTTACCTGATACGCTCCAGTATAGACTATTTAAAAGCATGTTTTCCGACTTTTAACCCAGTCTACACCTAAGTAACACCTTCTAATGCAGGTAAATATACATTAGCAGAGGTGAAAACAGGTTTGGTTTTCAGGTATTCATTTAAATTTTTTCATATTGTCTTTAATCCTTACTGACAAGCACTCAAATTCAGTATCTTCAAAAAAAATCAGAATGTTATCCAGAAGAAAGCTACAATTCTGAAAGCATTACAACCATAAAAAATGATGAGTTAAACATACCAGAACATCAGTGTGATAACTACTTAAAGGTAATATGAAACATAATATTCTCCTTTCACAGTGGAATCTGATCATTTTTTGATGACCAAATTAAAAGTATTTTTGGTTACAGTATTGACTGGGAGATTGAGGGATGTTGTGTTCCTTTCCATATATAAAATTTCTTCTACAAATTAACTCTTCAAAATACGTACTCTATAGAAAGGAAAGATGAACTCTTATGCCTAGGAAGAGGAGCTATGTGAATTCTAGAAGGGCTACATGTCTGGCTGATGTCCCTCTTCAAGCACAGTTCAGTATTTTTCTTAAAAAGACTAGAGCAAATGTTCCAAGGGAACAATTGTTACGGTCATGACAATGAGCTGACTAGTTTTCAGAAATATTTCTAGACATTGAAAATTAACAACAAAAATACAAACCCCAAACAACTTCACATTATCCTTTTGGGCATGAGTGCCACAACATTCTGTGATTAAAGGTGGGACTGGCAAGGCTGCCTAGAATTGTGGCTGATCAACACTGCACATTTTAAGATCTTGTTGCCACTTGCTCGTCTGCATTTGTCAAATTGTAATATATTCGGTTGAATATTTCAGTTTAAATCTCTCAGCTGAAGAAAAATATCCTGGTTTTCCCACACTAAACACTGATGACTGCCTCATGGCAAAAGTTTTGATCATGGCCTTGTAACTCAAGAAAGCAGAAGAGAAAGGAATATAATTTAAGAGTTTGTACTTGCAAAGGCTACTCAAAATTGGTCTAGCTAAAAACATTGCATACACAACAATACTTTCAGAGTAATGAAGAGTTCTGAAACTGTGACCATGTATAATCTACAAGGGGAGGCTACAGGTCTTGAAATAACGAGCTACAGCAGCACATGCAGAGCTTGTTAGAACCTTCAGCAGATCCATACCTGAATGTGCTGGTATATGTAAAGTTTTCGGGTCAAATCTAACTGGTACTTGCTTCATTATCTGGAAAAAAACCCAAACATATCACAACTAGTTTTAATACATTCCTAGAAAATCTCTAAGTAGTTGAACGTGAGAATACAAACATGCAAAATTTGCACAGGATGGGTGTACATGCTACTGCTCATTACTGAGGAATTTTCCATTGTTTTCTGGTATGTATTTTCTTCCAAGCAAATATCTGAGATTTAACTCTATGTTTTTATATAACTATATTGCTAGTATTTCCATTTAAGTGATTTTTTTAAAAGGGATTACAAAATCAGAGGATTTTTTCAGTTTACATTTTTATCTTACTTGTACGCAAGAAAAATACTTGCATTTGGGTTTCAAAAGCTACGAAAAGGAACTATGCAGATGACAGCTCACAAAATGTTTTAGCAATTTATTTCTGTACAGTACATACATGTATACACTAAACCACTCATGAATATAAAAAGTCATATTATCAACAGCTAATTGTTCACAAGGTATAGGGATTTTTTTGCCTGCAAAACCATCATTTTCTTGTAGATCATGAAATTGGATGAGTTCTCAGTAATTGAACATTTGAGTGTGATTTTCATATCTTTATTAAAAGATCTTAAAAAGGCAACTGTGTAATGGAATTCAGGCTTTGACAGAAGAAGTCTAAGCTAAAGTAGAGAGCTATTTTCTTAAAAAGGTCTTCAATTCCACAGATCTGCAGAACACAGGGAAATTTTACAATTTAAGCTGACATTTCAGCTCTTGAAATTCTGCCAGCATCTAGCAAATCCCTTTCCAGGAGATTAAATTGCAAGCTCTTCAGATTTACCAGGTGTCAGTATCATCTTTAAGTCTGAAAAGCAGACTACAGAGTCATCACCAAGCAGGCAGTGACTCTGATTGCATGTCCTTGGAACTCAGTGGGCTATTTTGCACTAATTCTGAGTCTGGCACTGCATGGTAAGGAGATTAGTCTACATGTGCACATCAGTATGTGCACCTACCCCTAATCTCATCTCTTGTAGTAAGAAGAGAAGCAGTGAAGGACTAGGGCTTTGTGTCAGCGTCCCGAGACAGACTGAGAAATTAACAGTGGTAGCAGTCAAACATATAATTACCTTTAAAAGTCTCCACTAGGAACAATGTCTCTCACCCCAAACATATTAAAAGAATATTACTTGCTAGTTACTTATCTAGCTATGTAAGATTGTTAGTTTTTGGCAAGTGTTAAGAAATCCATTAAAACAAACCAAAAGAATTGTTAATACTAAAGCAATACAGCAACTAAAACCTGTAAGACATTCCTAATGAGCTTATATGCTCACTTCCAAGGAAAAATCTTGCATTCCCCACATCAACAATTTACTGAGTAAAGTTGTTAAGACTGCTTCATTTTTTCTGGCACAGAAACGAAAGGAAAAAGGGGCTCTTGCCTATCATTCTTTCTACTAATACATCTACCTATCAATACACATTACATTGCCATTGCAGTGCAGAGCAATGATTCTTATTTTTTTGCTCTTTACAGTCAAACCTAAGTGTGGATTCCCTGCTCAGGAGACTTCTTACAAACTATCAGCACATTAGAATCCGTACAACAGAAATAAGATGGACATTTCTTGCAACTTCAGGTGTTCTTTAAGAGGGAAAATAAATTTATGTTGAATAGAAACATTATCACACTAAAGAGTAACAAATGTTATTCTGTAATTGTCTAACTTCTAATCTAGAAGGCTTCATAGATGGCTTTGTTTAGAGTATAACAATCCAAAGTTTTGTGTTCATTTAAGTAACAGATATCAAGGCAAGTTATCAGAAAACAAATCTACAAAATCACTGAACACAACATTTAGCAGCTTCTATTTCTTGTAAGATATTATTTAATACTATTATTCAATCCCAAAATAACTCATTCCTCCAAATAAGCAACACAATAGGATTATAAAGACTGCCAAAAAATTGTATGAGATCTAGCCAGATAACTGGGTGGAACTGCTTTAAAATGCGAACTATAAAATACAGGAAAGGAGTTTCACCCTGATTAAAAATTTATCTGCAAAAATAGTCTCAACCACAAATTCCTGAACTGGATATTTTATTCTGATATACCTTTGCATTGTCAATGATTGGTGTCACGACAAGATCAGATTCAGTGTAAATGAGCTCTTTCAATTTTGACTCCATATCCTGCTGACTTGAGCACACATTTTCAGCCTAGAAGAAGAACAAAGTTTTTTTAAAAACTGTTTTGTACCAAAAAAGTTAATCATGTTTATTCACAAAATATTTCATTTCAACATTATACCAAGCTGTCTGGCCATGGAAACATATTCTAACTTGCTTTTTATTTACATAATAGCAGGTAGGACCAACTACAAATTATGATAAGAGAAACATATTGGAAGAAAAAGCATTAGGTCAAAATGTAGACTGAGAAGAAAGAAGACAACTTGTCTTGTATGCACTAGGGTAAAAAAAAAAGGACACTAAGAATCTTGCTTAACTTCCAGCTCTGAAATTCTGCAAATATTTTTTCAAACAACTTGCACACTTAATAATGGAAGGATGCAAAAGAAAGTTAACTTTGCCACAGACTTCAGGCTAATATTCTAACTGTAGAGATACCATCATCCCTCAATATAAACTTTTTACTCACTTTTTTCAACCACGAATCTCCTTGTGAAGAATTTTTGATTGGGACAGTAGCAGCATCACATACTTCTACTGCAGAGTTAGTTCTAGGTGTGGGACGAGAACTTCAACAAAATAAAGAAAAACATAATTAAAAACAATAAAGACTACCGATTAAGCTTCATTGCAAACTACTTTTTTGTTGCTCTTTTGGAACATTCATGTCATATAGCAAAATTTCAAAGCAGACTAACATAAATTACACTATGTTCTGCCTGATCCATTAACTAAACACCAATTTTCTGTCTTAAAATGTGTTCTGACAAGGTTAGGATTTCTTTGCTGGTTAGAAAAGGAAAAATGATATTTTGTTGTAATTATTAAGTGAATGTAATTTGATTATTTTCTCAGCCATAATGACTGTACAAACGGGAGCTAAACCATTATTGTCTTAACTCCTAATAAAAGAAACATACAAAGCAAATTAACTTGACAAAAACTTGCCATTTATTTTATGCTATTATCTTCTGACACCCAAATTTTGGCTAAGTAATGGGAATTAAAAACTGCCTAATTTTTGTGTATCATTGTGAACTGGGTTTACCTTTTGCTTTTCCTTTTTAAAATCTTGTCTGCTAATTAGAAAATGAGGAAAGGAAAGACCAGAATACTGCAAAGGTGCAATTGTCATAATGCTGCTAGTGAATTTGGGGTTTATAGTACACAATAATTTAAATTAAAACATTTTAAACCATGATTGGCAGGCCTGGAAATAGTTAAATCCACAACTTCAAAGGAACATGTTTTCTGGATTAGCAGAAAGTAATAGACACATTTAGTTGTAAATCAGATTTCTTTATTAGAAAAAACAACTAAACTAAAAATACAAATACCAAACAAAATTAAAGACCCTCAGAAAATCAGTGATCAAATTATTAACATAACTGTTCTCATCTTCCATCTATTTTCAACAGAAATTTAAATTTAAAGGGAACAATGAAGGAATGCTAAAATATTATCTACATAAAAACATATGAAATATTGGTAAACACATGAAATTTATGATAAAAAATGTATAAGGATATGCTTGGAATTATAGTTCAGAAACAAAAACAATCCCATGATTTCTAGCCAGGAGGCTGGACAAATGATTCTAAGTTGACACATGCTTCCAAACATATAGATTTGTTAAACATATTTTTTTTCAAATCAATTCAACTAATTTGCTTTTATATATGTTTAAGATACAGATAATAGTACCTATTTTTTCAGTTCTCAGATGATTTCTCAGTTTAAAACAAGAGATTGCTGAATCAAACTACTTAAAATGAATGAGATCTATTCCATTTGCACAAGTAGAAGAAGCCATTACTGTTAAAAGCTGATTAACCACTCCAGCAGCTAATTAAATTCTGATGCCAAGTGCCAGGTAAGAAAGTTTCTTTCATTTCAATGTTCTAATACTTTACTAGACATTACATACACTGCTTTCAGAAGTTATATCATCGAAGCTAAGAGAATTTCAGAACAGATTTTTAAAAATTTGTTTGCATTACATTTCAGATTTTATATTTAATGTAACTATAAATAAATTAAATTGCTAAAAAATATTATTTGGATCACATTTTTAATACCATTGTAGCCTGCCTACTGAGCAGCTTGCTAAATCAAATGCTACTTGAAATTACTAACGATATATGTTTAGCTGTGATGATAAAAGTTATAAGTGAGATGATAATTAATACTTTATTAAAACCAACTGAAGTAACTTTTGTACACAGTATGATGTACAAAAGCCCTATTTCAGGACACACAAAAAGCTTAAAAGAATATTTTCAAACTGGAATATTTCTGCTTGATGTTGACAAGAAAAGTATTTCACTAGACAATCCTCTTGGCTTGAAAGCTAGTACAAAGTTTCAGAATCAGGCCTCAACTAAAACAAATCACTGTTAAATCAATCATTGTTTTTTACTTAATACACTCGTAGTCCTTAATAGACTCTTACTAACACCTTGCAATGAAAAGCTGCAGGAAGAATTTATTAACAGATGATACATTGAATGCTTATTCTTATGCATTTTAAGCAATTGTACTCCGAGACAGAGACAGAGAGAGAGAGAGAGGGAGAGAGAGAGAGAAAGAGAAAGAGAAAGAGAGAGAGAAAGAGAGAGAGAAAGAGAGAGAGAAAGAGAGAGATCTAAACAAATTTTAGATCAGAGCTTTCTGTTTGGACAGACAGTTAAGTAATCAAAAGTTTACTTCCAAAAATTAGAATAATAAAGTCATATAAACTTTAACTACACACACTGCTTTTCACAGCTCTTCAAATGTATTTTAGTATTTATTAACTGGTAATAGAAAATTTAAAAGGCAACACAGACATTGTGTTACAGTCATAATAATAAAATATTTCAAGAGACAAAAACCAACACCAAACATACAGGATTACAAGGAGGTTTTCATACCTGAGAAGAAATATGGATTCATTTGATTCACCATCAACTACACTTTTGGGCCGCAATTCAGTCTGAGTTTCTACCGAAAAGAGAACACAAACTTGCATTCAGAGGTTAAAATCAGATAAAACATAGGGAGTAAATATATTGGTAGGATTGATAAAATAGCTTAAAAAATAACATAATGAGCAACATTACCTATTTTGAAAGAATTGCATGGTGGTTTAAGACCTGCCCTTGAAGATGACGGGTTATCTGTATTTTCATGATCATCCACTGACTCTTTGGCACTACAAAAAACTGATGACTCTGTGTCTTCTCTGCTGTTTAATAAATGATATTAATTACAGATTTTAAAAAAAGAGGATTGATTATTAAAAGAACATTATTATATCCATTATCTGTTGCAATTGTTAGCATACAGTTTAGCTGTCATTCCCTAGAATTATATACTCTTTAAATATGTGTTGCACACACCTTTTATATTGGTAATGACAATGATGAAAAATAAGTTTACAGCAAATAACTTTAATATATATATATATATAAAAATAAATATATAAAAATATATATATATAATAAAATATTAAAAATTCTATCATTAGAACTTAAATGAAAGACATTAAAAAAGTTAAATTATTACCCCATAATACAAGAGATACCAAAGAAATACTAAAAGCATTACAGACATTTTAACCTTCACAGGAAAAAGTCACAAGATACCTATCACCTGTAATGAAGTCTGTAGCCAAGATTAAAACCACGTTTTTGTGTGTGTAATGATTTACTGTCACACTTGAATGCAATTTTATTCGTTTTGGTTGTTTGGGCATTTTTTAACATGTCCTTGTATTATTCACATGGAACTGGGTCAGAAAACTTTAATGAAGGCTCTCCAGGATATCAAATATTAATCCAACCCACACTGTGAAGAAAATAGATACATAGGCCTCACAGCTGGAAGAGAGAGTATTGAGCTTCCTTGCATGTCAAGCCAATGTTTTAGATTTGTCATATTTGTCAGTTAGTGCATACATCACCAGATATTTCAGAGGCCTTAGAAAAACCTCAAGAGTATGGTCAAATAGCCCAATATTTCTAGAAGATCAAGGTTCTCTCTGAAAATTCCCCAAAATTAGCACTATCAGGATGTTGACGTAAATCTTGCTAAATTTTTTAATAAAACCTTAGTTCACAATATAAACTTTAAATACTAAAATTTTTTGCAAGTGAAAGCAGTAATAAAACTAGAAGACGAAAAGCTGTATCTCAAACTGTAAGAAACATTAATAACAAAAATACTGCAGCACTGGTACCTGAAATAGGTATTAAATAACATGAGAGAAAATTTTGAAGTAGGTATAAAAAAAACCACTCAGAATTCTAAAAATATTTTGACATTAGTTCCCCAGATTGGAACCTGAAGTATCTTTCAAACATTTATAGCAAAATTTAATAAAAAACAATGCTAAATGTCCTAATTCAAAATAAAAAACAAATAAAGCAGCAAGGTAACAGAAGTCTAGAAGAAAACTAACTTTTTAATACATAAAAACCATTTGCACAACAGGTTTGTGCATTTCTGCATATGCAGCACTGCAGAGTATTAAATATTTAGAAAAAAATCTCTACTATTAGATTAATGCATCATGTCATAAGCAAAGAATATGGGTCAGCTGCATTTGCAAGATTATAAGGCTGAACCACAGCTCTAAGATGCTGCACTGATAGGCTTCGTGAGGCTCTAAGCCTAATGCATAAAAACAAACAAAAAAAATTTACTGACCCATATTTATAAGATTTTACAAAAACATTTAAAAATTGTAAGTCAGATTCATACAACAATATTATGTAATATATAAATAAAAATGAGAGCCTTTAGCTTAGAAGTGAATTTCAACACATTCTAAGGCCAGCAGGAAGGAGTCAGTTGAAAATGAATGGACAGTGCAATACACTAATAGGATATTACAATTCCTAAACATCCAAAACCACCTACTGAATGGTGTAAAACTCCATTCATTATTTCATGAAAATTCTAGGAAAAGTTCAAAAGTTATAAAATGTACAGACAATAAAATATTTTTGCTTATATTTACTAAGAGAAATCTTCCTTGAACTTTCAGTACCTCAAGCTTGTGCTCTGTCTATCTGCAGAACCAACACCACAATGGCTAAGGGATCCTTTCCAGAATGGATGCTGCAATAGGTCTGTCCAATTCAGCCTTTGGAAAAGCAACAAACAAATTGTAAAAGCAGTGGCTAAGTACAACTCCACAGGGACATGCCAAACTAGGTTTTGAACACAGTGACGCTACAGAGCAGTTAATCCTGTTGTTTGCTGTTTCTTGAACAAGTAAGCTTTCTTACAGGACAAACTTTTTTGCCTTAAATCATAATGGAAAATTCACACAACAGAGGTATAAGAATGAAGGAAGCTGCAGAGTCAATCCCACATGTAAATTATCTGACATACCCTAAAACTCATAGCTCTACATTATTTAACAATGGAACTGTATCAGGTATAAGTTAAAGCCTAATGAAATACATGTGCACTTTGCTCTGGAAAAGCAGACATGCAGTTCTAAACTGCCTATCATTTTGTTACAAAGTTACCTATTTAGTACCAGGTACAGAAACAAAAAAAAAAAAAAAAAAAAAAAAAAGATGCATTTAATGAAAATATTAATTCTATATATCTTCATCCAAGAAAAAGCAGTTTGCTCTTTTATATGAGGGATTAAATTCTTTTTGCACTCTTTGTCATCTACAAAATACTATACATACAGTATCATAATAATTATTTTCCGCAGAGGTGACAAAGTTGAATTAGGCAGTTTACCTTTTCTGAGGATCCTTTTGAAGTAACCCATCAAGCAAACTGATGAACTCAGCAGAAGGTCTGTGAAAAGCAGAACCTGTAAAGAAAAGCACTAAAGATCAGTATTGGACAGCAAAAACAATCATCACCCAATGTAAACCACACTATTATCCACACATCATGCTAAGAAAACTTTTTGATAGTAATTTAATCTGAAAACAAATCGCAATGTATAAAGAATCTCAAATATACATTCTCTGCATTTCAAAGAATCCTCAAAAAAAAACCACAAAAAAACCAAACCCAAAACAAACAAACTACTAATGCTCCATCACCAAACTAATTTTTTTATAATTTGTAACTTTAAACAAAAAAGTGCCCTCCAATTATCAGACAGCCACCAGGAAGAAATTAAGTACAGCTAAAATCTGCTTAAATTGAAAAAGGGCCACTAATGTGTAAGGATCTCAGTGAATAACACTGATGTCCAGAATGACCAAGATCAAAAATTCTACCCATTCCACACCAGTAGGTAGATTCAGTGTTAACAATTAAAAGTAAATTATTTATGTCACTGTAAAAAGGGAAGCAAGCATTCATCACTAACAGGGAATTATCACAGGAAGCCATTGCTAACATTCACTTTGGACAACTAGTTGATTCCTGCAACCAGCCTCAGAAGAAAAAGGGCAAACCAAAGCTTTAACTTTCTAAGTATTACTGTGGCTTGATCCATTAAAGAATAACAGAACCCTACTCTCTGGTCCTGGTCGCAATGGATCTTCAGATAAAATCTTTTCAATTAATTCAGAACGGCTTTCTGACAGGAATGGTGGTTTTCCTACAAACAAACAGAAGTGTATTTCACAGGTTAGGCAAACTTCAAAATGGTTGTAAGGTACAATGATTTATCATGAGCTCATTTTCCTGAGAAAGCATCCAAAGAAATAAACAACCTCAGTCTGAGTACTATTTATCAAGTTTTCTTGTCAATTTAAATTCCAAATCTTTGATTAAATTCTTTCATCATGAACAGCAAAAGAAACAGACAGAAGAAGCACCAAAGATGGCTTGATGGAGATAACCATGATAGCCCTGTATGAATCAGACATGAGACAACAGGAAAAGACAAAAATCTCAGTATCTGTGTTACTGCGTTGATCCAACAGATAAGGGTTTGGCTTAAGGTTTAAGAAGGCTGCAGTGTAATTCTCTTCTGTGATGAAGCTTCCTTGTAGCTGAAGCTAATGGGTACTTAATGGGAAGGGAACCAAATTACTCTGGTTTTACAATAGTGAGGCAGTTTTCTCTTTCAAAGGTTGAAATAATGCACACAGAGTTTAATACCAAGGAGATAAAAACACTATACCATCAGAATTTGAGAGCTACCATAATTTCAAATAATAGTATTAAACCCTACATGTTGGTTAGTATTGTTGTCAATAGGACCACTTAACAGTATTGTTTTACCTGATCATTGGATAAAGACACTTTTATTTTTGTCTTTTAAGCGCAGTTAGTATGTTCTTCAAGAAATCTTCAAAACCTGCCTCAAGTTTTTCTATGTCCTAACTTCCCTAGAAAGTTCAGAAGAATTTACTCTGGGACCATAAACTATGTTTCCATTATCACAGATATTAAATAGATTTACAAACTTACAACCTGAGAACATTTCATAGAGTAAACATCCCAGGGACCACAGATCACTGGCTTTGCAGAAGTTGTCTCCCTTTATTGCTTCAGGAGCTGTGTAGAATGGAAAGTCTACAAAATACAGAATGTATAATTAATGCACTTTGATTCTTCATTCAGCATTCTTCTTTTTCAACATTTTGTCTCCAAACTTCACCAAGCTATAGATTATCTTCACTCAACATAAAAGAAAACTGAAATAGCAAATGTAAGTGGTTTCCAAGGAACTTCTCTGCTATACTTTCACTGGATTACGTAGGATTATATATGCTACTTTGTTGTTTATTTCACTTCAATTACCAAACTGACTTGTGCTGCACTTTTCAAACATAGTGATTAATGCAAAGAATTTTTTTATTTGCTTTAAGAGCCAAGCAATTTGAGCAGAATGCTAAATCATTCTCATGTGAGTAACAGAAATAATTACATTACATTAGATTTGGAATTTCTTTTTTTTAAAGCTATCCCAAGAAATAAACCTTCACAAACTTAGTAAACTCTCTTACAAAAAACAAGGTAGCTAGCCAATGAAATCACTGATCTAAACAGTTATGGCTCCTTTACCATTAACACACTATTAAAACATCACATATCAAATTATAGCAGCTTATTCACAAATCTCTTTTGTTTAATACAGGAATAAAATATACAGTTCCTATTTCTACAGTACTTCCTATCAGGTCTCAAAAATCTCTAAAGAAATTACGCTAACTCAGTAAAAATGCCAATTCCATAGTCCCTTAAAAAGTTTATTTTGGGTTTTTTTCTTCTTGGGTTTTATTTTTTTAAGTGACAAAAGGTCATTACCATACCTATCAAAACAGTTCTGAAGAGCAACAGGAAAGAGATTAGATTTCTATTTCTTCCTGAATAAAGACCTGATCTTGGTCTTACTATTTCCAGTGTGGACTTTCAGAAGGAGACTGCAAGGAGAGCTCTCTTTGTTCTCATAAAATATGACGAAGAATTCTGTTGTTTCTGATAAAAGTAACTGATATATGGGACATCATTATCTTAGAAACAGAGGTCTATGTGATGTTCCAAGGTAATGACTAATAAAAGATTCAGAAGATTAAAACCAAGTTTCTGATTTAATGAAAAAAACCCATAGTATTTGCAGTCTACTGCATTTTTATGGATTTGCCTGTTGAAACTGAAGCACAGTAACTTTCTCAGACTTTAAAATGAAATTATCATTCTTTAAGGTAATGAAAGAGTTGACCTCAAACTAGAAATAACCTAGACCATGTGCACCAAAAAGAACAATGAAAGTACAGCAGTGCAGTGCCCAATGAAAGAAGCAGCAGTTCTGTGTAGTACTTCCCAAATTTTCTCTCTGCTTTTAACTCTAACTTACAGGAATTTAGTTCCAGATCTTACAGAGAGCACTTCCAGCACAAACTTTTCAAAAGTCCATAAATAATTCCATAGCTCAATTTTTTTCTGAGACAAAACAGGACTAACTCTAAATAATTTCTCTTTATCATAATCACTGATACTCCAACTTTCATTCTGTCTCTTTGGTGTGAGTTAATTCTGGCTAGTAAAAATCTCGTACCTTGAACTATATTTTTAAAGTATCTTTGCAGAGTGTTTTCATTAATATCTTCACCTTCCTCAGCTCCAGCTAAAGCAAAAACTTTTTCCAAGTCTTCACCATCTGCTCTAGCCCGGCAAAAGCTACTGAATTTCAAAGTGCCAGACCCTTCCAGTAGAATCTATTAGAACAAACAAAATCCAATATGCAAGTATCATATACTAAAACTGAGATTTCCAACATAAAATGATTTATTATAAAAATAATAAAACCATTTAAGTACATAGAGAAGATCACTATAACCAAAAACACTGAAGTTTTTCTTTTAAGTCAATGCCAATACTATTTTTCTTCTTATAACCAAAAGTACCCCAATAGAGCTCTTAAGAGGTTCAATGTGCTCTTTTGTTCATTCATTATTAAATCTAAATAAAAAATTATGATACTAAAGAAAAGATAGTTAAAGTAGAGTAAAACTGCATAGGAAAATGTAAGTCTAGTAAAACCAAGCAGATTTATTTGAGGGGAAAAAAAAAAGGAATTTTCTCATTTTATGTAGCAAAAACTTTCACAGATTTTGTCCGATGATGATGACAGTTTTCTCTGGCCAGTCACTGCTTATTCTCGCAACTAAAAACTTCATAATCCCAAAAACCTTGCTTAGAGAAATAGCCCATTCAGCCAGAAGCAGGGGGCAGGGCACAGAAGAAGACTTAACTTTAGCCTTTTACTTTCTGTTGAAATGAGCACTCTACAGCAGCACTCTTCTTTGGAAGACTACTGAGTCATCTCCACTATGCTTAACTCATGTATTTTTAGTGCTTTTGGGTCCATAAATGACAGGAACCGAGTAGAATTGTGGAAGATTTTACCAAAGATTCAGAGAACTGCAACTTGATCACTTACAGATCAAGGTCAAAACCAATTACTATTAAGCAAAAAAATTTTATTATAGGCAGTTTTATTCTGGTGACTACACGAATTAAAAACAAACACAGACTTTAGCAAACCTCTACAAAAATTACAGACATACACAAAATGAGAAACTACATAAAGACTTGTATTTTTATACAGGAACAAGACGATAATTTCCATGGTATGTGCAAACAACATAGAAAATTATTAACAAAGGAAGTTTAGTTAAATTTACTCCATCATTAGCATTTTCTATGACTGCAAAATATTCTGCAGCATGATAGAATAAGAACCAATTTATGTCTCCAGGGATAGAGAACTAAAATCTTTCAGGAAATTAAACCAGTACACCAAATCAAAAGGAATATATCACATTGTATCAGATATATACCAAGTAAAAAAATCAATTCTATAATAAAATATTCAAGCTACAGACTTGTCTCTGGTTATCTTCATATACATTATAAAACTCAACTGACCTCACTAGTGAGGTAAGTTCTTGCAAATGGTAAAATACAAATAATAAAATAAATGCTGGTGGCATGAAAAGTAACATCCAGTGTCCCTATAGATAATACCCCTCCTCACCTTTCCAGGCTTCAATTCACAATAGATAATTCCATGCTTATGAATATGGTATAAACCAGTAACCAGGTCAATACCAAATTCTCTCACCACATCTTCTGGTAGACATTCATCCTGAGCAATGAGACATTCTAGAGAACCACCTGAAATACACATAGTCAGCAAGTGCATATAAAGAAGGGGTCACACAAGTCATGCCCAATTACATAAACTTCAAAAGATGTCAATCAAAAACCAGTGTCAGTAGATAGTAAAAATATTTCTTGATATCTAATAGTTACAAAATCTAAGATGTACAAAAATTATTTTCAATACTGTGAAAAAATTTTCATTTCATCTGGAATAAAACTGACTGCATGACTTCAAAACTACTTCAATATTATTTTACATAGGAAACAGAAGGGAAAAAGGAAATCCAGAAACTGTGTCATTTCACAGTGTAATAGTACTCCATGCTTTTATTAAAATTCCTTAACCAGATTCCTGCTGCACAAGTTAAAAGAATAAATAAAAAGAATAAATAATACCAACAGCAGGCTATCAACTTCTAAGAACAATTGCTAAAACTAAGGACAGACCAGTTAAACTGTTTCCATAATATGGCGTACAAAGAAAAAACACACAAAGAAAAAAAGCAGTGAAACCAGCAACACAGAAATATTTTGCATCTGATAACAGAAACTATCTTTCAGACTAGTGAAAGAAATCTTCCATATTTCAGAAGTATTTTTCAAGTCTCAACAATATTAAGAATAAATCCACATTCTAAGTAAGTTAGCTCCAAGACACTCACCTTGCAGCAAACTATAAAACTGCAAGGTGAAACACCTGATAATTGCTCAACAATAAAAGGCTGCCTGTCTAATAACTTAAATACGTAGCCTGAAGTTAGACTAAGCAAGTAGACCAAAGCTTCCATATCAGCCATTAAAATAGTTTTTAATCACTGAAAGAATGACCTGACTTTTTTTTCTCAGAACTTGTAAGTTCTCTTCTTCGGTAATTTTTCAAACAGAATTCTGGATAAATAAAAAGGCTGGGTGTAACATGGACTTTTACTATTAAACAAAATTTTAATTTAAATTAAAATCCAAAATTTAATTTTAAAATCAAAATTTTAACATGCATCACATGCATATTGGCTCACTTTTCTTTCCTCTCCATATGGAGGAAAGCATGCTGTCAGAAGTTTCAAACATGTAGTCATCACAATTAAAGAAAGCTTTACAAGATTCCTTTAATAAATTGATAAGAACTTATCAAAACTAAGTGAAAAACTTAATGCAGTTCTGGGTTCTCAGAGTTTCCAAATTACAATTTTAACATGGAAATCAAAATACTTATGTTGAATAGGAAAAAAATTTTAATCATTCACTTTAGCTGCCAAATTGCCCTTTGTATAAAAATTAATTTGAATAATGTTACGTCATTAGAACTGATTTGCTCCTTGATGTCTTTTAAAAGAGAATGCCAAAGTTGCCAGTCCTTAGAAAATTTCTCAAGTAATTTTTACTGAGCTACCTTCTGACTATTCACAATTTGCTTTTATGTTCCCTGATTGGCCTTCTCTTTTCAGCTCTTAAAAATCAGCATTATGTAACTCAACTAACTTTTCAAAGATGCATACAGTGAAGCAGAGGAGAAGCATGATTTCAATTGATTTCTAAAAATGTTTGCAAGGGCAAAACCACTTTTATATATAAACAGGATTCTCAAGTTAATAATCAGACAATTACACTTTTTTCAAAGATCTAAGCATTTTCTGTAGAGAAGCTGCAAGAAATCTCTTATAAATACTCATTCTATAAATGTTTGCCTTTGAGCTTATCTTACCTGTGCATAACTCCACTACAAGCCAGAGATGGTTGCTTGTTTCATACCATTCATAAAATGTCATTATATTCTTATGTGTGAGTCCCTGAGTCAGACGAACCTAGAGTGACATTTTTAAAATACTTAAGTAGGGGAAAGACATAAATGTATTTATATGGACTTGAGGCATGGGAACAAGAAACAGCACAATCTACTCTAGATTAGCTACCTATTCTCTTGCCTTTTCTAGTGCATTAACATTATTCTTCAAATATTTTAGTGTTACATGTATGTTGAGGAAAGATAACTTTCCTCACAGACCCTGCCCAACTCACCTGTTTTTAAAATACAGAAAAAAAAACCTAGTAAATTCCCAACTCAAAATTATAAATATTATTTGGCCTTCCTAGAAGGAAGAACTAGAAATCAGAATTTAGAGTCAAACTTGCACTCCTACTGTTTTTTTTTCCAATAACAATAAAAATGAGAGGTAATACAGCAAAAAGAAGTGAAAAGAAGATTTTCCATCATTCTTAATCTTATCAGACAAAGAAAACCATTCAAGAGACCCTGAAAATCTTTATTTCTAGAATACCTACATGACCCAATATCTACAGAAGCCTGTTTCTTGCTAAAGTAGTATGTAAGGCAAGAGATTTGTAAGGCCAATACACTCCTAAGAACAAAAAAATTCCCAAGAAATTATCTTTGAAACAATAAGAGGGAATATGAAACTGTATCCGTTTTGCATGGCAAGGTTTTGGTATCCAGGTGGGGAGGACTACAGGACTGGCTTCTGTGAGAAGCTGCTGGAAGCTTCCTCTGTGTCTGACAGAGCCAATCTCAGCCAGCTCCAAGACTGACCCACTGATGGCCAACGCCAACCCACCAATAATGGTGGCAGCACCTCCAGGATAACATTTAAAAAGGTGGGAAAACACTCCTGTTAACAGCAGCAGGGGAGTGAGAATGTGCGACAAAACAACCCTGCAGACAGTGCAGAATGAGGGGCAGAAGGTGCTCCAGGAGCTGGAGCAGAGATTCCCCTGCAGCCCCTGGTGAAGGCCAGTGAGGCAAAGCTGTCCCTCTGCAGCCCATGGAGGTCCATGGCAGAGCACAGATCCACCTGCAGCCTGTGGTGGTTTCCTAGAGCAGGTGGAAACCTGAGGGAGGCTGCAACTCTCTCAGAAGTCTGTGCTGGAGCAGGCTCCTGGCAGGACCTGTAGACCCATGGAGAGAGGAGCCCATGCCAGGTCGCTGGCAGGATGTGTAACCCTGTGGGAACTCACACTGGAACAGCCTGTTCCTGAGGGACTGCACCCCATGGAAAGGTCCTACATTGGAGCAGGGCATGAAGAACTGCAGCCTATGGGAAGGACCAACACTGAAGAAGGTTGTGGAGGAATGTCACCCATGGGAGGGACCCCACACTGGAGCAGGGGAAGAGCATGAGGAGAAAGGAGCAACAGAGACAGCATCTGATGAACTGATCCCACTTCCCATCTCCCTGCATCTCTGGCAAGGGAGGAGAGAGAGAAAATTGGGAGTAAAGCTGAGCCCAGGAAGAAGGAGGGGTGGAAGAAAGGTGTTTTAAGATTTGGTTTTATTTACTATTATCCTACTCTGGCAATAAATTCAATTACTTTCCCTAAATTGAGTCTGTTTTGCCGGTGAAGGCAAGTGGTGAGTAATCTCTCCCTACGCTTATCTTGACCCATTCACTGTACTTTCTGACTCCTGTCCAGGTGAAGAAGGGAGAATTTGGCGGGAACCTGGCATCCAGCCAAGGTTAACCCACTACAGAAACAAAATGTACCTACTGGAAAAATAAAATATTTGAACTGTATAACTGTATCAGTTGCCTTTCCAGACAGTATATTTAAAGCTTTTCCAAGGTTTTACAAACCAGAATTGATTCAGCTTAAATTATATTCATTCATCAAAAATAATTTCTTCTTGCTAAGCAAGAAATTCATTGTTTACTGGAAGTTACTGCTACCCCTGGATTTGCACAACTAATAACAAAATAAAGCAAGCCACCACATGTAACTATTTTTACAAGTGCACTAACACATCACAGAAACAGTAAGACCATAAACATGTGTTAATGCATGCAATCTAAAAACCAATAAAATTACATGAAGAAATATATATATTAAAAGGAGACTGTATTTAAAGAATAAGAACTTAAAATCTTGAGAAGCTGGTCCAAATGTAACAAACTCCATCTAAAGAAGCACATGGCACTTTTCTGTAACTTGTGCAACCAGAATTTTGTAGGCTGTATTTTTTTCCCAGATTTAGCAGGAAAAGAAACCCCATTACTTACCCAGTTTGAAACTCCCGCTCTCTTGCATTTATCACTGCAAACAATGGCGACAAAATTAATTGTCCCCTTTCTTCTTCCTTTATAAACAACTGTTGCATTTCCTCTTCCAATCTCCTCATACAAAACAAAGTTCTCCATGCTTTCGGATGTTTCACAGGCAACAGACTGGAAACATGGCATTAGTCTGATAAACAAATAAACCTAAAGAAAGGAGGAGAAAGGGGAAGCCTTCAAATGTAATGGCCATTCAAGTATAGTAGTCACCCTCCCCATTACCATGAATAGGGATTCCATATTTCCAAAACAATTGAATATAATTGATTTGCAGAAGACCTCCTCTCAGGAAATGTAATCAAAATTTTGAAAAGGTGAATTTTACACTTCCAAAGATCTTATTCAAAAAGTAACAGACTGTCTAGTAGATACAAATTCTAAATGGTATTATCTGTAAAAATGCAAGAGGCTACAGGGAAAAGAGAATAGTCTCTGATTCTCAAGAGTAATGGCTATGCCTTTATTCCAGCGCACAAACCAACAGAGCACAGAATCATAAAATCATAGAATGGCTTGGGTTGGACCTTAAAGATCATTTCGTTCCAACGCCCCTGCTGAGGGCAGGAACACATGCCACTAGAACACTGTACTCAATGTCCCGTTCAACCAGGCCTTGAACACTGCCAGGAATGGGACACCCACAGCTTCTCTGACACACAAAACAGACTTTCAACAGATGGATTTCGAGATAAAGAAAAAAGAGATCAAATAAACTGATACAAAAGGTGAAAAGGTGAGTAAGAAGGCCATCATGGAAGCCTCCCAAGCCACCACCTGTAACGAAGCAGGTGTGAACCTCCACAGAAGCACCCAAAGCGTCAGCCTCCAGGCACCGAGGGAACTAATTTTGCGCTGGACCAGCACACCAAGGAGACGCGGTTCCCTCTCTTTACGAGGGAATGGCCAAACCACTCCGAACGGAGCAGCCGGTGCACGACTCGCGATCCCAGCTCTGCCGTGGGCTGTCAGGCCTGAGGCGCTGCACGGCGGGCCCGGAGACACAGCCGCTTCCCGACCCACTTGCAGTACAGGAGAGGGGGCCGTGGGGTCTCGGGGCGTTCCAGCCGAGGGTTCTATCCCTGTCCCGGGTCCGCTCCCGCATTCGGACCGAGGGACGGCAGCGGAGGGAACGAGAGGGCGGTGAGGGATGGGGCGGGGGATCGGTGAGGGATGGGGCGGGGGAGCGGTGAGGGGCCGCTGGGCGCGCGCGCTCCGCCGGGTAACGGCCGCGAACGTGCGCGGGAAAGGGGGAAAGGTACGAGAGCCCTACCTGTGCCGGGGATGGACCCGGCGGGAAAGGGGGAAAGGTACGAGAGCCCTACCTGTGCCGGGGATGGACCCGGCGGGAAAGGGGGAAAGGTACGACAGCCCTACCTGTGCCGGGGATGGACACGGCGGGAAAGGATGGGAACGACAGCCGTACCTGTGTGCGGGGGATGCATCCGCTGGGAAAGGATGGGGACGAGAGTCGCACCTGTGCCGGGGATGGAGCCGGCGGGAAAGGATGGGAACGACAGCCGTACCTGTGTGCGGGGATGGAACCAGCGGGAAAGAGGAGGAACGGCAGCCGCCCCTGAGTGCGGAGGATGCAACCGCTGGGAAAGGAGGGGAACGACAGTCGCACCTGTGCCGGTGATGGACCCGGCGGGAAAGCAGGAAAGGAACGACAGCCGTACCTGCGCCGGTGATGGACCCGGCGGGAAAGGAGGGGAACGACAGCCGTACCGCGGCGCGGGATGGATCACCGCCACGCCGCCGCCATCAACCGAAACGGCGGAGCCCCGCCCCCGGGACGGAGTCTCCCAAACCCCGGTGGCAGTGTCCGGACAGGACACTGGTCCCTGCGTGCCACAAAATACAGGCAAGCGGGAAAAGCACCGGATCAGGCAGGCAGGATGACTCCAGGAAACGGAGCGTTTTGCTGTCCTTTATTCCAGCTGGAACGCACCGTCAGATCCCACCGGGCTGCGTCCCTGCACCCCCCGCACGCTACTCCTATGGTCGCCACCCCACGCCCGTTTCCAGGAGACGGCGCCGGACGCCGGAAGCAGAGTGGAGCCCCATTGGGTTAAGGGGCGCCTACGTCAGGGCGGGACCACCGGGCGGCGAGCGGGGAGGGGGGGGGAGTTCCCGGATGCTGGTGTGGGGAACACCGGGGGCTCCTCGTCCGCCGGGAAAGGTCGGGTGCCGCCGGCAGCCGGTGTTGGTGGGGCTGCTCTGTGCAACCTCCGCAGTCACGAGGGCAGATAGCGTCCTCAGCCCTGCCGTGGCCTTCTGCAAGCGCCGAGTTGAGGGACGCTTTTCTTGTGACAAAATTTAGCCCTTGAAGCAATGTTCTATGTTTAAGAACAGCGTGGAGTTTTCACTTGTTCTTTCATTCTTGTTTTCAAGAACTTGTTTTCATTTTTTCATTGGGGATCTGGGGTGGGTTTTTTTTTTGTGGGGGGGGGGTTGTTTGTTTGGGGTTTTTTTCATTTTTTTCTTGTCTGGTTTTGTTTTTGTAAGGCCCTTGAAAAATCCCTTTTCTTTTGGGCAACATCTGGAACTGTGGTTACAGGACAAGGGCCTTCAAGCTGAAAGAAAGTAGATTTGGGTTAGATATTAAGCGAAAAAATCCTTGCTGTGAGAGTGGTGAGGCAGTGTCACAGGTTGCCCAAAGAAGCTGTGGATGTCCCATCCCTGGAATTGTTCAAGGCCAGGTTGGATGGGGCTTTGAGCAACCTGGTATAGTGAAAGGCTGGGCACAGCAGGGGGTTGGAACTAGGTGGTCTTTGAGGTCCCTTCCAACACAAACCATTCTGTGATTCTAACAAAACATTTAAAAGCATTTTCTCTAAAGCAAGCTGTAAAGAATTATTTTTTTTTTCTCATTGTCTCACCTTTATTTTGACCTCCTAGCAGGTTTGAACCCATTGCTGCATTTCAACCAATATTGAAAAAAGAAATAGTACACTTACAGGAAGGGTTCAATGTTTTTTCTAGGTAGCATGATAACAGATGGTCAATTTTTATTACTCCCACTCTCGAGGAGACTTCAGCATGATTTTAAACCCCTGTAATATTGCAAAGGGAAAAAAACAAATGCCGAAACCCCTCTTTATTGTTGACAAAAAACTCAACATGAGCCAGCAGTGTGGGCTGGCAGCCCAGAAAGCCAGAGGTATCCTGGACTGCATCAAAAGGAGCATGGCCAGCAGGGCAAGGGAGGTGATTCTGTCCCTGTACTTTCTGTTCTTGTGAGACCCTACCTGGAGTGCTGCATCCAGCTCTGGTGCCTTCAAAATAAGAAAGACATGGAAGTGTTGGAGCAAGTCCAGGGGAGGCCATGAAGGTCTAAGAGGACTGGAACACCTCTCCTATGAAGACAGGCTGAGAAAATTGGTGCTCTGTCCCATTTTACACTGTAAGTTTTCAGTAATTGCAGAGGTGACTTGTAATTATCAATAAAGCTACAGCTTTGAAGCTGCACAAGTAAGATAATTTTTCCATTCTGTTTTTAATGTAAATGAGTAGTTGACTAGATATAAATAATCCAAATGCGTAAGTAGACATCACTTTCTATTAATAAGCACAAGAAAAGTATGCTTTGAAGAGGAATTTATTTAGATTTCAGAAAAATGTGTATTTTATCTGTGGTTGTGATAAGAATGACAGATATAAAGAAGAAAGAATAGAGTATTAGCTCAGTTGCACACAAGTCCTGGCAGCAGTTCAATGGCACATCTTAGAATAAGTCAATTTCATTGTCTCTGTCCAAGAAGATAAAACTAAGCCACAATAACTATGAAGTTACTGTCTTTTCTTCCAGATTTCTCATTTTTCATCCTATGTGCACTTTCTGTTAAATTAGTCCAGGTTAGGATTGATTTTCTACAAAGGGGGTAAATACCCCATTTTGGGGGAGTGAGATTGCATGAACTGTAACATTAATGAAGTCTGCAGAAATCTTCGTATAATATATAATATTATATATATAATAACACTACAAAATAGTGAGAGAAACACACTAAAACAAACATTTTAGAAAGTTTAGTAACACTTGAACCAGAGATTTATAGCTTTTGAAATTAAATGTCTCCATGATAAAAAAAATTTCAGTATAATTAAAGGCAGACATAGGGAGATATGTTGACTTATACCACCTTTTTTTCCAACTCCTCCTTATTAGGAACTATGGGCACTTTTTTACTGTTGATACACATTTCATTAAATGTCCATATGTTTTTTACAACCTGGGTGCACAGTTTCAATATACTCCAGATGAGGAATTTTCCCTTTGATTTGGTGAAAGAATGGAGGATTCTCTCTTCAAACATGTTGCTTCAGGTATGAGAATAATCTTGCAGAAATAAAGTATTACAGATACAGATCAGGGTGGTAATTAAAAGACTCTTATCTTTGGCCTTTTACTTACTGTTTCAGTCTCTTACTCCTTTATCCTGTTACTTAACATGATTTCAAGCATTGTACTCAACTGCAGTGAACTTTTCTATGGGAATATTTTCATTCAAGAACGGAATGCAAAATATTCTCTGTCTTGTTTGCACCATTTCAATACTCTTAGCAATCTGTGCAGCAAACTCAGCCTTGCTATTTGCCTGGCTATTAGATGGGACAGTCAGATGTAATCAAATTCTTGTTCTCAAATAAATATATGATCTAATTTAAGGCAAACTGAGATCTCGTGATTGCAAGCACATAGTTCAGGCATGCTTAAACACTTCACTGCTCTACCCTCAATGGGTACTGCATAAGCCTCTGACATTTTGCCTGATTCTCAAAACCAGTAGCCTTTAATTTTAAGGTGTGTTTCCATGTTTTGTAAGATGTGTTCTTCAGTGTGCTCTAATGCCTTTTGAAAATGCTATACAGTTGTTTTATTTTGCCATATGTACTAGCTTTTTTTTCTTTTTTTCTTTTTCAGATGTCATGATTACTCATGCTCTATCCCATCTTGTTAGTACACGGTGTTTATTTCTATTCCAGACTGACCCCATTCTCAAGAGAATTTCTATTCTCGGCATCTAGGGTATGATGATTCAGTTGCTCAAATAAAATATTCTTATGTTCCATTTGCTTGACAGTGCTGTCATTCCTGGGAAGTGCATAGAGCCACTTTTCTGGTGTTTGACCTTTTTTGGCAGATTGGTGGACATGGGCACATCTTTATCTTGTGCCTTTTATTTTCAGATTGTTTTCTAATGTCCTCTTGAAACTGGCACATATTTTCAGTGTTTGAGTGAAACTTTGTTCTTTATTTTTGTATTACTGTGGTAACATTAATATGTGATTATGATATCATTTTGATATGATGTTATGATTTTGTCACCTTGATTTTCTGGTACAAGTCTGTTGTACTTACTGGTCCATCTCAAATTCATTAAATAAATTCAAATGTTACTGTTTTAGTATCATATATTTCTGATATTTGGAAATAACAATGACTTTTCAAATTCTTAGGTGCTTTCTTGGATTCTCATTTGAAAATTTGTTTTTTCAAACAAAGAGTTGTCCTCTACACTTTTGAAACATTACTACAAAACAGTTTGTGTTTTGCAATAATGTTTCAAAATTTGTCTCACTGGTGAGGCAGTGGTTCAAAGTTCTGCCTCACTAGTGAGGCAAAAAAACTACTAGTGGTTTCTTGTAAGATAACAAGGCTCCAAACCTCAACTCACTGGATCACCTCACAAGGTCTCCAATACTACATGTATGCCATGCTTGTGTTTCCTCTTCTTCTCTTATGGTCTCAGTGCTTTGCATATGCCTAAGGTTGGAAAGAGATGTGGTGAGATATGCTAAAAATTTTAATACTCTCTGAGTTAATACTTTTAAAGGTTGGCATATTACCGGGTATTTTTACTTTCCCAAAATAATTTGGTTTCCCTGGGAAATCACCAACTGCTCTGTATATGATACTGCAGTCAGGACCAACTTCCTTTTTGTTTGTTTGTTTGTTTGTTTGTTTGTATGTATTAACTGCTATGGAGATGGGGTTAATTGTAATGGATTACCACAGTTTCTGCCAGGCATTTGTCATATCACATTCCTGAGTATAATCAGCTTTGATACTGGCTTTGTGAGCCTGGCTGGCAGAGCTGATACTCTTCTGCTGAAAGGTTCACTACTAACATCATTCTTAACACCTAAGCCTACTTGCTGGATTCCAAAATATGATGATGACTGGCTTGCTAGGAAAGGGAAGCTGAATAGGATTTGTCAATATTTTGCTTTTTCAGTGACTACCATTCTGCTTATGTAATTTTGAGATTATGTAAAATTTATTTTTGTGTGTATTTCAATAATCAAACCATTTATTGTCCTAAAGCAATAGACAGTGTGTAAAGCATGCTATGCTGGTTGAATTATTTTCATCTGTTCTAGGTATAACATGGCAGGAGAACATCCCATTTTCTTCAATTACATCCAGCAGTTTGTACTCACACAAGAGTCATGCTTCTTTATCACATATACAAATTCACTGTTTCAGCAGCAAGCAGTGGCTTTTATGTTGCATATTCTGAAGATTCAGACTCAGAATATCTTTTGCTTTCTGATTAAAATTCACAATGTCAGAAGTATTATCATCATTCCATGGTGTAATTTTCATTTTTTGACTTTGCTTGATGACATGTGTTTTTTCCTTTTCTTGCAAAATGCATGCCTGGCACATTTATCATTATCCCACTATCTAGCATTTCATTTCCTCTTTGTTTGTGTACTTGACTTCACTTACGATGCTAATCTGAGCTTTACAAACTATTTATTCCAGCTTGCATCTCATTAATGCAAAATATGTGCAAAACCCCATCCTCTGAGTCACTGTTTGCCTCCATTTGTTTTTTTTTTTTTTCCTCACACTGTAAGATCTGGAAAATATGCTTCTTTTGCCATAATTATTATTTATGATCCACTATGAAGAAAATGTTTATGAGTTTTCTCCTTAAAATCTTTCCATCTTCATTTTATTTCTCTCCTCAGCTTGTGTTTATGCTTTAGCTGGTCCATAAAGTTACTTTTTAATTTTATTTTTATTTAGCGTCTCATTTTTCATGTGGTTTTGCTCAAATCAGCATCAGCTCTCCTTAGGTCACAGTCACAATAACGCTTCAGGCCAATTCCATAATTGGTACTGCTTCTGAAGGATGCAGCCCCTATACAGGAAAGACATTTCCAGCAGAGATGCAGCTGTAGAAGGAGAAGGCATTGGTGCTGCCTGATGCTAGCTAAAAGAAGTACAAAGCTCTGAACAAGAAAAGCTTTTCTGCTGATTTAATTCTTCTAGCAAAGGTAGCATTGAATAACGTCCTGTAAAACAAAACAAATAAATAAACAAACAAAACCCCCAAACATCAACAAAGAAAAAATCAGTCAAAAGTACTTGCATTTTTAATTTTCATGTGCTCTGTGAGACAACTTGCAAGAATTTGCATGTTTTGATAGAGATTCAGGTAAAAGCAATGACAGCCTTACAAAAAACACCATTTAAACAAGAAACTATGTTGTACAGGCAGTGTTATGCGGACACTTCATAGATATTTTTAATGAATTTGCAGCATTACTTAGTTCACACTGATATAAAAGTGTGAGAAATGGGGCCAGCAACACCAGGTACCAGCAGGAAGAACAAAAAGAGAAAGCACTGCAACTCCTTTCTTCTTAACTCCATGGCAGCTATTCAGAAACCCAGGGTATGTTTTAGAGGTTTTTTTTTCTCTCCAAACACTTGTTAATGCCCACTGGAATTAGTTTGTTCTCTGAGATTAAAATCATTTGTCCCACAGTTGCAGCTGCAATTGGCGTCTTCAGCTGGCAAACTAATCAGACATTTCTTAAACTGGTTTCAAATGCTTTTAAAGCTTTTATTGTATTCTTTGATTACAGGGCCTATAAAGGAGGTTCTACAGACAGTGAATGGTGAGGATTACAAGAAAAACAACAGCATGCTTGCTGAAAAGTACATTTGAAAGGTCCTGTATTTTAGCAGGGTGGAAATAAAGTCTCTTCTAGAGATGTAATCAAGGAAGCAAAATTGAGAATGAATATGAAAATATGTGATGATAATATCATATATGATAAAATCAAGAAGAGAGAGAAAATGGAAAAGATAATGAAAACAGAAGGAGAGCAGAGAAATCTAGGAAACTTTTTGCAAGTATTTGGTTACTGCATCAATTGCCACCTTTGGAATTATTAGTGGATAAACTGAGCTGGTGATAGCAATGCAGTGGAGTATGCCTATGTGCACTATAGCACCACGTGACCAGAAAATCATCAGGAGGATTTGGCACAGCACTACCAAACAATTGCTACCATGTCATATGACCAGTGTACAGATGCACACCTAGCATGCAAGGGCCTGGCAATCCCATAGTCCCAAGTTCTCTTTTCTTCATACTGTGTTTGAGTGTAAATAGTGTGTGTCATTGCCATTTCTCCCACTGTGAAGGACTTCTGCTCACTTTAACAAGTCATTTCAGTCTCAGCAGTACATCTCAAATCCTTGTTCCTTACAGACGTGACAGGTCAATTGGTTCTTCTCAATAACAAACCTACAACCATGCACACTTGTTTCTTGCTGTGTTTGGTGCGAATATTCACTTTTCTACTTCCTGGTTTTTCCTCTGCCTTCTCTTTTTTTTTTTCTTTTTTTTTTTTTTTTTTTTTTTTCCCCCCACCTTTTTTTTTTTTTCCTGGGCTGGTTTCCAACAGCATTTGATTTTCTTCCTGGGCTGGATTCCAAGGTGCTTCTGTTCTGTGTCTTCCTCTGTTTTTCTGGCACTGAAAGCTTTTCTTTTTTTTTTTTTTTTTTTTTTTTTTCCCCCCTTTCTTTTCTGCTTCTCATTTTTAGCATGTAAAGCACAGAGAAAACTTTTGTTCCGCAAAATTACTTCTCCTTTGCTGTACAGACCATTAGTCCTCACTGCTGTCTTGGCCTTATGTTACACATTATAACAAGTTCCCAGCTGCTGCTTTGGGGCTCCATCCATCTTTTGCAACCTCGCAGTCTTGTTTCCTCCCTTGTGCAACCTCTGTCACTCATCTGACTTCAGAGTTAGCTGTTTCAGTATTAATCAGAAAACAACCCTTTTTTAAAGCCTCCTGATTTAGCGTGCTCACTGCCAAGGGTCACACATATTCAAGATCTAACACAAAGGCAGCAATGGGAGGACTCAGCTACGGGTGAGAAGTGGAAGGCACCAACCTTTTTGTTAGACTTCTTAGCAGTAACATGAACTTTCTATTTTAGGGAGGATTTACATGAGACTACTGAGATGATTTAAGAGTGCAAAGTTACCAGAGGGGTGGGTCCCTTTCCTCCCAGACTAATGGTTTCAACTCATCTTCTGTACTCACTCCATATTTCTGTGATGTTAGGGTGAATCAGTTCAGTTCAGTAACGGGGCAGAAAACCGACAAGGAAAAAATACAGTTAGTTCTGTGTGAGCTTAGTAAACTGAATCACTCACTGAGGAATCCTAAGCAGCAGAACCAGCCCTTGGGAAAACCAGGAGTGCCTGGGTCCTCCACAGAAGTGAGGAGAGCAGCCTGTTCCGTTGGCAGCAGCACCATCTTTTAGGTTGACTCACATGCCCCATTTAAATCACTAGCAGGGGATTTGCTCTGCAGACACGCCTGCTCAGAAGGCAGCTGCCTGAGAATCCTGTTGCCCTTGCAATATTTCTCCTCTCTTTTCTGCCGCTCAAAAGCATACATTCCCATCAGGGATTCTCTTTGTTTGTATCTGTGAAGGGTTGGATCATTTCTTTTTATGGGTTATTCGGGGTCAAGCCCTGAATTCATTTACACTTTCTGGAGGTTATTCAATGCTTCTGGAATCCTGTCACCACCAGCACGACTGCAACTTTTTTTTTTTTTTTTTTTGTCTTACCAGCTGTAACCTTGAACGCAGTTCTATTCCTCCCTTGCCAGTGGACAAAAACAGTCAAACCTTCCTCCAATAAATAGTTCTGTGAGCTGCAAATATATGAAGTTCTGATTTGTTCTGGGTTTCCCCTTTTTTTTTTTTTTTTTTTTTTTCCCATAGTTATTACATTTATCACAGGATAGGTTTGGAACGGACCTCTGTAGATCATCTTGTACAACGCCCCGCCAAGGCAGGATGAGCGAGAGCAGGTTACACAGGAACGCATCCAGGAGGGTTTTGAATGTCTCCAGAGAGGGAGATTCCACGACCTCCCTGGGCAGCCTGTTCCGTGCTCTGCCACCCTCAATGGAAATAAGTTCCTCCTCATGTTGAGCTGAAACTTCCTGTGATTTAGTTTATGGCCATTGCTCCTTGTCCTGGCGCGGGGCACCCGCAAAAAGAGTGGAAATGTACTTGGACTTGAGACATTGCTCTGTATATAGGACATTCATAGCAAATACTTCCTTTGAGGATTTTCTGCTCTTTAACATATCCTGTAATCATTCTTGCCCCCTCCGCCTCCCGAACCAGCCCGGGTCGGTTGTGCGTGTCCCGGGAGCTGTGGGAGCAGTGGCGGGCAGCGCTGCCCGCGGCCGCGCTCGGGCTGCTCCGCACGGCGACAAACTCTCCCGCCACCCGCACACACCCTCGGCCCCGGCTCGCCCAGCCCGTCCCGCGGCAGGGGGCCGGTTGCCGGGCGACGCTCGGCCCCTCCTCCGCGGCAGGGCTGGGCCATGAGGTAATGGCCTCCGGGGGGCGGGAAAGGGAGCGCTGCGACTACCGAGCCAGCGGCCGCCGAGGCGGCCGCCGGCGGCGTTCCCTGCCTCCCGCCCCTTCCTGCTGCCCCGCCGGCGGCGGGCGGCGCCGCAGCCCCCGAGGTGTCCGCGCCGCCCCGCCTCCTGAGGAGGCTGCGCGGCCGCAGGAGCCCCGCGCCCGGCAGCGGCGGCGGAGAGTGCCCGGCAGCCGCCCCACGTGCGCTGCCGCCCGGCCGGAGGGGTTCGCAGCGGTCCCGGGCGCCGCTGGAGAGCGGGGAGCTGGAGCGGCGGCGACCTGACAGCAGAGACCCGGGAGGAGGAGGGCACATGAGGCGCCGGCAGGAGGAGGGAGAAGCAGCAGCAGCCAGCCGGCCACTGCAGCCCCTGCGCTCTGCCCGCCCCGCACGCCGCGGCCTCTCAGCGGCGCGGGCCGGGGGCGAGCCGTGAGGGGGGAAGCAGCCCGGAGGTGGCCGCCGCCGGCAGCGAGGCTCCCCCGGCCAGCGGGGGCGCCGCGTGCGGCGGAGGGCGCGGGGGGACCGTGCGGGGCGGGCGGGGATGCGCGGCGGCACCGGCGCGGCCCCTCTGCCCCCGCTCGCCCCCAGATGAGCGAGGGGGTGCGGGGGGGGCTGCGGTGCGCGGGCGAGGCCTGTAGCGCTCGCCGAGCTGCGGAGCGGGGCTGAGCAAGGTGCAGCCGCTCTTCCTTCTCCTCGGGCCCCTCGACCTTCACAGCCGGCTGGCTCGGGGGCGGGCGCTGCGCCTGGCTCTGCTGCCCGTGCTCTTTTGTCCCTTCCGCGCCCTGAAAGGAAAGAAGCACATGAGTGGAATTGCGTACCGAAGGTCAAGAATCGCTCGCAGAATTGTGCCTCTGCATTACTTACTGCTAAACTGCTGCTGTTCTCAGATACAAGGGCCCCTGCATGCAGAAATAGCTTTCTAGCCGTCGCAGAGGGACCTGCAAATACTGACTCGGTTTCTTCAGTGTTGGGGATTATGGATCGCTTTTGGCAGTATTCCACTATTTAAAATGACTAAAATATTCCATTATGGTTTTAAGCAAGTTTGAGATCTTCGTGCCTCTTTTGGTTTGCATCTGACGATTTTGAAACTTCATCTATAGGGGAGGGTTTTTTCAGGTAAAATTAGGGAAGAGTTAGGAAATTCCCAAAGAAATAGAACATCTGTTAAAGAGTGAGAGCCAGGGTTCATGTTCTCCCTCTCTCCGACTTCAGGAGAAGTCTCTGTATGGACACTTTTTTCTGCCTTGCAATCTGTAACCTTATTTGAACCTTTCAGTCCGCTGAGATTAAGTCGTGGGTGTAATGGTTTTTGCAATCAGGAAGGCAACAGCAAAAAACAAAACAAAAACAACAACAAAAAATGTTAAACCAAAACCGAACAACAGTTATGATGACCAGTTTGCCATATGTGCCTGTTTTACTGCTGTGCGTATACAGTTGCATGTACTGTTCGTAGTGCCCTGGCTTCTACCTGTGCTGGAATTACTCTGGGTTTAAACATGTTTGTCCTAGTAGGGCTCTTTTGGAGTTACCAGAAGAAGCCTGGAGGAGGGAGTGTTGTCTCCAAGCCCAGGGACTATATTCACAAAACTGCCTTCTCTGAGGCACTGTAACCTGTTTTGACTGAGTCAGAACAACCTGTGATGACAATAAGAAAATTATATTAAGCCATTAAGCTTACTTCACTGTTTTTCAATGAGCATCTTTGCAAGCAAGGAAAACCAGGATGGTAAAAATCCTAGTGGAAGGCCAGAGTTTTCAGCTTTTAATGTGAATTACTGAATGAAGACCAGACGCCTGTATGAACAGATAGAATGGATAGAATGTAAATTTCTGTTGAAGTAAAGCAAAAGTTTCTGTCAGTTGCATGAATGAACTCCCACTTGCCAGCAGATTGAACTGAATGATGGATGACAGTAGTGGAAAGAAGTAGGATCTCTGGCTCTAGTGCAAAAAAATCCCATACCAGACAAAAATAATCTGTTCAACTTTTGTTCAATTATGAATAAAAAATTCATACTGCAACTTGGTGCCTGTTCTAGGGCACTGGGCAGCACAACAATATGCCAGGGAAGCATTAATGTGATTAGGCACATGCATTTATATATGTGGTGCCCCATGTTTGATATGTGAGTGCTTAAAATCCCAGTGAAATATCCAATTGCTGCAGCAACCTCTGAGCATCTGACTAGTTTAATCCAGAGTCCTGACTAATGAGGCAGGACCAGGATGTGGTACACAAGTTTTGCCATGGATGTTAATGGTTGTTAATTTGGCACTCTGACAGTTTGTGGAACACAGGTGAGAGCTGGTGGGAGTAAGTGAACTTGCACGTACAAGAGAGCAAGATCAGATTGGAAGGATTTGCCTGGAACTGGTGGGAACTTCTGTTGTTCCTCTCTGCTGCAGTTCACGCCTGAGCTCCTTACTGCTTCACACATTCTGTCTCCTGTAACAGATTACCAGCTGCTTTTGTAGAAGTAATTCGATCCTAATCTTTCAGTGTGCTCTGAGGATTTTATTTATACTCTAGCCAATCTGCTTTGGGATAGAATAATGAGATTAGTATTGCAGAAATTAGTGCAGATTAAATACTTTTGTTTTAAATGCCTACTTGATCAATATTATTGTTTCTTACTGTTCTTGCTATAGTACTGAAAAGAAGAAATGCTAAAACTTCTCACTGTGTCTGCTGTGATAGACTGTAAACTGAATGCAAGATACTTTTTTTTAAAACAGTTCTGTAGAAAGGATTCTCAGAATGAGTGCTGTTTAGGCAGCATCTGCAATATTGATAGGCAAGAAGTTAAAACCAAACCTATTGCCCTTTCTAAAAGCTCTACGCATTTTTCTTCAAAGCAGTTTCCTGTGTTATTTAAAATTTTCCTTGGGAGAGGAGGTATAATTAAGCAAGAAGGGAGTGTATGAGTTATATTTGTTTGAAATACATTTCTTCCCTAAATCTTTGAATTTTATTGATTTCCAGGGTTAGGGTTGGTTTAGTGTTCATTCTTCCAGGACCAGAAATAGCATTTGTAGGACATAGTTTGTTTTGGGTTGTCTAGGTGTTGTATGTTGTATACTTGATACTCAAGTCAAGGTTGGTAGTTTCTTGTTAATTTGCAGAGAATTGTGTATTTTTTGTTTATAATTTTAAACAATATAGCTTTCCCTCTGCCTCAGTAAAAATTAGTGCCTCCTCTAATAAGTCTCCAATATTAGGCTGGGTACTTAATTGGTGTATCTTTGAATAACCCTCTTTTAACTCTTACAAAACTGTCATTTGACTGCACGCACTACTTATTTCCCAATACTTCCATATTAATGCAAGAACAGCCAAACCAGTAGAGCTGGTCTGTATTGTTGGGAGTCATGATAACCACAGTGTGGACACAGTAGCTGTGCTTTTTCCTGTTGGTCAGGAAAATGTTATTGGTAGGTAGGCTTTTACAGCTAGTTCTGTTTTCCTTTTTGAACTGTTCCTTTTCTCCAGATGTACCTGGCAGTTCTGCCTCTGTAAGAAGCTTAGTTGCCACCATGATCAACATTCAAAAATGAATACTCTTAAACTGCATGTAAGATGACCAAAGGCATACTGGCATTATCCCCTGGGATGCTCATGTTGTTCCTTGATTCTGCTGGGGCTGAGATTGTCACTTGTGTTCTTCAGAAAGGCTGTGAAAAGGAACAAGTTCTGGTAGTGACTGCACACCAAGTGGCTTTCAGAGTTATCATAAAAACATACCAAGTAAGAGAACTATTTTCTAGTCACTTAATGACAGCGATGGCATGCCAGTTGTGGGCAGCTCAGTTACTGTATGAAGCTGTGGAAGGCTGGAACTGTAAAACCGATGTGTGGTCTGCAGTGCCTGTGCTGTGAAGGTATGTTTCCCTGGTCATGTGTGCATCATTAAAACTCCACAGGCAATGCCACTGACACCTTGGAATGCTGCACCTGTATGGAGGCCTCAATTTTGTGTATTCAGTTGTGGGATCACTGCTACTTGGAGAGATAAAAATCTTGAGAATGAACTTCCTGTTAACATAGGCTTTCCAAGATACCAGTTGGTGTCTGATTCAAAGTCTTCCTGCTTACTCTGTGGTTTGACTGAGATAGCTGTGAGTTTACAAGCACTTCTATTTTACTTTGTAGTGAATAGCATGATGTTTCCTAAATAAATTTCAGGAGTTCACTGATACTATTCTTTGTCTAAAACTGTCCTCTATTTGAACTTTGAATCATTAATACTTCTGTTTTTGTTGGAGCCTATTGATTAGGGTGCAAAAAGTCATGCCGTATAGTCATCCTGCTTATGGTTGACCAGCTAAGAGGCTTATTGATAGTACAAACAGATTAGCTGAGAGATAATTCTTAGATTCAATTGTGTTGGCAGATTTGCTTTAGTTAAATCAATGAGTGGCCGTACTGAAGCTGATTCTTTGCTTTACTTTGCAGCTTCTTTGGACAGGATTGTCCAGCCTTGCTGTCCATTAGATGCTGAAAACCCAAATGAGACTGGTGCTCTATAACTGTCATATTTTATTGTGTGCATATTTAGGGTTTTTTTGGTAATGATACCGATAGATTAATATGGTAGAGCCTTGTTGGTTTTGCTTGAGTTTGTAGCAAAAGTTCAGAACACTACAGCAGAGTATTAGAAAGAAGGAAGGAAATCTGGGAAGAGCTTAATTTAAAATCCCTTGCAAAGTTTCACTTTAGCTTGACATTAGACCATGATGCTGCCCAGCAGAGCACATTTTCCCATGGATGTGGATTCCCTCCTCTATCCCCTTCCATATTATGGTGCTTGGAATCGAGTCCTTGACGCAGGCAAGAGCTGTTTCTCCAGTTCATTTTCAGACTGTCCATCCTGGGCAGCTGAGCAGCTGTTAGCAGGGAGCAAAGGAAGCAATAGTAGTAAGTGGATGGGACTTTGGTGTCAGGAGAGAGTAGTCCTTAGTGAATATGAGCTGATTTTGAAACTGCTACACTCCAAGCTCTGATATAACCAAGACTAATTGTGCATTGGTAGATGAAATGCTGAAGCTGACAGTAACTGGCTGCATATTTTTGTGCTTATGTCGTGTTCTTGGGTCCAAGTACCTGTATAAATAGAAGAGAGAAATACTGAGCTCTGTAGAAAGATTGCTTCTTTGGTGGATAACAGCTTGGTTAAAGTTGGAAGGGATTTCTGGAGGTCATCAGGTCCAACATGCCTGCTCAAGGATGGTCATCCTAGAGCACTTGGCACAGGTCTGTGTAGCAACAGCATCTGAATATCTCCAAGGCTGGAGACTCCATTGCCTCCCTGAGCAACCTCAGTCACTGCCTGGTCACTCCCAAAGGGAAAAAATGTTCCTGGATGTTCAAAGGAAGCTGCTCATGTTTCAGTCTGTGCCCATCACTCTGGTCCTGTCTAGGAACCACTGAAAGAGCCTGGCTCTGTCCTCCCTCCTTGCAGGTATTTATACCCATTGATGAGATCTCCCTGAACCTTCTCATCTCCAGCTGTCAGTCACAGCTCTTTCAGCCTCTCCTCACAGGAGAAATGCCCTGTTCTTCTTTCTTTGTCTTAGTGGCCCATCACTCTCCTCTCTTCAGTGTGTTCATCTTTTTCTTGTTCTGGAGAACCCAGAAGTGGACACAGTACCCCAGTGTGGCCTCACCAGTGCCCACTAGGGGGGAGGGATCATCTCTCATCTGGTTTCCCAGTTAAAGGAAAAAATGTGTGAACCCCCTGCTCTGCTATTTAATAATTCCATGCTTCAAACAAAACACAGAAAAACTGCTCATCATTAGTTTTCAATGAAGTTTAATGCTGAGTTGGCTTGTTCCATCTTTTAATAGAAACCAAAGGTTAGGAAAATGTTCATACAGTGGGAACTTTTATAGCCGAGAGAGGAAGAATGAAAACTATGGATACATTGAATTAGTTACATGTGCCTCTTTGAAGAGCTTAGTTGACTACTGCAAATTGGAATCAGTCAGTGCATTTTTGCATTGTATGTTCACGCAAATTCTAAATTTCATATTTTTAAAGGCAGCTGCTGGTCATGTCATATTGGAATCTAATTTCAAGCAAAGCAGGACCCTGTATGAATTATGGTCTGACAGCAGCCACAATTTGGTGTCACAGGGGGACTGAAGTACAGTTTTGTTTCAAGAGAGGGGTATTTAAAAAAAAAAAATCTCATAAATGTCTGCTATGGGAAATGAAGACTTTTACTGTCCTCTTTAATGTTTATGTAAGTGGAGCTTGTGTTACTAACAACATTGCCTGTCCCAGAAGGCCTAATTTTACTATCAGTTACTGCACAGTTGCATACTTCGCAGGGGAGCAGCAGACACTCCTCTGCAGTAAGCAGAAACCTTGCAGTTCAAATCCATGCAAACCTGTTGCCACAGTGAGACCTGTAAAATTAGCAGAACTGGAAGGCATTGTCAAAAATTTTAGTCAAAATCCTTAGACTGTCCTTTATACCTGTTTTATACGGAATTTCTTTCTCTGCAGCCTTCTGCTCATAATAGCTATTTCTGAGTAGGTATTAAGCACTGTTGATGTAAAGTGATGAGGTGGAAATAAATCTTTCTTTTAACATATGTTTTTGCAGTAGATCTTCTGCTGTAGTCAGAAATTTCAGTGCTATCTGAAAGAAATTGTGGGCTTCTGTTGTGTTCATGTAATACTGCATAATAATAACATCCAGGTATTTATGGAGGGGGTGGAGACCAGGATTAACCAAAAATATTACCTTCTTGGAGCTTTTGGTCTTGTAATGAATTCTGCAAAACTACATTTGTGAAGGCCATGTTAAGATCAGTCCTTTATGCCTATATTTCCTGAGGGTTGTGTAATGTTATCAGATGGTAGATAAACATGTTATGGCTTGACCCAGTGAGTTGTGACTGACCTGAGAGCCACATGTTTCCAATATAAGGCAACCTCAACTGAAAATGCTTTTTCTGATTGTCTGAAATGTTTGTAACCTTTAATTACTCTTGTATTTGCTCATGAGAATTTTACCTTCTAGTGGCTTTCTCAAAAACTGTGATTTTGCAAGACATCAAAAGCCATTAGAATGCAGAGGCTGACAAAAGTTAAATATTGCATTTCTCTGTCTGAGTCCTTTGTCCCAAAGTCCAGAGATGTGTGTACTGTCAAATTATTGGATGTATGTTTTGCTATAATTTTTTTTTCTGCAGAGAATATTGATTTGTCCATGACATTAACTTGTACTGCTTTTATCTATTAAATGAGGTTTCGTTTAGGAACTGTTGTGCCTCAGGCAAATGCAACTTTCCTAAATACTTTGTCCTTTAACATTGCAAAAGCTGCAAAATATTCAGTGTGAACTTCTAATGCACCAAGTTTGTTTCAGCATTCATGAATCACAACATCAGTTTTCTCTTACTTTGCAATGGTTGAAGAGGGGCAGCAAGATAAAAGTATTTGAGGTAATTCAGGAGTTCGTGCCAATACTAGAATTAAATCCAGTTCTTGTGAATCTCTGTTTAAAGGCTATCAGTCTCTTGGGGTCAGTGGATTGGCACATTCTGTAGCTATTTAGGGCCTGACAGGGTATGTGAAACAGGCAGCAACCTCAGTAGACATGTGTGCTGCACCTGCACTTTTTTTTTCCTACATTACTAAGGTTGATAGTGTGCACTGCTAATTCTCTTACAAAATAAACATTCCAGGTGGCCCAGAAGACTTTCCCTGAGGAGTGTACAACTTAAGTAATTTGAGTACATTTTACAGAACTTAAACATATGTCTGGCAGATGGTTTATGCATAATAAGATGGTGATACTTTTGCAGTATTGTTTTAGTAAGATAGGTGGACTATTAAGCTCACAGTGGAATATTGCTATGAAAAAGATCAGTGTTCAGAATGGGAGCCTGGGTTCCACAGGCTGGGAACAGAGCGCTTCAAAGACACACAGTTATCTCACTTTGCTCACTGATGAATATTCAAGGTAAGGCAGTCTCAGTTTCTTGAGCCTGACTTACTAACATCCGCCCTCCAAAAGTAAACACTGCACCCATTTTGTAGTATTTATCAGCTCTCAGAGGACATCTGCTGTATATTGACATAAAGGAAGAAAATGGTAAGGTTTTCTCATTTATGTCCTTCTGTACTATTATACTGAATAGCAGGAAAGAGAGGAGGGAAATATGATTTTTGCCTTGGAAAAAAGGACAATTTTTTTTGTTTTCTTCATGGGGGTATTACTGTCTTTAAAAAATAAATACAGATCATTTTATGGAATAAGTAATGTATTGAATCTAGAAATGTTGGTATGTAAAGGTGAAGATCATAATCAGGTGTAATTTGAAGACAATAAACATAGAATTACCAGTTCACAGTGGTTACATAAATAATGAAGAGCTGCTGAGCCGTGGTGGAAAAGGCAGTCAGATGTCACTGCATGTTGGGTGTGGATCCTGAATATGAGAATGGATTTCTTAAATACAGTGTGCATGATTTTATTATTATATTATTTCATTCTTATAGGACTATTGTGTCTTATTCTTGCTCCCAAATGGTTGTTGAATAGACCTCATGACAGGAAATTTATCATAATGATAGGACTTTAAATGATACACACAGATAAGCTCTGGATGCCCTGTTCCTGTGAGTGATCAAAGCCCAGTTGGACGGGGCTTTGAGCAACGTGGTCTAGTGAAAGACATCCCCACCCATTGCAGGGATTTGGATGAGTTGACTTTTAAGATCCCTTCCAACCCAAAATATAGCTATGGCTATGAAGTGTGACTTTGAATGTTTTTGGGTTTTTATCAAAAAGTAGTGTGAAATGCATTATCTGATCTATGTGAATATTTACAGTAAGAAGTAAGAACTGAAATAAATTTATTTATTAAAGTTGATGCTCCCTTAAAAAAATTTCACATGGCTAGTCAACTGGTCTTTAGACAGAGATTTCAATTTGGGTGGACAAAACTGTACTTTTAAAAGCATAATGACAGTAGTTCCATCTAATCACTATAAACACATACCTTCAGTTAAAACACTGCTTGCTGATTTCGAATACAATACCTTTTTATAAGCCTTAGAACACAAAACTCCATTATTAAGCTTAGAACTTCCTAATACCTCACTAAATATACTTCTAGCCAAGCGTTAATGCACAAACCATTGTTCTATTTATCCTTACTTTTCTACTTCTTACATAATTTTTCTACTAACCTATCTTATAGCTACTGCTTAACTCTAATCACAGTTCTGCTGTCTCTAAAGCCTGCCTTTTACAGCTTTCTCAAAACCCTTTAATTTTATGAATTCCCACAATCATAGTTAATTTTTTCCTTTAAAAAATCTTAGGATTAAAGCTGACCTTTCTTCCTTTCTACCAACTAATAATGAATTATTTCTTGGATTTGTAAATCTAGCAGAGCTGCTTTTCCAGTAGGTATGAATACAACAAGAATAAAGATGTTTCTTGGCTCTTCTGTTGCCAGTCAGCTTGTAAGCATCAGTTTCATATGGCTATGGGATTCATCTGGGTAACCAAACCTCATCTATCTAACTGCACAGGAGGCCTTTGCTATTGAGTCCTGGGTTGACTGATACTTGTGTAAGATCTGTAAATTCTGGCTCTGGGTCCTCCCCGTACTGGTGTCCCTCAGCCCTGTTGTGTCATGGTTAAGCACACACATCAGTTAGTGCACTGATGGTTTGAGTCCCACCAGGGATTGCTATTTTTGTGGCAGTGAAGCTTGGAAGAATGCATTGCAACACCAGCATTTGAAAACCCACACAGCTGAAGCCAACACAGTGCCTGTGAGTGGTTTGACTTCCCCATCCCCTTGGCTTAGCCTTTCCAGCCAGGTTGCATTTCTGATCACATTGATGTGGAGCGGTAGAAGCACCAATGTCTCTGTGAGGAAAAATGAGCAAGAGGGATATATAGCACCAGAGTACGTGTGCTGCTGGTAGGGTGACAGTGTGCTTTAAGGACAGCCTACACTAATATTAGCTAGAGGTGCCTGGGAAAGCATGTGCCTGAAGGCTGTGCCTCTGTAACCAGATTAGCTGGGCTCTCAGTTTGCCATCTCTGCTGGGGATAGTCCTGCCTTGTCCTACCAGATGTATGTTGTACCCCTTTGTCCACACATCTTTCGTACTGACTGTTACCCCAAGGAGTAAAATTGAAGCCAAGGAGGCAAATTGAAAAACATGGCTTGAAAATTTGGTTTGATTTCCTTAGTTTTAGTTTTATTGCTAGCTTGTCTTTCTTAGGGAGTTAGGTGAATGGTGGAGATGGCAGAAAGGCAACACGAGAATGTGCAGGCAAGGCCAATTAGCGTTTAGTTTGCTTTAGGTGTATAATATGACACCATGTATTCAGCCTGTGGGCATTAAGTTATAGAGGTCTCTTTAAAAATGAGAATTAATTAAATTATGTAGGTCTCCTTAAGAATGTGAGTTAATGCCATCAAAATGGAATGATTTGTTAGTTATGTGGGAGTTTTTGTTTTGTGGTTTGTTGGGGTATTTTTGTTTGGGATTTGGAATGATTTGTTAGTTATGTGGGAGTTTTTGTTTTGTGGTTTGTTGGGGTATTTTTGTTTTTTTTTTTTTTAATAAAAGAAAGCCAGCAACATCATTTTAGTACTCTTGGTTAGCAGATTTGCACAGGGAGGATTGAATACCCAGTCCTGTCTCTCTTATCTGTTAAATTAGCACTAATTAGTTTGTCAAGAAGGCTGAGAGGAAATTCCTAAATGCACCTAGGAGCAAGCCTATTGTTTTGATCCTATGACCAGCAGGAATAACTTGAAGATAAAACATGATATAATGTTGCAGCAGGAGAAGTGAGTAAGAGGAAATAGGAGGGGCTGCATAGCCAGGAAAATGATCAGTTTGTAACATTACTTGTTATAGCAAATGTAATACTGTTTTCTTTGTTCCTCAGACCTCTCCCTGGAAAAGGTAAGAAAGCAGTTGTTACACTGTGGGTAATAAAAGTTTTTTGTGTGTGTTTTTTATTTTTTTTATTTAGTGAGTCCTTAAACTGAGCAGCTCTAAAATACTTAGTTTGAACTTCAGATATTGGGAAAGTAGGAACAGGGCTTCAGGCTGTTATGGCTCTGATGTAAATCCTACAACAGATAATTAATTTCTCTTCTGAGTGGGAACTAGTGGTTCCTGATTGCCCTGATTTCTAAGTGGAAAGTGTTGTTTGCTTTGTGTCAGAAGATCTATAATCCAGCAGTGTGCCAGCTTAGAACTGAGTATATGTGAAGCTGAAGAATAGATTTTGGTTGGGAGTGCTTTGGACATGTAGTTGTTTTATGCTGTAGTCCATTACCACCAGAGAATTGAAATGAGTTTGGGATTTCAGAATGTTAAGGCATTGGAGAGAAATTGGCAATCCATTTTTTTTCCCCTTCTTTTTCTTCAGGATATCTATTAATGGTTTGTAAAGTTCTTGGAAGTAGCAGACTTTGAGCATGACCAAACATGGTTAAACGGAATTCATAATATGCATATAAATTATTATTTAAGATTTAGCTCTTAAAAGAAAACCCAAACCCAAATAATTGTTTTATAAATTTTTTTTTCTAGATACCTTTTTGCTAAAGATACCAAGAAGTTGTTGTGCTACCTGTACTGCCTGTCTAGCAAAATCTTAACGAAGTGCCTCCCAAAACTGGCTTAAACAAAAGCATTTCTGAAGAAGTGGATTAAGTAATTTTTTGGAGAATAGATTTTAATAGAAGTTGGAACTAGGATATTTACAGATGTAAATGCCTATCAATTATGAAAAGGAGAATATGGCCCTGTAACTCAGGAGTGATTCTTTGCGTAAAGTTCAGGTCATGAAGATGTGAATTTTTGGTTTTAAAGGAGTTGCTTGCTTCCTTGCTTGCTTTTTGTGTCTTGAGGGTTATCTTTGTTCTTTGGGAAATAATTGCAGGAGATAACAAAATGTTGTAGAGTCAGCATAGTTTGCCACTTACGCTTTGTCATGCCAAACACAGACTTGAGTCACAAGGGTTAAACAGATTCTTACTTGCTTCCTTTTGTGTGAAGATCCCTCTTATGCTGGCTGAAGTGAAAAACATGGATAAGGAGAAAGGAATACAGTGATTGGGTAGGTGGGTGTGTTTTGAGGGAGGGGGAGTAGAATTTTGAATGACCTATTACAGTACAAGACATGATGTTTGGTCCAAATTGGCCAATATTTTACTTGGAAGCCTATGTTAACCTCTGAGCTTCTTGCTTTTTAATTAAAAACAAAACAAAAAAGCCCAAATCACTCTTACTGGATACAGTAGGGTGACCAGGCTAAGTATAGGTAGTATATACAGTATCTCAGCTGTGGAGGTAAAAGAGTGGAATCCTTGACAGAGAGTCTGGAATCCTTGACGGAGTCTGGAATCTTTGACACCTCAAATGTGCCTCTGAATTACAGTCTCCTAGATCTTGCATGCTGCAGTTTAGGGACCATGTCAAAATGTCAGCAGCTGCTTCCACATTTGTAGTGTTGACAATATGACCTTCAGGTTAAGAGATCTCTGCTGACGTGAGCTGCACCCAGTGTATGTTTGTTTTACTCTATTTGGAGCTTTTGTAGTTGCATACTTCCAAATTACCACAAAGCGAATAAGAGCATGAAATAACTGTCTTTTGCACTTGCAAAAGGCTTTTCTAATACTTAAGCACTGATGCTTCCGCTTTTTTATTGTGCCCTGGGGTACAATACTTGTGGTAAAGCACATGCAGCTTAAATGAGAAGAAGGTAGGAAAGGAGAAAATTTATTTCTTGGCAACACTGTATTTGTTCTAGTTAACATTTATACCTGGAAGGGTGGGTTTGCAAATGGGGGAGTTTGATGGGAGGTGTTTTAAGCAGGAGGGCAGATTTAGTCTCTTAGTGTGTCTCAGCTCAGTGCTGGTAAATGCAGCTGAGCACAGTGATGCTGCCTTGGATCTTTTGTCCAGGTTTTGCTTCCTGTATGCAGACTATGTTCAAGTCGGTACAAAGTTGCAGTAATGTGAGTGTGCTATCCAATTCTATTAACTCTTTTGTTTGGATACTTGATCAAGATGGGGATAACAACTGGTACAAGATTCAGACATAGTGATATAGGTAATTATTGCATGGTGTGTGCTTCAAGGGCTTATTACTCATTGAGCTGAGTTTAGCCAAGTCACTTTCACTGGAGCCTATCACCTCTTTATATAAAATGATAGCTGGTGTGAATCAAACCATAATTCTGAATATTAAGGCTGTTTAAAGTAGGGGTCTGTCTCATTAACCAAGTTAAGTTGTGGCCTGGAAGGACTCTACTTCGTAACTGCACTGCAATCTGATATTATTTGTGAGCTTTGTAATGAGTTTATTGTGTTAGAACAGCTCCACCATCCACTCCCCATTTTGGGCAGACTGCGTGCAGCATTACTGTCAGACATACTTCTAGAGAGATGGGAATCAGGCCAGGCAGGAATTATTACAGGTTGTGGTAGCTGTGTCTACCAGTGACGGCACTTTGCAGTTATACAGTGTTTGCATTGTTTCTGTCTTTGTCCTGTGACAGACTTATTTGTCTTGCACCCCAGCGTGTAGCTTCCTGAATAGAAAAATACAGGTTCTGTCAGGCAGCTGCTTAATAAAGGCACATGTTGAAATACTCAGGAAGAGAAAACTGTTTTCTGGGAAAATTACAAATTGCTGAGAGGAAGGACATAGCATGCAGATGGGCTGGAAAGTGTGCAGGTTATGATTCCTGGCCTTTCCCTAATCAGTAGCCTGATCTTGTGAGTAAAGCAAGTCTGAGCACCTGGAAACTTTATGCAGATATAGTTGTATTGTCTGAAATAGTGCAGATAGCCAGGGTCAGTCTCTTTGAAGTGTGGAGTTACTAACCCACTTATAAGGACTCCTTGTCTCTACCTGCTTTCTGACACAGCGGACTTGTAGCTACAGCATGCAACACTAGAAATAAAAATTTGGCTTGTAGCATGTGAGGAAGTAAAATCTGGAGACAGCAGGTATGTGCCTGCACCAAGCCAGCAGTTACGGGCTGGCTTACACAGGAGAACTTTGTTCTGCAAATTGTTTGTGCCTCGGAGAGATTATGCTTTTTTTTGGAACAGTGGCCCTTTCTGCCAAGTTGAAGGACATCGTGTGTCTTATATGTGGCTACTGTATCTGTTACACAAGCCACAGCACAGCAACAGTAGACTTATTTAATGTGTCTGATGTCAAATTTATTTTTAAAAAGCAGTGTAATTCATTACTGGTGCCAGCCCAGATATTTGCTATGACCACCGTCAACACTTGTGATACAGCTGTCGCTGCCATTGCACAGTGAGCTCCCCAGTTGGAGTATAGGGTAAAATTGAAGCAGGTTTTTCTTATTTACAGTCTGAAGTCTACAGCATAACCACATACATACAGCCTTCTGTTGGTACTTGCGTTGTATAGTTGGAATTAAGAATTTATGGTCAAACGGATGTTGTTTGAGGCTGTATCTTTTCTTTCTATAGATACTCTTCTGCTGCAGGTTTTTGTTTCTCCATTCATGTAGTTTTTGCTGATGTTTAGGCTTTGTTTGAAAAGGTGGGACAATTCACCTAGTTCCTTAAAATACACTTTTTTTTTTTCATAGTCAAATCAGAAATAAGAGCATATGTGTAGTTTAATGGCTCAATTTTGGTCTTGATTTAAAAATGCTACCTAGAATGTGTCTTCATCTTACAGTTCTAAGAAGAGTTACAGATTAGATAGAGGGTAGTAGAAGTAGTAAAGCGTATAACTGATGCATGACTGTAAGTATGTTTGTCACAGCCAAATTGTAGCTATACTCATCTAGTATTTGCACTTTCTCAGACTTTGGTGCTTTTATATAAAACTAACAAGTATCCTGCACTGTGTTTTCTCTTTTCCTTTTTTGTTCAGTGATGTGGTACAAATTAAGAATGATTATCTGCTAAATGTCTCTTCTTTTAAGAGGGCAAATATTGTTGGACAGTGTGGGAATTTACAAAATGTTGCCTCTCTCTGCTTTTGGGATTTTTCTCCCCTCTGTCCCTCATGAGAAACAGGAAAGAAAACATTTTCTGATGAGGATATATAGCACCTCTTCATGATTTGCCATTGACTAAATGTGCCTTTCACAGGTCCACCTGCACGCCTTATGTTAAACTGAGCTCATGCCCATTGACTGCTGGAACCTACGTACATTTTTTTTATAGATGAAAGAGTAAAGGGTGCAGAATGTGGACTTAAGGGAATGAAAGTCTCAGTATTCATTCCCACCGGAATACTGCTTTCTTTGTTCCCACCTTCACAGAGTTGCATCCTTTGGGCATGAAACATCTGGGTGATAAATACCTGTTAGAGCCCAATGCTGACTCAGTGTGAGATTAAACATAGTTTCATATTCTGAGTTCTGTGCTCTTCTGTCTTCTTTTATTCCTTCTTTGGAATATGGGATTTCTTGTCAATAAACCAGCACTTTTGAACACATTTAAAAGCAAGCTGGTGGAAGCATTCATTTGTAAGTATACTAAATGGACAGGAATGAAGACAGTCCATGCGTTTAGTGGAAGAAAAAAAGGCAAACATCACCTCTGTAATATAGTTAAATGCTGTTGAGCATTTTAGGTTTCTAACCCTGGATCCCTGAGATTTGCAGTTATTTTATTGAGGAGCTTCATTTTATGGAATACTGCTAAACTGGAGTTAAATGAAAGGAGTGTGGGGAAATCCTATGGAAACAGTGACTGTTAAACTGCTCAAAATGAAAGGATTTCAACTTGCTTTCTGTGTTGGTTCTTTAGTGAAATTCAAATTGAGTTAAGAATTAATGAATGTGTCCAACCCTTGAGGGTTTCTATGCTTTGCCTGGATTGGGGGCCAGAGTCAGGAGTGGCCACGTGAGTCTATGCTGAGATCATTAGGCTGAGGACACCAGCTGTGCTATTATTAGGGGTTGTAAAGTCCATGGCAGATGTTCTTAGGCTCTGCTCCAGCCCCCACGTATGGTCCAGTGGAATACATGGAAAAAGAAATTCTGACAAATTGTTTTCCCATTCAACAAACAGATTTTTAAATTTTTCCCCCCCTGTGTAACTGGACAAGATATTTGTTAACTTGAATGTATCAAAAACCAGTTTGAAATATTTGAAACAAGAACAAAAAATGTGTTCATATAAGAGCAAATATAAGTGCTTTCCTTGAAAAGGAGGACTTGAGGGTCTAGCCAGAACTCAAGTTTGGAAGTGCATTTGTTTTGCCATTTAAGTATTTGTTTTCTATTTTCCTTACCACTGCTATTTAGAAAGGATCCTTGCTGGATTACTTTTTGTGTAGGTGTATAGTGCAAAGCTGTACCTGCAAAGATTTTGAATTATGGTGATGAGACACAAGAGAAGAGGTAATATACACAGAGCAAAGAGGTATTAATAATGAGATTAAAGTCTTTGAACAGAATACTGCTTATTATGTTATGGTGATATAGCACATGGCATGAAGAAAAGCATGTTTTTTCTTTCTTTTTGTTGTCATAAGACATGTGTGTCTTGTTTTGAATGTGTAATTTTTTTTTCTCTCTGGAAGTCACTTAACCAGTTTAAATACCCTCAAAGTATAAATCACAAGCTTCTCTGTGGAGTTCTGATATGCTCTGTGTTGTACAAAATGCAGAAGGGAGGTATCTGCCAGGAAGATGCAAGTCTGACTTAATGGCAGACCAAAAGTACATAAGGAGCTGAAGAATGCAAACTATTTATAATAGGTAACAAGTATGTCTCTATATCTCATGTGTTACAGGTTTTTTAGCCATGGAAGTGTGTTGTTGCTAAGCAGAACAACAAATGTTTAAACAATTCCCTGTACATCATCCTTTCCTTTCAGTCATCAAAGTATGTCATGTTTTTGAGTTAAAGCAGCTGAGATGGTGCATGAGTTTCCCTGTGTTGAGCACAAAGGGAAGAAAATTCAGCACTTGAGGAGTTTATTATTTATGATTTTTTATGTGTCCATCTCTCAGCTGCTGAACTCTACAAGGCAGCTCTCTCATACAGAGCTTTTGAGTATGATTAAAGAGACAAGAAACCCAAATTAAGCAATCTAACATGCAGTTCCTATTGAGGCTCTTTTGCATGCATTTTCTCTGTGCATGTTTCTTGCTGGATGTTAGAAGAACAGACCATACCATTGATCAGAAGATCTGAGTACTCATTCTCTGCATTGTTTTATCTGACACCAAGGAAACAGTGTGGATGACCTAAAGTTTTTTGGTTTTTTTTTGTTCTTAAGTCAGTGAACTGATTTTAATCAAAATGCTCTGATGCACTTGTAGGTGTATATTGCTGATAAGGGATATGTCTCTAAATCTAGTCTGAATGTGATTTCTTTTGATTTTCCTATCCCCAAACTGCTAATCTTTTTACCTTCTGGTAAGGGTGCTATTTTAAACCATTGGAGAGCCAGGTAGTTTATCAGGCTGTTTCCACAACATGGTCTAAAAGAGCTAAGTGCATCCGTGTTCTGCACTGTGGGAGCAATGAGATGTGACTCTAGAAGTCTGTGGTGGTTGATGTGAGTGCTGTTCTACAGCTCATGTCTGGTCATTTGAGAGTACTGCTGTGTGGTTGTACCCCGAGTAAGCAGGACTGTGTGCTGAAACTTGTGTGTTGATAACTCAGGTTGATAGCAGTGAGTAATCACTTGCTATTTGAGTAAGATTGTGACAGTTCACAGAGTCACGTAGCTCCTACGAAAAGAACAGTTTCTCCTGTGTTACTGAGATTACAGTGTGGGACCCAGAGAAAATTTAAGAGGATTAGTCATAGCATGTTGCATTAAGCCTGACTGCTTAATCAGATGGATTTTTTCCTGAAGATTATTTTGTTGGTAAAAGTGGTAAAATTGGGATCTTGATGAGCTCCAGAGGCTTGTATTGAGGCCTGGAGCAAGCAAGTCCTATTGTGCTAACATGACTGGTTAGAACACGTTTTTCTCAGGTAAGAGGTGAACTATCATATCTGCATGATGGGAGGAGACTGAGCTAAATGTGCTTGTGTTATTAAGCTTGCCTTCATAGGTGGCAGCTCTTGTTTGGCTAGAATTGAGTATTGACTAGAATAGCTTCTTACTGTATCAACTACTTTCTAACTGAAAAATAATTGCTTGGATTAAAGTGGTTGAGTCTTGCACAGCCTTGCACTGAGAGTATTAAGCTTGGGTCAGCTCCCCCCTCTTCCCCCAGTTCTGAAATTCAGCAGCCTGTTCACTTCTCTGCGCATGTGGTAGGAGGAGAGGAGAAGGAAGATTTGTTACAAATACATTGCAGAAATACATTTTCCTCTTCCAAGGATGTGCTTAGAGGAAGCAGCTGTGCTTAAATCTTAACTTTCAGGACGCCCTGCAACTCCAGTGATGCCATCAGTGATGCTGGTTCACATACCTTTTTTGGTAGAAACTGCTTCCATGCAATGGGTTTGAGCTGAACAGTTGACGATTATATTTTAATTTCTCTGTAACTCTAGATTGCTTTAGACATATAGGTTCTCATGTAGGTGCGTATCTTTCTGGGTAGATGGAGAAAAACTCATCCTCTCACTGAACATATGTTCTAAGTCTCCTCTGTGAGAATGTACAGGAGCCTACTGGTCAGTTTCACTCCTTCTTCAGCCTTAATCAGTATATTGTAAATAGTGTGGGAACTACCATGTTAGGGGTATGTGTGTATTTGTTTGATGAAGGTTCATTTTGCTAATTGATAGGCTGATAGATTAATGCATACTCCTTGGATGTATTGAAAATGGACTGTGGATTTGTTTGTTCACTTAGTAATTTATTTTTTTAAATAGCCCTCTCTCCTGCAAGTTTGACATTTCCTTTTTATTGCTATCTTACAGTACTGAGCATATTTCTGCTTCAAGTCATCAGTAGGAAGAGAAGTTTGTGTTCTAAAATGAGTGAAGTTCTGAAGAGGCAGGTCTCCCACTCTCTCTCCCTTGTCCTAGTTTAAAATTAGATCTGCTGGTCTAACAGGAAGGGGCTTGCATTTCTTGCTCGTTTTCCAACTGTCAAGCAGAGCATGTAGTCATGCTGAACAAAGCAGCAACATTCCTGGATCCTTTTAATGATGTATTCAGAACTCCAGTGCCTCCTGATTTAATGAGTACAGTGAATGTATTCACAACTAACAAGAGCGTGCTCATTAAACAGCAGTAAGTTAACTGTCCTATTCTCTTGTAGCAATCCAGATCATAATTAAATGGTGCCATATCTGAGTACAACACTGGGCTGCCAAATGGAGAGGTTAAATGTTCTGTGGGTATGTGTGGTTAGAAGGGGTTGTTGGAGTATAAGTAATTTAGCTTAGCTTGGCTCACTGATAAGGATACTTTTCTTGGTGGAGACTTTGTGTTTACAGCTCCCAACCAACCAAAAAGTTTACTTAAGCAGTCATAGTGTTAATTTGTCCTTTAGCTGGTAACTTTCAGTTCTCTATTCTACTCCACTGCACTACTACTGTTGTGTAAATCCGAAGTGTCACAGCTATACTAACTGGATTTACTAGACTATAACTGAAGGCAGAATTGGACTTTTTGTTGACTTTACTCTTACATAAACTTAGTCTTAACAATCCTGGTGATTAAGTGGTGACATTTGAAAAACGAAGAGATCAATTTAGTGTTTTGGATTGGCAGATGCAGGCTGAACAAAGGTTAGGCTGCGTAGAGACATGCAGGAGTTTGTTAGAATTGTCTTCGCTAATGTTAAGATGAAAGTTATCACCTAAGTTATCTACTCCCTAAAGCACACTTAATTTTTTTGTAGAATTGTGGGTGAAAATGTAAGTATGGAATTCTTATTTTTGCTTTTATTCTAAGGTCTGTTCTGAAATATTTTTGTTTTAATAGTTACAGCCACTATTTAATAATGGATTTATTATTATTTATATTGGGAATTTGGGCCTGAGGGAGGGACAGCATATGCACACTGTCTGCTTTTCTACTGGGAACCTCCTGACACTGTCTAGGGGCCTTTTAGCATAATCGGGATGACAGGAAGCCAGTTCTTGTTTCAAACCAACTGACAATCTATTCAGTTTGTGCTGTCTGCCTTTCTTTAAACTGATTTCAGAAAAAAGCCACACAGTATTTGGTACCTGTTTGCCATCTGGAGAATGAGACTCCCACATGGATATGGGCAGATGTACAGAATGTTTGATGCAGCCCTCTGCAGCTGCTGCCTCTTACCGCAGGCTGGCTGTACCTGGCTCTGATCTCTGCTCCTCAGCCAGTCCCTCCAGTTCCCTGGCATGGGCTCCTGTGAAGGTCTGTCAAATGGATGCTCAACTCTAATAAATCCTCTTTTCCCCAAGAGCCATTTTCATTCAGATACCCCTTGTAAGCATCACTGCTTGTCTTCTCCTGTGCCCTTTCATGCTAACACTGAATGGTGAGGTTCCTTTTAAATGTGAACTTCCTGCTTCATTCATGCTAGTATATGTTGTAAAACCCAGGCAAGAATTGTTTGATATAATTCAAAAGAAAAAAAGAAAATTTGCACACTCCAAACTGAGCAAGAACCTGTTCTTTCCATCTTTAAGAAGAATGACCCACAGTGGTTCATTCAAACTGGAAACCACTTGTTTACTTGACACATCCCATGGAGACACACTTGCAGTGTGTTTTATGTAGTGTGTCTTGTGTAGTGTGGGTATGTGGAGTGAGCACACTGTGTGTAGAGAAGGAGAACAGGGGTGGGGAAGAGGCTTCAGCATGTCTTTGGTTTGTTTTAATCCTCAGTAAAACTTCTCTGCTGGTTGTCTGGAACAGGTAAATTCAGCTGGTTGACATTTTTGTGTAACTCACTGACGGAGGTGAGTTGGGTACTGCCATAGGAATATCACACAAACTGAGGCAGGGAAGAATCTTTTGCTTTCTGTTTCTGCCCACAGGGTTTTGTTTTCTGTCTATATGGTGCAGATTGGCAAAAGGCCTCTGTTTTTCCTCAGTTGTCTGTTTGGTAGAGGGGAGTGAAGATGGTGGTTGCTTTGGTTTTTGTTTTTCTGGGTGCAAGACTGCCAGGACAGAAAAGGAGTATTTGGGAGAAATGCTGCTTTTGTTTAAGTCTTATTTATGAGGTTGAGTTACTTTTAACTTAATTTGATACTAGACCACAGATGTGCATTAGATGAGGAAAAAAAGTGGAGAGTTCCTGTGTTCCTCAAGCCTTTTTGATTTAAGACCTTTTTGCAAGGTCTTAAATCTGTCTGAATTAATTCTGAACTTCATCTGTATTTAGCTTAAATGTTTTTATATAAATTCTGAACTTTGTATTTGGTTTACAGCTTTCTTATAGTAGCCATATAAATTATTTTATACTTTTAATATTAAGACAGTCTACAACTCTGCCCACTTGTCCAGGGCAGAGCTCTTTACTGACTATATCTGGGTATCTGAAAAGCTGAGACACATTCCAAATGTTCTAGTTCTGAGTAATAATTTGTCCTGCCTACATACAGTGTTTTCAGAAAAGCTGCAGGGGGAGGATTTCACACTGAGCACATAGTTGCTTGTGTGGGTATGAAAGGGCAGTGCAGGGGATATCCTTCACAGAAAAATGATCCACAGTTTTCTCTGTAAACTTTCTTGGTTCGTTGTTTCAGTTTAGATCTTAACACTCACTGGGCCCAATATCACTTACTACAAAAGATAAACTTTTATTACCTTGCATTAGTAAAATAACACTAATTATTAGCACAGGCAAGTGGCTCCTTCCTCCAGTCTCTCTTGATTATTTTTAAAGACAATGATCTTTTCATTCCTTACCACCAAGCTAAGATGGTGGTAAAAGTTATGTTGCAAACTAATAAAATAAAATAATTTGGAAACATTGAATTGAAATACTTTGTAGGTAAAGGAAGTCAAGAACTTTTTGTGCTTTGCATGTAGGCTTATTGTAAAGGTGGGGTACTTTTTGGTTGGGGTGTTTTTTCCCATAGCAAATGGACTATCAAAGAATAAATGTGCCAGACAATAGGTTAAATTACTTGAAATAATTTTGCTGTACTATCACAAAGCAGACAGTCTTGAGGATGTGCAGTGTGAGTAGATGGATGGTATACGTGTCATGCAGTGCTGAACTAGTGCTACTATGTTGACACAATGTTTTATGGGTGGGCAGGAGACACCTGGTTAATGTCTTGGGGCTTTCAAAGTTCTAGTGTGTCAGCAAGGTGACCTCATAAAAATCTGTGCGTAAATAGGCTTTATCTGTCTATATCTATACAATATTTAGTTACCAGTCAACTAGAGTTAAATTCTAATTTATCTCCCTCGATATTTAACAGTGGCACAGTCTGGCAGAGGATAAATAATTTTACTGCCAGTTCGGTCTTGCTTATCGTGTCAGCAAATGTTCCTGCTGCTGAAGATACGTGGGCAAGACAGATGGGAGATGGTAATTAAATGGACTCTGGGAAACCTAAAAAAAAAGTGTTGGTTGAAAAATTCTTAGTTATCAGAAAAATTGTTTTGCAACTTAAAAATAATGAAAACAAAACATAGATTTTCACAAGATACTTTACTACCTCCTGTGATTTTGGAGAAACATCTCTTGAAATCCCAACTGGTACAGAAAGGGTATGAACAGGAAATCTGTCTTAGTTCTGCATGTTGCTGGAAGAAAGAAAGAGTTTTCTCTGCAATTTCAGCCTTTAAAAGAGCATTTTATTCCCTTCCTTGACCATTGAAAGTGCTGCATTTGCATATTGCTGTAAATATTTGTTCTGTGTTGTCTTTAACTGATTGCTGAAGGTCTACTGCTGTGTTTCTTTCCTTTCTTTTTTTCTTTTTTGCATTCTTTGGGAAGAAAGGAGAAGATTTTTCTATTTGAAAAATTCTTATTTGTTTTTACTTTAAATCTTGTTGTTTCACTATCAGGCTCAAATTTAATTTCTTTTACTGCAGGTGTTTCAGTTCATGTTTATGATGAAGTATAGAATTCACAGGGGAATAGAATTATATTTGCAAATGTAAATCACCTCGTCAAATCAACCATTCACCATATGGTGAATTTCAGTCTGCTGTAATCATAGCCTGATGCTTGGAACACTTCTGCACTTTAGTGGGTTAAAACTTGGAGTCAGAACTGTTGTGAAGCAGGAAAACAGTGCTGTGAAAAGGCATTGGGAATACCTGCAGCTCACTGATCAAGTAAATGACAGTTCATGTATCCTAAAGGCTGGATGTTATCCAGTCATACAGTTATGCTCAGTTTGGAACTGAGGAATAATCGTAGAATCAGAATGGTTTAGGTTAGAAGAGACTTTAAAAGGATATTTTTTACTAGAGTAGAGTTGCCAGGAGCCAAAAGCTTGATGCAGTAGGAAGCACTGTAAGGAACCATGTAAGTGTGAGTCTTTTGATTAATTACAATTGAACTTTTAAAAATCTATTTAGTTAGACATGATCAGAGACATGACTTCTAGTAAGCCAAATCAGATAAGTGCTTAAAGTTGTGTTATTTGTTCTTATGTCTGAAGGAGCATCTGGTTGGGAATACTTTTTTCACAAAAGGAGTTGCATTTCATATCTACAAAGATTCAAAAGTTTATCCTTGGTGCAGGCTTGCTCCTGGAAGACAATGTTTACACATCCTCTGTTTTGGCACTATGTTTTCAGTTGGATCAGTCCATGAAAAAAACTGGTACTTGGAGAAGTGTAGGCTGCAATGCCAAGCTTGTCTTTAATGTGAGGGAATAGAAGGCTGGCTGATAAGAACTGTTGTGGCTTGTTTTGGAGGAGAAGTTAAGAAAGGAAATTGCTCACAGTTTTCTTGAGGAATGATGGAATATCTCCAAATTCTTAGAAGTCTGTTGAGGTGACAGGTTGTACCCTACACAAAAATGCCATTTTGAGAAGGGCAGAGTTTGTGACTGGCCTTACCTTGAAGGGTAATTTCAGGAAAAAGGAGTTTAGTTTGTTGGAGTACATGTGTGATTGCCAGATGAGCTTGTAGCTCTGTTCACTCATGAGTGTTTCAACACATGCACCAGAAAGCCTTAGTCTTCTGAGATGTGTGCAGTTTTAAAGTATGGCTTTATTTTGCTCTGTAGATAAATCCTACTACTTTTGTGAAGACTCTGGAAACACTCTGCAGTGTTTTCCTCATGTTTTAGAAGGAAGAAATTTTCTACCATCTGTTCTGTCCAGAGGATTTTTGTGTATATTTGTCTATACAGCTTTGTTCTCAAATTAAAAATTTTGGATGTGGTTACAAATGCAGATACTGTAATATGCATTTAAAAGGCCAAGGTTTTAATGCAGCAGACTGAAAAAAGGAGTAGGCTAACCCTGTTTGATTCAGTTTGGTAGTTTGTGTAACTGCTCTGCCAAGAGAGGGTGAGGAAACTTGTGTGTGAGCCAAAGTTACGATTGCATTCAAATGACCTTACGGCATCAAGAACTGTTCATGTGCAGGAAACACAAATAGAAGCAACATTTAAAGCAAGCCTGCTGGCCAAATGGTGAGATTCTGGTGGGGAAAAGGAGACACAAGAAAGGAAGAATGCTTTGAGGATGATCAGGAGCAGAAGGAGTTTAAAACCAGGTACAGCAGGGGCTGTTTCGGAGCCGTAATCCCCCAGTACTGGTTGTTGCTCTTAGAGCTGAGCTTTGACTGTCGTGTGTATGTAGTGTGTATGCAGAGGCATCGCTGGCCATGCTTTAAATTAACTCAGTCAAAAGAAAGAAATATGGCAAGCGCTGCTTCGGTACTTTTAATTTTCCCTTACTCAGCAGTTTAGTTGAATGCTGTTTTTCGGCTATTGCACTGCATAACGCTGCCCGGCGTCTTTCTCAAATACTGCTGAGCTGAGCTGCTCTTGTGTTCTCAGATGCAGCTTTAGATTCATGGGGCAGGAGTATGGACTTATGCTTTGGTGTTCAAAAGTAGGTTAGTGACAGTGTACTCTGCTTCAGTGGGTCAAGGATCACTGTTTACTGTGCTTGCCTCCCTCCCTGTCTCCACATCTAATGTTAGTAAACTGGCATGTTATTTACCACCATGAGATTTTTTTGACAATAAACCAGAAGGAATCTGAGCTAATATTTTAAGGTTACAGATAAAACTGCTTTGGGCATGAGGTCTCTTAAGCTGTGGTATTATTGTTAAATATGTGCTATGTTGGAAGCTGGCAGATCGATGCAAGAGGAATTGCTTGCCTGCTTTTGCAGGCTTTCAGTTGCAAAGAAATTGCAGTTGTTTGAGGTACTCGTATTGTCCTATATCTGCAGGACAATTAATTTGTCACCAATTTCTGTTGGCACTCCTGGTGATGATATTTATATACTATGTGTATTAATCTTTGTATATGCTGATAGGTAATTTGGTAGCTCTTAGCCCATTTATTGAAACATGCCATTAGTGATGCCTGTCTAATTGATATCCTGCACTTCATTCTGTTAAAATGAAAATTCTTGCAGTATAAGGAGCTTAGACATGAGTGTTTCCTTTGAAATGTGAGGACCTGGACTAAGGTTGTTGTCATTTTATTAGTCCTATTTTCCGGATGTGATTTGAGTTTGTTTTTCTCATCTGAATTTAAATTCAAAGCCAGAACTTTAAAACAGAAAATAAAAGTAAACCGGTTCAAAATTATTAATGAATTGTGAACAATATGAACTGTTTTCTTTGTAGACCTTTTTTAAAGAACAGTTTTGCTTTTTAAATCCAATGGCTCTGGAATATTAGATTGCTGTTGGAGAGTTACGTTCCTGTATTCTGGTGGCTGGAAGTCAGGAAAGCTCTTTAGATTCCCCTCCCCCAACTTGATTTTCACTGCTATAATCAAACAAGGAGCAACTTTTTATAATTTGGTAGTTCTTTTGCTACTGCACAACTTGGCTGTGTCTGAATTCCATGAAAAGAATGAGTATGCTTGGTGGATTTGTAAAAAAAAAAACCTTGCAACTGCTTCTAATCAAGTTTAACTTCATTTTTCATGTGTTCTTTGTTACAAAACCCATTTCAACTTCCAAAGTAGTTTAAAGGACCTTTTTATCGTTGGGAGCTTTTGAGCTTTGGAACAATGCCCATAATAGCTGTTTCTTGCTCTGTGATTGGCTGACTTGAAGGAAGCTGACATTTCTTAATGAAAAGCTTTGCATTTGAAAACTTTATAAAAATACTTTGAATATGTACTACCTGCAATACCTAAAATCCTTAACACAGTCAAAAATCTCAGTGCTACAATTGTTTTCAAACTATTGCAGGAAAGCAAAGGGGAAGGAAACAAGATGTTTTTGTAGAGCTTTTAGCATCTCTGACATGACGTTGCAAAGTACGGGAATGTAATTGTAGTTGGGCAGAGATGGAGCTCATATCAGGCAGAAAGAATACCCTTATTGTTGGTTCTTTTAAATCCCCCTTGTAAACCATCCCCAGTGGTTCAGGTAGGATTATATAGCAACAGAATTGCACTTAAATTCTGGTAGAAGCCCATGTCCTTAGGGACTAGACTAAAGAAAATCTGAAGTGTTTTTGAGTGAAATGCATCTGATGGGTTCTTCTTGTTCATTTCTGTGTGGCTCACATTTTTTTCCTCTTGTAAATTCACATTTCACTTCCTGATAAAGAACATACAGGTACAGTGAATACAGTGATTTTTTCCTTCTTATTTACTTAAATTACCCACATTTATTTTTTCTTTAAGATAAGTCTACTTCCAGTAAGGTGCTTGCATTTATCAGAGTGGCTCAGGATTTGTCCTCATTGTTTCTTGTTAATCTCTAAAATACAGAGGAACAGCTGCCTTGCACAGGTGTTGAGCAATTTTCAGTTTGTAGAGAGAAAGTCTTTTGGAAGGAACATGTTAAAAGAAATACTTTCAACAGACTTACTTCTTGTCAAACCCTAAACCCCTTCCCACACCCCCCTTTGTGTAACCCAGCTGTTTCTGTTAAATATATGAAATGTAATGTTCAATGTATGTGATATGAAATAGAGTGCAATTGAAAGAATTGTTTCTTTCTGGTTAACTGTGTACTAGGAAGGAAAGTTGAATACGGATGAAATTTATATCAATGCTGTAAGGAACAGGAGGTCTTGTCCAGTGAGCAGTTTGGTTCTACACGTGTGAAGGGAGCTTGGATGAAAGCAAACAGTAGGTTTATACTAAAACTTGCAGTCTGTACAGACTAGCAGGGAAATAGAATAACTTAAATGTTTAAACAAAACTGAAAGTATAGGGACTGATGTAAAATACATTTACTAGCCTTCCTAACTAGGACAATTCAAATATGAAGTCAAAGACTGAGGATGTATGGCCTTTTAGGGCAGTACAGTTTGCCTTCAAGTTATCATGAGTCTATTACAGGACTTACTGGGAAAACCTGAGAATTAGAAGTGATTGGAGTGTATTTCACCTTTTGGGTTCCATGTTGTTAGATTTTCAAGTACTGAAACAATTTTCTCATCAACTGTGATAATTTTTTGTCTTTGATCCCACTTCATTCTGAAATCCTTTTTCTCTAAAAGAGATGCAATGTTCTTCCTGATGTCATGTGGCTTCTCACATACACGGTTTCGTCAGAGAACTGGAACTGAAGGTGAAAAAGGTAGCTGACAAAAAGACATTCAATAGAGGAGATGCAAAAAGAATAGCTGCCTAGATAGGCTCTAAAAATCATGTGAACTTTAAGCCACTCAAGAGCTTAATTTAGTGGAAGACTGGCCTGAGAGGCTTAATATAGACAGCTCAGATATCATGTGGAAACTCTAATATAGACATGTATTGATATAAGAGACCTTGAGCTTATTTTTATTTTTCCTGATCAGATTATTTGTTTGCTTCCCTCCTTTAACCCCACTCTTTATTCTCAGGAAATGCAGTAAAATGGCAGCTGTTACTGCACAACTACACCTGACCGTACCAGGAAGAGTGAAGGAAAATTGGCCTTTTGGTACTGGCACTTCTTTTGATTTGCTCAGCTTTCAGTGGAGTCTTCAGTAAACTTTTTTGGTGCTCCTCCTGATAACTTTGGCTGAGAATAAGTGAAATAAGTAGTGACTCTGGTCAGGATGTCGTTCTGCTTGCTGAGAAGTGCTTGACTTCTGAAAGATGCAAGGTCACTGGGATTTCTATTCTTTTTCCTTTCTTTCTCTTTGTGTCTTAGAACTAGTTTATTTGTATGTCTCCCAGTATTGTAGCTTCAAATGATAGCTATTACATCAATAGTACACTGATTTTTAACTCTGTTCAGAAAACTCCTTGTTTATTGCCTGGTCATTAACAAAACATCAGTAGGAAGGTCACAGTGTAACTGATGTGACTTGCCCTTTGACGAAAGTGTCATGGGAAAAACAAATGGACGGGTGGATTCCCTCTGTGTTTACAGTAGTTATGGAAAGTTGTGCTTTGTTAAAATCTCTATCAGGCTTAGGAAAAAAAAAGTGACCCATACTCTTAAATCTTTACTTTAAAAAAAAACCTCCCAGGTTTTCAAGTATCACTTCAGCTGTTACCAGAAATTTATTTGGAATAAAATAATATTGTTGGTTTGGAAGGAGCTGGGGATTTTAACTGTACAAGAAAAAATGTATCTGGTGTAGGTAGTGTTGATATCACTCTGAGTCTTCCTAAAATTACAGTCCTTAATGCAATCACCATTTATGACATGTAATTGTACTTATCGATCTATAATTTCATAACTGAATTTAGTTATGGGAAGTAATGTTATGAAAGCAAGAGTGCTGTCCTCCATGTGAACAGCTGGAATACCTCAAAAATCCTGACAAAACCAGAGTCAGTAGGACACCTGCATGTTCAAAAACTTTCTTAACTGATGGTGAATGTTCCACTACTTAAGTTGTCAGTGAAAAAAGAAATGCTTTGAACCATGTAGAATAAGGGGAGGAATAAGAGTCAGACCCAGGCTTTTAGCAGTTGGTTGCAGAGTTTTTGTTGTCAAAACACAAGAACCACGTTGTTCGTCCTTCATAATTAAGTCAGTATTCTTTGGTAGCACTGAGTGGTAGAAGTTGCAGAAGTTTGTGATCTTCACAGGGAGGACAGTTTTGTGTATGAAGTTTCTAAGTCTTGCTTTTTCTGTGTCTTTCTGAGAGATGGCAAGTTTCTTTTGAATTAAAAAATCACAAATACTGAGTTTGTAAGATGAACAAGTGAGTAGGTATTTTTTGTGTTGGAGCACTCTTTCCATTTCATAAGTGCCATTAAAATTATTCTTCCTTCTCAAGGCTTGATGGAAACATGCTTTGCATACCTTTTGGAGACTAACTGGCCTACTTTGATTCTGTAGCTCAGAGCTTTGAGTAATAAAGGATTTCATGTGCATTTTTCTGTGATGATCACAGCATGCAGTGAAGCAGCAAAACCCACAATGCAGGTATCCATACAGATGTGACCTGGGCAAGTCTTTTAATCCCCTGACTGCTTTACTACTGTTTTGTAGCAGGAAAAATAACTTTGAATGTGGAGAGCCTTCCACTTGCTTACAGAATGTTACATGTGTTATTACATGTTCTTTCTGAAGACTTCCACAGAAACAATCATGGAAGACTGCTGAATTGCAAAGCAGTATCTATTTAAGTGCATTAAATTCAAATTATCAATATGATACTAACATACTTAGATTTTACAGTAAGTATTGCTTATAATGCAAAACCCTGAACTTTGAGTTTGCCTGTAAAAAAATCTGTCATCTGGGGAAAAAAATATGTGTTCTGTCTGTGGTGGTCATGGATGGGCATGCAATAAAGGCTTCCCTACCTCAGCAACCATTCTTTAGTCTGCCTTTTCAGTCTCTCTTGTCATCAGATTGAGCTGTGGAGCTGTTACTAAGTTTGCAGAAATGTTTTCCGCTGATAATGTGCATGTCTTGTAGTTAAGAAGTTATTTTTAGCACTCTGGTGAGACTCTTAGAGTCATTGAGGGACAGAACCCTGGCGCAGATCTGGAAAAGGGAGCTGCTTGCTAATGGATAGGAATGGGAGAGGGGAAAATGGTACCTTTCATTCCCAACCATCTTTTTCTGGTTTTGACTACATTGATCTTTCCTGGTAACTTGCAAAGAAAGGGCACATTTCCCAGGTTTGTGTTTGGCTGGGAATAATCTCTGTGTTACCGAGGCAAAATTGGTAGAATTTCATGAGTGGAAACTTCCATTTTCGCTATGATGATTTTCAAGGGCTGCCTGGATCTCAACAGACACCTTCTAACTAGAGTGAATCTGAGAGGTGCTGCTCTTCACTCTACCGTAATGGAAAGGCTTTGACCTGAGACAGTTTGTATGAAGTCAGAGTTATAGTAATCTGTTCACTGCATTTGCTAATATACCAGACTTTTCCTGACTGTGTAGTTAGTACCCAAGAAAAGTTAATGCAGACAACAGTGCCACTGAAAAAGCAAATTGTTTTAAATTGTGGAACCTTTAATTTGACCGTAATACTCAGCTACAAGCAGCTTTTTAATGCTTCAAATTTAATAAAACCCCTGAGAGACTCAATTTGACCTATTTTATTCATATAACTATTATGTAAAAAGATTGCTGATGTAGAAAAACAGCAGAAAGAACGAGGGTTAATATAGACAGCTCAGATATCATGTGGATATCAGATATCCACCAGTTCACATGCTATGCTGAAAGCTGCTGTTTTTTCCAGATGGCAGAATAGATAGTGGGACTCACCTAAGTAAATTGCTGTGCTTTTCCTCTCTTCCAGCTTTTTCTTACTTTTAATGTGTGTTTTGTTTTAGTGCCATAATCAAAGGTCACTCCCAGTCTTTCAGTCTCCACATGCATGGCTGAGTGAATGCGTTTTTCTTTCATGTTTATCTTTGCAAAGAAAATCTGTGGGTGGAGAATTTAACATGGGATTCAGAGTGCTTTGGGACTTCTCTAAATGACATACCTGGGAATGCTGCCACATAGCAGACACGTTTCAGTGATGTGTATTTCATTACTGTAGGACACCAAAGATGAAGTAAGGTAGGCTGTGACAATTGCTACTGAAAGTGTTCATAAAGTAACACTCCATGCAAGAGAAGGCCTGCAGGCATGCTGAAGAGCATCCTTCTTTCTTATTACTATTTTGAGGTAGGTTTTATATGTTCCACCATACTATTTCTTTATACTGGAGAAGTGTCATTTATCTGATATGAAAAAACTTCTCCCTTTCTTACTGGAAAATAAATTTGAAAGACAGATATTTGTCTGTGTTTCCTCAGACCAGTCAGGATGGGTTCATGCTGAATGTCGTATCTCTTTGTTTTGACTGGTAGGCATTGGTCTTGCTTACAGTATTGTGTGATGGCCAACTTCTGTGCTATATGTGCAGTTGTGTGGATTTTTTGGGGCTTGATCCAGTGGTGCACTATCGTGTCTGTATTGTCTGTATAGAATGTTTGTGGGAAAGCTTTGCATATGGCACTTCAGTTGTGTTGAGCTGGATATTTTCTGCTCACTGTCAGGTAGAACATGTGATGTACTCTGGATAATTTGCAGACTAGCTTAGCTGAAGTTCAGTTTTATTTTTACAGCTGTTTGTAATTTGTCTGAAGAGCACAGGCCATAATGGTTAAAACCTGGTGCCTGTGGTGGTGTCCCTTGTCTTGTAGCAAAGGGAATTGATGATGAATGCAAACTGTACCATGGTAGCCAAACATGAAATATTTGGTTTTAAAGACTTTTTGGCATGTGTGTCTCTGCTGAGGCTGGTGATTGTGCTGAATAACATAAAAATGGTGCGGTCAGTGTCTTCTCTAGTTGCCTTTAACTCTGTGCTGCCAATGTCTTTTCAGCACTGTGCAGCTGTGTTACCTGCACATATGTTTGGACCAAGGGTAGAGCATGTTCAAATTCCCTTCCTGCTTTCATTTGTAGGAATATTCACTGTCACTGTGCACTAATGCACATTCTACATTATTTTGCCCTGATTTGTAAATAAATGTATAAATTCAAAGAACTGAGCAGAATAGATTAATATCTCTTCAGTGACGTAGTTGTGACGCATGACTGCAAAATCAAGCTTCTTATTGAATGAGAATAAACTTGTACAGGGGAAAGAGGAAGAATCTGTCAGAATTGAGTAACCTGTACCTAAATACCCTCCAGTAAGTCACAAGTGCACTGCAGCAGCAAGAAAAGAGTAGTCTTTGTTCTAGCTGTGTGTTTGCGGTTTTTGTGGTTTTTTAATTGCACTATAAATTGATATCTCTGTACAGGGCCCTTTGAAAATAAACAGCTTTGTTCTTCAGTCATTCAGGTCGGAACACAACATAAAGATTGAGGAAGAATGGAAATCTATGAAATGGCACTATTATGCAAAAGCTTTTTGAGAACTTGAGAAAAAAACAAAACGCACCAAAAACCCCAAAGTGTACTGCCAGTTCTTAAGTGATCTGTTGTCTGTGTCTGGACTTGTTTTACATTGTTCTTTCCTACCTTACTGCAGATTTAGCATGAATTATCAGAAATCAGTGGGAGCTGTAAAACACCCTTCTATTCCATATCACCATGATTGTATGAACACTAATTCAGCAGTAGGATTCTGTGGGAGACCACATGGGTGTATGCTGTGGTGTTTGCTTGGAGTTTCATGGCCTGTTCTGGCAGAACTGGTCTCTTCTCTGACCCATCTGGCATAGCGTGCAAGTGATCTTAGCCTAGAAAGTTGTGGATCCAAGTCAAGCTGCTGACCTGTTCCTCCTGCTTATTAATATACCTTCCTGTTTGTCCTGCAGTCAGTGTATAGAGCGAGGCTGGGGAAGAGCATTTCAGCAGTGTCTCGCCCTGCCGAGAAGGTGGCAGCGTGCCTTTCTCGGGTTGCACAGAGACACTTTGGGCTGCGGGCTGCAGCTGCTCTGGGTGTCTGTGCCTGCGGAGTCTGCACGGAGCAGCAGCTTTGAAGAAAGGGCACAAGTGGTGGAACTGCAAACCTGCCACGGAAATCTGTTAAAAGAGAGAGAGGTCAAGGAAGGTTCTGGTGCAACTTGTCGCTGCCAACACATTCACCCCAGAGAGGCTGTGCTAGACTGACTGCTCCTTGAAAGCTGGCTGCCTTTCTAAACTGCAGGACAGTGGCTTATTTTGGCCTTGACCTGTCAGTTGCTGGCGTTGGTGATGATGGAAGTTTACAAGGGAATTACTGCTAGGCTTGAGTCACGGGAAACTTATCTGTGCTTCCTGTTTTGGCCATGGAGATTCCAACCTAATGAAGAATATTAATAGAGTGTTTTTATTCAATAGTGTAAATGAGGTATATACATTCTATTTCTTCTTCCTTTTCTGTTTCCATGGTGAGGGACAGGTGTGTGAAAACTGAGTCATGGGACCTTACAGAGACATTAAAGTGCAGAAAAGAGAAATGTAATATTGTAAAGAGAAGGTTTTAAAGTGATGGCAGAATTTTCACTGAGAAGAACAGAAAATGGTTCTTGGTAGAAACTGAGGGTCTTGCTGAACCCTGTGTTTGGTACAGGTGAATAACAGTGCATTTCTGAACATCTGGATTCAGAACAGCAAGGGATGTAAGGGTGGTCTAGGGTAGCCACATCTCTACTATGCACTAGGAATAGCTACAGTATTTAATACCATGTATCCTGGTAGAGGAAATACTGCAGTTTTCACTTTAGAATACAGTCTTGTGTTTTGCTTGAACTGCTGCATGAACTGTCTGGACTGCTATGTTCCTCTAACCAAAGGGATGACCAACACTTTGTTAAACAAAAGCTGAAATTTATTTGTGTGGGGCAAGTGATAGCTCAGAGATTTTGCCATTATTTGGCATACTTTTTAATGTTATTTCAGCATTTCTTACTTAAAATGGTGTTTGAGCCCAAACCCCCAGGCAGATACACTATAATATTTCACCTTGCTTATGCTTAAAGCATGACTAAATTTAAATCAAAAGTTTTTCTACATTAACTGTAAAACAAGTTAAGTAGATTGATTTTGTTTCAGGGAAGTCAATGCCTACACAGAATATAAAAGTATATTTCTAAAATTTCTTGCTTTTAATTATGTGATATGCAGTCCTTTCTACACAAGTTCATTTTTTCCTTCTGCCACATTAAGTTGCAAGGAATTGCTCTCCAGACCTTCTTCAATAGCAAAGAGAGCTTCATGTTCTCTCTTTACAGTAAAAGAGATATGATAAAGCTTTGAGGTCTGCTGTAAGAACATACTGGACAGAGAACTGAAAATTAATGAAGGCTTAAATAATGAAATTGAGGGTGTGCTGTCTCCAAGCACTTTTTAATGTTACTGGCTTCAGCTGTCACATCTTGGCTTCTTTTAAACTTCTTTAGCTCAAATAAGAGTTTATATATCAAACGAGCAACGCACACAGGGAATTTAAGAGTAGGTAGAGAGATCTGCTCCTTTCAGGAACTCATGTGTTTATATTAAGGATTGTACTTGTAGGCCTTGCTTTCCATTTTACCTGTTGCTCTTGAAATCTGAATCTTCCACAACTCCCTTGATAGAAGCTCATTTCTTCGTGCACAAAAAATGAAAAATGTGAGTCTTTCAAACAGACAGATTAATACTTTGGCTTTAGTGATACTTTCATATGATCTCAAAATGTATCATCTTCAAATATAATTGTGGCCAGACCATGTTCCGGTCTTACTACAGTTATTTTGAGAAAACTGAGTATTGGGAATGATAACTTTCCTTATGCTAGAATATGTATGAGTCAAGGGAAATGAATTCTAATTGTGGTTCTGAGGCTGATAGGACCATTGCTCTGCCAAGTTAGGTCATGAAGAAGCATTTTGAAGGAAGACATTTCTAAGCATCATAATATACTTGTTTTGAGAGAGGATTTCTTTTAAATTGCAGATGGGCAACATTAGTGATTTTTTAAAAAATACTTTTCAACTGAATAAAAATTGCCTCAAATGCTGAGCTTTTCAACCTTGTAAAGCTTCATGTTGTTCTCTGCACTTTTACATTCAGCATGTCTCTATAATATTTTACTGAATGGGTTCAATTTCTTTTTATTGCCCAAGCAAGGGCTGTTTTTGATACTGTAGTGAAAAGTTCCACTTTCAGAGAAATTTCAGTCTTGCACACAAAGAATAAAATCCTTAACATATAGGAAAAAGGTTTGTCTAATAACTGTTTTCCTCATGGAAAGCTGGCTGGGTTGCTTGCCTGAAGCTGTTGGTAGACTCTGAATGCTTTCTGAATGGGTGCTAAGATACAACTAAGTCACAAGGCATGTTGATAAGTGGGGAACTGAAATGGCTGATGGTAGAGCAAGTCAGCTTGTCTAGTCCACTTACAGTAGTTTTCATTCTCAGCAGAGAATTCCAACTGAGCTGGAGCTGTCGGGGCAGTTTGTCCAATGCTTTCTTACTGCCTGTGCCATGAATCTGCTAAGTGAGGTTCAGTGTCCAGGACTATCTGTTGTGTGTTTTGGAGAACATGTACATGCACACAGCAATTTATCTGAGGACAGCTTCAGAAAGTGCCTTGTCTAATGGTTATCACAACTATTTTCCAAAGTCAGTTTCCAAATGGTCTGGAACCATTTGATCCATCTGCACTGAGTGAATCCAAATTTCTGTTTTTGTGGTTCTTTGGGGAAGGCCACAATGCAGGATTTCAGTTTCAGTCTGTATCTAAGTAAGATAGTCTGCAAATGAAGCAAAAACTGAGCTTGTATTTAATCTGTATTTATACCCCCTAGCTTAAGCTCTTGTGTAGTTCTCCCCTGTAAGGAGAGTTTATTCTCTTTTGTTTTGTTTGGGGTTGGTGTTTTTGTGTGTGTATGTGTGTGTGTAAAGACTGTATCACAGCTTTGTCCTTGCCATCTTCATGTTAGTGCCCTTGAATTCTAAAAAACTCTGGTTTAAAATCTTTGCTTGTGTGACTTTGACTTTAATGGCACTAAGCCATGGATAATTGGCTCAGTTTCCTAAAATTCCACAGCCTGTTGTTAAGATAAACATTTCTAGGTTCCCAAGGACACAGACACATATATATGCTAATATACTGATTATACAGAGCAACTTTTAAACAACAAATTCTTATTTTCTTATTTTATTCTTGGTGTTTTCACGCAAGCATCAGTAGCAGAAAAATGGCTCAACAGAAGTCATTTAAGATTTTAAAACTAATACATTCAAGATTTTTAAACTACAATGTTGCTTTTTGAGAAGGGCTATGAAATGGCTTTTTTTGCTGTAGCCAATGGCCCCTAGGGGAGTGGAGGGAAGCAGTCCTGCATGGAATGGTGTGTTGAGATGCACCCTCATTAGTCATGGACACATGTCTCTCAGTTGCTGGGAAGGCCATGTGACCAAGGCTTTGGTATAAGGCCCTGGATTGTTGTTCATGAACTTGTGGTCTTGTGTCACTCCCCAACAGTGGTACCTAAAGTGGCTTGTGAGATTCAGATATCACCAAGTGTTGGAGATGTGGCTTTCTCCGGGCTGAAAAGGGCTGTGATCTGCATTCCCCCCAGCCCAGAGCTTTAGGGAGGGGCTGTAATTATAGAGCTCGTGACAGAGCTGCGTTCAGTTCACTCGTGTCCTCTCAAACATAACAGTGTATGGTTGAAAGCATTGCTCCCATACACACTTAATCAGAGATGGCAAAAGAAAATGGATATGAGGCCCAGGGATATTAACAGCCAGTTAAGAAATTGTGGGATAGGCTTTGAGAAACTCTGTGCACGTTCAGGATTGTAAGGCAACCTTGAAGAATGATGGAGGCTCTCACTGGATTGTGCCAGTTGCTCGAGCACGTGGGGAGGTTTGCTGCCAGGGAGTGAGGGCCAGTGATGCTAGTGAGCCAAAGCAGATCGACTTAGCATCTTACTCAGAGCAGGAATTGGTGGTCTGACTGTCCTTGGAGGTAAGCTTCCCAGTAGTTGTCTCTGAAATTGCTTCTAGCAGCAAGAGGATATTTAAATTTCTTCATTTATGAAAAAAAAGGCTGTTCCTACTCAGCAGGTGGGATTTTGATTTGTTTGTTGGTCTTATTTTTTAATCATCTTTTAATATAGTTATTCAGCTTAGTCCAAAGCAATAAACTCAGTCTTAAAATAAATGGATAAGGACCCAGGAGTTAACGGTGTGTGGGTCTTGAGTTTTTTGAGTTCTGTGCTTGTTTTGTTGGGTTTTTTTTCAGGCAGTTTGCAAAGAATTTCATTCCTCTTATCCCTGCTCTCACTGACTGTGTGCAATAAGAAACAGTAAAGAAAAGCAGCAGTCTTGTGTTATATGAGATTTTGTGCAAACATTTTCAAAAGGTCAGCTATTGAAATTTTAAATAATGACACTTTTTTCCAATACTGTAAATCAATATTTTTAAAAAATTAAAGTCTACCAACTCCATGTAGACTCTTAGAAGTCATTGTGGAGGGTGAGAAAGGAGAAATTCCTCCTGTAACAGGAGAAGAACAATAGTAATGAAAAACAAGTTTAAAATTCCCCCCTCTCCCACAGGTTTTAAACCATGATAAATATTTGGTTATATTTGGTTTGAGCCAGTCTGTTCTTTGTTTAGAGTTACTTGACTAAAACTCTTGGCCCTGACTTGCTGGCAATTAGTTGTATTGTATTTTTGATTAAACAGTAGTGTGGTGGTGGTGGGAAACCAACATACTAGCATGGTCTTTTGGCTGTCTTCCCCTGCTCTTTAGTGTTGCCCTAAGGAGCAGAGTATGGCTGGGCTGGCTCATCAGGGATTTAGCTTGGAATGGGAACAGATTTAAATTTGAATATCTTTACCTACTGCCTGCTGTCTTAGGCCTAGCCATTCTTCAGTGAGTTCTTGGGGGGTTTTATTTTGTTTCCCCTGTACAAGTAGCTAGTTCATGTTTGTGTAGTGCATTTGTGACTCCCTCCTCTGCTTCTGGGCAAGTGCTCCCACTGATCCTTCCTGTGGATGGGAAGTGAGCTCAGCACTCAAGAGCAAGGACAGTGGTGTTACTTCAGCTGCTGCAGTTCAGAGAGTTTGTGGTAATCAACAGCTCACCCCAACTAGCAGAAAAGCTGTACCCAAAACTCTCATTTGAAAGCTTTTGAGGTTTGTGGAGATGTAAAGAAGTAGGGAGTTCCATTCACTTGTGGTGCATAAATAAAGAGAATTTTTCATTTTTCTGTTATCACTGTTCTCACCCATATTGTTTGAGGACCTGGTTTGCTGTTAATGTAGTCATTTCCCCCATACCTGACCTCTGACAAATCTTTGATACCTGCCTTTTTGTAGTGGTAAAAGGAGATATGCTGGCAGAGATGGTGTTTATGTACCAAAACTGATGCTCTTATATTCTAGCTTGTGTGTTCACTGTTTTTGAGGCTGGAGTCCATACTAAATATAACAGCAGCCTAATCCAAAATTATTAGGTGGGTTTTTTTTGTTTTGCCTTTTTTAAGTCATAAGATCTTATCTTCAACAAGTATTGGTCCATGCCTTTTGAACCCATCTTGTAGTGATCTACCTCAGTGAGCATCTTGCACACACATGGGTGTGAAAAGAAAGTACATGTTTGGGGTATTTACACTTTGCATTGCCATACCTCTGAGCTTTGTTTTCTTTCTTCATGAATTCCTTGTTTGCTTGCACATGCAGTTCTCATACACTCTGCCTTAGTGGTGGAGGTGTTTGGACAGCTTTCCCTTTCCAAGGCAGGTACACAGCTGAAGATCTCCCAGCCAAGAGCATGAGGTGTTGCAGGAAAGGGAGCGCACCATTTACATTTTTGCAGTTTGGTTTGTTCACTGAGAGAGGGGTATGGTGCGGAGAGCATGGTTTTTGGCCTATATTTAATAAATGGAGAGGGAGCTGTAAAAAGCTCGCAGTGTAATGTGAGCCTTACACAAGGAAGAGCTATTTATAGATCCCTGCAATATTTGCCTGAAGGAACTTGAGAGCAGAGTGGGGCAGTGTTATGTAAAGCTGGGTGAGAGCACACTTGTGCCCTCACAGCTGTGAAGGTCAAACCCAGGGCTTGTCTTACAGTAGGCTTCCACTCTCCCTTGCCCTGAGGGGAGAAGAGACTGATGGGCTTCTTCTGAAGGCCAAATCCTAGTGGTGAGAAACTTTGGTTTGTGGAGAGCAGTGGTGTGGTTTTCTTTTAAGAGGCTTATTATTTGTGATGTTTTCATTTCCTTGTTTTTTTGAGAAAACATGACTGACTTGATTGATGACTTAATTGTCAAATAAAGCTAAACAAGGTCACAGCAGCAGCTCTGGGGATCTTGAGAGTGAGATTTCAAGCTGTACATGGTTATATTATGGTTTAAGCAGCTTCTTGGTTATTGCTGCTGCTATTCTGTCTTTTATTCTCATGTGGTGACTATTTTATTTTAAATGACATTACCGTGCCACTGGCAGTTAACCAGGTATTGTTCTGGTTTTGGATGCCTTCATCAGCTTAGTACTTGTTCATTAAGAGGCTTTATAAAAATGATTTTAGAAACCCTACAGCTCTTTATCTTGAAAAATTTTTTTTTATAGTTGCACAGGCAGAAAGGCCTTTCTTTGGGAGGCATATACCTTGGGAAGATCCTTCATAGCATGTGGCATTAATACTGGGTGTTGATACTTTTCTGAAAGATTGCATTTGGCTAGGTCAAAGCATTCCTAACCCCACTATGAAGGAAAAAAAAAATCCAAAACTAACAAAAAGTGTGGAATATGATCTGAATGTACTATAAAGATAGGAAACTTCAGCAAGAAGTTTGATTAAAAGGACCTTGACTGGCTTTAAAATTTTGGATAAGGACGTAGTCTGGACTTGTCCAAGATGTTTGTCCCTTTAGTTTTTACTGTAAAATTATTGTAAGTCTTGTAACATGAGAAATGCAGAATTATGTAAAGTGTTTGAAAGTAAATAAGGTGCTTCTCACATTCTGTCACACATCTATGATGCCTGGACTCTTTATGTCCCTTGAGTGAGAGGTTTTAACTAAGCAGTCAGCATTCTGCATGTTCAAAAGGCAGCTTCTGAGCAGAAGCTAACCCCCATGGTTTATAAAATGTTATATACTACAGCACATAATTAAAACAACTCAGTAAATTATTTGGGACCATATTCAGCCTTTATCTAAAAGTTAAACAGTGAATGTTTATATATGTGTGTGTGTATGGGTGTGTGTAAAAGCCAGACCTTCTGCAAATGGTGATTTCTTCAAGGTCTTTAAATGGAAGAAGGCATTTTGACTGGCTTTTGAACCCACCCACTTAGTGAAGAAGTCGTTTTTAAATTAAAAAAGCAAAACTTACCAATTCAAAATCTGCATTACAAAAGAAATAAGAATTTGGATATTTAAAGCAATTCTAAGTTGCTTCAGTTGATTATTTTCCCAAACAACAAAGGTAGGTGAGCATATTAATCTTGTTACATATGAGACAGACATATAAAGACATACATAGCTTTGATTTGCTTCAGTGTCTACATGGAGCATTTTGCATCTGAAGAATTTTTTTTTTGGTGGGGGGTAGATAAGAACCTTGAGGATTCTTTTTAAGAAGCTTAGTAAAATTTACCAGACTTAGTTTAAAACAGAGGTGCTTAATAGATTATAACGTGATGCACAAAACAAGGAAGGATATTTCTGGTGGGACTCTTTCAAGTACATAAAAGGGTGGAGTTTGCACATTCTAAAACCCTCTGATGTGTTTAAGTAGCAGTTAGTACTTAGTAAATGAGAATTAGTGAATTAGTAAATGAGAATACCAGATCAGGGCTCTGAAGCTCCAGGCAGATGTGAAGAGTAGAAAGCTCTCTCAATCCCTTGATATCTTGTGGTTCTGTCTAAATTAGCAAATACTTTGGTCAGTAGGGCTGGGTAACTAGATCAAAACTCTGGAGCTTCATAAATCTTTATTACTGATTTGAAGGGGTTACTTTAGATTAGATTTAGCCTGTCACCTTGGGCTGAATGTCCCCTCTTACCCCTGCAGTTTGAAGCTTCTTGAAGGATAAAATTTAATAAGTGCATGCCAGATGACTTGTCAGTGAGGTAGCCCATGGGGCTACCTGAAGTTTCATGTTTCTGTGAGACTGCAAGTAGCATTTGAAGTGCATCTTGCAGCAGAGTTTTCAGATTCTTACTCAAAAGGGAATTGATTGTTCATATGTACCAGAGCTGTTCACAGTAAATGGTTTTGCTTCTTCTCTAAACCAAACAGCATAGTTGAATTACATATGAGAGTATGCATAGCAAAAGGATGACCTGGAAGATTTTAGTCAGATGTTCTGGAAAGATATTTTTTCCCCTCTGTTAAGGAAGTATTTCTTTAAATTGGCAGACATTCAGAGTGTCCCAGTTGTCATTTTGAACTATTGAATAAGAGTAGTGTTTGAATCACAAAATCTGAGCTGGATAATTAAACATGGTTCAAAGCTTAATAATCACCAAAGGGTGCAGCATGTGGCTCTTGGGTAGCACATTAGGACTTCCAGATGTTTTGTGACTACAATAAATTACTGTTGCTACAATCCAAGATGGTGGTAAGAATAATGTTGCAAAGTTATGGATAACTAACTCAGCTTTGCTGAGCTCTAGGTAAGCACATGGCTGAATATCTCTGTATCTTTTTCTCCTTTTGATGAAGAAGGATTACTTAAAGTCATTTGAGTATTTAGATTGAGAGCTAAGTTGCATTTAGTGCTGAATGAAGAAAAGCTTCATCTCAAATGGCAGTGAAAAAGCAAGTGGTTTATTTTATTTGCTTGTATATGAAATTTGTAATGTATGAAACTCAACCCTTTCCCCACAAAACAAACCACAAAGAAAAAATGAACAAATTTCTTTTCATGTCCAGAACCCAGAAATGGCTGACTGTTCTGGAGATTTTTTTTTCCCTCTGCCTCAAAACCATAAAATTTTGGCTGTTGTCTAATGTAAATGTGTCTTAGCTTTGAACTGCTTTGCCTAGATAACTGGCAAAGCTGGATTTTTTTTTTTTTTTTTTTTTTTTTTTTTTTTTTTTTTTTTTTTTTTTTTTGTATGTTGAACACAGTGCTGACTAATCACAGCTCAATTCCTGACTTGCCTTCTGTAATCTGGGCTGCCACAGGTACACTGCAGTCAGTACCCAATGTACTTCTTCATCACATCTTGGTTACGTTGCAGTCATAGTCCAATCTATTGTGTGGAGGTACTATTAGATTGCAGAGGTGTTGGCTGTATGTAGAATTTAAGGTCTTCATGTAGTAATCATGCTAGTACTCTGTTTTAGGCATTCATTGGGTTAGACCAAAATCTGGGCATTCTGCAGAGGTGGTGTTCAGGAGCAACTCTTTGTACTTGTTGATCACTCTAACACGGAGCAAGGTTGAAACGATTGCCTTTCAACAAACAACTGACATATTAGGTTTATTCAGAGTAGAATGACCTTTGTTAAAAAGATGATAACTTTAGGGAATTTTGGTCTTTCAGCAAACAGTTTTACACTGAAGGATTTTGTTCAAACATTCCAAATTAAATCTTACTTTAGTACCACATTTGTCTATTTCCCTCAAACTTTCATTGTATTTAGAGTGGGAGAAATGGCACAATACAGCCAATGGTCCCATACTGAGGCAAAAGCTGAATTATGTCATATTAGATAGGAGAGGAGTTACTTAAATCCTATATCCAGGCTTCTGTTGACATACACAGTAGAAAGAATGAAATTTGTGTTGAATTTTCATTAAAAGTTAAAATCTGATTTACAAACTCTGCACTTGTTTGGATGTCAGATTAGGTACAAAACTGTGATAATTATTTATATCCTCATTTGTATGTCCGAAGGAGTGAATACCAAGGAGTTCAATAACAATTTGTACCACCTTGTTTACAAATATTGTGTGTGCAGGTGACACTGACGAAAGAATAATATTAATATTGTGTATTTTCTGGGGACAATAACTACCATGTCCATTTCTCTTTATGGCTGTTTTGACAATCCGGTAAAAAGTGTTCAATTGCAGTTTATTTTTGTTTTCTGCAATAGGAAGACTTATATAGAAGTTTAAAGGACAAGTGTTCACTGCCTGAATTAGGTGGTAATATTTGCCTTGCAAGAGATACCATGCAAACAATGCCTCTGTAGGTTTTAGAAGAATGAACAACATTTCTCCCCTGTGTTTATGGAAACTGAGGATATTTAATAAGTCTGAAAGGAAGCAGACACACACATTTATGCTGGCTTTCTTTCCTCTGTGATACAAGGTTTTAAGATCAAGGCAAATTCTCTTCCTTAAACCTGAACTTGACTTTCTCATGTAGATGCTCCATGTGTTTCTGTAGTAGACCAGGCAGACTGACTGTTGTGAATTTTGGTAAGTTTAGCTTTTGTTCCTTCTTTGTACTTTAAAGCTTATTTTCCTCTAGTTTCCATAAGTGACAACAGTGAAACAGTTTGTGTGAAGGAAGAGCATTGATGACTTTTGTTTCTGAATGCGTATCTCTGTTTACTCTTAGCAGAGCCAAGGGTTGGGATGGAGCTTACAGGAGGGGGAGAACTGGTTCCATGGTACCTCAGTAGAGTGAATGTTAAGAGGTGAAACTCGTTCAACACAAAATTCTAATGCAAATTGGAATGTTATGTTGGGAATGTGGCCAAAAGTACTTTTGGTGAGGATTGTGTGGGAGAGAGTCAGAAATGGTGGTCAGGTATGTCAGATGCTGGATGACATTTGTTCAGAAAAGTTACAAGATCTTAAATTCCCAGAACTCACTTGAAGGCTGCAGACAAATCACACCTTGGTTATCAGTGTTATTTCATTCAGGAGTGCTGTTTTCTTACTGGCTTCCTGAGGTTGCTAAGGCAGGGCCTGGGAAGGAGGGGAGAGGAGGGCAAGAAAAACTGAAAAGTGCTGTTGGAACATTTAGTTATTTAATCCTAGTCAAGGCCTTGTTCATAACAACAGACTTATCTAACAGTTTCCCAAAACAAATGTAATTCACAGATGTGTGGCAGCAGTTAGGACAAAACTGGGCGCATCTAATCAGTGAGTCTGTGCATTTCCAGTACTTTTTCTTGTTTATAGCTTAAACTGTTTCTATCTTCAGTGCAGAGGGGAAAATTAAGATTTGCATTTTGATTCCAACTTCACTTGAGCAAATAATTTTTAATATCACTAATCTCCCTCTAGTTATTCCTAAGGAGCCACTTGAAAGGGGACCATTTCAAAAGTAATCAGTACCAGTAACCCCATTGTTCTTTTCAGTATGTACTGTGGTAGTGCAGGAATAATGGATGCTCTGCAGGGGAACCATAACACTTTCTGTTAAAGCACCCGAGTGAAACTTTCTCTTCCTGCAGCTGCCACAGTAGAGTATCATTTTTATTAGGATATGATATAAATTTGTCATTCAATTTAGTGTGTTCATTTAGCTGTTACTGTCCTTACAAAATACAGTTTTTGAGTCTGAGTCTGAGAAGTATTTCCAGGTTAAATGATACCATGCAGGAATACAAGTGTGTGTAATAAAGGAAAACTTAATGAAATGTTATTTTGTGTATAAGGCTGTTTTTTTCCAAGAGTTAATATTGCCCATCTGTTTTCTAGCTATGGTGTTCTGATTTCAGTGCAACTGTATCCTTGTTTAGACCCTCTGAAAGGGGGAGAGAATTTTGCTTTTTTGTTCTTATACCTGTGCTGAAGGGGAAAAATAGGTAGAGAAAATTGGTGCTGGTACAGTGTTCCAGCTTTGTTGCAAGTCTTTTCTGGGGCTTACTCCCCAAAGGTCTAAACACCTGATCTTTGTCTTGACAGTTTAGAGACTGATATTTGAGTCTTGCAGTGAGTTTCTAGAAATACTGTCATGTTCTGTTGGAGCAGTAATGTTACTGGGTAGAAATGCCAGAAAACAAGATGCTGAAATACTGAGTGTAACTTTAACAGCAAAATAAGATTATCTGGACATGTTCCAGAGGTTAGAGAGAGCCTTTTTCACACAGAATTCTCAAGAAAACTGTTGTTCTGGTTCTCAGTGAAGCACTGAACATAGCATGTTCTATTGCTGTGCTTACATATGGACTTGCATTCACAGCCGCTGCTTGCAAATCAGTGTAATTGTGTTTTCTTGCTGTCTTCCTGGTTTTCCCATGTTGTCTGGGTGTTCCTGTGTGGCTTGTTCTTCAGCTGTTGCTTATGCGTTGTAGCTATTATATATATAAAGTCTTTCAAGTCCTTTTCCAAGTCTGTTTTTCTGCAATCCCACGATAATATTTTCCTTTCCTAGCAGTAGGGAGCATTTGAATCTTTCTGTTGCCATCTTATTGCAAAGGTTTTGTACCTTCTTGGTGATTTCTCATGGGCAGCTCCTCACAGCACTGACTCCTTCTCAGCACAGCCAACAAAATCTATCTAATCTTCTTGAGCAGCCAACCTACTCTTTTACGATACCCATTCTAATTGGATCTAGCTGTGGCCTATTAAGGGCAGGCCTGTTCCTAATTCTTGATAATTAGCACAGCTGTAACTCTCACCTTAGGGGTGAGATTACCTTCACCACTATCTATTCTCTTACATTCTATCTATCCACATCTTTCCTTACACTGCTGATAACCAAAAGCAGTACCATACCATCATTTTTTGCAGTGCCTTAAGCTCCTTACACAAAATGTTTGTTTAAGATTTGGGAGGAATGTGCTCCTCTTCATTCCTTATCTGGCCAATTCCATTTTGCTGGGGACATCAGTATCCAGCCTCAAGGGACTTCATTCCCAGCTTGAGGCTGAGGCACTGGGGAGCAAGCAGTGTGGTCAGTCCTTTAACCCAGGGCACCTTGAGTTTTGTTTTCTGTGTTCCCTGTAAAGGGAGCTAGAGGTGCCAGCTGCCAGTCTGTCAGTGTGGGGCTTGGCTGTAGAGTGAAGAGGAAAGTCTCGTACAGTTATAGTATAAACTTCTAATCATTGCTGTTTTGTTTGCTATCAGTCGATTTCAAATTATGGTGTTATTAAAGTTCCAGTAAATTAACCAGGGATATGCAGCCTGTCTGTATGAACTGGCTCATACCGATGCTGGGTTACACAGAACTTTGACCTGGCTGACATGAGAGAAAGTTGGTGAATGAGCTAAGTTGCTCATTCATGACTGTGCTTACTGCAAGCTGGGATAGGCAAAAATATGGATGTTTAATCAGCTGTTAGTAAAAAACAGTACAAGGACTGACACTTTGCTACTGTGCAAGGTGCAGAGTGAACACCACTGGGCAAAGTGCAGAGATAGGCAGCTGTCCTGTGAAGAGTGTAGGGGTTTCAGTATTTGCTGAATTTGTCAGGTTAAACTAATGTTTAAGGAAAAGAAAACCATCTGTCCTGGTATACACTGTTTGGAATGGCTTGAATTGAACATTTGTTCCTTTTGTATTCTGCAGACTTCTTGAAGCCAACTCTAGCGAAGACAAGGAGTTCCATCTGTGCCAGCCAGCCCCGGTCTCCAGTGCTGGTCCCCCTGATGGCACATTGTACAAGCCTGTGAAACCTGCCAAGCTGGACGCCACAGCTTTGCACGACTGCACTTTGGCCGCCACTGTGCCTCCCTCGGAGCTGTCGAACCATGCAGTCCTAGCCTGCGACACAGGCATTCACGAGGAGCACTATGTAAGCGAAGGCGTGGAAGATGATGTGCCAGACTGCAGAGAGTACAGAGATGCCTGCACCATTACTGGTAAGCAATCAAATCCTTTACCTTGGTGAGCATGTGGTGGTGTAGAGTTAAGCGTCTGTTCTTAAGCTCCTGGTGGGGTATCTGCTTCATGGACGGTGCTGCCACTGTTCTGCACATTTTTTCTTCTTTAAGAAGTGATTTCCCAGGCACCAGGGTTTTCAATGAAAGCACTTTGTAATGTTTAAGGTCCTTGCATATAGGCCAGACCAATGACAGCTGTGAAACCAGGTTACTGTATTTATGTACTAGGGAAATTGAACCATTTGAAAGTTTGTTTGGAAAATAACCAAAGTCAGGGATGAGGAGAAGGGAACACTGCACCTTAAAGTTTATGCAACACTTGTCCTAATGTTCAGCATGATTTAGATTTCTATCTTCATATTGAAGATAGAAATGAGAATTGCTTTCTCATATGAAGAATGTGAGAAATAGGGATGTGAGAAATAGGATCTAACATTTTTACTGTACGTACTTTTGCTTTTAAAGCCATTTCATTTTTTCACATTCATTCTGGAACAGTAAAAGTTAATGTATATGGAATAGCTTCTTCTGTATGCTTATGAAAGGTCGAATACCCTGTTATAGATTCATACAAATAAATGGAAAATGTGTCAAAGTATGGTATTTTAAATAAAATTTGATTCCTAGTGCTGTGGTCAGCTGACACATTTTTTGTGTGTTTGAATAATCACTGTTCAGTTTAGTCATGGTTATGGCCATGAAATGACAGGCAGCTTCCATTCCAAGTCCATGGTTTGTTGCTGAGCTGTGAGGCTTCTTTTAGCCTAACATGACCTTGTGAGTTCTAAGTCCTTTTGGGAATGTTTGAAGAGTCAGCTGAGTTTTTGGAAGGGAGAAATGGGATGTCTGAGAAAAACAGCAATAAGACTAAGGCCATTCTAACTGGCAGCCAGATACTTTTATCCTGAGTTACTGTCAGCCCTGTCTAGAATTGTCTTTAAATCAGAGAACTAGCTAATGGTGACTGTCAGCAGCTGCTTTAGTAGCATGCCTTAGCTTAGATCAGCCCAACAGCTGTGTAGTTACTGAGGGCTGATATTACGAAAAAAAGAAAATAGAAAGAAGGGCAGAGGTGCTCTCAAGTCCACCCTGGTTTCTTTGGGAAGGCAAGCAGCAGGATTAACACTGGAGTCACTTTGTCAGGTATGCATCTATATAAAATAAATATTTTGTTTAAATAAACAAACTTACTTGCCACCCTTCCTTCCTTGTTTTCATGGATTTAGAGCTACTTAACTGGTCAGTTCAAAAATGATCATCCTTTTGACTTCCATGTAGTTAGGCAGACTAGAAACTGCTCATCACATAAATGCATTCTGGGTGCATATAATATATATATATAATATAATTCTGTTTTCCAGGCCCTTTGTAGAAGGATCTTGCAATCTCTTCTGCTGGCTGTGGCCTGTCTCCCCTTCAGCCCCTCTCCTCTCTCCCCTTTTAATAGGAATTTCACTTTGTTTTTCTGTTTCTGACAACAAGCCAGGACAGCCAACTTCTTTCATGAATCAAGATGCCTTCTTGATTATGGTTTCTTGAAAGGCAAGACAAACTCACTTTTTAACATTTAAAAAGTTTTTATTAAATGGAGGCCAGCACATGTTCTTGCTACTTCACATTCTTTCAAGCCTGATGTAGTTTCTGAATCTCTTTCTTCTTGCTTAGCTGTCAGCCAAGTGTTGTATACAGAGTGATTCTAAATTGCTTTTTAAAATGGATTTGCCATTCTGCGGTGTCAGATTTGTACTGTTTGTGACCTGAGGACAACATTATGTGATTTGCAGTAGAAACAGCAGTGGTTTTGTTGATTGTTTGGTTATCTGGGGGCTTTTCTTGGTGTTTATGGGTTTTTGAGTTTTAGCTTTTTGTTGCACATTTTAAAGGCATCAGAGGGCATAGGATGGAAGTAAGGAACTTGTCTCATGTTCCCTCTCTAAAATCTTTATCAGTTTTGTGTGCAGATGTGTAGCGTATACCCTTGAAACAATCTGAAAGATAAACACTGAATTGTCAGGATTGTCAGAGACTTTAACATGAAGACTTTGTTTAGTTCTGATTGACAGGTTATCACTATTTACATTTTAAAATTGTTTAGTGGGAAAAAAATTTCTCATATCAAGTCTGCATATACTATACTTTTTCTTCTGATACCAAGCCTTGACTAATCCTAGAGCTCAAATTCAGCAATCAGGGTAATCTTTTTTTTTTTTTTTAGTCTTAAATTAACACCTACAGCCTATTGTACAAATTATCTGCAAAAATACTTGCGAATAAATGGTTGGGCACATTTAAGAAAAGAATGGGAAACTGAGGCACAGTGTGGTGTGGTGATGCTTTCTGGAATGCAGCAAGCTAATGGTAATTGGAGCTATCTCTGGTATGACTAATAGTAAATTGTATGATGTGCACATTTTGCTATTTAACTTTTCCAGACCACTGATGCTCAAAGAATTTTTAATGCTGCTTCCTTTTCTTTTTGTTACTGTTTTTGTTTCCTGTTGTGTTTGCTGGCAGTAGAGAGGTACTTTGGGTTTCTTTGTCAGCAGCACCATCTTTTCAGCCTGGGACCCAGGAGCATTCTGATTGTGCTAAGTGTGTATTCTTGGATATAGGGTTGGTTTAAATGTTTCTTGTCTCCAAACCGTCTCAGAACTGGGCTTGAACAGATTTCTGTGGGAGTGCAACTAGAGGTATTTTAGGCAACTGGTCTGGATAGAATCCTTGCTGTGCTTTTGTGTCAGAGGGGAGATGAGAGATACTTTTTAGTTAGGTCACACCTCTTTAATTGTCCTATTGTATGTCCTAAAAGCAATTCTGTTGGCATAACAGAGGCAATAAGCACTGTAGGGCTGGGTCCAGGTGACAAAAGCAGTGTGCTGAAAAATTTCCTTGAGCCAATGTCTGTGAGAGGGACAGCACCCTAAAAGCACCTTTCCCACTGAATTTGGTACTGCAAGTAGCACCTATGAAGCTTTATGCAGGTAAATGCACTTGAATCTGTGCTGACTTCAGCACAGAAGGGCAGATGAAATAGGATAATTAATCCTTGAAAAAAATTGTTTGTGAATGTTTTAAGAGTTATTATGAAAAATAATAACACATACTTTGTGTATGGTAGAGCACATACTCTCTAAACACTAAACCTGAAAATTGACTCAGTAGAAGTTGTAATAGATTTTTTGTTTTGTAATATTTAATTCTAGGTTTTGTTAGCAAGATTTAGGAGAAAAGATCAATGTAGTCTGACTTCAAGTTTTCTATTGCTATTGATTGTGGAGCTCCTGCAGGTAAATGGGCAGGAGAGTCAAGCCCTGAGGTTGGTGGACAGTAGGGCAGCACTGTATGGAAGTGTCATGGTGCTGCTACATGTGGGAGGCACCTATCATGTCCTAGGGTTTTGTTTTTTTTCTTCTTAACTTTTCTTTTTCTTGCTACTCTCATCTTCTGAGAGTGTAGAGATAGGAATACGGATGTAGCACCATCTAGTGTTCTTTTTGCTAGAAAGGGAGTGGAAATGCTTTTCAAGGTCTGTCTGTCTTTTTTGTAATTGCAGTGCAGATCTGAATACTTTCAGTCAGATGTTGATGAAAACAGCAACTGGAGTTGGGGGCTTTCTTCTCTAACACCACCACCACAAGCACCACCATCCCCATCCCATTTTTTGTAGAGCAGGAAGGGCTGTAATCTTGACATGAAAAAGCAGAGTATCACTAAATTGGTCAGTAGTCCCAATTTTATGAGTTACAAAAGCCTCTTAGTCTGATTGCCTTTTTCTTTTCTGTTACCTGCTGTCTGACAAATCCCGTCCCTCTGGAAATGGGGAGTACAGTGGGGGCGGAAGTCAGATATCACTGGATATTACTCTTGTGATAGCTGTCTGACTGCCAGAGTATTTTTGTGAGGTTTCTTGATTTTTTTTCTTTCTTTTCTCTTAAAATATGCTTAACGCAGTATCCTTAGACATCTTCAGTAAGTTAACTTTGCTTTTGCATGTCTGAATACTCACTATTTGAATTGATTTTGGTATGGTGTACTTTGTAATTCAAGAGCTAACTGCTTAATATGCTATGTAGGTTTCCTTCATCCTTCTCTGGAAAGGGAGAGAATGAATGAACTGTAATTTAAATTGCCCAGCTCCTTCATTAGTTTGCATAATTCATTTGTTCATTGTACTAATTACTCTTACTAAACACACGTAGGAATGTGTTTTCTGGCTGTTCAGGACAATTTCCTGAGGGCTGTTGAATTATTGGGAAATGCTCTGTGGTCATAACCTGTTCTGTTCTGTCTTACTTTGTTTACAATTAACACAAGTAGGTTTTTGTGGGGTTTTTTAAAATTTATTTTTAAATTTCTAAAAACAAATTTCCACTACTGGAGGGATGAAACAAAATGTCTTTTTTTTTTCTCAGCAGGAAGGTGTCAGTGAGAAGAGTTGGTATTGTTTGACCTTCCTTGTGGGTTGTGTAACTTGGACGTTACTGCAGTGACTGCAGTGAAGGAGTCATAACACCCAGAGAAACCAACTTTCTCTTGCTGCCAAGTCTCATTCACACAATCTCCTAGCAATGTTTGGGTGCAGAAAGTTTTCTCTGGGTTTTTATCCTGTCTCTATCCTTATTCAGATTTAAATATGTTCCCATATGAAAGAGATTCCATTCTCTTACACTGGATTACCATCTTCATGGCAACATCAGCCAATTTTGATAACTGACTGATCCTACAGATAACTGGTGTTGTTCTGACCATTTCTTTATGTAATCACTTTATTTTAAAAGACATGCTTAGGGCCCACAGAATTTCCATTCCATTGTATGTGTGTCCCCCCCAAGATATGTGTTTTTGTGTTGAAAGGCTGAATTTCTATTCCTTCTGTTTCAAGTGTGATAAAGCATGTTTATTCCAAATGAATCCATAGGGATTTTGGTATTACAGGTTGTTGAGAAATTACTTTACTATTGTTATGCAGGTGATGGGGAGAATGCTGTACCTGTGGCTGTCCTGTTCTAGGTGTGTGGGTTACCACTAGACACCATGTGCTTGCTATTCTGAGACAGTTCAACAGGGTGCTCTGCTTAGTTTTGGTACCTGTTACAGGCCTGCTGGTTGACTTCTGAGCTTTAAATGGCTAAAAAATTATTGATAAAATATTAACAGTTTTGAATTGCTTCCTGTTATTTGAATCTCTCTGAGTTCTGTTGTGGTTACATTTCTCTTTTAGTGGAGCATAACTTGCTCGAGCATTTGCTTCTTTTTCTGCTCCTGGTTTGGGATGGGACTTCCATGTTTTTCTCAGTTTTGTCAATATGAGAGATTCTGGAACTCAAGCAAAGAGCATAAGAGATGCTCTGCTGTGTTGGACCAGCCGGCTCAGGATTCTTTCTGACTCCAGAAACTGCAGGTACTGGTATGGAGATCATGTACTCAGCCACTCTCAGTAGTCTACTCTCAGCCTAAGTACCCCCATCATGCAGAACTATTCAGTGTTGGAACCTGTCCATAGCTTTTTCTTACCTGGATCTGCTAGCTGTTTTACCCTGGAAGTTCATGGTTGCTACTCCTGTGTACAGTGACACAGATCTTGCAGTTTCTGTCAGTATTTGTCCTAGTTATGCAGGATTTTGGTGAATATCAGTTCTTCTTTCCCTTTATGAAGTTGTCTTCATGATTTTGAAAAACCTTCTTCGTTTTTACAGCCCTGTCTACTCTTCTCCCAGCTGTCTTAGTCTCTCCTTTAAATAAAGCTATGAGAATGTTGGTCCTTTCCTCAGCCCATTTACTTTATTTTAAGTTATTGTCACCATTCTCATCCTGTAAGCTTGATCTAGTTTTGGTGTCTTCTCCTTCTTTCTTGACACTTCTGTAAGCAGCGATTGCTAAATTCTGAACAATCTTCCTTTCTCTAAAGCATTCTGAAAATGCCAGTCCTGTTGACATGAGATAGCTCCTTCAGCATTACTAGAACAATTTTATGAATCGGACTATTTCTGTCTAGCATACTCTGACAAAATGATCTTATTCTCTGTGCCTGCTACATCATTGCCTCTATTTTGAATTTTCTGTCTGGCTTTTGGTATGTTCTCAGTCAACTTCATACAGATTCTTCCCCCCCCCGCCCCATATACTCCCACAGTTGCTTTCCAGATCTTATCCTTTTCAAGTTACCTGGTGGTTTTTTCTAATTCCTCTCCTGTGTCAGGTTGTCACACTACCTCTTAATCTCTATCTTGGTCATATGTTTTTATTTTACCAAGGATTGTCGTTTTGAGGTTTGATGACATTTGGTTGGTTGGTATTCCCTTAAGCAGAATTCTGCTGTGCTCCCTATATAGCTCTCTTACTTATGCTTTCTAATATGATCCATGTTTTTTAGTGTAAACTGTAATTCTGAAGTCACTATGAAAGCAACTGTTGGAATTACAAATCCAGTGTGACATTTTTAAAGGCATTCTTAGATTTCCCTTCTTTTGAGAAGCACTTATCATTCCTAAATATGTACTTTATTCAAGGTAGGGGTGCATGAAAGCAGTAAGTGTTGATCAGTGTTCTGGGTTTGTTCTTTGGAGAAAGTACTGAAGGCAAGTGCCTACTAGATTTTTTTGGGATTTTTTTTGGTTTGCATTTTTTGTTTTCCTGTTGCGGTGCAATGAATAGTGAGGAAGACTAAATAGCTACATTTGATTATTGGTGCATTTAAATACGTGAAAATAGTTTTCATTCCATAATTTAGTTCCATAACACATGAAGTTCAGCTTTACCTTTCTCCCTCAATGTATGTGTGTGTGTCCATAATGAAGCAACACATTTTTCACTTAAAGTAAGCATCTGTAAAGTGCAAGCTACATAAGATTTAATTCTCATGTTTTGCTTGTGATTCTGTGAAAGCTTTGTAGACAGCCATTGTTTAGTGGCTGGCACATTTTGTAGCTGGGCTGAACAACAAGGAAAAGCAGGACAATTGCTTTTCAGGGTTTTCGTACTCAGTGATTTATCAATGGGTTTTTGAGACATTCGCAGTCTCTCTTGGCAGCTGGAAGATCCTAATGGTTAATGAATGTGTTTATTCTTACTGCTGCTGAACAGTGCGTTGCCAGAATGCCTTTGGTACATGAATAGCTTTTGTTCTTAGTCTAAAAGAATAGCCATGGTGGCAAAGTTTCCTTTTATTTTCTGTTTAATGTAAAAAATCATGACTATGGGTGCATTTATCTACATGGAGAAACATTTCCATGCTTTCATTTAATGCAAACTTCATTTAAATTTATGATATAGTGTACTGTAGGGTCCTAATAATTTAATGGACCAAATCACCAAATCTGTCTCAGGTTTTATTTGTAGCAGGAATGTGTATGTAGGATGGAACCAAAGCAGGGAGACTTCAGCCTGGTAAACAATGGCATTCCTCACATTGGAACTGTGGGGTTTCATCTTTGTTAGCTTTGACATTCTCAGCTTTATCCTAGTTTTTAGCAGGTGTGTTTGGCCAAGCCAAAAAGAGGTTGGCATGGAATCTTTTGTTTTCCCATGGAAGCCAGGATTTTGTGCAGTTTTTTCCATGTTCAGAGGCAGAAGAACCATTGCTTAAACAACTTCAGTTAAAGGTGTGACAAAACTTGCAATTTCAAATCATGCCATGCCATACCAGTCAAGTTACAGAAGCTGCTGTGGCTATTTGAGGAGTCTGAGTTTCAGAGGTATGAGACAGCTTTCATGCTGAAGGGCTTTTCTTCCAGATGTTTGGCTTTGCAGCCAGCAGTGAGACTTCAGATGTGTAAGGATGCTAAGGCTATCTTTCCCTTTGGAAAAATCAGTCAATTTGATTTTTTTTTTCTTTGCCTGAGAAACTAACTACTTGCTTTACATTGAAGCACATGTCCTAAGTTCAGCTGTATTATTTGAAAGACTTTGGTACAGTTTCAGTACAGTTAGCCACATTCTGGGCAACCTAGAACTGACATTGAAAAGGAATATGGTAAGTTCTGGGGTTTTGCCTATTGCTCTGTACATATACATGTAATTGTTAAATAATAGTCAAGGAATTCTTGTAATTATAGACTTCAGTCAATACTTAATGACTGTCTATGTGGGCCTATAGAACTCAAATAATGGATGACTACAGGCCATGTTTGTGTGGTAGAACTTTCTTCCCTCTGCTTTTCATTTTTATGTGGATCTGTTTGTAGTGATAATGACAAGTTCATTCCATCACTGTCTAAATGGACAGAAAGCATGGGGAAGATGAGGCTATTGGGCTGTTCCAAGCAGCCAGGAAATATCTGCTGGAAACACATTTAGAGAAAGACCATCCTTCTTGCTTCCATCAATGGAATACGGTTAGGCTTGTGGGTCTTCTGAAAAAGGAGAATGCTAATGTAGTCATGGCCTCCTGACTTCTTGTTGATCTAGATTAGGTGGCTAATCTCAGTGTCACAGGGAGCAAAATTAGCAGTCAAAATCTTCTGGTATTTGGCATGGAATAGCCTCAACTTGCAATTTCTTGTGTTACATGTGGCTGGACTTTAGCCTCCATGCTGTAGCCCTTGTCTGCAGAGAACCTACTTTTACTTAACTAGTATGGAGCCAGCACTGGATGTGACCCTGTACAGGTATTGTGTGCTTTTTGTTTTTTGGAATTGTTATTTATTGACTCTCCATTCTCAAAGATTTAAAGCAGGGGAACTTAAAAAAACTCCGAGAGAGCTAAGTGTCAAGAGTGAGTGTAATCTGTGTGTGGGAAATAGGACAGGACTGAAAACCAAAGAGAGGAGTATGTGGTCCCACGAAGTAGCGTAGTAGATTTCTTTATTTTCCAGCTTTCTTCCGTTTCCTTGTTTCTCTTGTCTCTTTTTGTTACTGTGCTTGTACCTAGTTCTGTTTTTTCAGCTGCCTCAAAAGGTAATGATAAGTTATGATGTTTCAGTTCTTTTGCAAGAAGTGAAAAATTTGCCTGAGTGTGCTACTGAGGCATATTTTGGTTTTTCCTTTTGTTTGTTTGCTTTGTTTGTGTTTAAGAATGAGAGGATATTTAGGCTGCCTCTTTCTAGCTGTGGGCTGAGCACCCGCTGCTGGTTTGATGTGGTGGAGTTTCCTGGAAGATACTCGGGGTAGGCATGTGATACAACCTGATGACCAAAGCTTGTGTTTTGAAGGTTGCCAAGCAGCCCAGCACTTCCCTAAGGTCATACCCAGAGTGGAGTTATTTTGCTGCACACACTACTTTTGTTAAGCAGTTTCCTTTTGCTCAGATGAGGCATTTCTGAGTAGCACAGCCACTTTGTGTTGTTTGCAAGGTGTTGGGTTCCATCACAACTGCAACTCAGGGGCACTGTGCTCTGGGAATGATACTGTCTCTTGGTGGTTTTCTTGTGGTCTCTTCTCGTCATGACTTGTGTGTTCTGGCACACCCCTTCTTGATCAGAGCCCTGACCCTAGAATGGTTCCTGGCAGGATTTGTGAGTGATTGTTTTTTCCACTTAAGGGAGTGGGCTGAAAGCAGGAAACTGGCTGGCAAAATGTCCTGTGGGATTTGTGGGTTCGGGTACTAAGGCAGTTCTGCCGGCAGGTGGCAGTTTGTACTGACGGCAGGTTCTGTGGAGTCCTGGGAGTCCTTTTAACCTTGGGAGGAGAGCTCTGCCCACAAGCAAAGCAGTAAAACCATGAAGATCAGGGATGGTTTGAACCGGAATGCAGACAGGCAGAAACTATATATTTTGTGTTCTTTGTGAGGACTGTACTGATAAACTGTTTGCATTGTGTTTGTAAAGGCTCCCGCAGATACCAGGCTCTGAGATTTGTGTAGGTCCTTTTCTCTGCATGGTTTCTGTATGTTTTGGGGTGTTCTTTGTTAGCCACCACACTCCCCATGCCCTTGTCCCTTCTCATTGTTCTAGGTTCATTCTCTGAATTTATCATTAGTTCTAATGTGAAGTTCATCCTGAAATGGATCAAGTGCTCCTTCTTTATCAGTCAAGCTAGGTTTTTCTTGCCTACAGTAAGACACATTTATAGCCATAAACCAATGAAACCCAAAAGCCTGGGAGGGAATAGAGTTTGATGGATAAGATGCTTTTAGGTGACCATGTTAATAGGAATGAGATTTTCAAAGCTGCCTACCTGTGGTTCATGTTGCATTTAGCTGGGGTTGAAGTTAGTTTGACTGAGGCTGAATTGCTTGTTTATGAGATGCTGGCATAGTTCTACCCATCCAAAACACTGACAGCTAAGTACGTATGTAACTCTTTATAGGAAGTGACCTAATGTATGAGTACAGGATGCAAAGGACAGTGGGTGACCATCCTACACAATGCCTTGTGATCTCTGTGTTGTTGTGTGCAGAGGGGGAAGGCATTCCTTGAGGAGTTGTGCTGTCTCCATACAGTCAGCTCCCATTGTTTTAGACTTTTCACTCCATTTTCTCTATGATCAACTCCTTGCTCACTTGTCAGCAGAGGAAAGATGGGAATGTGCATCTGAAAATAACCAAGTGTACTCGTATCCTCTCATGAACATGGCTGTTCTGCAAATTCTTTCTTTCTCTGCATGTGAAAAATTGAAAAAAAAAAAAAAAGTAGGGGAAGGAAGAATCCATCCTCCCACCCTCCCTTCAGTCTCTACAGTGAGTTTACTATATTTAGAGCATTTTGTATGGATAGAGATGTGCCTAGAAGAAAGATAACTGATGAAATAGTCAAAGGGACTTAGATCAGAAGCATAAACTTGAGTGGCTGTCTTGAGAGGCATGGGTTAAAGAGGTTTAGTATGTCCAGAATGGAAGAGACACACCAGCCAGTCAAATGTCAATTGTATGAAAAGATACAAAACATGCTAGTAGGTAATCCATTAATAACTACCCAAGGGATACTGAAGTGGGAAGAAATATGCAGAAGAGAGCTCAGCTGGAGTGTTCTGCCTGTTTTGCATCTTCTTTATGGAAAGAGAAGATTAGAAACTGTAAAAAGAAATTAACCAGGACAAAAGTCTTTGAAAACATTTGTTTTATTCTCATTTAGAAAACAGAGAGCATGCGGAGGAATGTTGTCAAAAATTACTGCAAAGCAGACTGAGCACCTTCTTCATTTTCTGAGGAACAGGGCATGGAGAAACACATATTTGCAACAAAACAAGTGAGGTGGGGTGTTCATACATTTAAGCTAAGAAACTAAAGCAGTAGAACATGTTGCTTTCAAAACTAGTATGAAAAGAGTGAAATTTATTAGTTTTTAAAATCTTTAATTATTTCTATGAAGTGCTGAAAGCTATAGAGTTGCAAGAGCATAAGCAGAACCTGGAATGATCGATGCTTTACTAAGAATCATGAGTTCATAAATTATTAACTATTTAAGTTGGTTTTGATCTGCTTGTAGAAATTTGTTTGCCAAATGTGTTTTCCAGAAAACTGAAATTTGAAAATTGCTTAGATTGCAAACCTCAGAATCCATAACAGCAACTCAAAAGGTTATATGGTTCAGCTATATTTTGTTGTATTATTTTAAAATTAATTATCAGTTAATTGTTTAAAATGTAAGGTGTTACATTTTTCTCAATAAAATGGAGGTACCACCTAGGAGAAGAGGAGGTGCTTTTATGTCTGTTGGATATCAGTAAACTTAATCATAAATCACAGTCACAGATGACATCTTGGGTGTTCTTAGTAGAGAAGTTACTTAATTGTTTATCTTCGCAGTTCTAATCAGAAATAATTAAAAAACCTCTGTGGAAACACAATCAGGGACTTATAAAAATATACCTGGTGTTTGAGGATGGGGGATGGTGTTAATCTGCATATCTTCTCATAACAAATGTGTGCATTTCAGAAAAGGGAGGGGAGGAAAAGTGAACAGGGAGAGATTATGTAACTGTAGCACTGAGAATATTGCCGTGATTTAAGTGGCGAACTAATGGCAAACTAGTCATGAACAAGTGTAATTATGGTGTCCTGTTTTTCTAAATAGGCAATTGCATCAGAGCCTGTTCGTATTTCCTGCTGGTACACAGATTTTAAACTTGCAGTAGAAGTTAATGACAATAGCATCATAACAGCGTCATAAAAAGTTGCCTTGCCAATTACTCACTAACATATTTTCCGGTTATTGGGCCTTTTGAATTGCTTAGAAACGCTCAGGATTTATTACATGATAGAGTAGAAGAATTTTCTTGGTTGACTTGTTTTCCATGATAATTCTTATTTCTTTACTGCCTGTCCTTCACATTCTAGTGAATTTCTTTTCCATAATAAAACTGTATGGGTTTTTTTTCTGTGTGTGCATGAATGAGGTTCTTTTTTCCTCCTCATGTTTTATTGGTCGCTTCCTTTGCATTCAGTTTTCACTAGTTTTTGGGATAAAACAAGCCAGTTTACTTATCTGTACAACTGAAACTTTTCATCTCATCTATAAAGTCTGTTTCTTTTGGAATCCTAATAAAAAACAGAAAGACACTAACGGTTTGAATTTTTACAAGTTTTTATTTCTTTGTTCCCAAGACCATCCTCTTGGGCTGTGTAGATTATTGCATTTTTCTGAAGAGAAAAACTAACATTTTGGGCAGAAAAGCTCCTGCAAAATTACCCCAATGGAAAAATCCACCTCTGTTTTCTTGATATTGAGAGCAATTAGGTAATCCAAAGACAGATGTATAAAAGAAAATTCTTTTATGTGTACGTGTACACAGAAAGGTTTTTGATTGTCTACTGGATGTCAGCAGGTGTTTTTTAGAAGATCAGCTGTCTTTTCTGCACTCACATGGTTGCAGGCACTGAGATGATGCTGTCAGCCATTAAGAAGATAGCCAGGGAAAAGGGAAGTTTGTAGCTACAGGCTGGCTGTCATCTTTCAAAGCATGGAGAGCAGATCTTGTTTCTCCGTGTAAGCCAGTAATCCCTTTGAGAAGGTTGCAAGGACCTTTTAAAATGAGTGTGCAGGCTGATTCTCGCATTGCACAGAGCTCTATAAAAACAGATGCACATGTGGGCATCTGACTGCAGGGAGGATTGGAAGACACTCACATATGTACAACAGCTAGCAAAACAGTGTGGATGAAGGCAGAGGAGAATAGCTCCTGATAGGTAATAGCAGACTCCTTGAACCATAAAGTACAATGCAACTTTCCCAAGTGGATTGTAGTTCTAGTTATCAGGGTTTTGTAAAGTATGTAGGCAGGAGATTGACAGTATGAGCTCATCTTGGTATTCTCTGTCCTGTTGTCTGATAGAATAGTAATGTGGTTGCAACTTTTAGTGCTTGGGATGCTTTTGACATTGTAATTTCTTGCTTAGAAAGGTAAAAAACAGGTAATTAATGATGTATAGAGATGTATGTGTTACTTCCCCATTCTCTCCTTCCTCCCCTTCTTTAAAAGAGGTGAGATCCACTAAGTTACTGTGGAATTGCATGTCTACCTCAATCCAGAAAGAATAAGTTTCTCTTACAAAAATTGGTGCCCTTGTCAGGAAGCAGCGAGAGCAGGGCTGCATTATAGGCAGCTGACAGGATGGGAAGGGCACAATCCTTGTTGGCACGGCCCAGTCCCTTTGTTCCCATGCAGAACAAAGGTGCTGGCAGCAGCGGTTCAAATTGACTCTCCAGGGGTCGATCATCAGACAAATGCCAGCAATCCAGGAAGCCTGGACAATGAGTCAGTGTCAGCAGGGAGCAGAGCTGGGCACAGGCCTGCTCACAGCACCGCACAGGGCAGGACCAGGGGCTGGGGTGTACATGGAGCTCCTGGCAGAATGTGCTGGCTGGGGAGCCTGGTCATGACAGTGTAAAGGTGCATGGGAGCACTAAGGGTCTTGACAGTCTTTGCTGTTCACTCTGGAGTAAGTCTCAGCAAGAGTTGCAAGAGCTATGACACTGGTTAAAGTGGGAGCTCTGGTGTATTGCTCTTCCGAAAAAGGCTTAGATAGCTCTTCCCTACTTTGTGTGTGGGGGTAGGGGTTGTGCTGGACGGTGGTGTTTTCTCTTCTTACTGGTGTGGAAATGGAAAATGTGCAGATTGATGCACTATTTACTAAAAACATACCATGGATTGGTCAGTTTCTTAATAAATATTTAGCATGACATTGTATTTAATGGTATATGATAATTAAACGTATATATTTAGAACTATCGTGACTGTTTTGGGTATTGACACATGTCGTGGTGAACTCTCTGTGTTTGGAGACACAAGGCTTGACTTCATTTGCCTCAGAAGGCTAATTTATTATCTTATATATTATACTAAAATACTACATTAAAACTATACTAAAAGAACAGAGAGAAAAGAAAGATCAGAAGGCTACAAAGAACAAGAATAGAATAGAATGCATAACAAAATCCTGTGACTGCTCACAGCCTCGGCACAGGTGGATGTGATTGGTCATCAGTTGAGAACAATCCACATGGAGCAATGGAAGATGCACCTGTTGCATTCCACAGCAGCAGATAGTTATTGTTTACATTTCTTTCCTGAGGCTCCCAGCTCCTCAGGAGGGAAAAAATCCTAGGAAAGGATTTTTAATAAAATATCATAGCTACAGACACACTCTCAAAATTCTTCATTATAATGTGATATAATACAGGTTAGAAGGTGCCTCAGGAGGTAATCTATTCTGACTGCTACTAAAGGCAGGCCTTTTAGAGTAAATGTTCATGGCATTGTTTACTTGACTTCCGGTCTCCCTGTGCCCCTGTTTGACCCTCCTCAAGGTAAAAAACTTTCTACTGTGAATTTGGGGTTTTTTTTTCTGTTAAAACTTGTCAGCTATCTCTTGGCCTAAATTTAAAGCTCTAATTCAATTTGTAACATTTTTGCAGTTGTTGTTGGCTGTTAGTATCCATTTTTAGAACTGTGTGCAAACTTGATGTGTTTGTGAGCATGAGGGGCTGCAGCACAGAATGCAAGTCAAGATAGTGTCAAAAGGTGCCCTGAAAGTTCCTGTAATCATTTTTACCAGTGTGTCTTAGGTGTGAACTGTGACACTGCTTGCTATTGCAGTCCTGGATTTCTGTTTCTTGAGAAAAATCTGCCAGCAGCAAAGGCAAAAAAATAAAGTGGTACTAAATTGTAATCCAAGATCAAGTGAAGGAGATATGTAAGGCTTGCAAGCTAAAAATGATCTGTGAAGTAGAACATCAAAAATGTACATTCCTCTGTGCACTAATGCTTTCCTCATACTCCAGTTGTAACCAGCTCTCTATTTCCCACCCTAGCCCACTTAGTCTTCAATAAATGTCCCTGCTTCTAGAGGTGAGGCTTTTTGTCACTAAGAGAGCATGCCCTTGTATTACTAGAAAATACAATATTTTGGGATAATTTGTGCCAGGCATATCTTCTAAACTCATTTGTATTCAGCTGTTCTTTACATGCAGCAAAATCTTGTTCATATCAAAACAAACTGAAGTTTTTGAAACCTTGTATGTATAGTACTCAAGGAACTAATAGAGATTGTTCCCTTTCCCTTAACAGATGTGTGCAATAGTACCAATCTTCCTGAAGTTGAAATCATCAGTCTCCTGGAAGAGCAGCTGCCTCATTATAAGTTAAGAGCCGATACAATCTACGGTTATGACCACGACGACTGGCTTCACACACCTCTCATTTCCCCTGATGCGAATATTGACTTAACAACTGAGCAAATAGAAGAGACCTTGAAATACTTCCGTAAGTAAAAAACTCAGAAACTGTACTGAGAAAAAATAAAATAGTGCTATTTTTGTTATCTTCTTTGAAGTATCTGTGCAATTCTTTGAAAACTGTGGAGAGCAAGAGAACTGTGTGTGATTTACTGCTTTGGTCTCCAAGATTGTGGTAGGCAGAAAATGAAGGGAACATTTAATCAAGACAGCCATTGCATTTGTGATTTGTGCATGCACCTTTCCACATTATCAAATACTGGAGAAACTGAAATACTTCTTTTTGCTTGTGATCTCTCTCAGAGAGACTGAAGTTTCTGTATCTGCAGCTTAGAAAGCTTAGACCTCTTTCCATATCCACTGTTTTTGAATGTTGCACTGTTGTCTGGTGGCACTATGTGCCAGCATCACAGAATGACATGAAATCATTTTGCTGCAGCTTAAGCTTCTAGAAAGGCCTTGTGACGAACCAAACTCTGAGCATTTGGTTGAGATGGTTTGTCCCTTCATTCTTTCTTATGTTCATATTCATACTATGAGACAAAAAATATTTGTGCCTAGAGGGAACATGAGTACAGTTGTGACCTTTGTCATTATTCATTCCTTTGTTTGAGCCTGTAGATACTTTATCATGGTGAATGGATTCGTGTCTCTGGTTTCTTCCACTGTAGATATTGACTTAGATGTGCAGTTAGAGAAGACTTCTGTGATTCATCTCCATGACTGCTATGGTAAAGCAATAGCAGTGGATTTACATGGGTTATAGTAGTAGGTAGATTTAGGTAGACTTAATGAGCAACTGTAGAGCTTCAGGAGAGATGAGTTACAGGGCTCAGCACAAACCTGGACTTCATTGCATTTTAAAGCAACTGAACCATCTCTTTGTAAGGAGCCCAGCTGGTAGAGAAAAGCATTAATAATATGAAGAGTTGAGTTTCTAATGTTCATGCTTCAATAAAGGGCATGAAGTATTTTAGTAAAAAACTTACATATGCTTTTCACCTACCCCCAATCACACAAAAACAGTGGGAAGGGTGGGGAGACAAGCTGAAGCTGATCTGTGGAATCAAGTGTACTACTGCTGGTTTTGTAGCAACCTATTAGTGCTGTTACAGTGATGGCAGAAGCGGGCTTAAATAAATATTTTGAAATGTAAGGTTTCCAAGGTCTTTAGTAACCTGATTAGGCCTGTCTCACAAGTCAAATTGTCTGTGTGGGTGGACTGTTGCAATAACCATGGGAAAAATATTTTGCTAGTGGGACAAGGAACTCAAAAATTCCCCTGGCAGTGTCCTTCTACCAGCTGAGGTGATGGTGGGTGTGTGACTGCTGGGGATGGATACAAAATACAGCCTGTGCGGAGGATGAATTGAGAGCAGCCCTGAGGAAAGGACTTGGGAGTGTTGGTTGACAGCTCAACCTGATCCAGAAATGTACACTTGTAGCCAAGAAAGCCAAATGTATCCTGGGCTGCATCCAAAGAAACGTAGTCAGCAGGTCTAGGGAGGTCAAGGTCAAGGGAGGTAATTGTCCCCACCTACTCTATCCTTGTGAGACTCCCACCTGGAGTATGTGTCCAGCTCTGGGGTCTCCAATGTAAGAAGGACAGGGACCTGTTGGAGCAAGTTTCAGAGAGACACAAAGATGATCAGAGGGCTGGAGCACCTCTGCTGTGAAGACAGGCCAACAAGGTTGAAGCTGTTCAGCCTGGAGAAGAGAAGACTTTGGGGAGACTTCAGGGCACCTTTCAGTACCTAAAGAGGGATATAGGAAAGCAAGAGAGGGACTTTTAAGCAGTCCTTGTAGTGATAGGACACGGGATGATGACTTCAAACTGATAGAGTGTCAGTTTAAATTAGTTATATGAAAGAAATTCTTTACTGTGAGGGTGGTGAGGCACTAGAACAGCTTGCTCAAAGAAATTGTGGATGCCCCATCCCTAGAAATTATCAAGGTGAAGTTGAATAAAGCTTTGAGCAACCCAGTCTAGTTGGAGATTCCGTGCCTGTGGCAGGGTGTTTGGAAGTAGGTGACTTCTAAAGGTCCCTTCCAACCCAAACCCTTCTATTACTCTGTGAAAAGGAAGCTGTGAACAACAGAGAAATTGGACAGCATAGCTGCCTGAAATTGCAAATACGTAACAATTTTATCTAGCTTTTAGCTTGCAAGCATAGTGACTGCAACTTCACCATGTTGCTATGGTTGTAGATTTCTTCCAATCAGCTGGCTTGAATAAAAAAAACAACTGAGTATGATTCCTGCCACAGTGTGTATTTTCTGCTTTTATTAGGAAATAACTGCTTAAAAAAGAGGAAGCAAGCAAAGAGATTTTCAATAAAAAAATATTTATTTCTTACTGCTTACAGACAGACACTTGTGTATAGATAGTTCAGGAAGTTTAAGCAAATTTGGGTCTAGCCTTAGACTGATACCATGGAAACTGACATCTGACTTTACCCTTGTTCAGTTACTGTGAACAAGTCACAGGCTCCATCTATACATGAGAGTGCAAGAACATAATAAATTTGCATGTTTCAAAATTATTGCATTGATTGCAAACATTGGTTCATGGCACAATAAACTATGAAAGTAAAAAAACTATTTTAAGTAAGTTGGCAGAAAGGTTCTGTGAATTATGCCACCATCACTTTGGAGAGTGTTCCAGGGTGTGACTGCTTGCACAATTTTCAGTGCTGCAATTAAGCTACTCCTCTTTTACCTGTTTAGTTTGCTTCATAAACCTTGATGAGGATGGGAGCAAATACTGTAGCTTGTCTCTTTGAAAGTTTGATTTTTCAATGACTTATGAGAATTTCCTTGCAGTTGTTTGCGTGTTGTGATTGATGGTGTTTATAACCTGTTGGTGGAAATGTGATGAATTGCACACTGTGTTGATCCATATAGAAGAAGAATCAGCAACGACCCTTAGGCATACTGTTGTGGCTTGTTAGAGAAGATTTTTCTGCCTTACTGTGGTTTTTTTGAGATCCTCAGTCCAATTCACAACCACAAAGGCTCAGAATCAGTAAGAATCTTCTGGGCTACATTACACAAGAGGGTGGACATAAGGCTACTTAGCTCTCATTTTTAATTAATTTTTGAAGATACTGGTAGAAAAATGAACAGTCAAATATCCAAGCATTTTAATTTATTCAGTGCTTTTTGTGGAGATTTAAGCTATAACACAGGATAGGTGATGTAGAGAATTAGTTCTTAAATTTAGTTTTCCATTGGGTAAGAAGGTGATTGGGAGGAGCTGAATAGCATTAGGCCTGCAACTGTTCTTTGACATTCTGGAACTCCAAAGCACATCTTTGTTACTATTTCTTTCAGATGGAAGGCTGAGCCAGTTTTTGCCGAATGAATAAAACTGATCTTATCCTAAAGCATAATCACATTAATTCAATGTCATCTGACCAGTCTCGTTGAGGCAGAGTGTCTTTTAAGTAAGCCTAAATGAAGGTATGATACAGCAAAATGCCATTCCATCTCCCTGCCCCCAGATGAGGGGCAGTCAAGCTCAGTTTTAGCTGGGGGCTGTGGGGAGGTCTGTGTGAGAGCCAGGCCTAGAGCACAGCTCTCTGTGAGCACAGCTACCAGAGGCAGTGAACAGACACAGCAGTCTGAGTTTTTCCTTGGCAACTTAGGGAGACTTAGGGCCCATCTGGGAACTCTCTGAGAAACAGGATGCCCGCTGCTATGTGTAAGGTGAGCCACAGGGATGTGAGCCTCAGGAAGTCCTAGTGGCTTCTGAGAAGCTGGCAGCTGCTCTTGACCCAAGGGTATCCCTAGTCTTCTTTGGAGCTGCTGCTCATTGGGGATAATCAGATACAGCCAACAGATGTATGTCACTCTAGGACATGAAACAGAAAGATGTGGATGCTGGATTTTCCAAGGTAAAAGAGGGCTGTTTAATTCTGACTCCAACATTTATAGATTTCTAAAACTGACAGTGGATTTGAGGGTGAAAGTGCCACCTCTCCAATGACACTGGACAAACGAACAGTCCATCACATTTCTCTTCCTCCATAAAAGAATGCAAAACAATAAGTTATTTACATAAAATGCGTGAGAAAGTTCATTACAAGAATGTAAACATCAGAAAGCTTAGAAGAATTCAAAAAAACAAGACAACAGATGTAGTAGTTTCTCTGGAATGGTGCAAAGAAGGGATGTTCATCTGATTTCAGAATAACCTAAGTCTTCAGATGTGGTGGCAGTGTGCCACAGGGTGCATTCTCCAGGTTTTGGAGACCTGTCTCTCGGAGCAGAGACTTTAGCCCAGATAGGGCTTCAGACTGGGAAGGGCAATTGGGTCTGCAACAGTCAGGTTGCTGGAAGTATCCAGAGCTCCCTGTCCTGAGGTAGAGAGAGATGGCCTTCTTTCATGCAGGAGGTGTGCTGCTGTGGAAAAGCTGTCACCAGGTGGAGAAGTTGAGAGGAAATCAGCAGGCTGTGCAGCATCAGGGCGGGTGAGACATAGGCAGGATCTAGGTGTGGCTGAGACACCAAAGGATTGTGCTCCCATTCAGAGTGACCTTCACAGGCTGGAGCCACGAGTCAAGAGCATGCCAAGAGCAGCCTTGTGCTCTTCAGCAGAGGAAAGTGCAAAGTCCTGCAGCTGGGAGGAACAACCCCATGCACCAGTAGATGCTGGGATCCAGCTATTGGAACACAGCCTTGCAGAAAAGGACCTGGGGTGTCCTGGTGGACCCCAAGGTGGACATGAAATATGCCTCTGCTGAAAAGCAGACTGATGGCATCCTGAGCTGTATTAGGAAGAGTGGTGGTGGCAGTTTGAGGGAGTTGTACTCGATGTTGATCAGGCCACGCCTTGAGTGTTTGTTCCCGTTCTAGGCTCCCTCAGTCTATATTCCTTCAGAGTAATGCATTCTTTTCCTCTCCCAGGAAGCTGTAATCATGTCTCTCAGTAGGTTTTTTGCCTTGTTAGAAAAATAGGTCATAACCATGCAGCTGTAATATTTTTGTCCAGCCAATTGAGCATGGTATTAAGCTCAACTTCATTTTACAAATGTTTTTGCTGTCTCCGTGAAAAATATAACCAAAAAAAAAAAAAAAAAAAGGAGGAGATTGTAATGTACATTATTTCCACCTGGTGAACAGTTTGCAAATTTTGTTTCTTTAAACCATTATTCTTGATTTTCTGAATTGTTGATAGGGGTGTATTCTCTTATATGTCTGGTTCTTGCTATTATGCTCTTATTTACAATGTTGAAGTGTGCTCAGTGATACATTAATTGAACTACGCAGCTGGTTTTGAAGGAAGGTTGCTGAAGACATCAATTTTGATTTTATACAAATGCAAAAATAGTGCTCTTCAGTAATTATCTGGGGGAAGGGAGAAATAATCCTTTCATGTGGAAAATAGCTTTTTGTCATTAAGTACTTTAATTTCATCCAACTGCCCCGTCTCATGTTAAATAATTTTGTTTCAGTGGGACAGCAGTTTGACCCTCTGCTGCATTAGAAGAGTCTTTTCCTTGTATCATGTGAGGTCAGTGTACCTTTAGGGTGGGAAGCCACAAGCTCTGTCCCTTCTGGAGGAAACACTTGTACTAATTTGAAGCCCTGGATAGTCATCCCAGTTTGATGAAAAAGAGTCAATCAAATCTGAAGCACCCATTTTTCTAAATACCGATTCTGAAAGCTGCTGGTAATAATATCCTCAGTGATCTAGATTTTACTCTGGGTTCTACTTTTTCCAGGTAAAGTAAGATTTCTTGCTAAGTAAAAGACTACACTGGAAAAGATCAATGTCCTAAGTTCCAGAGTTGTTTGTCCTCAATAAATCTGTAGTCACAGGATGACTCCTATTCAGTGTTCTTTTAGAAGGTGAAAACACCCGTAACTCTTCACTTCAGTAGATGATTCCAGTATAGAAATAAGTGTGACAGCCCCTCCTTGAAAATCAGTTGGGCTTTTAAATATGCCTGCTTTGTCAGTTTGCAAAGTATGTGTTGTGGCAAAGCTTGACTGTGATTAATATGCATTACATAGTGGTGGCCTGTACAGCTACTGCACTGATAAAAAAGGACTCCAGACGATGCTAATGGGATGGGCAACTTTATCCTGAGTGGTGGTGACTGTACTGGTGACTGTAGAAGATGATGATGTGATATGGTATTTAATTATCTGAACCATCCTGAGCCTGTAGACAAGAGAAGAAATGTGACCCAGAGGTAATCAAATGGGAGGTAATCCATTGCAGCTGCCTTGGAAATACTCCATCCAACTCCAGTGTTCAGTTTCAAAAAGCATCCTTCCAGAATTGTAAAAGGTTTGGAGAAAAAAGCTGAGAATGACTAAGCATGAAAACACAGGATTTATAGTGACATGCTATGTAATGACATTCTTTAAGACTTTATTCGTCAGCAGAGATGACTTGCTGCTGCTTGGCACCCTAGCAGCGCAGGGCACTACAGTCTTGAGTGTGCTGCTGGGGTAGACGAAAGTACCTTTGTTGAAAATTCTCTTCAAAGGGAAGGGTTTGTGTGGTTTTTATTACCTGGGTAATTTAGGCACATCAGTTTAATGTTGACCTACGGCATGGACTTATTTCAGCAAAAAGGTAGGAGAGGGCTCCTGAGCTTTTCAAGCCATCTTTTCTTGCTAATGAAACCCCTTTGTAACCACAAACTTAAGGAATGCTTAGTCTAGCTGTTTGCAGTTGGCTACCAGAATTCTTTATCAATCTGTATGCTTTGCCCTGTGGAGAACAAAGATAAAGGGAGGGGTTTGTTTAGTTAGACGTAAACAGTAAAAAATAGAACACAATTTAGCAGCTGACAAGGAATGCTGAACAAATATGAATAACTGTGTTTAGGTTTGGAACAGAAAAATGGAGCTTCCTTACAGTCGCAGACTTATTACCCTAAATCTTTTTTAGCCCCATTCTATATGAACTTTTAGGTAAGTAACACAGTAATATCCCAACCAAATGTAGTGTTGCAATATGGAGATTGGAATACACAGAGGTTCAAAGTTTGTAGAATCAGTCCCCCTGAAAAACTTACTGTTCTGATAAGTTTACTATAAAATGAATCTGATACACCCCTGTAGGAAGGAAAAGTAGGGCTGCAAAGGTTGAAAGCAGGTTCTGCAAGTGTGCTTTGTCAGCTTGGTCACAAATTCCCATTCAACTTGACAACCCTTCCAGCTTTATAGAGTACAATTCCTCATGTAATTGGAGGCATGCTTGCGAGTGGATACCTGGATATATCGTATTCTGTCTGCCAAGGGTTTCTGTCTTCATGCTGGGAAGATAATACACTTATTCCATATTTTGAAGTCTCTTGAGGAGTTCTAAAATCATTTGGCCACAAAAGTGATTTTCTCCACAGAAAAGTAATGCCTTTCTGAATTATACCAGTATGCTTCCAATCAGATCTGTAAAAAAAAATCAATAAAACAAACAAACAAAAAAGCCCTAAGCCCTACCTTGAACTATTTTTATCCTGTCTCATTGAAAGGGAGTGTGTTTGCTGTGGGAAGGACAGAGAGAAGAAAATTCTAGCATGTTGAAGATTTCCTTTGTTTAAAACGTCAGCAAATAAAAAAAGGAGATTGTCCCTGCAGCAATTTAAGGCGGTAGCCAGTGTTAATTCTTTCTATTTTAAATGCTTATTTAATAACATTAACCAGACTGAAATTACCTTTTAACAAAAATAATACAAGTGGAACAAATAGATTATATGCAGAGCAATTGAGTTGATGTTGCCATAGGAACCTTTCTTTTTCTCTGGCAGTATTTTAACAGTGTAGCCTTAATTGCATTTAATAGCATGTATAGCTTTTTCCTTGTGTGTATGCATAACTGAAACTCTGCAAGACTCAAAGCTACTGCAGTGATAATTTCTTATACCAGGAAGGTTGAATACTGATATGGTCAAGAAACCAAAGCATTTTCCTCTGCATAGCTTGACTAGGCCTTACCTAATTCTGTTACAGTAAAGCAAAATGCTACCAGCTGGGGAGTAGAACAAGTGGTAACAACCTGGAAGAGACATGAGTGAGGGTGAACTTAACAGATACCTGCAAAATCATGAGTGATTGAAAAGGAGAGCTGGACTGAGCATTCAGATTTCCACAGCTAGAAGCATCAAATTCGGTTAGTAAATGTGAGTTAAAAAGCAAAAGGTGGGGGGTTTGTATATCATGAGCAGTAGATGTGTGGAACTCTTTGCAAGAGAATGTTGGAGATGCTAAATATGTATGTGGGCTCAAGAACAGAGAGGGTAAGTCATTCAAGACATGCTAAAAGTAGCTGTATCTGTCTCAGGTTGTCTCTGAAGATGAAGAAATTAGAGGTTGGGAGGGCAGTTGTGGGAAATGTTGGACAGTTCTCTGTTGCCTGCTCATGGCTATTCTTGTGGATGGAGTCTTTGGCTAGACTGACACCAAAGACTTCCCTGGTCAGACCCAGTATGGCCTCCTACCTTAATCTACTGGGATATATTAAGTCACCATCTATCCCAGTGCTTCTACTGGTGTTTGCAAAGAATTAGCATTTCCCAAAAGAGGGGGAGAAATGAATGAAGACTATGTGTTGGTTATGAACAAAATGGATGTTCAGTCCACTTGGTATCTGTACCTGCACATATTCAGAAATGCTTTTTGAATTGCTGTGTTTGATGATTTAGTGCCATTTGTTCTTCAGACAGGTTCTCTCCTAATAGCTTAAACACAGTTTTATTTGGGGCTGCAAAAGTATTTTCTTCCATTTCCAAAACACTGAAAAACATGAAGTTATTCTGGATGATGCCCTTCAGCATTTTTAGCAATTGAGGAGTGAAAATTTGGCCTAACCTCCTGTCTTCAGCTATGAGACTTAGATGCTTAGGAAAAAAAAGGGGGGGAAAATGGTTCATGGAGAGGGCAAAAAGTAGGGACAGATTAGCTTTTTTTTTGCAAGGAGAAATTTATTGCTGTCCTGATGTTCTGATTCTTTCTTTTTTTTCGTTTGGCATTTCTCAACATCAGGATGCAGAAAGGGTTCTATTATATCAGACTAGAATAGTGTAACAAAGCAGTAATATAGTTTAATTTTCCATGGGGAAGTCAGGCTTTTATGAAACTGTGTGGAGGACAGTAGTAATGGACTAGATTTCATTATTAATGTACCACATGTCCCCAGTGAATTGCAGCAGTGTGATGCTCTTGTTCTGTGAGCAGTAGCAATGGGTTGTATCATCTTTCTTAGCAACGATTTTTGTTTCCAGTATGGAGGACTCCTTCTAGCCTGTAAAGCCAGAAGAAGCAAAATGCATTTTCTTCATCTCTGCATCGCTTTTGGAGCCAGCTTGTCTCCATGGCAACACATTAGCCTGAAAGAGATGTGGAGACTGGGGAGGAAAGGAATGAGTTAGAAGCAGCCGGGTGGTGGTGTGTGTCCCCAACGTCAGCGCATCAGCCTTTTGATAGGAGGATTTTGTTAACACCCATCCAAGGCTCCTGTGCAGAGCTTCTTTATTAGAGGAGCCACCAGGGCATCTGCTTCCTTTCTGCATCCTTTTTCTACTTTTTTTTTTTTTTTCCTTCCAAATACACCCTCTGCACCCCCCCCCTCCCCTCTTTTATTTTAGTTGTGGCCTCAGTGAAGATGTGCAGCTCATTTTCAGCTTCCCGTGAGCTGCCTTGTGCTCTGGCATTTTGCAAAGGCAGGAAGGCATGGCTGCATTTCACTTGACCTTAGCAGCGAAGTCAAATCTCCTGTATGTCACTGAAGGATACTGACTATGCAGAAATTTATTGAAGCAGATTATTATGAACTGGACTGGTATTATGAAGAATGCACGGATGGTAAATATTTCTTTCTAGTCTCTTGTTGCAGAATTTGGAGCTTGTAAGACCGGAGCATCATTATTCAATGATTTTAAAAAGGAAATACCCAGAAAAAGGCAACACCCAGGTGTAGCAGAGATGCCTGCACCTCTTTTGCACCTCAGCATCTCTTGTGAGTGGTGCTGCAAGAGACTGCTGTATAGCTTTTTCCTCTCTGAAGGGAGTGGCAGAGCAGCATATGCTCTGTATGAGCTATCTTTGGGCAGGGGAAAGAATGTTCAAAAAGGTAACTGTATCTATAATAATTGAGGTGAATTTAAATATACTGATGGTAATATTGATTATTGGTTCAAGTTTGAAGTATGTGTTTTTTCTGCGTTACCAATATCCTGTAATATGTATATATTTTGTGTGTTATTAGGCAGTACATGTTTTCTCTCTGGTTATTTGTCAGTGAAAAACATTAAAAATGTAGATTTTTAAAAGTGAGCAGGTTAACTTTTTGAATTGGAAGAATTACAAACTCTGGCAAGTATTATCTTTTGTGCTGTTTGCAATTTTTATGTAATGTTTGCTAGGGTGGTTATTTCTGTATCAGGACACCGAATGTTTTCACAGGCTTCTGATAGAAGGCACACGAGAAAGGGTAAGGAATTGCTAAAACTGTATTCTCTGCAGCAAGAAAAAAATCAAAATCCCTTATTGATGGCACTCTGAAGCAAGATGCAGCCTTTGGGAATGCAGAAGTTTTACATTAATTTTATTCTGGCTGGAGAGCTTAGCTTAAACAAGGCAAGTCCAAGATCACAGTGAAGCAAAGCACAGAAAGCAGGAATGAGCATAGGCCCAGGGGATAATGTACATATGTAATACACAAAGATATTTCTATGGTAGTGCTCTACAATACCAGAGGGAATGTGAGGCATAAAGATAAGGGTGACAAAATTTGAATGCTTTTCTTATGGTTCTTTTGAGCGTCATGTGCCTCCATTTCAGAACTGAATGCAGTTTCAGAAGCTTGTTACACTTGAACTTCTATTATGTTTAATTGATTACTCCTGTCCAGGTGTTCAAAGAAAGAGGTGCATATTTATTTGAGAGATCTGACCACTTTAAGTTGGATTGAATCCATTACGTAACCTTTATCCTCTCAGTTTAACCCTAGTAAATAGTGTAGCATCTGATTAATCTGCATGATGTAACAGCCTGAGTTGGCCTGCTTTTAGAAGCTTAAGAAACAGACCAGTTGTATTGTCCATAGAAGCTGTAGCATTCCCCAGGTTAAAACTCCCACAGGTAGCTTCCCCCCCCCAGTTCATTTTTGTGATCTTTTTCTGTGGTCAAAGTGTCATATGGAAGGGTGGTGTGCCCAAATGTCTGAGCTAAGAGCTGATCTGCTTATCCATTTTGTCTTAAGCTGTGTGCTGCACTGGAGAAACTGTGGGAGTTCCATGGTAATGGAATAAGCAACATGTGTTGGGCAAACATTTAAATACCTTGTGGGATGAGAGCCTCAGGTGCACAGTAGTGGTTGGTCCGATTCTGGGCTTACAGGTTTTCCTGTCAGTGCTGAGCCCCTGCCCAGGATACTTCTTCCATGAGCTGAGATCTGGAGAGTCAGCTGGAGTATATGCTGGCAGTCTGCTTGAAGTATTTGGGAAGTTCCCCCCTAAGAGAAAGAAAGGGTTTAGTGTCTGATAGGGAAATAATCCCTCCAGCAGGTAAGGCATAGTGCTTTTTTGCATTTTTTGGGTTGCTATTGTTTTTTAATTAAAGTATTAGTTTCTACTTGCTGAAGGGCAGTGCTGTCAGTCCTGTCTCAGCCTCTCAGGTGAACAGTAGTCTCAGCATTCACAGAATTTTATGGGGTTTAGCTTTCTTTTGCTTCTTGGAGTTCAGGTGTCTGAGAGAGAGGAAGATTTGAGGGATGCAATGGAAGACACAGTGTTTGGCCTTAGATACTGGAATGTTCATTTGGGTTTAAGACAATGTTGGTGTTTACCCTTGACAGGGAAAGGTGTTCTAATTGTGGTAGAAGACAAAAGGCATCATTATATTAGAAAACAGAGCTTTTCCAAAAACCTGAAGCAGATGACATACTAAAAGAGATGCCTGTCTCTTGATTGGCTTTTTATTTTTCTGCCATGTTTTTTTTGATCCCAGAGTCATTTTCCCGAGATTCTTTTTACATTCAGTGTAGTGAGATAGGCAGTTGCAGCTCAGCTGACCTGTTTTGAATATCTATTTTAAGACAAATTGAAGCACAGTTAGAGAGCCGATTTTTCTGCCGCACATGGACTCTCCAGAGCTCAGATGTATGTGTGCATTCACTTATGAATCCCACCCAGTTCACTCTTTGTTATAAACATAACATTGGAAAATAGTGGGTGGTCCATTAAAACTAATAGGAATCTTCACAGGGTAATATCCTACAGAATTATTTTTCTGATGAAATTGTTCATACATTCTTTGTCAGAGTCTTTGGGACACAGATTTCCATGACTTTATTTGGTTTCCTTTATTTAATAATTATTTTAACAGCATATGGTTTCTTGTTCTTCAAAGAAAAAAAATCTAAAATTATATCCGGATGTAAAGTTTTAATGCTATTATTTAACTTAATAGGTAAAGCAGCAACTCACTGTTGCCTCAGATGTAATGAATTTCTGTACTGACTGAGAGTAATGATGTCTTCAACTTGCATTTGGTAGTGGTAATTTTTTAATGTCTTGCAAAAGAAAAAATGCTCAAAATTTACAAGTCTTGACAAAGACTTTCTAGGGTTGGAATAATTAATTAATTCTTTTACATAAGGTCCTTTACAGAGTTTATTTTTGGTAGGAGTAGGTGGAAATAGACAATAAAATGTCACATTCTATTTGAATTACTGGTGTTAACTAACATTACAATAAATTGAAACTTCTATAAATAACTACTACACTATGCTTTTTACATACATTTTCAAGTGTAATATTTTATAATATGAGTGACACTTGTCACCTTACTTGGTGTTAACAAAGTATATTGTGTAGGTGGACTGGGGAAAGAGCTGAGCCTGTACTTGAGTAGGAAAATAACTATTTTCATAGCAGACTTGGACAGAACCAGTGGTAAAAAGGAAAAGCTGAAACTTTTCTACTCTTATTACAAAAGATAAGAGTGTAAAAGTTTAGGTTCATCTAAGTGTTTTTAATAGAAAAAAATGCATTCTTAAAAATCTTGCATGCAACTTGGGTGAAAAAAACTTTCCACTAAACCCACACAAACTACCAAACAAGTAAACAAAAAGATAAGTATATATCCATAGAAATTTTTCTGAATATGCTTGTTCCCTGCCTCTCTCTTAGTGCAATATTTTTCTAATGAACAAGGCTTTCTACAGAAATCCAGACTGACTTTAGAGCAAATTATTTTTCATGCAGTTTCTTCCATTACTTGTTTATTTCTAGCTCAACAGTTTATAACAATGCATGAGTTCAGTTGCCTACAACTCCAGATGACTTTGTGAATGTGCAATTGGATCTTTCCTCCTCCTTTTGTTGGCCCTGAGTTTTTGCAATTTCTTGTGGAGGAAGTGGTGTCTTTCCCTTTTTTCCACTGCCAGACCCACGGCGTGCCTGGTTTGTTACAGATGCTGAACCTCCTAACCACTTTTATGTTTGCCTGAGCCACTCCATCTTGTTCCAGCATCTCTTCCTGTATTTTCTTCCAATTCACATTGAAATGCTTTTACCACCTGTTATGTTTGCAGTTATTGTTTAGAGCTTCTCTCCTCTATTCTGTTTTCCACTCCACTGATATAATTATCAGCAAGCTCACTTTCTTTTTAACAATAGTAGGCAATGCTATCTTGTTCTGCTTGATCTCTTAAGAGCGATTACTTATTGTTGCCTTGCTTATGTTAGTGTGGTGACCCATCATCTCCCTCATACACTGGCCCCTTTTATGTCATCCGTGTGGACAGAGTAACCCTGGTGTTACTCTGAATCTGAGTGGATGCTGGCACTGGTTATGCTACTGAAGTCTGCGGGAATCTTAAGAATGCCTTTAGGATGCAGTTTCTGAAACAGCCCTTGCTCTATAGGTATGCAGCTAAAATGCTCATTCAGGTTGATATCATTGTGCCCCCATGTCTCTATATATGATAAATATAGCTGAACTTTGCTTACATTCATGGAATTGTTGATACCATTTTCCTAGTTGTCTGCTCTTTGCCATGCCACTTCTTTCTCTTTACTCCTTCATTGACTCCCTGTTCTTCATGAGGTCACATAAGCCATATGAGGCAACACACATTGCAGCATAGAGATATTTTTTGGTTTTATTCTGTTCAACTGCTAAGTATCTAGGTGTTTTGCCATTCATTCCATTTCTTTCCCTTTCTGCAATAGTAACATGCTGTCCTTTTGGTTGAGTGACTGAAGATATTTTGTGTGGGATTTTGAAAGTGTGGGAAACACGAAACCTGTAAAAATTTGAACAAACTAACTTTGCTTGACTGTACATATTAACAGAAAGGACACATTCAATAACCAATTTTATCTCCCTCCCTGAAGAGACCACCCCAAAATACCCACATTTCTTCATCAGCATATTTAAATCTAAGTGCTGCCATTTCATCTGCTGTTTTTAGACTTGTTGGCTTACAGAGAATCTCTTTGTTCTAGATGCAGCATTGTTAGTAAGACTTAATTGTGCAGAAGTTAGATATTTTTATTGATAAAGGAAAGTTAAAATGATTTGAATGCATTGGAGTTCCTTGGAAATAATGAGTCAGGATATGAAGGTTTGTTTGTATTGTGTCCAACCTCACCCTTCTTCAAACTGGCCCCTGGTTTGTGTGTTTCCTGTTTCATGGCAGAGCTGCTGAATATCCTCTGTACCTCAGTGCAGCCATTGTACTGGGAGTGTGCTTGGAACACTGCAGCTCCCTTAACCAGCTTCCTGACAGGACGTAAAGCCTCCTAATTCAGAGTGGGGATAGCAGCAAATACACCAAATTTACTTCCCAGTGACAACTCATTAAAAAGAATCTTCATTCTAGTATACTCTTAAAGTCTCTGAGTATGTGTTTACAGGAAATATTGAAAATCTGTTTTCTCTTTTGAATCTTTCCAGTTTAGATTGTGTATTTTCAGAATGAAATACAACATAGCTGTTTTGTTTTTTTTTTTTTTTAATCCATAGCTGCTTATTGTTTGGTGTTTGTTGGAAACCTGGCTCGTAATCTTTAGCAAGTAAATGTTCCTGCACTGCTTAAGGAGATGTAATGCAGAATACATGAAAAATGTGTTGATAGTGTGAGGGTGGGGCATACATTCCTTCTCCACCCATTATAAATTTGCTCCAGCATTTATCATGTGCTGATATCAAAATAGGAATTACAACACCTTTTCTCAGCTTTTGAACGTCAGAGTCCTCCTGTGTGGTGCAAATTGATATTAGTCACAGTTCAGAAGCCAGCTTGTGGGAATGTTCAGTTATTCTCCTTATATTGTCATGTGTTTTGAACAGCAACATGCCTCCTTTCAGTGTGTCCTTCATAAACTGGATAGTTAGCTGTAGTTGACCACTTGTCAGGATTATTAAAACCACAGCATGTTTGGCAGGAGTGGACTTTTCTGTCCCTAGGCTTTAAAGGTGCTTCCTGCATTCTTTAATGTGACTTATTGTTTTGCTTACTCTCTCAATTTCAATTTTCTAGCTGTTACTGAAATGTGATAAATGGTCACTGAATGGCAAGTAGGTATTTAAGACCCTTACTGTCTGATTTTAAGTATTTTTTAAAGGCTTGATTCACTGTTACAGGGAAGAACTGAAGACACAAAAGCTCTAAGCTTCAGAAATTAGAAGTAATCCTCATTATTATTAAAATTACATATTTTAATATAATGATGTGGGGAGAAAGAGACAATCCTACTTTTTCCCATGAGTTCTTGAGGTTATTGCTGCTCTTGAATATTGCAGTAAATTTTGGCAGTCAAATATCAAGTTGCTTTGAGTGGCAAAATCTTTATTCAGAAATCAGTGTTTCTTTCCTCAGCAACCACTAACATGTATTTCATATCCTTTGGCTGTTATTTATATAATCATTATTGCATTGTTTGCATGCATATATCATGAGTTTAAAACGTAGAACGGAATAATTCATCATTATTGTGTAAAAGTAGTTGCTTCCCATCTCATACTACCCCGTTCTTCCTCACCATTAGAGAAATGGTAATAGCAAAATTGTTTCTACATGACCCAAACTCTTACATTCTGCTGGCTTGTAGTGTAATGTTTGTCTGTCTGTTCCTGTTATGTCCCCTCAGAGGATGATGAGGTGCCTTTGCCTTGCAGTGCCCCCACTTTGCCTCAAATGCTTTGCCCTGTGATGTGGATAGGAATGCTTTAGCAGCAAAGGGCACCTGCTTGCCTCTGCAAGTAAGGGAGGCAACTTAGCAAACATTAAATATCCATGGCTACAAAAAGTTAAATAAGAAAGTTAGCCTGCCTTATGTGTGTAGTCAAGATTAGCAAACACAGCTTGTTGCAAACAAAGAGGTCTGAGCACAGGAGATTTGTTTCTTGTTGAACAAAGAAGAGATGCACGCACGCCTGAAAATTCACTTGGGTGCCATGTGTGGACTCGTGAGGTATTTCTTTTCCCACAGCAGACTGAAGAGAAAAATGAATATGGAAAACACAGTATTTGGCAGCTAATGGGATATGTAATTTAAGTTCTTTTTACCAGTGTAATCTCTCCTTCATAGAAGCAATATAAAGCTTCTTTCCCCAGCCCAGTTCTTCACTTAATGGCTGTAGTGTGTGGTGGATGCTGCAGTCAGACTGTACTGCACAATAGCCCTGGGTATGAAGATCTCTCTGCTGGGTGTGCACAGGCTCAGGCTGTTCACAACTCCAGTGAGGTCTTGCTGCATTGGGCGAGGTGAGAGGTGATTTATGACTCTGTGTGGTGCACACCCTTCCCCAGGTGCGACAGACAGAGGCTGGGTCAGACTTCCGTGTTGAGACACTTGTGGGAAGCTACCACTTCACTCGTAAGAGCAGGGGCAGGGGAGAGGGAGCCTTGTTGATGTGAGCAGTATCAGGGAGGGTCTTTCAGCCCACTGGCTTTGTCTGAAATATGTTAGTGGGGCTTTTGAGCGAAAACTGGCTACTGTCAGAGCTGGTCTGAGGAGCAGTATAAACCTTCTAGTAATTATTAGACAGATGGTCTCTTCCCTCCTCCACCCCATCTGTAGAACTCAAAGCTGTTGTGCTAAGGACAAGTACTCAGTCTCTCCGGAGTTCCCTGGCTGAGCATGTGAGTGAGGAAAGATGGTATCCTGCTTTGTGGAGACCCTGCTCTGCTCTCCCCAAAGATACAGCCTCCAAGGAAATGACTTCCCATCGCCTGTGAGACTAAGGCATCATTTCGTGTCTGTCTGGGATAACTGCAGCAATGTCAGTAAACGAAGAGGAAAGTTATGAATATGACTATGAAAAGGAAAATGAGAGGAAAAGCACTTTTAACAGGCAGAGCCTTGATATCTTGGAAGAAGGTACTTTTCACCTTTTGTTTTTAATCTTGCATGGTGGTAGCACGTGGCAACCTACAAGTGATTTGAGTGATATTTGTGGATTAAATAGACAAAAATTTGTGTTTTACATGTGTAGCCAGTATGTTTGGATGTTTGTCTAATATCTAAATAAGATAAATATTAATTTATGTATACTTCTTTAAATAAGAAAGGCATGATCAACAGATGAAGGCTGTGCAATACCTATTTTATAATGAAACAGAAATTGGGAAATCTTCTCTCTCTGGAATTGTGGTGCATTTTTTTATATGCACAAAATGTGTGTGTCTTAGGAAACTGTATATTTTAGGTTGTCATTCCCAGCAGGTGCTTCTAGAACAGAGCAGCAATTTTGTGCTTATCCATGAATTTGAAAGCACATAAACAGAAATAATCCAAGTGTCTTATGACTTAAATTTTCACTATAAAAACTAACCCAAAAATGTTGTCATACTTCCTGGAAATAAAGGACAACTGGCCCATTCAGGTGGAAATGGGAATGTACATGCATTGAAAATCCTCCTGTGCACCTGCTGTATAGAGAGGGTATCTATCCTAGGGCTGCTTCCAGCCAATCTGGTTAGCTTCTTCAGGGTTTCAGGTAGCAAAAGCTGAATGCCTCATTCCTGTTACTTCATATGCTGTAAATTGTCCTCTGAAGCAGTAGTTTTATGGTACAGGATCGGTACTTCCAAATAAACTATTGTAAAGCTGATGCAGGGATGGTTTGAAGGATTGTTAGGACAGAGAATGTGACGTGCTGTGAATTTGCATCCTTGTTTACCTCATGGTTCCTGTGTTCAGAGTTCTTGGTGAATGAACCATGCTCTTTGAATGCCATTGTATAGGATTTTCCTGTAAAAACTCCCTCACAATCAAATATCCCACCTAGTTTTCGAATTTGTGTGTCTGTAAAACAAGAAAGGTGCTGAAGAAAATACTGATAAAAAGAAAATTTAAAACTGGGGATTGGGATGGAGAGGAAGCTTATCAAGAGAGGCCAGCTGACTTTTTTTTATATTTTATTCCTGTTATTTTAGCAATTAAATTATTACTGAAGCGTACATGATGCTGTTCTTGTTCTTTCTGCTGACTTTACCTTTCATCGAGATCTAACAGTCTGAAGCTGCTCTTGTTGATTTTGAGAGGGAAAAAAGAAAAATTCGAGTTCTATCTGGGATAAATTTAGCTCTGTCTTTCTGCAGTGCCTTCCTCTCAAAAGCTCAGTATGTGTTTGAAATGTCTTCTAAAGATGCCTTTTCTTCTCCACCTATGCGTTCATATCGCCTACACACTCAGTGTAGCAGAGATACAGATACACAAAACCTATATATGGTATTTCTATGTATCTTTGCACGGGGGAGTACTTGCAAAGGGTAGTATTTCTCTAGGAGAATGGGTGAGTCAATCCATTCTGTAAGTAAAGCAGATGGAAACACCAGCATGTAGCCTTTTCATCCTGAACAAAGGAAACACTTTAGCTATATCTGGCTGTAAATCTGGTACCAGAAATGGGAAATCAGAGGATATGCTTCACTTCAACCATTTATAGTTATAGTTATTGAAAAGAGGAGGATAGAAACTGTGTCATTAAGGCTCCTTAACTGTTTGGCCTATTCCATATGCAGGATGTGTACTCACTTCTTGACTGTTATTTCCATAGTCATTTTTCTCTGTGCTGACGTTTAGATGCTGTAACGCCCCTAAGTCCTGTTTCTGGAGCCTGTCACAGAATTAACATTATGCCTGGCAGCGTTGCAGTCGGCTCTCTTGATGAGAGTGGAAGGCACCTTTGGAATTGGCATTGCTTTGGAATTGTAAAGTTGCCTGACAGCAATATGTTTACTTTTTATTTGATAAGTTGGCCTTGGGGTGATTGCAGTGAAACTTTGCTCAGGGATATCTGTTGGTAATGTCTTCTCAGATTTTCTTCATAAAGGAACCTGAGCTGTGAAAGGACAACCTGTCAGCTTCCTTTGGTTAGTGATTTGTTGAGTCAGCTGTTTCTGAAAGGGAGCTATGTTTTGATTCTTGCTTTTGCAGCTGGGACAGGAAAAGACTCTTACCTACATAGGACCTATGATGGCAGCCATTTCCATGTAGTAGTTTAAAAGTCCTATTTATCTAAAGTACTTAGTAAGTGCAGGCAAAGAATCTGTCTCCAGCTGAATTAAAAAGAAAAAAAAAGGCCTTGGGATCACTATTAAAATCTTAAATCAGACACTCCAGGGATCTGCCTTCTGGATGTGACTGAAAATGCAGAATACAATAAAATGGAGACGATTCAGAGCTCTGGAATCTGTGAATACTAGAACAAAAAAGATAGAGAGGAGCCATTCTTGAAAGCTTTGGCACAACCATTCCCTCCCAAAGAGCTGGAATAGGAAAAGACCACATATTTCAGAAAGGAGACAGCTGACAATGTCTAACTTAGAGGCTTGTAACTTCATTTTAGGATTTTTAAAGATGTACAGTCCAGATCCTGATTTAAATCTTTCACACATTTATTAATTACATTGACTGCAGTCTAGACATTTCTTGACAAAAAATGAATGGAAGGGAATGTCAAGACAGTAACTCAGTGGCTAGTAGTAAAAAATCCTGCAAAAAAAGTTTTAACTTTGAAGAGAAGAGCTATCCTGAGCTGTGTCTGTAAATGATATATGCATTAAGGCAATTAAGAGAATTAAGGTGTTCTCTCCAGGGACTTTTTCTTATTTTCTTAGTTTCACTTTGTGTCTGTATTTTCCAAGTTACCACATTTGATCTGTTTATGCTAAATAGAAGGATAAAAAAGTGTCTGATGCTCTTTTTGAAATTTTTTTTAGCTTGATTTTTCATTCATCACTAGAAAATTTGGTGCTGTTCATGTCCTACTTAGAGGATGTACTTTGAAATTATTCCCTGCCTGAGGTTTCAGGCAGAGGCTTTATAAAAGAAGTAAAAGCTGTGGTTTGTTGTTTTTGGGGTTTTTTTTTGCAAATCTGTGTTTAAGTAAAAACAAAAGTTTGTATGTAAGGCTTTAATATTGGATTTGCTAAGCTATTTGAGTACCTTATGAGAGATATGGCAGTAAACAAAAACTCCTTGAACTATAGCCTTAAACAGCAAGATAAAATCTCTTCTTCCAGAAGAATCAGTAACTGCAGCTTAATATTAAAATATTCTTTTGCAAACGGTGCCGTTGAAATTACAGTAAGGCCATGCTATAGCATTTCAAGAAGACAAAACCAGAATCTATTGGACTATCTGTTGAACTTGCTAACTGAGTTTGTCTCTCACAACATCATGTTCTTCCAGACTCCTGCACAGAGCTCGCCCACGGTGTGACCTGACAGTTGTGAAGCAGTTGGCGCGCTGTGACCGCTCCTTATCGCTCTAAGCAGGGTCGCGCCACCGCTGACCTCCCCGTCTGCTTCTGGAGCAGCTGGCCTGCTCCCTGCTTTGGGAGTGCTGGGGGAGCCTGGGGGAACTGCTGGGCTGTTCTGTTAGGATCTGGATTTCTAGTAAGTTGTGACTCAGAAGCACATTCTTAAAGCTCTGGTGACAGTAAACCTTGAAAATTTTTAAGGTCTTTACATGGGTTTATTCTCTTAGGGCTGTCTCAAATGTGGCAGGCAACAGCAGATCTGAAGCCTCTGCCCCAGCTTAGCCAGGGCTGTGAGAAACACCTCTGCATTGGAGGAGAAGCTACAATATTTATCTTTAACTGTGAAAAATCAGTAACAGCTGACAGCATACTTCAGCTATAATTTTCCTGAGTTTATTTGAAAGGTGATATACCTAATGTGGCACGGTTTCAGAATTCCACATGTGCTTGGCTCAAGTTGATGTAGTGCTCACAGTAACCTGTGCCAGAGCATAACTATCAGTGGCTCTGGAACTGAAACTGTAATTTTTAGTGGGTGCTTTATCATTTGAGTGTAAAAATAGCCTTTGAGGAATGAATCCATCGAGAGCTGAGGTGTCCGAGTCTGCCAGGGTCTTTGATGGCTGACGTTTGCCAAGTGGCAGCAGGGAGCGCGGCTGCTCAGTCAGCCATATTTGCCATGTGTGTTCTGTGTGCCTCCATGTGCAACCTTCAGGATGCAATGCCCTTGCCAGTGTATCTTTGATGTTTGGACAGAGCTGTGAGCAGAGAGGAGTGAGACAGAAGCTGTTTTTGAGGCAAGGCTTGTCATGACTGACCAAGAATATAGCAGGCCTTGCCATAGTTAAAGGCATAGTTAAAGGGTTGGGAACTGTTATGGAAAAAAAAGCACAGTCCCCTCCCACCACCTTGCCAATAAGAAGCATGGATGTTTAAATGGCAAGAGATCTGTGCTCTGTGAACAGTATTCATTTCCCCTGATGGAGTTTCTGAAGAAGTTAACTTTGGTAGTACGGAAATCTTCATGCATTAAGGCCTTCCCTGTTAGACTCTATAATTATACAGGTCAATATTATCTGCCCCAAAAGTGAAACTTTACAGTGGCATGTTAGCCCTTTTATGTTTCCCAGTAGTTAGAAATAGATGTGAAGAAGAGCAGTGAGAGCTGGGCTTTCCTCTTCAGCAGCTGCAGCTCTCTTTTATTTCGTTAGTTTATCCTTGGTTGATAGGTCTCAAAAATGAAGAGGGAGTATGTGTTGAGGGATGCAGGGAGCAGGAGCTGAGGATACCTATGACTGCTGGCACTGGTGATATATGTTTTTTCCTCCTTCTCTTTGAATCCTTTGTTTGGCAGGTGGTGGCTCATTGCAGAAGCTGCCAATAGTGGTATTCTTGTTCCCCTTTCCTTCTATGGCTGTCTCCCATTCCTGCAAACATCCTTTACTCTAAGTAGCATACTTGTTGAATAGGTCATTCAGGGAGAAATCCAGAAAAGTGCATGTGTTCCTTCATATCCCAGTGCATCTTCAGCTTGGGAATCAGTGCACCATTACCTAGATGACAAGAAATAAATGCAAGGTACATCCTTTGAGCTGTACTTACTTTGGGAAACATAGGAATGTAGTTACCAGTAAATTTGTAGGCTTTAGGATGTTATAAAGATGGTGCTAGGTACTTTAAGGCAGAGGAAATGTTTGATCTGTATAGTGTTTGTCCATTGGCAGGTTTGGCTTAAAAAAACCCCTGAATACTTTGGACTGCAAATGTATCCCCAGTGCCGTGTATTTAGTGCTGTCATGAAAATAATGTGAAGGGAGCTTTCTCTGTTCTTTGTTTCCTATTTTGGATCTGTGACATTAGCTTCAAAGCATTTATCAAAATACAGTGAGTTTTTAAAAATTGTTCTTTCTTTCTGTGTTGTCTGTCAGCCTTCTCCGTACGTTGAGAAGTGCAAAGTATATTTGATTTGGCTGTTTGCATGCATCCATGCACTTAGACACAGTGCTGTCACCCTCAAGCAAAAAACTACTGATGTGTGAGTGAGCAAAAAGAGGTCAGTAATTTGGCACTGTAGGTTTTGCATTACAAGGCACTGTCCTTCATTTGCTCTTGTTTTATCTTTACAGCAGCGTTACCAGGCTCTCATACTCATCAGAAACTCCAGCAGGCTAGAAACCTACTATGCAGGATCCATTACATATGTGATGAGGGGGAGGGGGAGGGGTATTTTTCCACTCCATACTTCACTGATAACACCTCTAAATAGTTTTTCAAAATAGTCTGGTTTTTTCACTGATAGATTTTTTGATCACCAAAGAAATAAAAACTGCTGTAGTAGGAATTAGTCAAATGTTATCTCATAGTCTGTGGAGGCCGAATAACTAGATATTTAGATACTTTTTAGGTTTTTTGTTTTTTTTTGTTTTTTTTTTTTAATGATTCTTCTGGATTCCACTCTCCCCTTACTTTTCACCTTCTCTTTCCCACAAGCCTTGATTTCTGAGTAATTGAAAGCAACACCTTTTTGCAAGTTTGCCCTCCTTCCAAAAGGAAATCCTTCCTTTCAGCCAGTAGCTCTGTGTTTCCACAGTATGGTATGTTGTAGTAGTAGTAGTATGGACAGTAGTTGACTGAAAGATTTTATTATATGCAGTCTACTGAAATTTATTTCTACTTGGATGTAGAGAATGCATAAAAGGACACTTCTGCTTTGTAACCCTTTTATACTGGCACAGCAGTGTACAAAGATCTCTGTTTTGACAATCGCCAACAGAACTTTGATGGAAATTTCTAGATATAAAAGCTGTTGGTGACCAGATTCTACTTTGCTACTGGTAATGTCTGCTGTTATAATGCTGTGGTATTGCCTTGCCAGGTTAAAGTTTAAATGGCAAGTTCTGTAGGAATAACCAAGGGAGTATCCACACAATCAACTTTTATCACTCTCCCAGCTGAGTGACTTTACTCTGTCTGTGGGAACACCATCCTTTATCAGCCTGGCTGTTAGGAAGGTTATACATTTACTTGAATCAGGATGGTGTGAGGTTGCCACACTCCTGCTCATTGGTGATTGTTAGTGCTAGGTACAGAATTTAAATGAGCTTGCTAATGACAATGTCAAATATTATTTTATAGTAGTGATGGAATGCTGTAACCAGGGGAACTATTTAGTTGTATTGAAAACCTGCTGGCGTCAGGGTTTCGGATAGATGTTTTATGGCATGACTTATGAACTTATTATATTTAAAAGAAAATTGAGTTTAGGGTGGTGTCTGTTTGTGTGTGTGGATGAATAGTCTTCTGAACATTGTACCTTCTTATGTGAAGTTTTTATGGAAAACTTCTGTTAAACCTTTTTCTGCAAGTTACTGCATTTTTTTTATGTGGAATCCTTATTAGTCTGCCTTTGGGTAGTATAGCTTGTAGTTGACAGATGTACTGTGTTTTTACTTCTGCAGTGATAGAGTAATTCTATTGATATATCATGTTTGTCAGGTTATTACTTCAAAACATAAACTTTTTACTGTTACCACTTTCAGACTTACTATTTGGATAAATGCAATTATATTTTGAATACTTTTGTATAGCATTCTTTGGAGTTCACTGGAGTTTACTCATGTCAATAAATATTGTAAATGCTTTTAGGATGTGATCTGCAAAAGTAGAATTAGAGAAATGGGAAAATAAATGAAGAAATTTAATTTCTTGCCATGATTTAAGCAATTTTCTGATGTTTAGGTATCCTCCAGCATTTCAAGAGATATCTAAGTAATATTGCATTTCATGTATTATCAATGTGCCTTAGTGGTGATCAGCTGTATATTTATATATACGCAGATTGTGTATTTATTAATTAGGTAGTGTTGTTTCCTTAGTGTGACAAACTGCTAATATTACTGTACAGTTCTGCTTTTTTTTTTCTCCTCAGTATATAAATCCTATTAGGCCTGATCTGTCTCTTCCCCCGCCTTAGTGTGCGCTAGGACAACATTAGCTTATCTGCCAGACGGATCCTTAAGTGACATTGCCAAGGGTAAATCCCCTGAAGAGCAGTTCAGGCTACAGCAGCCTGATAACTCATAGTCCGTGTGATCCACTGAATTTCATTAACAGTCCTTTTTCCCAGAATTACAGGCTTTGAGGAAAAAGTGTAGTTGGGGAAAAAAAAAATAAATAGAAGGGTAAAGCAGAAAGTGCTGTTGTTTGCTGTGACTGTTGGTGAATTTTTCGAAAACTTGTTGACTTCTAGATAAGTCAGTGTAGCTTCTTGAAGGATCAGCTATGGTGGTAGACTGAACTTGTGCATACTTTCTTCAGTCTGACAAAACTCCTGGTTCCACCTTAAGGATCAACAATCTTAACCAGTCTAAGTAAATATTTGTTATGGGTGATACTATGGTCACTGTGGTGTGGCTGGGTATTACAAAAAACATTTCTTATTTTGCGTGCATACTTTGCTGCCTTGTACCATAAAACCCACTTCTTATCAACTTTAGATGATATAGTCACTTTCTGATGAACAGTGCCCCCCGCCTTAGAGTATTGGAGTTGCTCATTCATGGGGTAATGCTGCTGCATGTCATACAATGAGTAGGTGACACGATGGAATCTTAATTATGTATCTAAGAACATCTGTTTTGACTTCTAGATTTTTTTTTTAATAAACTCAAGATATTGTTCTTCAGAGAAGAAAATTTTAACGTTTTAAGTTTGTTCTGCCGCTGACAAAAGCAAGTGCTTATTACAAGAGAAGCATTTGTATTACCAGTATCACATGAGTCTTGGATTTTTTTTGAGGGCGGGTTTGGGGAGGGGGGGGGTTGCTGTTGAGTTTTATTTGCTTGTGTTTTGTTTCTTTTGAGTTTTTAGCTCTTGATGTGCTCATCCAAAAGTTGACATAAGCAGTTTTTTAGATGAAAACTTACACACATCTAAACTTTAAAAGATGTTTCTTGCTATGGATGGCAGTTGAACTTCAGTGATCCTTGTCTGTCTTCCAGCTCAGAACATTCTGTGATCCTCCCCCAATAGTACTCCCTATCTGATTAATGTTTTGCTTTATTTCTTTGCAGTTTTATGTGCTGAAAGAGTGGGCCAGATGACTAAAACATACAATGACATAGATGCTGTAACACGTCTTCTTGAAGAGGCAAGTACTACGTCTGTTTAGGGACCTGTACACAGTGTGACAAAGTAGTACTGAAATTATGTGGTACCACTAATAAACATTGTTGCTAGATTGTCCTTCAGTGTGGAAGAATAAGGGCTCTAAGTGTATGTGCACTTTATCTCACTGGTAAGCTAAATATTCTTTCTAAATAAAGATAATTTGTTTGCCTCAGACAAATGGATTCATTACTTCTGGTTATTTTTCAGTTGAGGCCATGTGACTTGTTCTTGGCCAAATGTTTGCCCTAATGGAGGAGGAGGAGGAGGAATCATCTTAAAATGACACATATTTTTACAGTACATGTAAAGCTGAGAGTATCATTATTGATGGATATATTCTCTTCAGAAAATTATAAAAAAAGCTCACAGACTTGTTTTCATAATAATTTGTTCAGATAATTTTTCCACAGAAGTACATAGACACAAAATTAGAAAATACCTAGTACTCCATTTGCCTTGTTTCCCTTATGTTTGGTTGATTTGGTTATTGTTTGTGGGGTTTTTACACCATTATTATGAAAATTGGTATTCTTGTAATCCATAGCACTCAAGAAATGTCAAAAAACAACTGTCATGGTACTATGCTTATGTTCAATAAAAATCATGATAAATTGTTGGACTAAAATCAGCTATTTTTCTGCAGTAAATTTGAGAAATGATTTTCTGAAGAATGCTTATGAGTAATTCTTAGGTGAAAACTGTTACAATTCTGTTAGCTCATGGCTGGCTGCAATTTAGTCTTTTATACTCAATTGCTTGCTTATTGCAATAGCAATGTTGAAAATGGTGTATTTCTGGCCGATTGGATGGTCTGTTATTTTTCTAATTCTGCAATAAAACAAGCATGGGAATGAATGCTCATGTTCCCACCTATTCTGGATACCCCTCAATGCAGTACAGTCTTATATTTTGTGCTTTGAGCCAAACCCATTCAAACACCTCTGTACCAGTTACCTGTTAAAACTGATGTTTTTGTTAAACTGATGTTTTAACAAAAGACTTCTTCTGGAATAACTCATCACCTTGTAGTAACAGTCTGTTAACTTGTTTGTGCCCTGTTCCCTTTGCCTTGTTTGGCTGAGATTTACTGCATTTGGTCTGTTACTCCTTCTAGTAATGATGGCAGCATTCTGCCAAACTGTTTCCTCCCCTGAGTCCCTGTAGCCAAGTGTCTATAGATCCAGGCATAACACTCACGGGAGCAATGCTTGAAGGACTTGCTAAGCTAGTGCTTTAAAGCGTCTTGTGTACTTTCCTATCTGGATGTTTGGAAGGGTAAAATAAGGGACTGTACAACATGTCAAACTTTATTAAAACAAATACTTTCAGTGAGCCTTTTTGTTTTGTTTGACCATCATTTCCAATTAAATTACTCTGTTCATAGGGATAGGTGCAGTTACAGCACCTTTCTTTGTTCTCCATATGGTGGTTATCATTAGAGATTACGGCCATTTGCAGAATTTAACTCCTTGTGTTTCTTTCACACATACAAGTGAGAGAAAAAACAAAAGATACCCCTTGTCTGTCCTTCAAGCTTCAGATGCTTGCATTGCAACATTGAAAGATGCTTAATTTGGGAAGATAGGAAAGAGAAGATCTTGAAACAGCATGTGTGCAGATATTTCAGAAATATGTGCCTATAGCCCTGAAACTAAGGAAAGGACATGGCAGCAGGCCTGCCTGGGTATGTGGTAAAAATTGGAGCAGATTTTGTAATGAATCTGCTCTCTCATCTTTTTCTAATAGTAGTGTAAATTTGTCTTGCTTCTCAGTATTATTTTTTTTACATATTGCTGTAATAAATTGGTTCCTTGTCATTGTGTTAGTAAGAGACCTGTCCCCAAACTGAAATTTAGAGCTGAATTGCTAAAAATTGGGTAGGAAGGCTGGGAAGGTTATTTGAAGAGCCTGGACATGGACTTACATTCCCCAGATTTGAAGTTAAAAAACATTGCTGCTAGATAGCTCCTCGTCTGTAGAATCAAAACCACAGCAATATATTTTTTCCACTCAGTATTTATGAAGTGAGCCAAATTAGTGAACAATAAGTTGGCTTAAAATATATCCAAACATATTTTGGATAACTTCGTGGCATCTATTGTTCTGAAAGATTGTACATAAGATTGCATAAAGATTTTATGGTTTGAAAATGCCAGTAGCTTTCAATGCAAATATAAGTCTGACCTTCAGAAACCATTTGGAAAATGCTATTTGCAGATACAGCATTGATCAGTCACCTCTCTTTTTATTCACTGGTTATTATATAACTTTTTTTTCCATTATGAAAGCCTCTTCATTCAAATTCATTGACTTCAAATCCATGTGAACAGTACCTGTACGTTTTGTTGGCTTTGTCATGAACGTACACATGACATAAGGTAACATTTAGTCATAAAATCTGGGTGGTAGTCAGGGGCAGTAAGTAAGCTCCAAACAGTATTTTCAGTGACAGGAAGAAAATTCTTCCTCAAATGGTGTTGAACTAAGGGTATGTTAGGGAGTTAACCACAGCACCATTTTACCATTATTAAAAAAAAATCCAGTAGTTAAATAAGAAAATGATAAATAGAAATGCTTAATGAACAGCGCAAAATTTTATGCAGTTTATCATCCTCTCCCAAGCAGATTACAGTCCCATGTACCAGCTTCTGCAAGGCTGAGACATCCTTATGTACATGTCATCAGCAGGATAAGCTTCTAGTTTTTATTGATACCTGTGGTGAATTGTCAAGATGGGTGATTTCCAGTACTGTGCTCATAGAGGAGGGGGAGGAAGAGGCCAAGCATGACATGAGAATAACCACTTAATGTAGTTTGGGGCATCTGCAAAAAGGAGAGAGTTAGGATTTATTTTTGTACAAAAGCACTGATGGTTGGCATGCACAAAAATAGGAGCTGAGCATTCATTGTGGTGGAACTGGCTTCTACTCCTGCACAGCTCGTTGCCTTTTATTTGTAGGTGGAGCAAGTGGAAACTGCAGAATGCTTTGAGAGAGGGTCAGTCATTTCTGAATAATGCTGTTGTAAGATATGCAAGAGTATAAAAGGAAAATCAGCAAAAACCCCTGAACAAATAAACCCTCACAGAAGGAAAAAGTACTTTTATTTTTATTCATCCCTTTCAAGGCAATTTTACCCTCCCTCTGATCCTTTGATGATTAAAAAATATAAATTGAAATTGGCTTTCTGTTCTTTATGCTTCACAGAAAGAACGGGACTTAGAATTAGCTGCTCGGATTGGCCAGTCGCTGTTAAAGAAGAATAAATCACTGACAGAAAGAAATGATTTCCTGGAGGAGCAAGTAGAACACATCAGAGAAGAGGTAAGATTTTTATGCCTGAATGCTGTATATGCAGTGATGGGAGGAATTTTGTTCTAGCTTTACCTTGTCCATGCATTTGGCCATGGGCAACCTTCTCCCATATCTGACCATCCTCCCTGCTAGAAATATCTTCCTTATATCTGGTCTAAACTGCTCTCCTTTGGTTTAAAACCATTACCCTTTATCCTGTCACAACAGACCCTGCTAAAAAGTCTGTTCCCATCTTCCTTATGAACCCTCTTTAAAGTACTGAAAGGCAGCAATACGGTCTCCCTAGAGCATTACCTTCTCCATGCTGAACAAACCAAACGCTCTCAGCCTTCCCTTATAGGAGAAGGAGTATTTTTGTGGCCCTCCTCTGGACCTGCTTGAACAGGTCCATGTCTGTCTTGTCCTGAGGACTCCAGAGCTGGGTGCTCTCCAGAGAACAGATGAGGAGGAGAATCACCTCCCTCAACTTGTTGGCCATGCTTCTTTTGATGCAGCCCAGGGTACTGTTGGCTTTCTGGGCTGGGAGTGCACACATTGGTGTGATCAATAAAACACACCAGAAAGCTTATATCATTTCATGTAGCACCTGTGCTTTAAAACAGGTCTTTAGCTATAAGTACAACTGTCACTAAACTCCAACTTAATAAATGAGCTAGGAGCCAGTGTTGTTTCTCCTATTCTGAGGCAGTGGCCTTGCTTTTTGAGTCTCACCCATATGTGGTTTTAAGCAAGACAGAGAGCAATGAACCACAGTGGAGTAAAAACTTTTAAAATTGTTCATAATTAACACTGCTCAGGGGTGTGAGATGTTGTATTATGAACATCTCACATAAAGGATAAAGTGCAGATGGAGTGATCGATGATGTGTGATAAATTGTGGTGGAGCACACATAATGAAATAATATCCTTTGATGTGGCCCACCCTTTTTGGCATGGAAAATTAGTTCTGTTCTCTCCCAAAGGAGTGCTGTTGCTTGCTGCCCAACTCCCATCATGAGGCAGACCAATTTATTTGTGTATTGGTCAGTATGACATGTACTAGGTATGTGCAAGGTGACTGAGCAGGACTGTGTGTTCATATCGTCCATCCACAGTGGAAAATTTGATTGAGGAAGGTGGAGGACAGGGACAGGCTGCCTCTGTCCACGTCTGTTTTTATTTAGTGGGACTGAGAAGCAGCATTAGGAAACGTGCCACCAAAAATAAGCCTCTTACCAGGTGGCTTGGTATGTTGGGCCATATGTTCTGTCAACACCCCTCTTTCACAGTGTTATTTTGATTCCTTCAGAAACTGATGCTTTTGAGGCAGAGCTCATCAGACTTTAAAGTCACGACACTTTTGTGTGTTGAAAATCTGCCTTTAATGGGTTGCAGATTTTCTATTAAAACTGAATTTTGAATGTTTGAACAGAACAGTAACTAAGACAGCTGTCTTTAAGGGCAAAAGATAAGAGAAATGAAATTGATTTATATTTCTAAAATTCTGTAAAAATTCTGTAAAAATTGCCTAAAAATGTTTTGCCTGGGAGATATGTGCTTTCTATAATACAGGGACAAATTATTTCTGATGTGTGGTGTAAAATTAAGGTTTTATTGGTACATGTATTACGGCTTGAATAATTTAGGTTTATATCTCTTTGACCTTTGTCATGACAAAACCTTCTGTCCATTCCATTAAGCAGACTGAGTTTTGTGCTGGGAACATACCACGTTGATAGATACACGTCAAAGTTATAAAGACCTGTGCAAAGTGCATCAGATTCTTGGGTTTGTCTTTTGAGTTTGTTTGCTAAGTTTAAGAAGGGGCTGTGATCATGTTCAGTAAAAACTGTTCTAACTGAGATTTTTTGCTGTACTAGAGAACTAAAGGGTGAGTGGACTGAAGCAAGCCCTTTAGTGTGTGCACAGACACTTCAGTCTCAGTTTACTGTTTCACTACTATATTCTAGAAGCATAAACGTATACTGAGGAAGCATTCTTAATTGTGAAGTATTTTGCTTTACAGAGATGGGTGTCTGCCTTTTCAGCAGCAGGGTGTAGTTCCCAGGTACAGTGTGTCTGTCTGCTGTTCAGTGAAAATGCTGCAGCTCCATGTTCCTTTTCTCTGGGATGGTGCTGCTTACACTTTGGTATTGTCTCCTTTGACATTACAGCTCAGTATCTAAGAAATGTAAACCATAAATCTGCACAATGTGAATTGTATTTGGACTGGAGTAGCTCACTAGGTGTTAGCTTCTCCTAATCTTTCTAGATTTCCAAGTTTCTGCTTCTTTTTCCTCTACATATTTTGTCCTATGTTTCTGAAGCTAAAATGGCAGCACTTCCAATGCAGTGTCAGTCCTCAAATAACACCACCTCAAACCTGTGTTAACTTCTGGGTAATACAGCCCTCTAGACCTGTTATTCGAGTTCAGATCACCTGTCAGAGTTTGTGTTTTGATGATAGCAGGTTTCAAAGTCCAGGTTTGATTTTGTTCTGTGTAAAGTGAAAGGAAAGGAAAAAGTTGAATTATAATCTGGAATGGTGGCTTAAAAAAGAGAACATTGCTCTTGGTTTTTTAAGAGTAGAAAGTAATGTTGGAAAGACAGAAATGCTCTTTGACTTGGTACTTGTATGCAAGCTGTTTGCATATGGTGTAACAGGGTGTCTTCTTTTTGAGTAATTCTGACCTGTTAAGCACTTAGCTGCTGTCAGGAAAAGCAAATCACTTTACTCTTGAAACAGTTGTTCATGATTCAGTAAAGATTGATCCTGTGAATTAGGTCCCAAGTCTTTAAACTGTTGTTCTCTGTGTGAGGATGTTTTTATTTTCTACTGAAATTATTTTAAGATAGGTACATCTATTTCATGAGTTAGTTCTGAAGCTGAGTAAAGCTGTCAGGCTAACAGAGGCAATTAAAAGCTTGAAGACATGAGTTATCACCATGCTTGGTTTGTGAGATGTCATGGGCCTTGCCCCATGTGCAGCCAGGACTCAGTCTCTATTGCTTGGTAACAATACCAAGATTGTGCAATAATAACGGGGCAGAATTCGCTCCAGAGGGTACATGTGGCAGTGGCTTGTGAAAATGTAGAACAGGCTATTTCTGTTCATAAAACAAATTCAGTGTTTTGCAGTGTGAAATTGTGTACTGAGTCTGTCTGGGATGCCGGTAATATTCTTCACCAGCCTACCTGGTGCTGTGCTTTGGGTTTGGGACTAAATTAGTGTTGATAACAATGTTTTGGCTATTGCGGAGCAATGCTTGCACAGCATCCACCAGGCTCTTTTCTTTTCCCTTCATGCCCTTCCCAGCCTCCCCAACCTTTTTTTTTTCTTCCCCTCATCACTCTGTCCACCATCTGCACAAGATGCTGGGAATCTGACCCAAACTGACCAAAGGGGTTTTTCTATACCATATGTTGTTATGTTCAACAACAGAAGGTCAGGGAAAGGGGGAAGAATCTGGGACATTCATGGTTATGGTGTTTGTCTTCACAAGTTACAGTTCTGTGTGCCAAGGTCCCACTTTCCAGTAAGTCACTGAACATGCACCTGCTGATAGGAAACAGTGAATAAATTCCTTCTTTTACTTTGCTTGCATGGGAAGCTTTACTTCACTTATTAAACTCTCTCAGCAAGAAGTTTTTCTCACTCTTGAGCTTCTGAGTCTCTTCTTCATCCTATGGGGATTGTGGGGCAGACTGTGCCCAGCAGGTGGGTGCTTAGCTGCTCACCAAAGTTAACACACCACAAAATGCTGCATCAAAGGGAGGTGTTGCTGGAAGTTACTGTAGTGAGTGTTTCACAGTTTCACAACCTGACTGAGATTGGAAGTGAGCTCTGGAGCTAATCTTGTCCAAACCCGCTTCACAAGCAGGACCCCCTTTAGCACAGTCCATTGCTAAGGACCATGTCCAGATGGTGTTTGACTGTCTCCAAGGATGGAGACCCCACAAGCTCTCTGGGCAACCTGTGCCAGTGCTCAGTCACCTTCACAATTAAAAAGTTGCACCTGATGTTTAAGAGGAACCACCCATGTTTCAGTTTATGCCTATTGTTTCAGGTCCTGTTCCATTAAAAGATCAACCTTTCTGACTTTTCACCCTCTTTTGGAGGCTTGGAATGCTCAGAAATGGCAGTAAAAATAGTATCCTCAGTCTATTTAATTCACAGGAAAAAAAACAGTAGCAAGAACTGGAGATGATCTAGTGTCCACCCACAGACAGCATCTGAATTCTTGCTTCTTAAAGAGGCTGAGTTATAATGTGCTGAAGGGAAGTAAATCGTTATTTTTGGTTCAGCATTTTCCCTCTTCCTGAAATGGAGAAAGCGGGCCTCCTGAAATTGATGCACAAATTTTGTTTAATAGTTTTCTAAGATATGGTTGGATGGGGATGTTTTTTTCCCCCTTGCTATTTAGAACCCACGTCTCAGGAGGACTTGGTGCCTTAGAACTTCTCATTATACAGAACAGTCTTAGTTAAGTAAATGACCTTGTTGGCTTCAAATTCTGAACAATTCAAGTGCCTTTTGGATTGCGTCTGCACTTTTGTTCAATGAAAATGGAGTTCAAATCTATGTAATTGATATTCTCTGTTTTTTTTCCTAATAATAACTACAAAGAAAAGTATGCTTACAATATGAAAAGCAGAAGTTTATTGAAAAGAAACATACTGTGCATTTTTTACATGGGAAAGTGCAAACTGAGGGCCAAGTCTTGCAGTGCAAGTGGAAGGGAATGGATGCGTCTGATCAGTTATGCTGTCTGTAGTTGTGCAAGGCAAATAAAAGTAATCTCCTGCTGCTGGCTTCTTAAACCACAGCTGTGAAGTGGTGTACATGCTACTGTCTAATTGGGCTTTTAACCCTTTTCTTGGAGAATAGCAATATAAAGTAACAAAGACTATGTTTGTAGAGCTCACAATTACAAGGATTTTTAATCACCCACTTCTGATGTTTCATTCATTTTTGATGTATGCTTATACTAAGTATGGGAATCCCACAAACTACGTTATTGGAGCCAAAAAAACCCGGAAAGTGACTGCAACCTTCACTGTTGGAACAGCCTCAGAACAGCAGCCACCCACTGTGTGGTGGTGTTCTGCAGCTCTTGAGTCACAATTGTAACCTCACTACACAGGCATTTCAGTAATTTTATGTAAAGCCTCTTGGAGAAGAGGAGATGTCGGCATCTGAGGCCTGCAAGGTCAGCATCCAAGTCAGAAGGTGACAGTCATCACACAAAATGTATCAAGGCAATGTTTGGCTTGACAATGCTACATTAATTTCTTGCTGTGTCATTGCAATATATCCATTATCATTCATGTGAATCTAGACTAATGCAACAGTGAGTCAAGATTGCTCATCTTAAAAAAGGTAAAAGAGAAGCATGTCTAATAGCAGCAAATAATTGCATATTTGGACCTGTAAAAAAATAACTTAGTGGCTACTTTAAAAGGTGCACTTTCCCTTCTTTCTAAGAAATAAAAGAAATGGTTCTGGTCCGTTTCAGTCTTGAACTCTTGATTTAGTCCAAGATGATGCCTGGAGGGTGAATAACAGGCTAATTTGTGGTGACTTTGCTTAAAAATGTGTCTGGAAAATCAGCCTACTGATCTGTGAGGTCTTTCTTTGTGTAGGTTTCTCAGCTGCGACATGAGCTGTCCATGAAAGATGAACTGCTCCAGTTCTATACCAGTGCTGCTGAAGAAAGTGAACCAGAATCCGTCTGTTCCACCCCGTAAGTCAACCCATATGCAGTATTGAACCTTGATCTGTTGGATGATTTCATCACTTGGAAAAGTGGTAAAATTGCCCCTGTATTGGCTGGAACTATAAATGGGACTCAGAACTTGGTGCAAGGTCCAGCTGGAAGGACTTGCACTGAGCCAGCTGGCTATCCAGGTGCCTACAGGAGCCAGGAGGGGAGAGTACATAGGGAGGCTGCTGGCACAACGCTGCAACTTTCAGAGGAACTGGGTCACTGTTGTGGTGGGGCAGCCGTGGGTGGCACTGACAGCAGCCCAGTACACCACACACATTTGCATGTGCTAGGACACGCTACATGAGTGACCTTTGTGCTTGAAGGACCTCTGAAGGCACTATGGAAAAATTCCAAGCCAAGGGAAAGAAATAAAGCATGGCTTACAGCGTGGGTTCCAGGCAGTTAGCTGCCTGAACAGCATTGCAGGCTCTGAGGGGCTGTCTGCCCTTGCAGAGTTATTGCTGCATTCTGATGAAGCATGTGCAGCATTAATCAGGAGCTATTGGATTGCTTGCTCCCTGTAGTAACATGGTTGCTTTTCTCATAGCCTTGGCTGAACAACTTTTCCATAGGAAATGTGCAGAACAATAAATAAAATTTTTAAATGTTCTTTTGAAATGCACTGCAAATTTATTGCTGCCCAAAAGTACTGGCATGAATAAGCTATATTTCATGTGGCTCTGTTTGCTTTTGAAACCTGTGTTCAGTCTGTGCTTCTGTAAGATTTGCCATAATATATGTAAAAATTATTTAAAATTGTTGCTGTTTCTTACAAGGCTGAAGAGGAATGAATCTTCTTCCTCCGTCCAGAACTACTTTCATTTGGACTCTCTTCAAAAGAAGCTCAAGGACCTGGAAGAGGAAAATGTTGTGCTTAGATCTGAGGTGAAATTGCTCCCTTTGTTTTGCTTAATATAGTTGTTCATCTAAATGCCAGAACACAGGTATTGAGAAGCTTGTATTTAAAGCTGAGTGTCTAACTAAGAGTATAATTCCACGTATAACGGATCTCTCTGTGACTGTTTAATCACAATCCTTTATCCTTTTAAATGAAAGAAAGGCTGAAATGTGGAAGCTACATAGAATCACAGAATTGCTTAGGTTGGAAAAGAGCTCTAAGGTCATTGTGGCCAGCCTTTGACCAATGAATACCTTATCAACTAGACCAGAGCCCTGAGTGCCATGTCCAGTCCTTTCTTGAACACCTGCTAGGGAAGTGACTCCAGCCCATTCCAATGTCGTATCACCTTTTCTGTGAAGAAATTCTTCCCAAATGAAGCTACCTGCAAAGCAGTGTTTGTGCGGTAAGAATGTGCAGGAGCATGGGCAGGTTTTGGAGTCCAGTATTGCACTTTGAAACAGGTTGTAAAGAGTTAACCTGGCAGATAAGTGTGACTTGAGCTGCAGATCTCAAGTTTGTAGGCTGGCATGGTCTCTGATACCAATTCAGTGTTTTTCAGAATGCAAATTCCTAGCCTAAATTTGCATTACATTTTTCATTTTGTGTTTCAAGTCAAGGGAGTTAAATTGAATGTGCTTTTCTTCTCTTTATTTCTTATGATATTCTGTTTGTTTCACAGATGACACAGTTTTTTAAAGTTTAATAATTGAATATGAAGTGAATAATTTTATATTTTCAATCCAATTTTTAAACTCTGGGAGCATGTTACCACTTTGCAAACATGTAGCAGGAGAGATACTTTGGTCTAAGAGTGAATACACAAAAACAGAATGTTACTACTATTTTCCACTGCAAATGTAGGGCCCATTGTAAATAGGTAGTGCCACATCTTTGCATGAGACACCAGGTAACGGAGACTGCTCTTAACTGAGAAGGTGCACAAGGAAGATGAGCAATAGATGGTCTGAGAATAATGAACATTAGAACTGAGAGAGCTGGTAGAACTGCATCGGGATCTGGTAGGAAACCCCATGCAGCACTGCCTTCCCATCCAGGGAGATGTAGTCTGTGCCAGCGAGGCAGAGAATGAAGCCAAATCTGTAACCTGTGAGCTGTGCAGTTCTCCGTAGATGCAGTCTGTGGGTGTCTGTGCATGCCCCCCAGCTTTGGGAATAGATTACAGACCCACTTAGGTGGTGCCAGACAGAACCAGCTGGCTGCAGCCATGCTGCTCTTGGCACTCCCAGAGTCAGAGTGGGAAAGACAAACCAGGGAAGGAGGTTGCATTAAGGTTTTTTGTAGGTTACAGTGCCAGAACTTTTCAAATAGGATCAAATAGCATGTTTTTTTTAAATACTTGAATGTTTAATTCAGTTATTTAAACCACGCTATTTATTTAGTTTTTGGTGATACCTAGCTTTGCTCAGTGAGCAGATCAAGTTCTGCATGATAGTGTTTTGTATGTAGAAGCCTTTCTTTTTCTTTTTACTTTTAGTGCAAAATACACAAGTGACATCTAGTGGGGATATGGTGATAATGATGCAAGTTTCTCCATACAATAATGTCTCTGCTGAATGTTCACCTGGCCTCTTTTTCCAGAACATGTGGGAGGACAGGCAAAAACTGTAGTTTCTCACTGTCTTCCTGAAGGAGTGATTAGAATAGCTTGTCTTTCTGGAGCAGATGGAAGTGCAACAGCAGACTGGCAAAGAACAAATGTGCTAATGTAGCATATTTGATGTGGATTTCTTGAACAGGCCTGTCAGCTGAAGACTGAAACAATTACTTATGAAGAGAAAGAACAACAACTTGTCAATGACTGTGTAAAAGAGCTAAGTATGTGTCTACTTCTTTATACTTTTTTGAGATAGGTCAGTAAAAATCCAAAACAGACCAGTCGGTCCTGTTTATCTGTGGTAATTATTTTCATTTTATAAATGGTTATGAGGAGAAAACTTCTGGGCTGAAATTTCACACCAGAAAATGTTGGCTGAAAGCTAAATCTTTCTCATTTTAAAACAGTTTTGCATTGAAAGTGTTCAGTCTCCTTTGCAGCATGAGCACTTGATGCCTTTCTGGTTTTGTGTCCTACTGTGTTTTTCAAAAATACCTTACTGTGAACTGGGGGTAGGATTCTGCTGAAGCAAGTGATGTTCCAAAAGAACATCTTTATGCTTACTTTTCTGATTTTGGGTTTGTCATGTTAATTGCAATTACTTATCTTAAAGGGGATGCAAACATCCAGATTGCCAATATCTCCGAAGAGCTAGCAAAGAAAACTGAAGATGCTGCCCGGCAGCAAGAAGAAATCACTCATCTTCTCTCTCAGATAGTCGAGCTGCAGAAAAAGGCAAAAGCTGTAAGCAATCCAGTTGAGAGACTACTGTTGTTATTTGCTGCTAATGTAACTGGAGGATAGATTAAAATCCTTTCTATACTAGAGCCTAAAGGAAATATTCCACCTTCCTTATGTGGATGACCTTGTTTGGTGTTTAATATCTGGCATACTTGATTAGAAAGCATCAATTTATTAAAAGATGCATACATGATTTCTCAAATGCAATAGTTAAAATTATTTTAAATATTAGATACAAAACTCTGCTCTGAGTTATGTCAGTGAGACAAGAATGTCAGTGCAAGTATTTCAGTGGGCACATACTTGTTTGGAGGTTCATTTAGCAAGGTGCATTCTAATGCTGTGAGTTCTTGTGTAAATATTAGAAATGTTTTTACACTAATTTGTAAATTAATACTGCTGTGGAGGAGAGGTGAGAAAAGTTACAGTGTTCCTACTTACCTGTAGTATGTTGTACAAATATCACAGGACAAAACATCGCAGTAATTCTAACATTTTTTGGGATATTTTAGTGTGCAGTTGAAAATGAGGAACTTGTCCAGCATCTGGGAGCAGCTAAAGATGCCCAGAGACAGCTCACAGCAGAGGTGAGTACATTGCTTAGTAATACAATAATTTAGTAGCCCAGCAATGACTGTTCACTTTGCCATGAGAGGTTTAGTCTGAGTTGGATCAGAAATATTAAATAGTTTTGCCTGTATATATGCAATGAAGGGACATTTATGTTCCTAGTATTATGTTCCTTTTCTTTCCTATTCTCTGCTCCTTCAAATGACACACATTTTGAAACACAGACTTGTGGGCTGTATAGGAACACCTTTAGAGGCTGACTTCTCTAGGCTGGTAATTTCAGCCTATTTTGACTAGTGAGATAAATGGAAGAGCTCATTGATGCTCTGTTTGTTCAGTGTATTAACATAAGGCAGTCCAGCATTTTTGGTTGTATTATGGGCGCTGCATTCACATGAAAAAAAGTGGACAAGATGGAATGAATAGAGCTTGATCCCTTTAGGATGTGTCTTGCACTTGCACTACTTGGTAATGAAGGTGGGAATGGCCAGAGAAACTTTTCCAGTGGGTGGACCTTTTGTATCTGTGGTGCTCAACAAAGATTGGGCTCATGCCTCACCATTGCTTTCTTAGGAAAGAAAATGAACCAAATCTCTTTTTCTAAACCAAATAGCTTATTTTTATGAAAGTTGTAGGAATGTGGTGTTTCAGATTTCTGCCCCTTTGCCAAACTTAGTTGAAGTGGCTGATGAACCCAAAAGCTGTGAGGACACACAGACATCTGTAGACAGAGTGATTACATAAGATGTGTTTCCTGGGAAAGCTAAAAATAAGGCATAGTCTTAGGCTGTTGAAAGCTATACATGTATATGTATGTATGCATGAAAGTCCTGGTTTTAAAATTCCTAAGTCCTTTGGACCATTGTGGAATGTCTTGTCCTCAGACCATGGTGTTTGTCACTGTGGTCATCATGGCAGTGATTAAGCACTAAACCTGATCAGACTAAAGATAGTTTTTTAGCTCTGTATCTTCTCCTTGACAATGGCTTCACATGGAAGGAAAGGAAGGAAATCCTTCCGCATTGTTACCTTCCCTACCTGCCTTCCCATCACTAATCCATGTTATTAATGATCTTCCAGTGATACTCAGTTGTTGGAGATCGATTCCTTTAAAGTGGGATATTCTTCCCTACACCATTATTGCTTACCAGTATTAAAAAATTGTAGGATTTTTATGGTAATAGTGCACCTCATAAGGTCTTGGACTGTTTTCTCTATGTTGCAGTTGCGAGAGCTGGAAGACAAGTATGCAGAGTGCATGGAAATGCTTCATGAGGCTCAAGAAGAGCTGAAAAACCTTAGGAACAAGACAATGCCAAATGCTATATCACGTCGGTACCACTCCCTTGGTCTCTTCCCTATGGTAAGCAGATTTAAGGAAAACCTGCTCACACCAAGCAAAGGATGTGTATTTGCATCTGACTTGCAGTTTCAGGGATAGGATCCTAGATCTGACATGAGCATGGGTGAAATGTGTATTTGCAGAGTCTTAAAGGATACCTGAGTGATCAGTTTTGCAAACCTGGTTCTGAAACAGTGGTGCTGTGCAGCTCTGCTGCAGTGTTATGTACAGCCTGCAGTGTCTGTGCTTATGCTGTGAAACCTGGTTAACAGGTTCTTACACACTTCTATACATCTTTGTTAGGCATCTCCTGTACTGTGGGGGCTGATGTTCATTAGGAGCTTCCTGTTTATCTTCAATATCCTTGGAGATATAACTTCCTAATAACATAACTATGGTTTTCAGACATGGCATCTTTCTAGTAATTTATGATATACATTTTAGTTCTTCAGTCTAAACCTTTGAACAGGGTTAAAAGCATAACTTCTTGTTTTATAGTGACTGAGAATTCAGTGGTTCATTAAAAGAATGATAGTTGTTAATCTGTATTATGGCAACAAGTTATGGTGGTTTCACTGGTGTTATCAACTTTCTTTATCTGATTTCATGTGATTATGACATTTTAAACTCAGGAAATATGCGGTACCCTCAATGAAATGAAAAAAAAAGAGTGGATAAGAATGTGTGCAGTGACTTGCTCTGCTTGCCTTTTTGTGCTCTCCTCTGAGACTGTACGCAGGCCAAATTAAAGTGCAGACATTTAATAATACAAGTTGTGCTTGCAAAAATAATACAAATTGTCCTTGCACAAATACAGCTGAAAGCTGTGAAGAGTATGCTTGTGCTGAGGTGGTCTTACATGTTTTGTGTGAAAATGATTTTCAAACGTTCAATCATGGGACAAAAGATCATTTAGGTTTGTTAATGTTTGATACTTAGACCCTGCACCCAGCAGTAAATCTTAGTGACCAGCTACGGAAAATTGATGGCCTGCTACCTGTAACCTTACGGAGAAAGTATGTAGTGCTTTATGCCAAGAATCATGTCATTTTTGTGGATGGGTGGATAATGCTGTGAGTTTTATGTTTATTCTAAATGAGAACATAAAGAGCAAAACTTTATACATGAAAGGTGAGTGTTACTGAGTATGGAATTCAGTCTGGGTAGCTGGATCATGTTGTTGCCTACAATGCTTTTTTTAAGATTCTTTGGCAGATATTATGTATCATCAGATGGTACATACTGCAGGAAAATGAAGCTAAGCCATATTTTGTCAGTGCTTTAAATACCTACATTAGTTTTCCAGTCATTTTTCATATTTAAACCTTCATTTTTTCTTCTAGAAATACTCTCCATTATTTATTACTTTGTATAAGTAATTTATTATTTTCTGTCATGCCAACCTATTAATGCTATGATATTTGTTTCTCTTTTGTGCTTGCTTTTAACAGGATTCTTTGGCAGCAGAGATAGAAGGGTCAATGAGGAAAGAACTGCATTTGGATGAACCCGACTCTCCTGACTTGGCGTATGACTGAAAAGAATTGGTTCCTAATTGATTGGTTATATCTGAATTTAATTATTTGATGAGAAAAGAAAAAACAGGAAATAGTTGAGCTAGATATTTAGAAAGAAGTATTTCTAGCTGAATGTGAATGATAAGAGAGAAAGGAAAACAAATTGCCTAGTTTTTGGGGTGTTTTTATTTTCTCCTAAATCTGCTAAAAGAAAACACCTATATACTGGCTTTGCCTTGTCTTGTAAACCTCTTTCCTCATTAGTGAGTGCTGAGAATGAGAAAAGGTTTGTTTTCTTTTGTGTTACCATGCTAGATTTCTTCAGTTACCAGTTAGAGGAGGAGTTCATGTTCTTGGTGATTTTTATAACATAATTTACCAGGTTGATCTAATCCAGTTTTTACAGGAAGAACATCAGGGCAGTAAGGGATTTGCAGTGGTTGGGTACTTAGTGTGATGCCCATTACACCTGTGCTGAAGTTCTGTTTAATTAAACAAGAGAGTAGTTTGAAACAAGTTAAGTGCTTGCGACAGCCCCAAAGCTATAGATAGATACAGCTTGGCAGAAATGGCCTCGCTGATGCCAGTTGCACGTGTACTCCAATAGGTTTATCTCACAGATTTGTACAAAGCATGGATTGTTGAATTTGAAATAAGTTAATCCAGTTTACAGGGTCTGTTACAGAAACAGAGTTTACAAAACAGGACAGTCAGGGAAGGTACAGTAGGCACTTCCCAGAAACCTTCTAATTGCATTTACAAAATGCCTGACGCATACACTGACCTTTTCTGAGCCTGAGCCGAGAACTGCAAATGAGGCTTTGACAGAGTGAAATGTTGGTTAGAAAAATGTAAGATCAGAAAGTTGTGAGCATGCTCAAACCCATAGGATCCTTTCATCCTTCCACTATAATCTAACTTGAAGCTAGTTTAACTTTATAGAATGTCTTATTTACTTTGCCTGTACCAGAGGAGGATACTTTTTTTTTTTTTTTTTTTGATTGCGTGACTTGTTTCGGTTTTATTTATTTGTGCAGTGGTAGTAACTGCAAGCTCCATGGGACTGTTTATTGATAAATACCCTTAAATTCAACCTCATAAAGATATACTGCTATAGACCTGGAGCCTCCACACAAAGGGTGCAATGGTTGGGCACTCATGGACAGAAGGAAAGAAATTTGAATGACATTAAATAGCCTGCATGCAGTCACTGTTACAACCTGGAAGTGTTACCTTTCATGGAAGGAATTTGCTATCCTTGTGTTCAGCCATTGCTGAACTGTAAAATAAAGCAGTAGTGGCACTGCTGGAGCATGGTGTAGGGTAATTTTATTTTATCAAGAAATTTCTGCTGAAGTGTCATCTGATGTCAGTCTTGAACCAGGTGAACAATGTTTGTTATGGTATAAAGACAATGGTGATAAAGAATGAACTGTAGAAGTAGATCAAATATTAGGTTTCCAGCCTTGACAACCTCTCTCTCAAGTCCTGGTCCATTATATTTCTGGGATCTTTTTCCTTTTTTTTTAAAGTACTATTTAAGGGGATTGGAAATTGGTTTTGGACAGAAAAGATACAGGACTTTCTTGCATGGAGATCCTCAGGACAGTAAATTCAAACTGTCTTTTAAAATGGATTAGTCAGTTTATAGGTAAGAGTTGAATGGAGGTCAATTCTGGTTTTTAAAATCTCATTTTTACATAATGGCTTTATGGCAGTTTTAGCTGATGTACTAAAATGCTCTTTCACTTATTTTTTATTAATATTTGAAAGGGTCCATGCACATGATTGTCAAATGTTCTGTTAAAAATATTCTAAGGTGATGGAAGAATTATGCTGATGGATTGAATGTAATGGCCAGACTGTAGCTAGTATGGGACCCTATGCATACTACTTTACAGAACTATATATAAAACCAACGTGTTTGATAGACCTGTGAATAGGAAAGGCTGTTAATAAGCTCCTTCCTGTTCCTTCTCATGGTAATAAGTTATTGAGTGATTATTAACTATTAACTGAGTGATTATTAACTATTAACTAATTAGTCATTGAGTGTGTGTGTGTGTTTTACAGCCATCAGAAGCGGGTCTTCGAGACGGTGAGAAATGTCAATCAAGTTGTCAAGCAGAGATCCATGACTCCGTCTCCAATGAATATCCCAGGCTCTAACCAGTCCTCTGCTATGAACTCAGTCATTTCTAGCTGTGTCAGCACTCCACGTTCCAGTTTCTATGGGGGAGACATCTCTAACATTATGATAGACAACAAGACCAATAGCATCATCTTAGAGACAGAGTCCTCGGACAATGGGTCAGTAGCAGAGCACTGGAATTTGCTTTTGCTTTGTTCCTGACATAAAGGCAGTGTTCCTGTTATCCTCCTTTTGTCTTAGGTAGTGCAGTTATCACAGTGGCATACATCTTCAAAATCTATTTTGTGCTTATAGGTTTTGGGCACTCAAGTTTAAAAAAAGAAAGCTTTTAGCAAGTACTGTGTATCAATCAGTATCTGCAACTCAGACCTGTTCTGAGATGCAACATCACCAAATGATGTAAAACCACCCTTTGTTTTTATGTGTCAACACTTAAAAATAATTACATTTTCACCATGTTAAATAAATGCCAGGAAGTCCTGATTCCAGATGCAGCTACAGTTAACTGTTTTGATCCTAAAAATGAATAAAGTGTGCATCTGGAGGTTACCTAGTATGAATACTTATGAATGAAACCAATCAGAACTTGGCTTTTTTAGCTACTTGTCTCTTCGCCCAGTGCAGCTCCACACTGTATTCTGCATTTACTTTTCATTAAAATGGCTTAATACTTCAAAACAATATATGTTTGTCAGTATAATATACTCTTGTGACTCACTGTGGTGTTCTTACAGCATTGGCCCTTTAACATGGGGCCTGCTTACCTGAGTTTACGTAACTGTGAGAGACGCACAACAAGTAGACAACTCTCACCTCTTTGTAGGAGTAAACTCTTAAGTAAAGTGCAGGTTTCCAACCAGGACTTTCCAGGCAGGAACTAGGACTCAAAATTTTTTCTATGAAAGATCAACAAAAGACTGGCGTTTGCCTTTGAGCTCTTCACATGAGGAGCAAGTTGTTCCCAGACATGGTAATGTAAAGGTATTGGTGAATGCCTCAAAACTGTCATGTGGAAGCCTTAAACATTTCTAAGAATGTGGGGTTTTTCCCCCTCCCACCTTTTTTTTTTTATTATTTTTCTGTGTCCCCCTTTATGTTTTAGAAATGAAGACAGGATGAAGAAGCCTGGAACTCCAGGGACTCCAGGCTCCAGTGACCTAGAGACTGCCCTGCGTAGGCTCTCCCTCAGGCGAGAGAATTACCTCTCGGAGCGCAAGTTCTTTGAGGAAGAGCAGGAAAGGAAGTTGCGGGAACTGGCGGAAAAGGGAGAACTCCACAGTGGTTCCGTTACCCCCACAGAGAGCATCATGTCACTGGGAACTCACTCCAGATTTTCAGAATTCACTGGATATTCAGGAATGTCTATCAGCAGTCGCTCCTACCTGCCAGAAAAGCTTCAGATTGTGAAACCACTAGAAGGTGATAACAAAGGGCCTCGGCCTTTATCTGTTGTTATTAGTGACTCTTTGTGGTCCCTAATCCATTACCAGAAAGCGGGAAATCTTTGCAATACATATTCTTTTTACTTTAGAGACAGTACTCCACGCTGTTGGTTTGAGATCTTCTAACTAATATATTCTTCCACAAGCCTTAAAAGTGTTAGGAAACAATCCCAGCCAAAGCAGTAAAATCAATATTACAGGCCACACATGCACATCATCAGTGCAGCTTTGCATCCGACCTAAATGTTACCATTTCATAATTGGAAAAGGAAGGTGGATAAGCCTATGAAATCTAAACAGCAAGAGTTCTGTAAATTACTATCTGGAAAGGCCATTACCTACTTCAGTAAGTCCTGTTGGTCTAATAAGACTGTTATAGTGATTCAAAATTATCTCTGGACTTAACGGGTTGTTTGAGTGGTCACACTATTCACTCTATGGCTTTGTGTTTCATGTGTTAAATAGGTGGGGTTTTTTAAAGTCAAATTTGCTTCATACGTTGTCTCAGAAAAAGGCAAGATAGTGATAGATGGTAGTCAGGGCTAGAGCTGTATTTCAAAGTTCATTTCAATAGACTGTTTAAAAAAAGCTGTCAAAGCAAATGTAGTATAGTCTGCCTGGCTTTCTTCAGTTCTTTCAGATTATAGCTGGAAGTTAGTTGAGTCAATTCCTTCAGGTTTTAAAACAAATGAAGTTTCCCTGTAGTACTTCACAGATACACTAGGTAACATAATTTAGCTTTGGCTTCTCTCTCTCTCTCTCTCTCTCTTTTTCCTTTAAGAGAACTCTTGTATTACATTGCATTGTGTGTGTTTTAATTGCAGAAGTTCCTTTTTTTCATCTGTTTAGAACAAATTTATTTCATTTATAAGGAGCATATAGCATGACGCGTACTCAGAAGCAAACATAAGCGTTCTTATGTCCTGAAGAAAGTGATGTACTGTATCAACCTATTCAAATGAAACTATAGCCATAGCACACAAACCCATACTGTCAAGCAGATTTTAATAGTTTGTTTTCATGGCTGCTTTTAAATGGTCATAAAATTTCTTGTACCACATGAGGGAAAGGATGATCCCACTTTGTTTCAGTTTCTCGTTGCTACCACTGTAATAGATTTCTGTCACCATCCCATTATATCTGCTTTTGTCTTCCAATAAACTCTTAAAGTCTTTATCATCTTTCTATCTGTCTGGGTTTTTTTTTCCCCCTGGTTTTGTTCAATGTTTTCACTGAGTCATTTCTCTCTTGAAATTATTGCACTTTTTAAAGTATTTCCCATGTTTGGTTTTAGATTTTATTTGTAGCATGTTTGTGCTTGCCTGTTTCATAAGTTTTGTGTTTGTTAACTTTTATTAGCTAAATATCTTCATGATTTTGTTTTTCATTTCAGCTCAGTTTATTTTCTGAATATTTTTCATGAGCCTTAGTTTTTGTTTCAACTTCATGGACGCCTTCAGACTACTGGGGAAAAACAGTCTGCTGTACCTGCAGACTCTTATAAGTAGTTGGTTTTATTGCTGGTTTGGGTGCTCATGTCATAAAACAGAAAAAAAAATTAGTTCTGTAATAAATTTACTGTAGGTTAATGACTTCTGCTTCTTTAAAGCAATCTTTAAATCCCCCAGGATAAAAAGTGGCAGAAGCACTAAGAAATTAATTTTTGCACCTTTAAAAATCAATACATGCTATCTTTTAGTCAAACAGGAGGATTGCTTGATGTGACTTGTTTTAATTATAGTCCAGTGGGATTTGTTTTGTTTGCTTTGGTTTTTTTTTAATGATGCACCTGTGACTCGTTGTGTCATAAGCACAAAACAGCACTATCTGTAGGAAAACTAAAAAGTGGGACTGACTATGTCTTCACCCACTTCACTGCAATTGTGGGAGCAACACACTGTGAATTTCTAAGCTTTCTCTGATCCTCAATGCCTATGTGCAATCATGCAGAGATACCAGGAATAGAGGAAAAAAGTTTACTTCGTTCATATATTTTGTTCTTATATTCTTTCTTAACTTCAGTGGCATGTCCCACTGTTACACAGTAATTCCCTCATGCCAGCTGTTTCTGATAATTTATAAAACCATCTGCTAGGAACCTGGGACTGAATGTAGGCCAAAGAAGTGTTGTATTTCCCTCTTCCTTTGACTTCTGCAGCTTTCTCTTTTTTCTTTTTGTTGGGGATTTACAGTTGTTGGATTCCTTTGTACTTTTTTTTTTCATTTTCTCTATAGGAAATTAAAGCTCCCTTGCACACATTTTATGAGATCAAGATTAGGCTCAGGTATACTCTTGTTTGTGATGGAGCTAAGGCCATTTTGATTTCTGTGGTTTCAACAGAAATGTTAAAACTCACAATGCAGATATTTTGGTAAATATATTTCCTATGGAAAAATATGAGATATGTATTGAAAATGAAGTGCTTGTATTCTGCTGAGTTTATTTTAAGTATAAGTTTTGGTGTGCTTTATGGTGAAAAAGATTACATCTCCAGAAGCTGCCATGTAGAAGTTAATTAACTTTTTTATACTTGCATGCAGTGCAGAAAGAAATTTTTATTTCCTTTGTTCTTTAATTCTTGGAGTAGACTAAAAGAAAACCTCTGCTCCTAGGTTAAGGCTTGACAATATCTGCCACTTCTTCACATTCTGGGGTATTTCTTTTATATAAAAAGAAAAAACTTGGCCTTTGTGACAATTCAGAAGTAAATACAAATTATAAGGATGTCTCTTCTCTCATTTTGGGGTTGTAATAGTTTCTACTTGAGCCTCAAGGGTGCAAATTTTCTCTAGTCCCTCTAGACTTATTTAAATAAAAGCAAAAAAAAAAAAAATAGATAGGGTCATTAGCCAAAGTAATCTAGCAGGTCCATTTATTCTGAGCTAAAAAATTACAGATCTTAAAAAGTGAGATAGGCTTAATTAAAATGCCACCCATTGTTCCTAGTCATTCTAGAGAAAGAGTTTTTTCCCTGTTCACTTCCTGTTTACACCAAGCTTCCTCAAGTGCAATATGTGAAATGGCAATTTTTCTCATTCCATAGGCTTTTTCTCACATTAAAAATGTATATGAGAGCCACCCCTTCTCTAGTCATTACGCTTGTTTAAGCTTTTACAAACACCATGTAACAAATTGAATATTTTTGGACTTTGAATATGGGTGAGACATTTGTGTGCCAGCTTGTTGAACAAATGGGTATTCTGCTTTGCAGAGAGGGAACAGGAATAAGACTGCAAAAACTGCTCTGATTTGCAGGCAGAGGTGAAAAGAAGGATATTTTGTTTGTGTCATAGGACATGTGTGATTTTAAGTCACATTTTTCAACACAGTGATGGTGGGCACACAGGAAAATGCAGGCCCCAGTGTTTAATTGCTACTTAAGGAATCAAATAAATTCTCCCTTGATTTCACTGGGTCCATCTCGGTGTATATATGAATTTTTCCTGATCCATTACTATTTCTGACTGTCTTGTATTAAACCCTGAATATTGAATGCTCGTCTCTGTAAAATGCACCTCCTTTTTCAAAACATTTCTCTGCCAAGGATGAAGCTACAGGTACAGTAGCACTTAGTTATGTAGTAGTTGAATTCCTGTAGCATAGGGCCCACACAGGTATTTAGACTTGATGTGTAGTTCAGATCTGCTTACACGTGCCTGATGTTGATGGGGTTTTCTAACATATGGTACAAAGCTAAAATTTCTGTGCAGTCTGTGTGACTACTGTCCTCCCGTTAGCCACTGGCAGAAAATTCTGGCATGTTTTCAGCACTAGTTTGAGCTTAATGTGGGAATATGTGGTATATGTTCCTCTTAGAGCTTTCTGTGATGGTGCTCAGACCAACTGTTACCATGTAAATTCTTTCTTTTCCTGCTTAATCCTGTGAATTGAAGTGGATGAGGATATTTACAGGGAGGGGATGTGCATGTGCACAAGTGTGCTGCTTCTCACCACCAGGCTTTGCACAAGTGCTGATGTGATCAGTTTATTACACATTGGTGTGGAAATGCTGAAGCGTAGGTGCAGTTTTGTGCTGTAGCATGTCTCCCTAGACACATTAAACCCAGAAACATTAAAGGTTTGGGGCTCCCAAACCTTTGGTCTTCTAGGTAAATTAAGTGGGACTTTGTGTTTTAGGTCCTGGATTGCTTACTAATTGATTTTGGTTGTCTTTCTGTTCCCTTTCAAGGTTCTGCCACTTTGCACCACTGGCAGCAGCTGGCTCAGCCTCACTTGGGTGGGATCCTGGACCCAAGGCCTGGGGTTGTCACTAAGGGCTTCAGGACCCTAGACCTGGACCTGGATGAAGTGTACTGCCTTAATGACTATGAGGAAGATGAGACAGGTGACATTTCTTACAAGGGCCTAACTACCTCGACGCCAGTTCAGCACACAGAGACCTCAGGTGAGAGGTCACAAGCACAAGTGACTGTTTCAGAGAACAAGAATAACCCCCGCCAATCTCAGGCTTTCACAGAGGAGATGCAGGAGTCCGCGACTGACGATGATGAGGGGTCTGGTGAGGGAAACTCATTAAGTCCAGTAAAACTGACATCTTTACAGGATTTTGATTACTGGGCCATTCTCACGTCTCTTCAGAACAGCATCCATAATATGGCTTTGTGTGTAGCATCTGCACGATAGTGCGTGCGGTGGTTAGAACATAACCATTCTAACATTGGCTCAAAAATCGTTTCTTTGATAATCTTTTAATTTGTTTTTCAGTAACAGCATCTGTGGTCAATATTTTACTCTATTTTGATAAGAGAAGGCTGCTAAAAGGAAGTGGTTCATTCACAAACGTTTGTGTGGCATGTATTCAACTTGTGTGTGTATTTAGTGTGCACTGTTAAGTGTGTGTAATGTGCAGATTACATATATTTTGTATGGCTGTAGTGCAGATACTCTTCTGACAGTTCATAAGAGGTGATGCCATGTTTTAGATGTTTGTACTTTGGGAAAAAACAAAGACTAAATGATTGGTGCACTAAAGGTGCCTCCATCTTGCCTTTGCTGAAACAAATGGAGTGCCTTGAAAACCACCAAAGAAATCCTGAAAGTTTAATTCACGTACCTCAGATACAGTTACCTGTTTTTAAAGTCCTTCTGAGATAAAGAATTAAGGGAATGTTTTTATTGCAGTGACTAATAACATTTCCCTTACTCTTTCTCCAGCACACTATTAAATCCTGTCCTTCCTATTTATACCGTATTAAGACGTAAACATTTTTAGGTGACACAGTACTGCATGAGTTGTTAGATACTCTGAACTGACACTAGCAGGCTGTTATTGCAAAAGATTACAGATTCTCAAGACTATAGATGTGTTTTGAGTTTGTGTGGTTTCTCTCTTGTTCTTGGGATTTGGGGGGTTTTGTTTTAATAAGCTATATAGTCTTCATTCTGGTAAAGAATTGTATTTAGTCCAGAATCAGAAAATTGCCAGAACTCCTTTTTTTTCCAGACTTCTTGTGTTTGTATAACTACTTTAAATGAAGACGCTTCCTTCCCTCTCCATTTTCTGGGGTAAATCATAATTTAATATTTGGCTGATCTTTGGAAGATTAGATTGTCTCAGGGCTAAACAATAATATTTCTGTTATTATCATGACATGCAGAGTATCTTCAGCTCTCACTGCAATGGCAGTTCAGTGCTTTCAGCTATTGAATGTAAGCTACTTTCTACAGTCAGTCTTATTAAGGTTAAACTTCGAATTATGGAATTATTAATGCTGGAAAGGACCTCTAAGATCATTGAGTCCAGGCATTAGCCCAGCACTGCCAAGTCCACCACTAAACCATGTCCCTAAGTGCCATATCTACAGATCTTTTAAATACCTCCCAGGGTACTGACCCAACCACTTCCCTGGGCAGCCTGTTCCAGTGCTTCAACATCCAAACCCTTCAACTTCCCTTTCCATTGGCAAAAGTTGTCCTTGTTCTGTGAGATCCCAGAAACAAAGTTTATATTATTTTTTATATTAATATGAAAATAAATAATACCTCTTCAGGCAGTTGTGTACCATTTTGGATATTATCCAGGTTTTTATAATTTTGAAGAGTCTGAGTAACAACAGCAAGAAAAGCTGGAGATATAAGAAACATGGACTGAAATAATCAAAGAATGAAATAACTGGCAGTTTTAGGATCTAGGGAATAAAAGATTCAACAAAATATATGATTAATTTTAAAATGTGTTGCTGTAGAGAGGAAGGGAACTAGCAGTTCTTCATAAACTCAGAGCAGAGTAAATGTGAAAAAAATGTTGCTTGGGTTACGTTTTTAAGAATTTTCTAACTCTAAGAGTGTTCAACACAGGAACATTTCAAAAAAGTAGAAGATTCATTGTCATGGGCTAAACATAGATAAGGATATAGTTTAGTTCCTTGTTGTTGTTTTTGTTTTGGTTTTTTTTTTTTTTTAAGAACAAATTATTCTAACATTTCTGGATAATAATTTGAAAGAGTTCTTTCTTTCAAGTAGAGCAATAGAAGTAGGCCTGCTTCATGTTTACAAACTGGTAAGAAAACCTAGTATTTCTTTCCATTTTCTGTCTCCATTATGATTTGAATAAAGGTCACTGTTTATGAACAGGTTATTTACTGGTTACTGCAGACTTTTCCTGGGAAAAGTCTATTTAGACAGGGGTGTTAAGCAAATTCCCCACCTTATAAATTGACAAAGTAGATAAAATCAATGAAATTGCTCTAGCAATCTTATTTTACCTTTTATTGTTTGCTGAGTCATTTTAATACATTACAGAAATAAATGGGTCAAAATTAATAACTTTGTGTAGAATGAACAAGTGCACTGAAAACTTTAATTTCCCATTCTTTTGCCTTCTTCCAAATTGTCCTGTTTCGTAGGATTTAGGCGCTTCCATACCATATCATTGTTGGTTGTGTTGCTCAAATGGAGTAAAGACACTGTGTCTGCTTTTTGTTGAAGTAATTTGTTAGGCATTGTACAAGGAGGAGATGATTGTGGATTTTTTCATAATAGGCACTTACTAATGGAGCAGTACTTCTTAGGATCCACAATCTGCCTGCTGAAGAATATATTTTGGGAGAAGGAGGTGAATGCTTAGCTTATGAATTTATTTTGTATTTAAATATTGTGTAGCCATTGCTTCTCATTGCTTCTCCTCAGCATTCTTTCTTCTAGATTTCTGTGTTGAAATTCAAGGCAGGTAGGGGTGTGTATGGACGTGTGGCACCTCATCATGAGCCCATCATGAGTACAAGGTTACAACATCATTGCTTGCCTGATTCCAGTTGGGAATTGGTTCCAGTTGGCAACATACAGAACAAACGCTTGCTAGAGAATGTGGAAGTAAAATAAAAAGGAAAGGAATAAAAAATCTTGCACACAGTCTCTAGCAATAGTGCCTTTGCTTGTAATCCAGGATAGCTCTATTGTGGAAAAATCTCATTCAAGAGGTCTGTAAAAACCAGAAGGTATCTTCTTACACTTGCTGTTGGCAGGCCATAAAGTGTGCCAGTCTAGAGCTACAGGTCTTCTAGCCTCAGACCAAAAAGTCTTTAGTAATACAGTGCCTGCAAGGACCTTCCCAGCAGATGTAGATCATCTTAGTCTGTTGGGCAGGTTTCTGCTTCAGTTGATTGTGTGCTCTGAGGTTTGTATCTTGCCTTTTTTGCACTGGATATGTTCTCTGTCACAGCACTTACAAGTACTATTCATATTGCCATTCTGTGTGTGCAGAGTGCTGCTCAAAATGAGCCCCAGCACTTAGTTTAACTTCCCAGCTCAGGAGAGCAAACACTGCTGGTGCCAAAAATATCTTGTAGCCAAAACAAGTGTATTCAGAACAATTGTGATAGATACTCTATTCTTGGGATAGTTAGAAATCATTCTGACTAAAAAAGGTAAAGTTATGTTCCTTGTGTTTTCTTGTCCATATGTTGAAACCTGTAGTACCCATTGATCTATAAAACAGCTTCTTCACCATAAATGTGTATTCTATCCCAATTATGGCGCTGAACATTTCAGGAGAAGTTAGCACACATATGACATATGGTCTGCAGTTAGTCTATTGGAGCCATGAACTGTGTTTGAGTAGAGTTAACTTTATGGAGTATTGTAAATTCCAAAGTTGCAGTTCTAGCTTAATACATAGAAGTAGGTTGAGTTTTGTGTATCACTTGTGTAGACTCTCAGCATAAGTGGAATTGTAGAGAAGTTACAGGACACAGTGTTCTTAAAATCATCTGGGACAAGTAATTTTTGCAGCACAATTTTTTTGTAACCTCAATATGTTTTTTTTGGTTTTTGTTCTGTAAAAGAAACTAGTATATTATAAAACTGTACAGAATCTGTTTTGGAGGGAGGGGTTGTTTGGGTTGGCTTTTGGTTTGGTTTGTTGTGTTTTTTTAAATTTGCTGGCTGTCATGTTTCCCTTAAAGAAACAAATGAAACCCCAGCCACTCAAAGCACTTAATAATGTTATAAATGTTCTAATTTTGAAGTTGGAAGGGCTACACTTGATGCAGTATGTTTGATTGCCTGCTAGTATTGGGTGCATAAAATGGTCTTTCAGTACTTGCATTTGTTAGTTCCACTGATTGATTGCTTTGAATAGACATGTGCACAGAATTATGGGATCAGCACTCTTGTACTTCATGCTTAGACCTTAACCATGACATAGAGGGCTTTTCAAATAGAGGCCCAAAATCACAAGAACACATAATGAATGTATTATGTTTGAGTTGTTTTCAGCAGCATTACTACACATGCTTCTAAAAAGTTATCATTGTACAGAAAAGCAATAAATTTTGTAACTCTTCTCAGAACTAAGGTATTGATGCATATTTAAATATACTTTATTTTCAAAGGCATGAATATTTTCACAGTAATTATTTTTTTACAAAAAGCTGTCAGCAGTTGCTTTCTATGCTATGCTGTTAAAATGCTTGAATTTTAATTTTGGGATCCTAGCCTGCATAAAGTTATGTTGAAGCCACATTAAATGCTTTGAAGTCTTTTTACATCTATGCTCAATGGTTATAAACATATGAGAAAGTGATCTCAGCCAGAAGAACACCTGCTCCAAAGATTACCTGCCTTTGTTCAGTCTTTCCACTCTTTCTGTTTCCAAAGGCAAAATAAATTAAAATTTTGGAAAATCAGGTATTCAGAAAATAATTTTGTTGTTTAAGAAACTTAACAAAAGCCATGCTCCTGGTGCAGATGTATGAATTCCCGGAGGTTTTGAGTATTCACGGTGGCACCTTTAGGAGAGCACCATTTCACATTTTACAGCTGTTGTTTTTGTCACTTATCTCCTTCTTGTTGTAGTGGTTAATCCAGGCATCAGATCCAGCTTAATCTATATTCCCCCTGTTCTGTCAGCCAGGCATCTTCAGTACAGGTAGCACTGGATATCAGAGCTCCCACCTTTAGCCACCTGAAGGGGATGAAGTCTGCTAAATCTAGACAGTGCATGAAGCCACTGTCTTGTCCCGTGGATCCTAGTGGGGTTTTGTGACCTAGTTTCCGGTAATTTCATCGCACCCAAGAATGGAATTAGTGACACAAACTGGCAAAAGTGAAGTCCACAGCCTGTATTCTAGATGATCACACAGTAGGAAAAAACAGTCTCCTAATGGTCCTTCATTATCCTCTTTTAAAGCAGGCAGAACTTTTCTATTCAGCAATAAACTTCTAATGCTTTAAAACACTATCTGTTGCTCTAAGGATGCCTCAGTCTGATTGTCATTCCATCCCTGTTTCCACAGCCTGTGCTAAAGAGATGCTCTAATTCCAGTGTGCTCCCTGCTCAAATAGCAGGGAACCAGGTTCCCTCCTTTTCTTGAAACATGCCAAAAAAATGATGGAGTAGAGTGGCTTGCTTCACTGTTGTACTAAAGTGTTAACTTTGTGCCAGTCTGGATCAAACCATACTCTAAAGATTTCCCAAATTTTTTGAAGTTAATTTCCTAATAAATCTGTATGTGCCAGGATAAGTGTTTGTATAAAATGCAAAGATTTATTGGTCACCTTGAGCTCTCTGCCTCCTCACTGTTATTTCAGCATAACAACAAATTTAGATTTTGATCCAATGGTATGAAAGTTAATGACATCTTAGTATAGCTACCTCTTACAAATCTTCCTCAAACTTAATTTGTCTTGACATCTTCTTATGTGTGGGGCAGGCCACTTGTTTACCTACTGTAACTTTGTACCTTCCTCTGCACAAGCTGGTTGAAAATCCAGTAAAAATGGCCATTTGAGAGTTCCCTGGGCAGAAGGTCATGTCCTGAACATTTTGCTGTTTACACCTAGCAGAATGGCCCACAGGCTCTGAGTCCTGCAGCTGGATCTGAGACAGCTCTGAGACATAAAATCAGTTTTTGTGTTTTGTGAGGAAAGTCCTGTTTGTTCTACCAGAAGATGGAGCTCTCTGCCCTCGGTTTGACTGGAACCTGCCTTTTTTTTTTTTTTTTTTTTCCAGTATTTTAAAAGGTGTTTTTCCAATAGTGTTTGTTCTTACAGAAGAGTTCCTTTCAGCTATGATGGTTTGCATTTTTCCATAATGCCTGTGAATTTTTTGAGAAAACTTAATAAGGTGAAGAATCATTAATTCCTGAGTGCTAAAACATGATACAGCAGAAGTCTTAGGTTTGAATTTAATTTTAATTTATGGTGAAAATGCACTAACAGTTTGCACCTGTTGGGTTCTTGATGGATGAAAGTACATGAAGTTTCTGTAAATTTTGTTAAGTACTGAATTATGCTGAGATTCTTTTTCATACAGATATGAAGCCTTGTTGTTAAACTACGACTACTTTGGAAAAGAGGGTATAAGTAAAACATTTGGTTTCAGACAGTTACATGCAACAGATATTTATATTCAAGAGAATACTTTGACATATGTAAATGTGAAGATAGTCTGTCTTATTAGAAAAATGTATTACTTCCTCATGAACTTATACCACCTCAGGAGATGACCATTCCTTTGTAAAATTATTAAGTTAGAAATTAATAATTTTGTTTCTATTTGATAAACTTTGTTCATTTACAGCAACAGGTTCTCACTCTTTTTACTGTGTCCAAAGGATGGAAAATGCTACAGAAATATGATTCAACCCATTGTTGACTGATGAAGGATGAAGCTGGTACAGGACTTTCTTAGTGGTATTTGAAGGGTGAAATACATCTTTGGAAATTGATAGATTTTTTTCATCACTTCAGTTTGTCTCCTCTGATTAGAGTTAGTGATTTCTCTACTTTTAGCAGCCTTCTCCTATCTTTGACTCATTAATAGCAATGAGTCTTGCTTTTGCTAATGCAGCTATGTTTCTTCAATGTGCCTGTCTCCAATCTGAGGGGATGCCCAGTGGATATTACAAATGGGGAAAATGCACTGATTGTATTACAGCTATGTGCTTTGGGTTGAGCTTGCAATCTTAAACCAGCATTGCTTTATTCTGTTCTCTATTCATCATCCAGGGATAATTGCTTTGTTTCTAATTGATTTATGTTAAAGTCCTGTGTTTCTCTAAATAACCAAGTTTTTCATGTCCAGTTATTTGAGTTCTTTCTCCAGATTTTCTTATAACTCTCTACAATATGGAGAGAATCATGATTGCTAGGCTGTGCTCCCTTGTAATAGCTTTTGTAGTGCTCATACTAATCTCTAAAGCAACTGGATTCCTGAAGCATCATAATTACCATCTCTGGAGGTGAAGTAGAGCTTGTTGTTATGTTATGCTGTGCTAACATTTGAGTGTGTTAACATGACACTCCAGTGGGTCCTCAGAAATATCCTTCTCTAATGTACAGCCGTACATTCCAGCGCTGACTAGAAGTCACCTCACACTGTGTGCTCAGCCACTTCTGCTTCCACTGTTCACACTGCCCATGCTCTACCCTTCCCACACTGCTTACCCGTGTTCTTGAAGGGCTACCTAACCACACACGCTGTTTTGGAGCTGTGATACTTTATATGTGGAAAAGGGAACACAGCCACAATTAAGACTTGCCTTGCTTCTGCTGAGCTGCTCTGGGAGTTCAGAATGGTGTCTGGTCCAGCTGGTCGATCTGTCTGTCTTTTGCAATGTGTTGAAAAGTTGTGTACTGTGGTATTAAAATGTGGCTTAATCAGGGAATGGCTCAGAGGGTTGGGTAGGACTGGTGGGGAGGGAGCTACACATGGTTTTTATTGTGCATGTCTTTTGATCACTGCTAAGTTTGGTTACTAAGTAAAAGAACCTATGCAATCATGATATCTTTGATGTAATATTTAACTCTGGGTGTTTTTCAACCAGCTTTTCAGATGCATGGCTCTTAAATTCTGTAGTTTTTTTGCAGTGACCACAGCTGCATTATATAGCAGGTTAACACAGCCACAGAAGTATTTCTACTAAGAAGAAAGAAGTTGGCCTAAGTCCTTCATTTTTAAAACTAAGCTGTATTGCTTCTTTCCCAAATCACTGATCTATCACCAGAGTGGCAGTTTTACAGCCACATTTGTTAGGAAATTTGCTTACTGCACCATCTACAAATATTTGAAAACTGCTATACTATGCAGCTGAGGACATACATTTTTAAAGAACCTAATCACATGCACAAGAGAAATGTCACAGATGTACAGTAGTGGATCCAAAAAACTACCACTTTCCATATTGTGGATATGAAAAGTCAGAGAAACAGCAATTAATGTGTGTCCCTCCCCTCCCCACCCCAACAATCTGTATTCCTGTAGCATTAGCCAGATGGATCCATTACTGAGAAGTAATGGGGATACCTTTTTGCGGATCAATCTAAAAGCTGAAAGGCACAAGCATTTAGAAAATCCTGGTGCTCCTGAGCTGGTACTAGAAAATTTTGCTTGTAATTTCCCACTGATGCAAGTTGCTAGTTTAGATAAGGACTAGCATTTCAAGCACTGCCTGGCCTAAATTTGGTTTCAACAAGACTTAATTTGCAGTGTTTGTGATCATGGGCAAGTTTCAGCAGACCTTTTTAGCACTGGCCTTGGAGTCCTAGAGGTGTTTATTTTGGAGAGCAAGTGTCTGTTTAACGCAGACTTGGCCATTTCACTTTTCTTGCACTGATCCCATCAAGGTGCCTCATCACTTTTTGCATCTGTCTTATCAGCACACAGAAGTTTGGTTTTCCCCTTTTCTGTGTAAAATGCAAAGAATTTGCTTTTTTTTAATTTAGTACCTCATCCTGGGAAGTGCATGTCACAAACCAACTCCACCTTCACCTTCACCACCTGCCGCATTCTGCACCCCTCCGATGAACTCACACGAGTCACGCCAAGGTAAGGGATTCTCATGATGGCAAAGCCTTCATCTCTATCAGAGTTTCCCCTCTAAGCAAATGCAAAATAATAGCATAAGCATAGGCATTGACTGCAGTGGTGAATTACAACACACCCACCAATTATTCCTCCCATTTTGAGTTACCACATCCTGAATTTGGGAGGCATGTGTGATGTTTTAAAAAGCCAATCAAAGTTTCTTAAATTTTGTTGTCTCAAGATATTGCAGGATCAGACATAACTATATTGGCTTCTGATATCCAAACTGGGCTATTCCTCATCTTAGACTAGTTGTAGTGTCATATGTGAATGCCCAGGATATAATCTCTTACCAAAAAAGATGAGAGGGTTTTCCAGGGAGGAAGTCTAAATATTTCCTCTCAGAAAAAAAAAAAAGGGATGTGCAGGTTAAGGAATCCAGGAACTACATGAGGAATGGAGGAGGACATATGCCTTAATTGGAAACAGGGAGATATCTACTTTGTTTCTTGGTGTAATTATTGTAAATTAATTCATAGTTGCCAGACTGAAAGTAACAAGCTGGTGATGCAACAGCAATTGGCAGTGTAGTCACTGCATGCCCACACCTTATGGAAGGTGAAGATCTGAGAACCAGAGGTGGGTGGTGTGAATTTCATACCTAAAGAGGAAGCTTTCCTCCCATAGCAAATCAGCATTTACAGAATGTTCTTTTCTGTTTATAAGGACAATGTCTCATTGCTTTCTGTGCCCCTTCCAGCTCCTCTGTGGGAGTGTACACTGTGTAGGTCCCCATGCAGAGGTGTTGTGCCTACACTTGTTTAGACATGAGATAGGCACTGAATGCCTATGAAGGGCATGAAAAATAAGGGTATTGAATATGAAAACCTGTCAGGTGGAAAGGAAATATATGGTGTTTAAATGTAACTTTTTTCCTTTTTCCTAACTTTCTGAACTAAGTTAGTTATTAGTGGCCTGGCTGGCTTTTCTTTACTCTTTTCTGTCTTTCCCTTCAGCACAGTTACTGAAGAGATCATCTTATATGGCTGCAGTTCTATTTTAATTTTCTTATTGTTGTTGAATTTCTCTCAGTTGTGATCATAATAAACTTTTTAGGTACTACATGTAACAAATCAGCCAGAAAAGACAGCTAAATTCAGTGCATTTTCAGCTGCCTCAGTTAAGTGGAAGTTCATCATTCGTTCAAGAGAACAAAGGGCAAAATAAACAAAATTATGTTTTCAGCAGATGTTTAAGGAGCTCCTCCTTACCAACCATAAATGATTCTTCACAGGTCATGTGAGGAGGACGAGAAGCTTCGTTATGTCTCATTGTGATGAGAGGAGGTGTAGGGCAGACACTGTGACCCAGCGTGGTCGGGGGTGAGCAGCACTGCCAGCAGCATCTGCGTTGGCAGGGTCACGTACAAGGAATGCTAGTGTGTGTGGCACCAGCTAACCCCAACAGGTTTGGCATTTACCTGCCTGGTTACATTTTAACCTGTGCTACCCCAGGTGTTGCTCTAACCTGACTAAATTTCATCCAGCTAAATGAAATGCTCCCTTATTTGTTTCTCTTCTCAGTCTAACTCTGAGACCATCACTGGGCTGAGCTGCTGAGGCCACTTTGAGTCTGTTTCTGCAATGGTGTCCAGGGCACCCTGCAGTGTTGGTCAGTTTGATGGGGAAAACATTTCCCAGTTAAAGCAATGCCAAAATGATGAAATGGAAAAAAAGGCAGCATCTGCAACTGCTTTCTTGCAGGGATGGCTTGTTTTTTTAATTGCACTCTAGTGTATAACTGTGCTGAAAAATTAGTAGAAATACTAATCTACATGCCTCTGCAACTGAAATCTGTATCTGGAAAGAGTGAAGCTCTCTAAACTGTTGGAGTGCTGTAATTTTTATCTTGTCACTAGGATATCTTGGAAGCCTGGTAATTAACACCATATGTCTGGATTTCTGAAATGTATATGGTCATATCTTGTAGAAAGTCAGTAACTTCTCTTTCTTTTCTCTCCCTCATGCTTTTCAAGACTTCTGTATTCTGTATTTAGCTGTATGGGAGATGTACCACTGGGGTGGTGGTGGATGTACAGTGGGATGTCACTGCTCTTTAGTTCCACTGGAAAGAGGATTATGACGGTCCAGCTTTAATCAGTGCTTAAGAGAAGAATTGTGAACCAACTTCTTTTCATTCAGCCTTGCCTTTAGAGTGGGTGTGCTGCTGCAGTGGGGGTGTGTGGCCTCCATAGCTGTGGAGAGATCCATGTGCTGGGAGAGATCCTTCTGCCCTGCTGCTGCCTCAGCCCAGGCAGAAAGGACAGGACATCAGGATGTGCCTTACACATCTGCCACCTGTACTGACAGCGACAGCACACACGGGGGTGCAAGGAGACTGAGTCCAGAGCCACTTAGCAAGGCTGCATTTCTAATCACATCTGCCAGTTTTCTCAAATAAGTGTTTCACTGCAGTATACCAGGAGGAATATATGGGATTGCTCTTGCTGAATTGCAACTGCAATTCAACTTCCTCAATTTCAATTGCTTATGGTAAAGGTTGGTACAGTTCCAAATCATTGTTAGAGATCATGTTGGTCAGATCCTATTTAGCCTTGGAAAGAAGACATTACTTGACATTTCAGATCATCAGGCTACTATTTTCTTAATTAAGGAGTGCCTTAAAGATATGCTGATTTTAGTCCATGGGACTAGAGTTTCCAGTGTTATGTGGATTCAAATCACCTACTTACTGTAAACCATGGATCTAGATGATGTTCTAAGCTCATCAGAAGCTGCAGCTCAAAGCATTCCAGGGTGTCTAATTTGATATGCACAGTAGTGTTGGCTACACAGAGCTCATTAACGTAAGGTGAAATGAGACTGAAAATTCCAGTCAAGATACCATCTCACCCCCTTTTGTTCATATGGGCAAAAAAGATGTAATTTAGTCATTAGCTAGAGTCTTCTCTTGGAAATCCAACCAGATTGTCTCAAAGTGGCTCTTTGAAATGCTTTTCTTGGTGCAGAGAACCCCACTTAAGTTAAAGTCGCACGTTATGGCTGAGCCAATCCAACAGCATGGCTCTGCTGAAAAGGGAAGATCCCACTCTCTCCCCTCTTCCTTCCCCTCCCAGCTGCTTAGTTTTCCCACTTTCTTGAACTGGCCTTACTTTCTGTCTGGCTTTTACTGAGTGTCTTCTACTTGCTAACCTGCCAAGGTAAAGGAGTAGGTTTCCTTCTTTGAACAGTGGTGAGCTCACGTCAGTAAATCCTTTGTTAGCATCAAGTGTTGCATTGCTCAAGACTCTTTAAATGCCATTAGAGGGGATGAACCCATGCTTAGGAGATATTACTGTGGGATTCTTTTTTTAATTTCTTTTTATTTGTGTGTATGTACTTGTGGCAAAGACCATAATTTGCTTGTGGTTAGAAAAAGTTGGAATTTTTTTTTCTGAAGGTGCATGGAACTCTTGGGATTCTCTCAAACAGACATGAATTTGGAGTGTCATAGATATCCCACATGCCCTGTTTCTGGAATAACTAGGTACACCATGCCTTAGTGAATGAGTGTTCAGTTCTGTGTGCTCAGAAGTGACACTAAAAAGTGCACATTTTGCTTATACCATTAGTCCAGTCTCCTGCATTTTCTTGTCTCTTAGAAGCAACTGGGAGTTGTGACAGCCAGTCGATCAGGAAGAAAAAGTGAAGGTGTTGATCACAAACTTGTAAATAGTTTATCAGGAGAAATGTGGTGCTGGGTGTTGGCAGTGACATTAATCCTGTGAGGTTGGGCTCTGAAGTGCGCAAAGTGGAGATGTGTTTTGTAAGATCTGATGGTTTTGCACTTGTAATCACATTTGTGGGAGGCTGGGAACTGTCAGTGTCCTGTTCACTCTCCAAATGGATAAAAGGCCCTGCTCAGAGTTAAAAATCTTGCCTGTAGTAAATGTTAATTTTCTAGTGGAGAGAATAATTTGAGTGCTCCTTTGCTTTCAGCCTTAACGCAGCACCTACTCCAGCTTGTGGCAGCATTAGCAATCTGAAGGGCACCCCGGTGGCTACTCCCTGCACTCCTCGGCGTCTGAGTTTGGCCGAATCCTTCACCAACCTCCGGGAATCCACGACAACGATGAGCACGTCCCTGGGGCTGGTGTGGCTGCTGAAGGAAAGGGGCATCTCAGCAGCAGTGTACAATCCACAGAGCTGGGACAGAGCCAGCAGGAGCACCCTGCTGAACACGTACTCCCCGAAAATGGCAATCATTCCTTCCACTCCACCAAACTCACCCATGCAGACACCTTCTTCTTCCCCTCCATCTTTTGAGTTCAAGTGCACCAGCCCACCTTATGACAACTTCTTGGCTTCGAAGCCTGCTAGTTCAATCTTGAAGGAGGTGAGGAATAAAAAGAACATCAGGAACAGTGAGAGCCAAACTGACGTGTCTGTTTCCAACCTTAATCTCGTGGACAAAGTCAGGAGGTTTGGTATTGCCAAAGTTGTGAGTTCAGGGCAAACGTCAGCTGCTCCTTTAACCAATGACCAGGGACCTCTTCTCTGTGGGGCACAGGGACCAGTGAGGGCCCTTGTCCCTGGAGGCCTGGCACCTGACGGCCTCCCCTTGGGCTGCCCTGCCGTGACCAGTGCCATCGGGGGCATCCAGCTGAACACTGGCATCCGAAGGAATCGGAGCTTCCCCACCATGGTGGGTTCCAGCATGCAGATGAAAGGCCCAACGTCCCTCACTTCGGGGATCCTCATGGGAACCAAGCTCCCGAAGCAAACTAGCTTACGATGAAGGACTTTATTTTTACAGCTAGTCTTTTTAAATGAAAATACTCGGATTCTTTCTCCAATCTCCTTTTTCTTTCCCCACCACCCCTTCATTGCCTCTTGAGTTTGACAAATCAACTTTGTGCCTAATGGGAGAAATGTGTAAACTTTGTATAAAATGTGTAAATATGTACCAGATCTATTGTAACTAATTGGATTATTTTACTGTTCAAACAAGTGCAAAAGGCTCTATGTTATGATTGCTGTATTAAGGTTAACTTGCTAAACTTTTGAAAAGGTTTTTTTTTTTTTTAAAGATGCACTGAATAAAAGCGAAATAGCAAAACCAACAAAAAATAACTTGACTAGAAAAAGGTGAATTCTGTAGCTAGCCTAACTTGAGTCAAAGGTGCATGGGAAGCTATTGAATGTGTTATGTGAGACCTCTCATTACGTCACTTGAAGCATGGGAGCATTTGTGCTTCATTAAATACTGAAAAAAGCACTCAGTTTAACATATGGAAGTTTTAATTTTGCCTCTGTAGATGAGTTGAGCTGAGTTATTGGAGTGCCTGGCTATTATGCCTGAATGGATGAAACCTTATTTTTTTTCCCCTGTTCTGTATTTGCCTCCTGCCCAGGATTTATAAACTTGAACTAATACTGTGTTGAGGTCAGCAGGCCTACTGGGTACCTGGGACATTGGCATATTCCTACCATGGCTGTTTCCTTTGGCACACTTACACTTTGTGCAACTTCTTTCTTTGTTGTTCTTTTGTTCTGTTTTGTTTTGTTCTTCAATGCTGCACTGGATTGTGGAGGGGAAAATGCTTTACTATGTGTTGCTGCCACTGAAACATGCTTTGTCAGTGCGCCCAAAGAAAACAGTTTTCACAACTCGCGAGGTAAACATGGCAGTGACTTCCTAGAAGTCCCAGTTGCGGAACAGATCGACAGATAAGAATGTTATAAAAGAACATGTAGCAAAACCAGTATTAGGAAAAGGTGAGTCCTTGAACCTCAGCAGAGAACCACAGAAAACATTTAGTAACGGAATGGTACAGGCGGGAAGGAGCAGCTTGCAGCCCTCGTGCTGATCTTCGTGTTTCATGCATGTCAGAGACCGTGGCCTTGTAAGCAGGGTGAGAATATTTTCCACCCATTTTTTGTTTCATTTCTTCAGAGAAACCTTCTTCATCAAAGTCGGACCCTAGCATAGGTAAAAGTAGGGGAAATGCTTTATTTTCGCAGTGTTTTCAAAATGAGGGCAATTCCCGCCATACAAACATATAACCCCCTACTTTTTCAGAAAGGAAACGTAAGACCTCATGCAACCTTTAGTTGCCAGGCAATCCTAATTGTATCGCAATTTTTTCTCTGTTTCTCCCAACCTTCTGCTGGGTGCTTGTAGAGAGAGTTGAAATGCCTTGGAACTGGAACAGACTGGAGGGAGCTTGTTTCTAGAGTGGAGCTCATATATAAATATTTTTTGGAAGAGGGGATGAAGAGGAGCAAAGCAGGGAGGGTTTAGCATCCACTTTCTTTTCCTTGCACTTCTTGTGGCATCTAAAATCAAGCTCCCCGTTTGTTACCATTGTCACACTACACGTAATTGCCGTGAATTGCCATTTGTACCAGACTGTTACTAAATTATTAGCACTGATAATTTCTTGTATAAATGAAACTGTCTTTTAGTCTTTGTGACGAGAGATAGGTGGGTGGTTTGTTTTTTTCTGAATGAAGTAGTTATTGCAGTAGTGCTATGGACACTAAGGATATTTTTTGAGAAAGAAAAAAAAACACATTGGTCAGTTACAGCATGTGTTTGAAGACTTCTATTTATTCTATGAACTTACAATGTTTTAGTAAAATGCCATCAGCTCTGTTTGCTGTTGTATGTGTGCACTTATTGCAAGTAAATTTAAGTATCTTTTTATTTGAATGTATCTTAAACCAGTAGATAGAATAACAGTTGATTCTGAAAAAAAGTCATGGACTTAATGGACCATTTTATATACCCAGAGGAAGAAAGCAATACCATAAGAGAACTTAAAGTGTAGAAGGTAATAATGCAATCGGGAAGTACTATTTAGCCTTTAAATAAGCTGTAGGAGCTGTCCACCCACCAGAGAAAGCAATTGTAACACATCAGAATGATGAAATTTAATTTTTTCTTCACTAATATCAATAAAATAACAGAAAAGTTGCATTGTTGTGTGTTCCTCAACTTTTTCCTGTTCTTTTAAGGTGATAAAAGACCTTCCACTTTGATCCCTTGCTCTTATCTCTTAGTTAAAGCAAAATAAGAGGTCATCCTTTGTTTTTTGAAAATTCTTAGACATAGAACTGGTTGGAAAGTTTTCAGGTTTTAAGTTTGCTGAAATCAGTGAAACATGAGTCAAAAGAAAAAAGAGAAGCAAATGTGCCTTTTGATTTTTAAATTTGAATTGTGAGAATGCAGAATTGGATGTTGTATGGTTTCTGTATTTTGAGGAGGAGTTGCACTCTCCTGTGTAATACAGTGCAAAGCCTGTAGTAACAAAATGTGAAAGTACAGAATACTATCCTGTGTTTTTCAAAAGAGACAGGACTGAGGTCTGCTGTTAGCCAATATCTTCGTTACTGAGGAAGGGAACATTACAATGATGAAACATCAGGCAGTGAGGAGCTCAAAACACCTGCACACACGGTGAAAGCTAAGTAATGGGAAAAGCTCCCTGGAGGAGGGAATAATCAGGCAGTAACTCATAGAAAGATTAGACAGCCTCGTTGAGGAGAAGGGTGTGTGTGTGTGTGTGTGGGTATGAGGTGGAGAGGGAAATCATAGCATTTATATCACATACTTGCTACAGAGAGAGAATGGGACAGCAGTAATGCCAAAATAAACTTGTGGAGGACTTGCATTAGTGTGACGCAGTGCCCTACGCCAGCTGCGAGAGAGGCTGATGCCAGGGGCACAGCCAGGGACTGCCAGTGAGTACAGACACCCATCCTTCCTCTCTGCACAGCTCTGAGCCTGAGGGAAGCTTGTGGTTGGAAAGTTAATGGTTAACGGGGGGGATCCAGCCCTCCTGGCTTGGGAACAGGATCAGTTAAGCAAGTGCCAAACCGGGGAAGGTGAGAGCTGGTTCTGAGATGCACAGAAGAGCAAGTGTTGAAACTGTCCTCCACCCTGGCAATATTTAAGTATCTCAGAAACTTTTCTGGATGCATCTTCACTTCTGGTAGTCCTCCTGTGAAAGCTGGGTTGGTGGAGAGAGGAAGATGAGGTGCTGAGGATCATGTCTAAGACTGGGCTGTAGATGGATCCTGAAACACAGGATGTTCTTTGGAGAGCCAGGACTGGCTAAAAATACCTTTTGAGGCTTCTTCTCTTCCTTTTACATGTATCCTAGGCATTGGATGGCCCCACAACATACTGCTATTGTGCACAGAGGTTTGAGTTGCTCCCAACTCCCTGAACCCATTTCCTGGCAGCTTTCTGCATTGAATTGAAAAGTCCAGCAATGCCGGTGAGATGTGTCCTGCCTTCCTTTGGTACAGACAGCCCCTGCTGCCTGTGGCTTGTATTCACAGTGAAGAATTAGCCTCGTTCAGCTGTGCTGCCACATCTCACTGGATGCTGCTCAGACCTGCTTTAATTCACTTAACAAGCCAGTTGAACCACAGAATGCTAAGGAAAATAAAAGGCCTGAAAGTTACTGGTGCTAAGCAATGTCCTTGGCTATAATGTAGGCAGTGGGCTTTCATGTGAGAACTGCATACACCTGAGGAGCCAGTAATGTTTGTGTTTAAAAGATGACAGAGATCTTTGTCCTGCTGAAATAGGTTTCAAGCTGTGCTGAATCCAATTGCTGTTCAATTGACACAGGTACTTAGAAATTATTAGAGCTTTAACAAGCCCACAGCACACAATTTTTTTCTTTCTTTAAGGGAATTTTAATGAACTTAGGGGATACAACAATTGAACACACAGAGAAGCCTTTTGCTGCTCTGCTGGACCATTGAAATGTTCATCTTGTTTGACTTGCAAATTCCTCTGCTCAGGCCTTGGAGAGGGGAGTGCCTGGTCTGCTGTCAGGCTTGCTGACGTGTACACAGCTGGGCTGCAGCTGCAAACATCTGGCTGGGGCATGTTGCCAGCCCACATGCAGCAAGGATGGAGCAGCTGGGGATGCATCAAAGCTGGGGAAAGGAGAGCAGGATCCACACATGTTCCTGTATGAAATACCAGAGACTGCTCAGGGTCAGGTGCAATGGTGCTGCTGAGGTTTCCCTCTCATGCTGCCCCAGCTCCGAGGGAGCGCTGCCCCCTCCCCAGGCATGGGTGTTCCTCTCTCTTGCCTGGGTTTCCCTTCATTCCCACAAGGAGCACTTGCTGTTTGCACCCTTTTCACAGCTGTTGTATGCACAACTCTGCAAAAGCAGAACCACAAGCTTTTCCCAAATAATTTATGTGGAGTTTGCAGCAAGCTGCTCCATTCATGGAGATTTGCCTAGCACCTATTTTGGAATAAAGTTAATAAAGCTGGAACAGAACCAATTGAATCAAGCTCATGGAGAAAATAAACTGCAATTAAACTCAAAAAGGTATTGATTTGCTATTTTGCCAGTTTAAATTTAGCACCTATGCGCATGCTTTCATAAAGATAAATTTAGATAAAACTAAATTAAATGTCAAGAGAGTTGGCAGTGCCAGAAATCTCACATCCCAGACAGCACCAGGAGGTTGTGTCAGTGCACTGCTGTGTGTGCTGGAATCTGTGAGGCACTTCTTGGCCCAAAGCCTTTGCTGGATGCAAGGGGCTCCTACCCAGCTGCAGAGCCTGCATTCCTAAGGCTGCTGTTTCCCTTGGGTTAAAACAGGGCAGCCTGGAGAGTGGCTTCACTAAAGCCATGGGATAAGGGTTGCAGCTACCAGGGCTGTGTGACTTTCCCAGGTTTGCTGGCTCCTCTGTTTAGCTCAAATTAGCACCTCCAGGTCACCTGCTGACTGGTGTCTCAGCAACCTTTACAGCCCTTTCCCATCTGGGGAATTTCTTCTGTTCCCAGAGGAGCAGGTGATGGATATTTTTATGATAATGAGGATTATGTTGCTGAGCTGCCAATAGACAGCTACTAGCAGCCAGCTCCCCCTTGCCTCGAGGAACAGCACAGTGTCCTGGAGTCACAGTCCCTCTTCGTAACTACTGCAACTGCCCCTGTAATCCTTTATTCTTAATCCTCACTCAGTCAGGTTCTGAAACCATTTTTGTGTCTCAGGCAAAGACATCCCTGTCCTGGGGAAGCAACACGGAAAAGCTGCCAAACCCATCACCTTACTGCACTGAGGGCTGTGCACTTTAACAGACATCTTCAGAACAGAGGAATGGGAAAGAACATCTTTGTATCTCCATCCATCTGCCTGTAGGAAATTAAACAAATTAGAAAAAGAAAAGGTTTGGGTTTTTTCCTAATGATAACATTCTGCAGTAGTAAGGCTTGATTTGTAACATCACCCACTCCCAGCCCCCCTGCAATATATTACAATATTGCATCCTTCATCAATTTAAGCCAGGAGTGGGAACATTTAAAAATATTGCTTGAATGTTCCTGACATTAATTCAAAAGACAGCAAAGCAGAAACTGAGTTTTCTCTCAAGTTAAAGAAACATCCCTTTGGTGGCAAATGTATAAATAAATGAATTTTTAGATTTATTTGTATTTTCCTGAGTCAAAAAAAAAAAAAAAAGAAATAATTAATTGGTTTTAATCTCTTGTTTGAAAGCTTTGGAAAAAAATGGGCACTTTGCATTATTTTGCTGTGAACAATAACCAAAACCAATGAGAGAATTCAGGTGATTTAGGACTCATTATGCTTGGAAAGGAACATAAAAAAGCCAAGCTAGGTGGCTTGGTGGACTGTGAGAGGAAGAAACACCGAAAAGCACTTCCATGTCTTCTGTATGAGATGCACAAAAAAAAAAAAAAAAAAAAAAAAAAAAAGGTGTTACTAGAGAAGAAAACTCCCTGTTCCTGTTTGCTGAATTCTTCCTCTCACTGCAGATTCTGCAGTGCTGTTTGTTTGCTCTCCCAGGTGCTGTTGGGAGCAGTTCCTCAAAGTGTTTTTGTGCTCAGCCCTTGGCACAACCATTTTGGTTTGTTTCCCAGTGTTGGTTTTAGAAGAATTTTGGTTTAGTGCAAGTATTTTCTGTGTATTGTTTTCTACACTGTGTTTGCCTATCAAGTGCTGTAGAAATTGCTGCTTCTTTCCTTCGACAAGCACCTGCTTTCTCAAGTGTAACAAATATATTTGTTTTTGTATTAGCGCATACATTAGGGAGAAACTCTGTGAATTATGCAATGCAAAAATCACCTCCTTTAGAATTTAGGGCATTCTTCAGATGCGAGATCCAGCTGCTGAAGGAGACCCAGGAGCTGCAGAGAGCTTGGTTACCTGTGGTGGAGGAGGAGCGTGCAGGTAAAACACTTTTTTTGCAGCCTGCCCATGGGCAGAAGGGAATGACTGCAGCAACTGCAGGGTGCTGGCTTTGCACAAGCTGGGATCACTGCCCAGCTCTGATCTTGGGGCCCTCTGCCCTGCTCTGAGCCAGGTAAGAGCTGGACAGAACCTCCCTCCTTCTCTCCACATCGGTGGGCAATGCCCAGCTCAGCCTGCGTGATGCTTGGGAGCCACCTCTTTCCTGTAAGGACACTGTGACTAGACTGCTCCAACACCTCTTCCTCTCAGGATCACCTTCTGCTCTGTTCAGGAAGCTGTCTTCACCCCCTCCCAAATGACTGCTTAGCTCACCATACAGCTGGGAATGCTCTGTTTATTCTGTGATTTGCAGCCATCAGCAAAACTTTCACATTGAATTCAGAACATAAAACAAATAAGCCAGGACGATGAAGCACGTTGGTGTCATCTCTCTTTTTCACTGTTTTAGCACTGTTGGCTGTTCACTGGAAACATGTGGGCTCAGTGTATAACTCAGTCCTTTGCAAACAGGGTCACCATGAAAATAGCTGGTCTTTTCTGGCAGTATTGTGCTGCTGTGTTTATATTTAGGCAAGTTCCCTAGAGTTCAAAGCTTTTGGGATTGAACAAGATTTCTCTGAAAAAATATATAATCTGACTATTCAACCCATGGAATATATTTACAGTGCCAAATAAAGGCATTACGCTATCTCTCTTTTATAGTAAGACACCCAGCAACATGCAGTGACAGGACAAGCAGGGATAAGTGAAATAATTTTAATATAGTATCAATGTATGAGAAACCACAAAAGAAAGAAAATGTTTTCTGGAAAATTCTGCATACGCATATATTGCATTGTATAGTCTTACAGACAAACTTATGTCAAATACATGATTTTAAGTAGTTTAAAACACTGATTTGAAGAGGACAACAAATTGATTTATCTTTTTTTTGTACAGACATGGGAGTGTGATTTTTTTTTTTCCTCATTGCTATAGTTCAGTGTTCTTCAGGAAGAATACTCGTATTCTTCAGCACTGCGGCGTCCAAAATCCATCCAGCCCATGTAGTCTCTGTCATTTATCCTGTGAGTAGGATCAATGCTCTGTACCCTGTTTCCCATAACTGAGAATCTCCCAGTGGAACCTAAGGAAAAAGCATTTGGGAGAGCAGAGTAAGAGGACACATTTTCCAGGTTCACCCGTGTTCTGATCTGGCTTGTGCTCATTAGCAGACGTCTGCAATAGTTGAAATGGACCTAATACAGGTCATGTAACACCACTGTCACGTCATTGGGGAAAACATCAACAGAAACTTTGTAGGTAATGTCCTGCAAGGGGCTTGGATTTTTTCAGTGCAAAATGAACAGATCATTTTCTACCTCCTGCGAAAGGAATATTCTGCTCCTGCAGGAATATTCTGCTCCTGTCTAATAGGAAGGAATATAGATAGATTTTTTTCCTTTTTTCTTCCTGTTTTACTAGAGAAAGAGAAGCCAAACTATTTCTCACTATTCCTATAAAGCCCCACGTTTGCTTTCTCATATTGGGAGAGCTGTTCTACATGCAAAACAACCCTTGAGAGCAGGCTCAAGCCTGAGACACCGCAGCCCTGTCTTGCTTAAAAAGACATAATTGTAAGTACAGGAGCTCTTACAGTGCAAATTTGGCAACAAGCAGGGTAGAGTTATGAATCCTAGGTTTTGTGGAAAAGTGGGAATAGTTCTGATATGGAAAAAGTTGTGTCTGGAATTCACAGTTAGAGATATTTATTGGTGGAATTATGCAGGGCTTTTTACTATGTCAGGGATTTTTTCATTGCTTATCCAAAGCCTTCATAATTATTTTCACAGCAGGGTTGTATGCTGATTTCTATCTTGCCTTATCCTTTCTGTATGCCTTCCTTAAGGCATCAAAGGAGACACAAACTATTTTCAAGGAGAATTTACGCTTTAAAAAATGGGCTGCAATCCTCTGCTTTCACAGCATCATATGATGTAACTAAAAAATACAGGGACAGGTAAATTACTTCTCTCTCTACTCCCTGAAAACAGACAAAACTGATATATTACAGTAATTAGATGGAGTTAAGCTTTGAGTGAAGAAAGGACAGATTTAATATATTAGTATTCAATGCAGACTGAGGCTTGAGGAATACTTGAATTGATCAAAAAGGAAAAAGAGACCAAATTAAATCCCATATATCCAAAAATTCACAATCGTTTTGCTTTCAGTTTCTTGTGTTTTGAAGAAACTGCTATTGGCTCTGTGCTTTATATTTCAAGGTCTTCCTCATGTAGTGCTTTATAATGGACAGGACCCAGTGAAACAAAAAGCAACTGCATTGCTTTGTTAGTGGTTGCAGGGAGTTGAAGGTACACACACACACAAAATAGCCATTAAGACACTTACCTACAACAAAACAACAAAAAAATTTAATTTTCCCTAGAATAGAATGTCTATCATTAAATGCTCATGAAGTTCATGCCATTAAATGCCATGAAGTTCACATTCATAATTCAAAAAGTGTAATTAAGGCAATGACAATGGCTCGTTAGCACAATAACCAGGCAGGGCTGAGGCCATGCAGAACCATCACTCAGATGTTGGTGCTTAGGAGACTTCTGAGCCTGCCATGACCTGAGGGCCGTAAAGTCTCCCTGCTGCCACTGCTGTCTGGCCAGCCAAGGGCTCCTTAGAGGACATTAAACGTGCCTGTCACAGGCTTGAGAGCTACAACATCTCTTCTGCACAGTACCAGATTCAAGCTGAAGGCCTGCAGATGAACAGAATTGAAAGCCTGGGTCACAAATTTCCTAACAGCACCTTAATTACCTCTCCTCAACCCACCAGAGATGCCATGTGGGAATTGCAGAATCAGTGTATGACAAAAAACAAAGTTGTAGCAGTTCAGCTACAGGGCTGCCATCAATCCCTAAGCCCTTGAGAGAACTTAGCTCTATCACTATTCTAACTAGAAATACTTTACAAAACCAGCCCTTCTATGAATCATGAGGACAAACGCCACTACTGGTGACTGCTAACACTAACAAAAGACCTGACCTTCTCTAGAATTTTCTAGTGATTATTATGGTTTATATGGTGACTAATACAGTAGATGTGACTGTTCTGCAGAGATTTCTGAAGTACTGCCCAGAGTCTTCACATTAAATGAGAATATAATGTTTTGATGGGAACACTGTATGTATGTTATAAATTAAGTAAATACTGTTTTTCCTGTGAATTTTCTCTCCTGTAACAAGCAACTACACCTACAAACTAGAGTCCAACTAGTCTAGTCACATCACAAGAATCTCATAATCTGCTTACAGACTCTTTTTAGAATTAATTATATATGTCAATAACACATATGCAGGAAATTGTCCCTCATATTAATATTTACAAAAAAAGACATCTTAAATCCTAAGGGTTTTTTTCTTTTGCTTTATCTGGTTAATCTATTTGGAAGTGTCAGCCACATACTTAAGAGAATATAATGGCTACATAAACTAGAATAAGGAGCTCAGTTTCCATGTGGGTGGACAACAATGACTATGCTGGGGAAAGGTAATGAGGATTCTGCTTTGCAGAGTGCTGCAGTAACATTCTTATTCAATAACAGCCTTAAGTGTGGCACCGAATTGTGGAATTTCATACCTGAATTATCTTTCTACTGAATTGCATGAACAGCTAGAAGGAGTTCCTTAATGGATATCGTGCAAATTGCTGACATGAGATGAAATCTTTCAAGCACTATTGGAAGTGATTCATTTTTCTGTTGTTTCTAATTTGGCTGTGTTCTGAGTACACAGAGGCGTGTGTATGGCTGCATATGTAATGCACAAAACCAGATGTGGCATCTCTTAATTGCAGACCACCATCACAGATAAGCACAGGACTTTGCCTAGCATAGAGGTCAGCAGGGAAGCTGTCAAGAGGAGAGGGTTAAATGATCTGCATTATGTGGAGAAAGCTCCTACTTATGCAAAGTGAACTTTATCCTAAGCACTGTCTGGGGCTGGGTGTGAATTAATTTCTCAATGTCGGTATGTCCAGGTAATCCTAATCCTAATTACTGGCTTCTCTTGAAACCCTCTTTCCTTCTTAGATGTCTTTTCTGTGTAGAACAGGGCAAAGGCTGGAGTGAAGCTTTCATGAGTAAACAAAATTTCTCTGGTGGCTCTCACTGAGGTTGGCAGCCAAAAGGCCACAGCAATTAGGCTGCCCATGCTTTTACTCTATTGAGACACCAAGCAGTACAGAGATGAGACAGCTCAACAGGAAAAATGTTTTCTTGGGGAAGTTTCAGTGGTCAATGATTTTGAGCCATCATTTTTACTGGTAGCACCAATGGCATGCTTTTCTGCCTATGTAATATACATTCTGTGAAGTGTCAACAGGGATAGCTTTACTCTTTCTCTTGTGTAATACAATTGTTTCCTCAAGTGACTAATAAATCTCATTATAAGAATGCCCTGTAATCCCACTACTCTACTGATTCTTCATGTCCTTGTTACACAGTGTCATGGAGGCTTCAGATAACTGCAAGTTTGTGTTCCCAGGTTGCCCAAGACCAAAACCTACCAGGAATCAATGTGTGTGTAAGCAAATATGCCTTTACTTATAATTTGTTTTAATTATTGCACTAATAAATATGAATTCTGTGTTTTGAAAGCTTTCATGCTACCGTAATTTCCTCTGGGAACAAATATATTAAAAATCCAATACTCAGAATATTTCCTTGGTACAGGGATTTCTGACGGAGGTGAGGCTAGCCATTTGGTCTGCATTTATCCTCAGAAAAGTATTCCTGCTCTTCTAACTTTAAAAGAGGGAGGATTTTAACTAAATTGAAAGACTTCAAGGAAAACATAATTATTTTATCTGAGATACAACATACTGAAAAGAGCACCAAAATAATAAGGCAATGAAAATAGTTAAAAATAAAAGCTGAACCATAACCTAAGAGGTCAGTGACATTTTCTCCAGTTATCTTTATATGACTCTCAGTCAGAGGCTGCTACAAATAAACCCTTTTTTTGGCAGGGGTTTGAGAGAGAGCATTTGGAATGCTGTCTACTTCAGGGACAAGCAGGCAAAATCTAAATCCTATCTTCTCTAGGAATTCATGTTAGATGATGACAGGGGTATCTCAACTCCTAGGAAGCCCTGCAGGAAATCCCAGTGGCACAGAAGCAGGCTGTAAGCAGTACCTTTCCTGGCTTGCTGGAGATACTTGGCCAGCAAGGCGCCGATGTTGGCTCTTTGGTCACTGCTCACATCCAGCCGTTGCAGGGATTTCAGGGGCCCGGCGGACGACGGAGCGCGGGAGTGCCGCTGATGCTCTGCCAGGCTCTGCTCCAGCTCGGCAGGCAGAGGATTCCCATCGTGCGAGCCCAGAGTTTGCTGTCCGAGGGAGCTCACCGAGAGCACGGCCAGGAACACGCAGATGCATAGCCCGCTGTACATTGCTGGGGAGAAAAGGGACAGGGGGCTGTTATGTAACCAGATTTACAGTTCGTGCAGTCCCTAACCCCATCTTCCACTGGGGATGCTGGATTCTGAGGAAACCAGCCTCATTTTGGGTTTTTTTTTTTTGATGTAGGTAACTGCAGGATCTGTCTTAAGTTGGCAAACATGTATGTGAATAGCTAAATATCCTTGCTAAAGAGGAAGGTACAGGTAATTTTGTTTCTTCTAAATTTTGTTTCTTTTGTTTTTTCACCAGTATGTGCTGTATCTCCCTGATCTACTCAATTCTTATTTGCTTTTCTTTCTTTGGAAGCTGTGTTGCATAAAAACTTAAGGGACTTGAATCCATCTCTTGAAAAAACTCGTGATTCAAATATTTCAGTATTCTGCCATTGCATTAAAACCCTGCTGTTATTACAGACGCTCAGTTTTGACAAATTCTATGAAAAGCCTCTATTCTACCTTTATTGATTTGAACTTAAGTGTTCAAGAGGTTTCATCTCATCATGCACAAATAGAAAACCAAAATCTTTCCCCAGTGAAAGAAAAACCAAAATCTAATACTCCTGCCCCAAAACATTTGATCTAATAGCTGGAGCGGTAAAAACTGTATAGTTAAAAGCTGTAAGAAATAAAGTGTAACTTAATAATCTTCTTCATGTTAAACAGAAAATTTAGATTTCTACTGCTTCCTTACATATGTACTAAGCAAAACAATGTTGGTTTACTAAATCGTTTTATCACATAGGCTGAAATGGTATTTTTTCCTGGAAACAAAGAAATTACTTTCAATTCTTAGAAGAAACAAACTAACTATTACTTCATGCTATGGGGGTAATTTTCACTTATAAATACACATGGATTATCTCAGTTATGTGAGATTTTTTGAACTGCTTCGGTTCTTTAACAGTACACTTAACAAAACCTTTAAATTTTAAGAGGGGAAAAAATTAAGGTTATTTACCCAATACATACACTAGATTGAAATTCACAGTATATAAAACATGGGGGGGTTTAAAATATTCTCATGCGATGAGTGAAGAAAGTTGAAATGTCAAAACATCACTCCAGCGTGGTTATTAGTGATGCACCCATCGAGGTTTGGGTACTCAGAGACCGACGGTGCATTGCACCTTTCAGCTGTCCCAAGTCTTGTATTTTTTACACACATACATATATATTGTGTATATACATACATACATACATAAATATACACACACACACACACATATCTAAGTACTCATGTCTTTGCTACGGTTTCCAAATCCCACATCTCACCACTGCTGGCCGGTTCCCTTCCCAGCTGCCCAGCGGTGGGAAGCCCTGCTCCCCGCACCCCGCGCTGGGGTCCACCCGGCTGCCCGCGCTCGTCGGAATTCTTCTTCCCCGCCGGGAAGCGTTTCCTCCGGCACAGAGCGGGATGCCCTCCGAGCCGCGGCACAGGTAAGCGCCAGGCATCCCCATTTCCTTTGCCTCCCCGCCCTCAGCAGTGGTGCCGTCAGGAGAAGCGCTCCCTACCTTTCCGCTGCGCTTTCCCAAGGTCCCACTCGAGTTGGGAGCAGTGAGTCCCGAGTGCGCCCGAGCAGGGAAGTCGGGGGAGACTCAGCCTCGGCCCCTTAAATAGCGGCGGGCACCGAGGCGGTGTTTACACACTTGTGACGCAGCCGGGGCCCCCGCCCGCTCAGCGCCCCGCTGCCGCCTCTCGCCGCCCCGGGGACCGGCACCGGGGCTGTGTGCGCCCCGCGGGGGGAGCGGGGCTCCTTGCCGCCCTCCTTCCCTGCCGCCGGACGCGGTGCCGCTGGCTTCCAGGAGTGCGGGTTCCGCGGGAATGCCCGGCCCCCGACGGGCGCTCCCGGCTCTCCCCGGAGGGAAGCGCCCGGCTGGGCACGAAGGAGCTGGAAACATTAAAATGCTCCTGACCGGGGGTATGCCCACACCTGCCTCCCCGGCCGGAGGCTCCAGGTGGGGCTCATGCCCTCAGCACCGGCAGTCGGGAGTCGCCCGCAGGCAGGAGGGCTCGTCCTGGCCGCGCTTACCGGCGGCGGCAGCTGCGGGGTCTGGGGCGTTGGGTTCCATTCTCTGAGGCCTCCGGGCTCACAAATACCTCCATCCTCCCCTTCCCCTCCTAAACATCTGCTCGGGAAGACGGGACACTCTTTTATTTAAAAAGCAAAGCAAGCATAAAGCCATGGACGATACCCGCAGAAAGCCTTGGATGGAGGTGCCTTCGGCGTGGGTTCTCCCTCACAGTCCACAGAACTACTAGAGTGTCCCCCGGCCGCTGCCGGGACCACTGTCCCTTCCGCGCCCTCGGCCGGGCCGTGCTGCCCTGAGGCGATGCTCGCCAGGTGTCCGCAGCAGCCTCGGACACTCTCCCGCCTCCTGCTTTTCGGGGGATGGAGGAAGTGCCCTCAAGCTCGGGCTGCCCGGGCTGCCACGCCGAGGCCCCAGAGGGACGGGCAGGGCCGGGGGGCAGCCGTGCTCTATCCCCGAAACTCTCCGCAGCTCAACCCCCGGGAGCAGCCTCTCCTCGGACCCAGCGCTGGCCTCAGGCGTCACTGTGCCTAATCTGTGCCTTAAAGTTTACAGTGTGGAGGCAAGCGAGTGGGCGGGTTGCTTTTCCCTCTGCGGGAAGGGAGCCGGGCAGCCCCGAGACACGGAGGCTCCCCTGCGAGCCGCCTGTGCGGGGGTGCAGAGCGCCGGCCGGGCCGTGCCCAAGCGGCACTGAGAGAGCTCCAGCCCGCCAAGGCAGGGCACGGGGGGCCGTGTGTGCTGTTAGCCTGTGAACCCAGGGCTCCTGGGGGGACACTGCCTGCTTCCCGCCCTTCCCGCAGCGCCGGCCCCGCCGCGGCCTGCAGAGGGCGCCGCGGCCCCGCGCGCCCCGGGGAGATCCAGCGGCACGAGGGACGGAGATCCACGGAAAAGCCACGAGATGCCGCGGCAGGACGGTGCCACGAGGCGTGCGAGAGGGGAAGAGCCAACCTGCCGCCGCCTCCTCGGCGCGGGGAGCCCTGGCTGCCGATGCCCAGCCGCGCCCGAGCTGAGGCGCCGGTGATGATGGAGCGGGACGCGTGGGAGAGGGATGCCGTGGCTCCCGTGTCCCGTCACCCCTGGTGGTGCGAGGCTCGGAGGTGGCGGGGACGGCGATGGACCGGCTCTCCGCCTCCCAGCTGCTGACTGCTGCCGAGCGGGATACGGCACCTAAGCTGCGGGCTGCCTTTCATCTCCCACATCGGGCAGAATCGCCATCTCGAAGCGCTTAAAAAAAAAAAACAAGCAAAATCAAAACCTCCTTTGGAAAGGGAAAAGTTAGTCGAAGCATATTGCCAGGGAAAGGAACAACTCTGAGATTATTTCAGCAGCACCTGTCGAATGGCTCTGTCTGTCTCTGGAAAAAAACCCGGTAATATTCCAGATAATTCAATTTCACTACCTTGGCTCAGTGGGAAAAAATACTCATTGCTATTAGACAATTAAATAGTCGACTCTGAATTGAACTGTAGGTGTCTGGAAAGAGTATCACAGTCTTTCTGGGAAGGTACAATAACAATTCTGGTAGAGTCACATCAAGCCCTTGTGAAACCCACTGTAGATAATGAGCTCCCAAGGGACCAGCTCAAAGCTTAACAGAAGAGAAAGAGAGAGCACTTGCTAATACACGCTCATGAATAATTCACATCAGACAGATATAAATGCAGGCATTTAAGTGTGACATATTAGCCTGGTTGAACAAATACGCATTACATTTACATTGAGCTGATTTGGAATATCAGTTCACTTATAAATATATCTGGGATTGGACAAATGGAGTGAGAGGGAGTGTGTATGTGTGTGTATATGTGTGACAACCAAACTCCCTAGCTGTGCTCATGAACAGACAGAACGGCAATGCCATATGAAATGGAATAAAGGAAACAGGAATAATGTCAGGTTATTAAAGTCAGCTATGCTGCATGATCTATAGCCTGGCTAATTGACTTTTGAACACTGGATTTTCCTAACTGAATTCCTTAATACCTGTATGAACAATCCTTGGTGCTTATTTTTTGACTTACTCATTTTTTCTTCAAAGTTTGAAGCTGTAGGAAAGTTTCAGTCCTCAGTAAATATATGTTAATTAATGGCATTTTAGAATTGTTTTGAGCAGAATGGAAGACCAGAAAGCCTGTTTGGCATGAGCAAATATGACAGCAGGACTCTGGGGTGAGTTGCCTACAGAAACGCAGACTATGTATTACGTTACTTATTGATGTGGCACAAAAGGTAGGAATTGGGATTTAATTTGCAGTGACCTCTAGGTTCCAGGTCCAGTGTTTTTGTCAGGTGCTCGGCCTAGGTGTGTGCCGTGGATTAGAGAGTGTCAGCCACAGGAGAGCCTTGTGCCACCATCACGGGTGGGGTGAGACAGAGGCTGCCCTAACACAAGGCTTCAGCCTCAGAGCACCAGGAAGGAAAGAGACTGCACCAGAGCTTGAGCTTGCAAGAACCCAAGTATATATGCAAAACAAATTTAAACCTAAAGTGAACCCTGCAATGCAGTAAATGCTAATATAGATACATCCCTGAGGAGGAAGCTGAAAAATGCCATAGTTTAGATACTGCAGGCTTTTAAAGATTTGTCTTCTGGCAAGAGTCTGTTAAAGGATTTGAGTTTCTCTAACCTTTCCTCCTGACAATCAAGACACCTCTATCCTCAAGTGCTTTCTCTATTTATCTGCCAAAGGTTTTCTCCTGTTCAGCTGAGGTGGCAAAAGAGTGTGTATGTATGGTTAAGCACACATTTTGTGCTGTGCCAGCACAAAGCTGGAAGTTTTGGAGCAAGAAGGCAGCATGAGAACAGAGAGATGGAGAGGTTTCCTTATGACTGTCCTGCAGTGGGGATGGCTGGCACGAATAGTTAGGGCACAAGCCCTGGTGCTCATGTCCCTGTCTCTCTGCTGAGAGCTGGAGCAGAGCCTGCCTGTGAGTGTCGGAGTGGCAGCAAGCTGGGAGATGCAGCCTTGGAGATATCCTGTGGCACCTTCATGTCCAGGTGCATGACAAGAAATACATTCTTTTGTTTCTAAGTATTATATTTTTTTCTGATTACCACTATGCAGGGTTTTTGTACTTCCATCTGGACCCTAACACTTACAGGTAATATTCTGTGCTATGTTCAGTCAAATTAGTGTTTGGGGAGGGGGATTGTTTGTTTTTTTTTGTTTTTTGTTTTTTGTTTGTATTTTGATGTGAAGATGATGGAGTGTCACTCTGGAGGATTACAATGAAGTAGGAATAATTGGCAGAGTATAGCCAGGAAGGGAATGGTATAGTTTTCTGGAATTAACAGACAAATTAGTGAACAGATTATTAGGACCAACTGCATGAGTTTTAGATGTAAAATAGAGAATATATTTTAATTCAATGCATTGTTCTGCTATTCTTTTGGGTGTTGATTTAGGCGTTAATTTTTTTGTATTTTATTTTTCCAAATATTTTAAATTTTAATTCAGTGATTTCTATGTAAGTGCTTTCATGGTAGTCTCTTTTGTCCTACTTGAGAGGAACGTAAAGTCTGCTTAGAGCCAAAACTAAGTGAGAAATTTTGATTTTGGGCAAGTGACCAGCAGTAAGGGATCTGGGTCCTCTGCCTGAAGAGTTCTGACCTCCTTTCACAGAGCAGTGCCTCAAACTAATATATTAGTCCCTGACTAATGTACCTAAAGAAGGGTCCCATAGAAGCAGGTCAGCAGAGCTGGTGCTGAGGATGTTTGAACACTCACAGACTGCTCTGCAATAGAAACAAAAGAACATCAAGTGGGAAAAATCATAGTAAAATAAACTGGCTTGGGTTGGAAGGGAGCCTGAAGACTATCTTGTTCCAACTCCCCTGCCAGAGGAAAGGACACCTCCCACTAGACCAGGTTGCTCAGAGCCCCTGATCCTGGCCTTGAACACCTTCAGGAGTGGGGCAGCCGCAGCTTCTCTGGGCAGCCTGTGCCAGTGCCTCACCAGCCTCACAGTAAAGAAGTCTGTTTCAAAAGTGTACTCCTGGTGTGAACTATGTGCGCTAATGCAAATTCACGGATTGTAATTAGAGTTACCCACTATCTTGCAGTTGTGTGAAGATGGAAAATAAGAAGAAAAATCCCTTTTCCAAGGAGAAAGGTTGGATTTTTTAGAAAATCAGATTTTAACCTGTGTCCCATGAAATTCAGGCAGTTGGTATGCAAGCTTCCTATAGATCAACTGGAAAAGTTACATGTGTGATGTCTTCAAATTTTTTTCCCTGTAGTTTCCAGAAGATACGGCAAAGTGGAACAGAAAAAATCACAGTCACTTTCTATGAGTCCATCCAATCCCAAATCACTTGCTTTTTTATATGTTTTTTTTGTATGTTTTCCTCTCTGAAAGACCAAACTGATTTTCTGTGGGAACTTGCTATATGTATCTTCCAAACTCCACAGTATAGGGGCTTCTGTGCAAGCTGAAAACTGGAAACAGAAATCAATGTGCTAGATAAAAATAGGAAAGATATGTGAAGTGCCTGCTGCTGGCAAATTCTCTGTGCTTTCAGCAGTATTTTAAGGGTTATGTTGGAGCTTCTCTTGTTTGTTGTTACCTCAGATATATGTCGTGAATCTCAGGAAAGTCTTTGGTCTTCTTCAGAGAAGTTTCTAACAGACCTTGTGTCCTCTGCCATTAAGACTTGAAGTACCTGCTTCATCAGGTGCTTTTTGTTTGAACAAGAAGCTGTGGTAGTGCCATTATCTATGAAACTAAAATACATATTCACAGGTACTGGAATCTGATGGTATTGTTTATTGTTTAGACAATTATACTTTATTCCATAATTAATATTTCCTTTTATGATCATGTAGGAGAAGCCAGTCCAACACACTTCAATATACATATTAGTTAATTTATTATAAAAATAGACAACTACGGAAAGGAAATACATTGTACCTTTTGTATCTTTCAAAATACTTTGTGCTTTTCCTATGTGCTCTCCACCTCTCTGCATGGACTGGAACAAAATTGTCTTTTAAATTGTGTGGAATTAACAGAATGCTGTAGGAGACACTGCTTGCTCCACACTACTCTCCTCAGAAAGGGAAATATTTTACTAATCAAGTTTGTCAAACAACTAAAAACCTTAAAAAGGAAGTTCTATAAATAACAAGTACAATGTTTTAGCATTTTGTCTTCCAAACACTTGCATACTTTCATATATGCTAAAACTAGAATCAGGACATAAGAATAGCAAAGTAATTTGACACTGGACAGATTGGACAGCCAATAAGAGCTTTTTAGTGTCCTTGAGAGGAGATAGTATTTGTTTGATGTGTAAGTAGATAGGACAGCTAGTCTTGTTATTTCACTTCTGCTGTTAAATTATGCTTCATAATATGGAAGAAAATTGAGTTAACCTGGATATGAAAAATATGAATTGTTATTCTGACAATTCCTATTTAAATAGAAATGATAGAAACATCCATGGAAGGTGTAAGTGCTATACAGTTGTTTAGATTAGCTAGAGTGGAATAAAAAAATAGCAGTGTTCTTTGGACACCAACTCTGATTGCCTTGCAGTGAGCTGAAGAAAGGAATTTGATTTAAGAGTGCTGTAAAGAAGATACTTAGCTGGAAATTGCCCACTGGGTGAACCCAATATTCCCCACTTTTGACAAAGCTGCTCTAATACTGATTGCCCAGCAATTTTTCCTTGGTGTAGTGATGGGGGGGGCGTTACATGTCATGTGCCATGTCCAACACTTACTTATTTGTGCTCTGGTATTACCATGTTCAGAAACACCTACCTCTGTGACCACCATATAATCATAACCTCCAGGAGGTCAAATTGTTTCAACCTGTCCAACATCTTGAAACTCTGAGGAAAAGGAAACAGTTACCTCAGAGCTCTTAAAAAATCTCCCTCCTGTCCCTTAGTGAGTGAGCCTTCCCTGAAAAAGCAGATGAAACACTTCTAAACTGATATTTATTTTTTTTTCCTGAATTATGAGGTATAAATTTATTTTGAAAGCACTGGGGATTAAGAACACATATTGATGTATACCTTGATGATCTCAAATGTCTTTTTCAGCTTTAATGATCCTATGAATCTACAACACACAAGAATTATCACCCAGAACAACTAAAGCTAAGGGGAATGATTCTTTGGAAGCCTGCAGACCTTGATATACACTGCTTACTGTTAGGAGCAGCCTGATGGAGCTGAGCTGTGTTAAGGGTGTCAGGCACCTGCTCCAGTTTGTGTTTAAGAGGAGCAGACTGGGTGTCCCCTAGTGTAGGCATCACGCTTTGTACTGATCTGACAGGTGGTTGCCTGCATGGTGACGTATGTTCCGTATTTTTTGGGATCCAGTGACATGATCTAACTGCTCACATGATTGCTGGGGTTCTGTGTGAGGACACAGTTCTTCGGGAGATAATGCCAGTGGGAGGACAGCAACGCAGGTGCTTTATAACCATCAGCCTCATGAGAGCTGTACACGTTGTCCTCTTGTTCCGGCAGTACAATAGAGTATCCACTGTTTGAATGTATGCAGGCTCTGTTAAGTGGTTGTTGGCTACTTGGTCAGGATAACCCATACCTGAAATGCTCATCCAGCCAGTGTAGTGCTGGATCTGATGATACTCTTGTTGTACATGCCACAGACTGGCATTGTTGGGCTGGTATTGCGTGACATCCTCATAAAAGAGTTCAGGTCATGACAACGTGGTCTCAGATCCATGTTTCCAGGAAAATTGTGTCAAATCTCTTCAGGCTTGGTGAGGGGCAAAGATTTCTAGTGGGTTACCAGTCAATCAGAAAACAGTGTATCGTGTCCGGCCATAAATAATACAATGATAAACTGTTTGATCAAAACATTTTGAAGTGGAATCGGTCACCACATCCTAGGGCACTACTGAACATAAAGCCCACACTTGACTTTAATGAATGTCTAATGTTTCAGATATATTTTAACATAACAGAGAGATAAGCTCAGGTTGGTTTGTTGATTTTGCCTAAAAAAACTCTTCACTCTTAGAAGTTTGAGTCACTATCCTGAATTATTTCAAAGACAATCCTTTAATCTTTAAAAAATGCTATTAATATAATTACTAGGACTGCACAATAAAATTGAAATGCAGTGCTTCATGTGTTTATATTTTGTATTTGTTAGCCAGAATAGTTCCTGAATACTTATTTGTCTGGTGAATTTTTATTCACCTGTCTATATTTTCATTGCTAACCAAAATAAAGAGCTAAGAACTTTTCATAAGACTAACAGAAATTCAGTTGATCATGTTTTATGACAATCATGCTCTTGCTAGAAGGACAAAATTTAGGGGTTTTTTTTGGTACAAATTAATTATGCATGATTTACCCTGATTTGCATTATTTTAAAATTGCTTTTCTTAACTGTGATATTCAACGGTGAACAGTGTTTCTGTCCAAGCCCCCAAGCATGTCTCAGACATATTACAGTTTTTCAGTGATGCTACAGTTTAGGGGAGCTCAGGTGAGTATACTTTTCTTATCTCTGTGAAATAGGTCCACAAGAGATTTCCACCAAGAGAGGAAAAAGAGACTGGTAAAAGTCTGTGTGCTGTTCCTTGATGGAGTTGATGAGCAGAGCACTGCCTTGTCAGGATAGCAGCAGCCACAGATCCTTCCAGACTGTGCTCTGGAGTGTGGAGTAGCCAGATTTCATGCTGCACTCTTTTTTTGGTATTTCTGACATAATTTGCGTACAAGATTTGACCATATTTTGATTAAGGGCCAAATTCTGCTTCTTTAGAACACTGGAAAATTGCAATTGTTTATTAAGTCTAAGTGATGTGTATATATATACATGTGTGTGTGTCTGTGAGGTCAGGAAGGCGATAATGGAGTTTTCCTTGGTACCATTCTTTCTTCCCAGTCCATGAGAGGAGTCTTGTTGCTGATTCTTTCCTCATCCTTTTCATTTCTCATCTTAAGCTGAACACTGGTATATATGTTTTCTCCAAGCCAAAATTGATTTTCATTTTCGGTTGATTTTCATTTTCATAGACGGTACAAGATATTTCAAATTAAGATGCACTGGGAAAGGCTTATAGAATTCAGAGCTTTGCAAGAGCTTTTGTTGCAATTTCACAGAATTGTTAAGGTTCAAAGGGACTTCTGCAGATATCTGGTCCAACCCCCTTCCAAGGCAGGGTCACCTCGAGCAGATGACACAGGAACACATCCAGGAGGGTTTTGAATGTCTCCAGAGAGGGAGATTCCACTCCCTCCCTGGGCAGCCTGTTCAGTGGTCTGCCTCCCTCAATGTAAAGAAGTTTTTCCTCATGTTGAGGGGGAGCTTCTTGTGATTTAATTCATGTCCACTGTTTCTCGTCCTGTTTCTGGGCACCACTAAAAAAAGTCTTGACACCCTCTTCTTGATACTTACCTTTAAGGTATTTATACACATGAATGAGATCCCTTCTCAGTCTGTTCTTCTCCAGACTGAACAGGCCCAGCTCCTGCAGTCTCTTGGCATAAGAGAGATGCTTCAGTCCCCTAATTATCCTTGTGGACATCCACTGGACCCTCTCCAGGAGCTAGTTGTCTTTCTTGTACTGAGGAGCCCAGACCGGACACTACCTCAGATGAGACCTCACTAGGGCCAAGTAGAGACCTTTGCACTGTCTGGCATTAAACATTTTATTCAAAACAAAATGAAAAGAAAGATCTTCAGCTGGACTATTTTGTTAATAGTAGTTTGCCTTGTTGAGCCTGCTGCAATGTGGAGTAAGATTTTTTTAAAAATGTCCCAGTGAAGTAGGGGACCATGAGCCATTTGTTGCAGTGTTGTAGGCATGTAGATACTGATGGTTAAGATAGTTTGATGCTGAAGATAGATCCTTAATTCTTGAAAATTTTTGCCTGATTTTGTTTATCAAATTGTAAAAAATTACAAATAGATCTAACCTAAATCACTACCTTGGTAGGCATTCTTAAATTTGGAGGTGTTTTAAATGCTGGTAAGGTTTCAGCATGCTTTATGAGAAGTTGCACACAAACCTTGAGTGTGAATAACAGGTATTCCAAAGGTGAGTAAGATTTTTGCAGTGTGGCTACATTGTCTCTGAAGTGGTTCACACAGTGGAATAGTAGTTTTAGTGTTTAAAATAATGTTGGCTCTTCTTTATGTCTTAGCCAAAAAATCAGAACACCAGCAAAAGTGTAGGACATTATTTACCTTGTCGTGTGCTTATCTTGGAGATAATACTGCAGTTCATCAATGTTTGCGATTGTAAAAGTTTTGCTGTGCTTTTAGCTGTATCTATTCTTCCCTGTCTCTGGGGACACATTGTTAGGATGGACTTAGGGTGTTTTTTTCCAAGTACAATATTGTTCAAGCAAATAAGCATTCAATATTCATGAGACAGACCAATAGACTAAAGAAACTGAAAAACACCCTCCTAACAGTAACTCCTTGGGAAGATAGATACAGTGCACACAGTATCATGCATTATGCATTTTGCCTAATATACTGCTGAATAATGGGGCAGAGAATTCATAGGACAAAGAGAATCATAGGTCCTAGCCAACTACTTGTCTGTAAGACCTTACACTGCAAGGCATATCCTCTCATATGCATTTCTCATAAGGCCACTGAAAGCTGTAACTCTTTCAGGAGTCCCTGAAAAGATTTGAGCACCTCTAAATATCGGGCTGTGAGCCACAGGAGAGAATCTGAATTGTCCATGCTCACAGTGGCTCTAGTGCATTTTCACACAGATCTTTGCTGGAGAGGTCTTATTTTCCCCTTTCTTTTTCTAAAATCAAATATCGTGTTTGTGGGTTTTTTTTTTTTTTTTTAATACTTGTCATAGTTCTTTGACTTGCTCCTTAACTTCATTAAAAGCAGGCTAATTAGAGGGAAAATGTCACATACATTGATATCATTACCTAACACAGTGGAATGTGTTAAGTAAGTGGAGAGAAATGGAAGGAAGATCTTTATAGATGAGTTTGGTATTTCTTGCTAGCCCAAGGATGATGAAGCTCATCTTTTTCTCACAGAAAAGTAATGAATTATCCTATTTGGATCTTGCATAGTTCTTTTCTGTTACGAACAATCTGCTTTGTCCCTGGTACAGACTACTGAACGTAATGCCAGACTGTGCTCCCTATCCTTCGCTTAATATGTCTGGAATTACTTGTTAATAAAAGCTTAAGAAGAATGGGTATGACTGCCACATCCAGGCTGTACACAACTTCTGCACATATAAATTGATACAATTTCTGCCATTTGAGTTTCCATCTCCTACTCTGCTTCAAAATGTGATCTTGGCTTCTTGGCTTTGAGATGAAATCCATACATAGGAGCTGGGTAAGGACTGTAGATGCCAAGCTACAGAAGACATCTGTCTGCCATTCTGAGAAGGAAAAAATTTAAAAGGCACCCTTGTATTCCTGAATTGCATTGTTCATATGCTCAAAAGAATGCAATGCTGACTTCACGTGGTTCTCTACTTCTGGTAGCTGCAGACTGCTCCCTTTGCAATGTCCTTATGGAAGACAGCCATCTCACTGAGAATTTTAGCTTCTTCTCTAGAAACCAGTGACTTTTTATCAAACAATATTCTGTGCATCGTTTTGAGTTACCCAAGTCAGTTGTTGCTGTATCAAACACTCTGTACTAGGCTGGAGTCAACAGATGATACCAGGGTAAGTTTAAAGTTCAGCTAAAACAAGATTTGTTGCTTTCCCTTCTACACAGGCATTTTGCTCTGTTTAATTTGGGATTTGCCTGGATTGGATAGTAAAATTATTCTTTTTTTCTGTAACAGGATATGAATGACTGGACATGATACATAAGAAATTATCTTTGTATCTACATTAATATTTCATTTTCTTAGAGCTGTGAATTTATGCCATGTCTGAGAATGCTCTGAAGTATCTGACAAAACTTAATTGTTTGCTCCATCCCCCTCATACTGATGGCACCACAAGTCCTTGGCTGCTGGTGATCACACCATTTTTCAAAAGTTCAGTGTGGCTACAAATGCCTGGAAAGCTGAGGAACAGGCTATGAATCTTCACGCTTTCCTTGAAAATCCTGTAACAGTGGAAGTGGAAGGAAGTGAGTTAAATTGGTCTAGTCTTTCACTTTGGAAGTCTGCTTTCCTCTTTTATAGTATTCAGGTAGGGATTGGCTGCAACAGAGGCTAAATGTGAATCCTAGCAGGTAAGCAATGTGCCAGGAATTTCACAATGTAGACATATTCTGAAACAGACCTAGCCAGTGCTAGGTATGTTTTAAACCCCAAATGGGTAAAAGCACTTTTTCAGCAGTTACTTTTTGAGTAACTGGAAATCAATAGATAGATCAAATGTATGGATTTGATTATGAAATGACAGTACTTCTTGTCTTTGAGGAAAGGATAAAGGAGAAAGGAAAGTCAAAATGGTGTTTGAGAAGGTGGATTTCAGTTGTCTTTAGGAATTTATGGGGTGTTTTATAAGGCTCAGATGTGAAAGAAAAACAAGATGAAGTTAGCTCACAACTCTTTGGTAGATTAATATTAAGGGTGCAATGGTAAAATAAGTGTGGAAATAAACCAACTTTGGCTAAATTGTAAGTTCTTTATTGAACTTTAACAGGAATAAAAATAGAGAAGTTGTTGTGCAGGTCAGAGAGCTGGGACAAGTCTCAAAGTATATTGTGGGTAGGCAGAGATAAAGGTATCAGAAGGGTCAGTGAACACAATGTCATGCATTTAATGAGGGGCATGAAAAGCAACTGGAAATCACTTGAAATGTACATTAATGATAAGACAAAGAGCAAGAAAAGTTTGTGCACTACTGACTCTGAGGATAAATATGTTAAAAAGTTAAAATATTTTAAAATGTTTCTTTTGTATCAGTCTTCCCTTGTAGCTCAATAGCAATCTTTCACAATTAATACTAATGACAACTGAAGACAATTTAGGCCTTTAAAGGAGTACACCAGACCAGATCATCTTACATGTGCTCCGGTATTTTAAGGCCATGGCAAGACTTGCCTCTGTTGAACAACTGACCAAAGCTGTTTCAGTAATCTTGAAGGTTCATGAGTGACAGAGGACACAGCAGATGACTGAAACAAAACTGAATGTAGTGCTTCTCTTGCTGGAAGACAAGAAGAGGTGGAGATTTATAACTTAACTTTAATTCCCCGAACAAGTACTACTTCTGATAAAGTTTTGTAAAAACCTAGACAATAATGAGGCAAATAAAAGCCTCCCCCTTCCTCTTGCCATCCTTCTGACTCCCCGCAAATGCAAGAAAAGTAAGTGTAATTTAAAGTCAGACATGATCTGACTCTACACAAGTAAACACTTGGTTATAACAAGCCACGTAATTCTGCTTTCTAGCAGAAAAGCAGAATTACAATTCCATAAGCATCAGGAAAAGTTTCTGTAGCTTCAAATGTGGAAATTACTAGCATCTTATCCAACACAAATACCCAGCTGGCACTTCAAACAAGCTTCCTGGACTTTCTTGTGTAAGATCATGTTAGTAGTTTCTTAGTGGAGGATGTGTTCCTTTCTTTGATTTTTATGTCTATTTCATATTAAATATTGCCAGCTTGGTTTTAAATGCAGAAAGAGTTCCACACTCAGGAGCATGTGTTCAGGTTTCTCTCTTTCTCTCTTTCTGTGTGTGTGTGTGTGCAAAGAATACTGAAGTATATATAAAGAGGAAATCTGCATTCAGGTATTATCTGCTATTGAACAGAGGATGTGCCACCAAGCCTATAATCGATGTTTATTGAAGGAAGGAATAAATATTGCATGATGTTCCAGTCATTGGTAGAGCTGTCTCATTCTGTTTAATAAGCAGAGGAGGTTGATAGTGTTTGCCCAGCCATTTCCCAAGATACCTTTTTTTTACTGGGCTTTCTCACAGCATTACTTTATTGCTTCTTGCTGTGTTAAGGTCCTACCTTGCCTTGTCTATTCTCTGACTGGAATACATTCATAAGAAGATCAACTGCTATGAATCAATGGACCTGCAGGGAAACTGCTGCAGGAACATTGATTTACAACAGCTGAATATTGGCTCTTATTCCTCACAAATTGCCGATGCCATAAACTATTAGGAAGTCAAGTTAAAAAAAAAATATCCATGGCATAGACTGGAAAACCACAATAATTTTATTTAATAGAAAATGTGAAGAGCAAAAAAAAAAGGTTTAGTGTGAAATGAAGGCAAGACATATAAAAGGAGACAAGGTGATAATTTTAGGAGAGTGAGTATTCCGGGAGAATGAGTATTCCAAATGATAAGAATGGTGAACAATGCCATGATTTGGTCATTTACATGAGATTTGAGAAACCTCTGGGTTTTGGCTTGTATTTCAAATCAAATACAATGGGTTTGGAACTTCCTATCCATTCTCACTGAACGACTTAGCTGCAGAGTTATTTTGTTACTTTGTCATTCTCCAGATTCCACCCTGGATCTCAAGCATTTTAATTAAAAGCAATGTTTCCATAAGGGTCATTTTTGACTGAACAGCATTTTTCAGTGGAAAGCAACTAACTTGGAAAGTGGGAAGTAATTATCTCCACAGTGTAGTCATTATTTTTTTGTGAGCTGTAATTGTATTCAAATTAGAGCTCATGTAAGTCTGGTTTGAAGCAGTGTATTTTTGCTCCAAAGCAAGGGAAAATTTGCACAAATCACCAAAACCCCTCATTAGACTTCAGTCTCTTACCCAAATATCAAAATTATTGCAAAAGGATTGATTAGATCTTTGTGTGCTGAACTCTTTTTGTCTATCACTGAAAAATAAAGCAGGATTTGTATCCTTCCTGTGTTGATACAAATACAGATCTTCCCCTAGCCTGCTTTAATAAACATAGCTGGGAAAGGAATTTTCAAGGACATCTTTCCAGTTTGTGTCTCAACTCAGTAATCTTCTTCCCCCCTTTTTTTTTGCAAGTAAAAACTAAAGGTAACTTGAAAAAATTTATGTTTCATTTCACTAGTAGGTGAGAAGATGCTGTTTGAGCACCGGATAAGTAAAGGACAACAAGATCTGGTGTTCTCTAAGGGCTGCATCTTGTGGGCACTTTTCACTGGACTGATGCAGTGCAGAAATGGGAATGTATTTCCACTTACCTGTAATGAGAGGTAAGTGGGGCTTGCTTTCTCACTCTCTTATTGAAAGAAGCTGCTTAGCTTATCAATCCTGATCTAAAGTACCAGGCTTTGCCTGTTGGTTTCATTTCTCATTTGCTTTTCAATTCATTCACAATCAAGATGAAAGTCAGGATTAAACAAAATGCAGTCTTGCCCTTTTCACAGGCTTCTCACTGTTTTAAATCTGTTGCCACACACTTTTAGTCTTTTTTTTCCTGGAGAAGTTAGAATTTGGTTCCTATGTAGTCAAATAATAAAGAAAAGCATCTCTGTTTGGGGGGATTTTTAAGACTTTATAAATTGGGGTATTTATCAGAAAAATCGAAGTTGTAGAGAAGAGGCCTCCCTTTTTTAGTTAATAATCCATCTTTTAGGGTTGACTGTGGACCCAATATGTTTGTAAGCAAGAAGAAAAACACATACATGCCCACACAGGACTTCCTTTGAAATAAAATGAGATGGTGAAGGTGGAGAATTTGGGAATCAGATAGATAAGGGGTTCATAGCTAGACCTTTTTGATGGGTGGAATGAATTCTGGTTTTGTTTGAATGCTGAAAGTTTAGTTTGTTTGTCCAATAAAATGGTGATGGTATTAGGTGGGTAAATAGACACCCCTTGCTGAGATTAGAGTGCTTTTTTGTTAAGTTCTGGTAAAACACATGCAAGAGAGAAAATAAATGTCCTAGGGAGCTCACAACAAGACTATGAGGAAAATCTATGTTACTTTAGGGGCCAGGAATTGAACAGAGACCTGATTAATACGTGAAATTCACATGCTGAATGAGATAGGTTATGTGAAATTAAACAAAAAACAATCAGCGAGCAGAAAAAGGAAAATTGTTTTTAAAATATTTAAAATAAATCAGAAGGTGAAAACAAATTTACCATCAGTAAAAACAAATCTCTTAAGATCATAAAGCTGAAGAAAAAATCCACCATGTCAGCCTAAACTCTGCCTTTAGCCATAACTGCAAATACCTGAGCCTCTCTTTTCCCCACCACTTCTCTGCCCTTGTGATGGTGGTGACAATGTTAGCCTAAACACTTCCATTGAAAACCAGGTTTTGGCAAGAAAGATGGATTGTTCTTTCAGTCCCTTGAGACAAAACAAGCTAGAAACAGAGAGTTCCTGACAAAACTCCCACTGGGGCAATTTCTATTGTCATTGCTGTTCGTTTTACTTTTTCACCTTGGAGGAGTGATTGGGGAAATGAAAAAAAGACACATTTGGTGCCATTGAAAGGGATGACTGTGCAGCTTAAAGTGAGGCCTATCCTCACATGCTGTTTGGTGTCTATTGTTATTTTGCCTCATTAATACTCTACTGTGCTGTAGATTGCAGACTACAATGGGACAGTGTGTGAGTAATTCTGAAAGCCAAATGTTTTCCTGCAGAAGTGGGAATCTACCTTACACATATCTGCATATGCTGATCTTCCAGTAATTGTAAGCTAAAGCACAAATCTTTTTATGACTTTAGCTCTGTATCATGACATTCCTTTACAGGATTTACAGGATTATCCCAGTTTACTGGCTAAGAGTGCAAGTATTGCAGTACTAATCCTGCTATAACTATTCTTGGAACACTGGAGTAGTTCTGCTCTTGAAATCATTGAGTGTATAATTAATTCTATTGTGTGGTAAGTATGCTTTAGTTACCGTATACCATACTGCACCCAAGAGAAAGACAAGTGTTTTGAAATGTAGCATGTGTAGACAATGTAAAATTGTTATTCATCATGTTTTCTTCATTTGTTAAACTGTATGTTTGATATACTTAATTCTACACTCTAAGTATAAAAGCATGCAAGGAAAACAGATGCTTATTTCTAGAGCCTGATCTATCACCTAATGGCATGAAGAAAAGTTTAGCTTTCAGTGCTTCTTTGCTGTAGCACTGGTCTGAGTTTTACATTCTGCCCATCTTAAAGGAGAAAGACTGGATGCCACAGTGGGGTGCATATACTTGATTACCTGCTCCCTTACCATTTTTCACTAGCTTTGTCTCCATGACTGCAGATGCAATACCAGAACACAAAGCCAGATCTCAGTTCCACTTGTGCTGCATGCTGTATGATATTATCCAACTTTTATCACTCTACACTTACTGTTTTCTGTAAATGTTTAGCTTCAACTATCTTTTTATTTCCCTTAGGATTTTGCCTTTTAGTATTCTACACATTATACTTTATAGACATGACCTGTTTCAGGGTTGTTGTCTTGACACCAGTTTGACCTAGCTGCTTCTGTTGCCCTGTTGCCCAGGGTGCCATACTGGTACTTTTTTTTTTTTTTTCTTTCTCTTTGATATTCTGAAATATCCTCAGAAAAAAACCCCACTTCTCTATTTTCCAGTCTTATCACACCAGTACAGTGTTGCAGCTGAAGTGCAGTTGCATCTTCTGAGTGGCAGGAGCCCCATGTTGGTGTGGGGACTACTGGAAAACCCAAACCCCCTGTCAGGAATGTTATTGTTTGGGGTGGCTCCAAGAGACAGTGCCATTGTATTGCCTTGGGTCCTTGTTACACATCTCTGCTGGCCCAGCTGGCTGCAAAATTTCTTCCAAGGACACCAGGGGTTTATAATGATGAAAACCTGCTCCTGGACTTCCCCTCTCATGAATTTACTGGGCCTTGTGCTGGAGGATCTTTGCTAATTGAAGATTTTGATTAGTGGTCTGTAGTATTGCAAATGTTGTTTATCTCCCATTGAAATGGATTCTTTCTTTTGGGTCTTATGTCTGAGTCAAGGACAAGGATTTGGAAAGTTCCTTCTTTGGGGCTATTGCTGATCATCTACAAGTGAAATTGTGCCAGGTGAGCTCCCCCACCACCATCCTGTCCTCACTTTTATTTTTGTATAAGCCCTCAAAGGAGAAAAAAATTCTTTATGAATATTCTTAGTGAGGAATAAATAGGAAGAGACAGTAGCCTCTAAAAGTTTATAAAGTCTTGTATGATAAATGCATTAAAGAACAGTGAAAGAGGTGTCTACCTTTACAGGAAACTACATAGTGACAGAGTTTTCCATTAGTTAACAGCTTCTAGCACTAAATGCCTTAAACCAGCTTTTAAAGTAACAAACAGTTGAGTGCTTTTTAAAATTTAACTTTAATCACTAGATCTTGGCTCTATTCCCAGCAAAGAAACAAACAAAATAACTTGTTTGTGGGCTCTAAAAAAATTCAGATTTGCTTTCTGATGCTTGATTTCTACTTGGGGAAAAATAATAATTCCTCAAGTCATCAGTTTCATTCTGAGATTAAATGGAATAAAGACTGAATCCTCTCTGGAAGGAGAATTCAGCTGGTATGGGCATGACCTATGACATACCACTTGCCTAAGAGCCAAAGAACTGCCATGGATCTTTTTATTTTACTAGTACAAATCCCAGAATTACAGAATAGTTGAGGCTGGAAGGGACCTGTGGAGGTCATTTGCTCCAATCTCCCTGCTCAAGCAAGGCTGCCTAGAGCCAGCTGCCCAGGTCCATGTCCAGAGGACTTTTGATTATGTTCAAGACTGAACACGCCACAAGATCTCCAGGCAACCTGTGCCCAGTCAACCCAGCAGCAAAAAGAGTGTTTCAGTGGTGCCCAGTGGCAGGCTCTCACTGAAAAGAGCCTGTCTCTGTTCTCTGTGTGCCCTCCTTTCAGGTACCCATAGATTATTAAAATCCCCTAAAGCCATCTCTTCAGCCTGAACAATCCCAGGTCTCTCAGACTTTCTTCTTAGGAGAGATGCTCTGGTCCCCTCTTAATGGTCCTTCGGTGGACTATCTCCAATACATCCATCTTGTATTGGAGAGCCCATAGCTGGAATCCATCTGGAAGGCCACCAGGTACTGGTACATGGACACATAGCATGAAAATTCCTTCATTCCTTAGTCCACCCAGGGAGATTGGAGCAAATGACCTCCACAGGTCCCTTCCAGCCTCAACTATTCTGTAATTCTGGGATTTGTACTAGTAAAATAAAAAGATCCATGGCAGTTCTTTGGCTCTTAGGCAAGTGGTATGTCATAGGTCATGCCCATACCAGCTGAATTCTCCTTCCCCTGCTGAACACAGTGCCTTCATCTGTGCTGTGTCCTGGAGCAATCTGGACCTCCTGGGAGGTCAGAGTGGCTGATAAGTGGTCAGAGCCAAAACTGGCAGAGTACTAATGAGCTGGATTGTATCCATGACTATGGGACTGTGTTGAACCTAAGGCCAGTGTATATTTGATTTGTTAGTAAAAACACAGCCAATCAAACGTTTTCTCCATCGTCCAACCACATTAAAGGAAATAATCATAATCAACAAGAGATTTTATGTACAGGTTTCTTCCCTCTGCATTTTTTCCTCATTCATAGACATTGAAAGCATCCTGCATTCTGCCTTGCCTTACAACTCTTGACTCCCACTGCAGCCTGTGCTTCCTGGAGCTGTCCTGATCCTGATACTTTCCAGGGGTTTTTCCTGTGCTTTCACAAATCATCATTCGGTCCAAGGGATTTTACTGGAAATTTGGTGCTGAGCCACTTGTTTTCTTTAACCTGAGGCTCTGTAGCTCTATCCCTTAGTACCTGGTTTCTGCTGCGTGGGGAATTGATTGCAAAGGTGTGAAGCAAGTCAATTACATTCCTAATGGGTGCTCACTGTGGAGGCTAATGCTGGCACAGCTTCCCAGCTGCTGCCTCTGCTGCAGGGAGAGGGGAGAAATCCAGAAAGAGAAAGGCAATGAAAAGAAACTATGGAAAAATGAGACAAATACAAAAGCAGGAGGAGCACAACAAAGAATAAAAAGAAGAAGGAAATATTATAAAAAGAAAGTCGTTCTAGAAAGAAACCTGTGTCTAGAACAGAGAAAGGAAACAGAGCAATGTGGCGGAATAAACAGAAAAATAGAAGGAAAAGGGAAAAAGAAAAATGTATTCTTTCTTGACATTCTTTTTCCTACTAGCACTGCTCTAAGAACTGTATAAATACCCACATCCGTAGATTTGTGTTTTGTAGTAGTTCTACTACACATTTCAGCTTTCAACAATATTCTAGATGAAGCAGAAGGAGCTTGTGGCATTTTTCTTCCTTTGTGTCCCCCAGTGCCCTCTCAGCATTTCCTATGTTCTGCTGACAGAAGGCAGTAGGGTTACTTGGCATCCTTCACCCACTAGATTAAGTACAAATGCATTTTGGCAGTGACTCCCGATAAACTGCATATGGTTTGAACATGGCCCCTTCCCTGTAAAGTTTTTGGTAATATTCTGCTAGTTTTCTCTCTCATTTATGGTTCCTCTCCCTGTGCAGCTGTAATGTGTGAGCATGAGCATTGGTACAGTGCTTATCTTTTTTTAGTTTACTGTATGTTTAAAGCTCACCCACACTGGTAAGTATTTTTGCCTTCCTCTTCTTTGCCTTATCTGAAGAATCTTCTTTTATTGTGTTACACACAAATATAGGTTAGAAGCTTCTGCACAAGGCAACATGTTTTACCAGGCACCAGCCAGGCACTGAGAAAATGTTTATTTTGTTATGTTTATTGAGTGTACCAATTCTGCGCTATTTGCACCCAGGCTGTGTACCCTTGTCCTCAGTTTTGAAGAGTGTGTGAAGTTTTGTTTCTTTGAAGAAAGGGGGAAACAAAGACATTAAGTATTTCCCTATGATTCCAAACCTCTCATGCCGCTTGTGTTGTGCACAAGCTCTCCTTTCAGTGCTGATCCAGTCTGTTTCTGGAGCTTGGTTTTCAGTCTGTTTTTGTGGTATCTCCTTCTCTCTCCATTTTTCACTGCTTGCTTGGCCAAAGAACAGTTCATCAATTCAACGCCTTTGCACAGATAGTTCAAATTCAGAGTATCTGTAGATAAGGAAGGCCTTCAGAGAATGTCTTCCTTATACCATTTCAAACACTGCTACTGTGAGCTACAAAGTGATGTCTTCTAGTCCTGAGAGATGTAGGCAAGGCATTCTGACTGATACTTCTGTGTCCCTTAAACAATGAGTTCTTCTCTCTATATCTCACTTTTAGTAGAAAGATTTTAGGAATCCATGTTTTGACAAGATGCTTCACTTTTACCATCTTTATTGTTCATTTGAACTTTGAGTGGTACAGCAACACAAAAATTAATTAAAGTTTCCCACTTCCCAAGCTACTCTTTATGTAACTTTTAAGAGTACTAAATGAGCTCATCATATCTGAGCTTTTATTGAAAGAAGGGGACTATTTCATTAACTGTCTAGCTCTAAGATTTTTTGCTAGCATTGTTAGACCAAAACTGTTGCATGGTTACACTAAATCTTCCATATACTATGTTGTTCTTCCTGAAGAATCTTCAAGTGCCTAATTGGATTATTTTCTGATGTGCACGCTTGTTTGAAAGAATTGCCAGCTGTCCTGGAAATGCAGCCACCTCCAGTATGGTGATTAGCAATGCACAGGCTTCTGCTTTTTTCCTGTCCTTGTTGTGTTAATTGGGAAATGCAACAACAGCGTGGGAATACAGGAAATCTGTCACACCAGCAGAGATGCAAAGGTGCTTATACCGGCACGGCCTGTGAATATGTGTGGGATGGAATGCATGTGTGGGACAGCTCTTCCTGCCCAAGTAGTGGGAAGGGAAGGAGCTGGTTAGGACACCTCTGGTCTTACTTGTGTAGCTGGGGACACTGTGGCCCTGATGTAGCCAAAGACAATGTGGGAGTGACTTGGCAGGTGAGAACACAATCCAGACCTGCTCCAAGAGGTGCTGAGCTGTAGTTAGAGGGTCACAAAAGCCATAGAGTATTTTTGAGACTTTGGGGTTTATTTGTCTTGGGACCATATTATATGTATTAGTTTTATTAAATAAGTTATAGCCCAGTGGAAAAATATACATATTTGGCTAGGAAACGGTTGTCAAAAGCATACAAGCATTCTAACCTCACTCCCTTTCGGACAAAACTGGACCCTCAGCTCCTGCATTTTTTAACTCTTCTGCTCAAAACCAGACAAAGTGCCTGTACCTGCTGTGTTTAAATATGAAGGAATGAGAATTCATAGAGAATGTAGTTGCTGCTGCCAATAATTTCCATCGAATCTTTCCACTGTTCTCAGTGGGAATTATACCAAGCCTTTTTAAGGCACTTAGCAGATTATGGGACTGATCACTCCTGATATTTGAATTTATTTTGTTTCTATCAAGTATATATGTTGCTATGAAAAAATATCTGTTAATTGTGTCCTTCCCAGAAATTGCAGTTCTGATAAGGCCTGTACATAACTCTTGATTGTATTACTTTCTAGGTCAACGATAACCCTTTGAAGATTTGCAGTAAATAGATGTACAGGACAAGAGTCAGATAAGGCAGTTAGAAATGTTGTGGCGTGACCAGCCATGGATGTATTGTAAATCTCTGGGCAATTTTGATGCTACGGCTGATTGCAGTAGCTCTTTCACTTTGTTTACAAATGAAAGTCCTCTTCTATACTGCTGGGGGTTTTAGTTCATTCTATTTTGTTTGTTAGCTGGTGTTTGTTTTTTTTTTTTTAACAGAAACAATTTACATTTCTAGTGTATTGAAAATGACTTGAAACTAAGTAACAAGCATTTTATGGCTTCTTTTTTTTTTTTGTATTTACTTTCACAGCATTAAAACATAAGGACATGACTGAATAATTCATATTTGTTTTACTGAGACATTCTCACAAGCAATCAAAAGCTTTCTTAATGGTTTGCTTAGACAGTGATTGGATTGCCTAGACAGTCTCTGCTTGGAACCTTTGATTTGCAGTGCCCTACCAATGTGCTAATGTCATTTTCTTTCTAGTTGTCTCCGTCATACAAAATAATTTCCCTACCTATAAATTCATAAATACTTTTTCTTCTTCGGCTCTGTCAATTCATATGAATATTTCCTGCTGCCACAAGTTTATCTGCATGGCTGTATTTGAGAACATCCTTTTCTCTTTGACTTTGCCACTGATATGCAATCATTTAAATTAAAAGTCTACTTAATTTGCATGTGTTTCTCTGCTGGAGATGAGCCATATCTACCATGACATTATGCATCTTACTCTAGCTGTATCTTCCTACCTGCACTGTCTGACCATATTGGATTTATGAGGGAAGATTTTGGTATCAGGGTGGCCACAGGGTGGAATTCTGTGACAAGGGACCAGGGGCTGCCCCTGTATTGGACAGAAACAATTCCAGCCTGCCCTTAAATGGACCCACTGCTGCCCAAAGCTGAGCCCACCACTGGTAGCACTGGTATGATATATGTTCAAGAAAGGGTAAAAAAACATTGTGCAGCAACTGTGAGAGAGGAGTGAGTTAATGGACGAGGAACAGTCCTGCAGCACCGAGGTCAAGTAAGGAGAGGGAGGAGGTGTTCCAGCCACTGGAGCAGAAGTTTCCCTGCTGCCTGTGGCAAGACCATAGTGAAGCAGGTCGTGTCCCTGCAGCCCACAGAGTAGATGGATGTGCCCTGAAGAAAGCTGCCGCCCATGCAGAGCCCACACTCTCCTGGCAGGAGGTGAAACCCTTGCAGAAGAACACACACAGGGTCTGAGACCCATGGGGGGCCCACGCTGGAGCACTCTGCTCCTGAAGTACTGTACTCCATAGAAAGGACCCATGATGAAGCAGTCCCTGAAGAGCTGCAGGTCATGAGAAAGACCCACACTGGAGCACTTAGTGAAGGACCGTATCCTGTGGGAGGGATCCCATGCTGGAGTAGGGAACAGTGTGAGGAGGAAAAGGCAACAGAAATGAAGTGTTATCAACTGACTGTGACCCCCGTTCTCCTTCCCCTGGCATCTCTGGGGACAGGGCGAGCAGTAGAAGAGTTAGGAGTGAAGTTGAGCTTGGGAGTGGAAAGAAAATGTGTTTTATTTTGTTCTAGTTTATTTTTTGGGGGAAGGGAGGAATGTGGGGTGATATTCTTTTCACCATCCTACTCTATTTTTAATTGTCAATGAAGTAAATTAGTCTTCCCAAGCCAAGTCTGTTTTGACTGTGATGGTAATTGTTGAGTGATCTTCCTGTTCTTAATTCATAAGATTTTTCATCTTGTTTTCTCCTGGTCATGCTAAGGAGGGGGCGTGAGAGAGTGGCTTGGTGGACACCTGTCATTCAACCAAGGTTAACCAATCACCTTTGCCTGAAATTGTCCCTTGTGGTCTTTTGGGCAGACCCTAATTAGGGTTTTACTTTACTGAGTATTTACAAAGAAATGTAACCAGGTGTCAAGAGAATATTAATTCTTTCTCACTCTCTAGTTTGTACTTTGTATTTGAATACACAGAGAAGATGAACAAAAACTCGTGGGTTCTGGCACCCAATTTGAGCTTGTGTAAAATCTGAAAACCCCCTCATAACTTCCAGCTGTTTCCTTGAGCAATAAGCAGAACAATGTAGCTATGAAAGGGCTTCTTTCTAAAGCATTCAGACAGAAGTCTACCTTTGTCTACCTACTGGAATCAATTATCTGAGCTGAAATCTCAACTTATTCTGATGCATTTCTTAAATCCTCTGTCTCAGGCCCTCAATGAATGATGTTCTTTTCACTCTGACATCCTCATACAGGGCAATGAGCAGTGGTGGTGCAATGTTTGTTGACACATTAACTGCTAATAGTAACATTTACTTTAGGCTGAGACAGCCATGTAATTTCTTAACAAGATGAGATAAGATGAAATGAAAACCATCTTTCAAAAGGGGTGTCTGTTCCCAATGAGCTATATTTGCTTGCAACAAAGGCAGTGTGCCAAAATACTGTCTGAAACAAAAATATTCTGGTATTGCTTGGTGGGGGAAGAGTTGCTAGTCCAGGAAAACAATTTGCTAATGTTGAGTGTTTGAATCACAGCCTTTTTCTGCTGAAAAATAAGCTTTGTAGATGTATGTAATTAATGAAACCTGAAAAGTCTGCTTCTTCCCTTGCAAGTCTTGGAATGAGAGGACATCCACTGCCTTTCTCCTATTCCCATTAGCTCAACCTAGACTGATGGCTTGTAAAGCCAAACATCTCCATTTGCCACGCAAATTGAAGAGCAAGGGATTCTATTCAGTGGACAGTCTGAGCAGCAGAGACAAAAAACACCTAAATGTCTCTGTCTCTAATTTGGTGTGAATTCTCAAGTGCCTAGTAAAGGCTGAGACAAACAACGTTTTCAATAGGAAGAGCTAAAAATCAGGCTCAAATGAGTCTACAGAACAGGTCTGCACCTGGCTTATTTTCCCTTCAGTGAAAGCCAGTCCCTCAATGACATGTCCATGGTCTTTACACAGTATCAAGGTAGAATGAAGTGTTTAACTGGGATAATTTCTTGCTGTGCCGTGATGTAGTCTAGCTGGCTGCTGCCTGTTGTCAAAAGCTGAAAACAGAGGCTCCTTTTTGGAATGGAAATACCTTATTCCTGTGTACCAGCAAGTATTTCCATGTCTGAAAGCTACCAGCAGGAAATTACTGCTCCTGCTGAATGGAGGGAGAATGAGCATATGGCAGGTGAAGCAGTTTGTTCCAGGGTTCTGCCTAATTTAATTGCACAACTACATGCAAGAATGAGCGTTAAATCTGAAGATCTAACACCATCAGAGAACTTCCACTTGTGATGTTTGTGTGAGATTATGTCTTCAGTTGCCATTATCTCTGAGCACTGAGCACATTTTGATAAAAAGTGAAGGAATGAGGGGAAGGTAAAGTGGGCCTTTTTGTATGAAAGCACTAATATGCTCCAGAAGTCATGGTGAAGACTTTTAAATCTCCAGTTCACTCCCAGGAGACTTGATTTTAATAGCCTGTCCAAACCAAATTGATATTCCTTTTAAGTCCTTCAGAGTATTCAGATTTCACAAGCATTTGTTATGCAACCTAATTAATATGGCTGTACTTAATCCAAAGAATAAATTGATGAAGTTTTACAAAGGCTGATACTTGATAGCAAAGCCATTGGTGTTTCAAATAAAGCAAGTCTAGAAAGTCACAAACACATTAACTTTCTAAGAGAATCATTGTAAAAGACATGAGCAGTGCTCAGTGACCTTTTATATTGTATCAGACCATTGTTTAGAGTAGAAATTGTTTATTTGTTCTGAGTATGGTGAAGCCACTGGCCTCCTGTCTTAACTTTCTGTGGCAGATGTTCCAGAGGAGCAAGGGAGCTGAATTCCCTTTCCCAATTAGTGCTACTCTATGCAGCATGGGAAAGCTCCCCAAACAACTTTCTGTCTCAGCCAGCAGGTATGGAGTGACTACATCAGTGGATGAGAAAGAGTTAAGGGTGTCATTTATCTGAACTCATATAAATAAGGCTTGGACAGTCTCACACAACATCCTTCTCGCTAAATTGGAGAGATAGATTTGATGGGTGGACTGTTCAGTGAGTAAGGAGCTGGCTGGATGGATGCACCTTGGGTGTATGAGGCACCTTGGGAGTAGTGATCAGTGGCCCAGTGCCTGGATGGAGACCAGGGATCACTCATGTCACCCAGGGGTCTAGTACAGTTTAATATCTACATCAATGACAAAGTGGGATTGAGTGTATCCTTGGCAAGTTTGCCAATGACCCCAGGCTGTGCTGTGTGGTTGACACGCTTGGGGAGTGGGATGCCATTCAGAGGAACGTGGACAAGCTTGAGGACTGGGTTTGTGTGAGCCTTAGGAGGTTCAACAAGATCAAGTGCAAAGTGCTGCACCACAGTCCAGGCAAACCCTGGTGTCAGAACAGGCTGGGGGATGAAGAGATTGAGAGCAGCCCTGGGGAGAAGGACTTAGGATGAGAGGATGGACATGAGCTGGCAGTGTGAACTTGCAGCCAGAAAGCCAAACGTGGCAGCATGGCCAGAAGGGCGAGGGAAGGGATTCTGTCCCTCTGCTCTGCTCTGGTGAGACCCCACTGCAGTGCTTCATCCAACTCATGGGCCCTCAGTACAGGAAAGACCTGGACTAGTTAGAGCAAATCTAGAGGAGGACAACAAAAATTATCAGAATTTTTGTTTTTTCCTCTCCTATTAGGAAAGGCTGAGAGTATTGGAGTTCTTCAGCCCGGAGAAGAGAAGGCTCTGGGGAGCCATTACTGGGGCCTTTCAGTACTTAGATGGGGACAAACTTCTTAGTTGGGCCTGTTGCAATACAAGGGGTAATGATTTGAAAGTATCATAAGGTAGATTTAGACTAGATATAAGAATTCATTCATGGTGAATGTGGTGAAAATGCAACAGGTTGCCCAGAGACATAGTAGATCCTCCATTCCTGGGAACATTTAAGATCCAATTGAGTGAAACAGAGGAACCTGATCTAGTTGAAGATGTCTCTGTTCATTGCAGAGAAGCTGGACTAAATGCCAGCCCAAGTGATTCTGTGACTCTGGTCTATATTTCATCTTTGACTGTGTCTGGAGTCTCTTCCCCATGCAGTTATTTGAGCATTTTAGTACGTTAGCTTGGAGTGTTCACTGTGACTTGTCTCAGTGGTCCTACACCAGCTGTGGAGCATTAGATTTTGTGGGGTTCTGTTCTGCTTGCCACACAGGTGAGAGACATGGTAGAGTGCACCACACAGCTTCCTTCTGCCATCTGCCTCTTTAAATCATGAATGCAGAAAGGGAGGGGATATGGTGTCCACTTGGGTCTCACCCCACATAAGATCAAGGCCTGCTTAAATCCTGAAGATGGGAAGCATGGCCATGCTCTGCAATTTAGCCATAATCTGTGAGAGCTGTGTATTTTCCAGTGAAACACTCTTCAGATCCCATGACACAATGTCTATGTCACTTACTGTGGAAGCAGTACAACAACCAAGAATTGAGTCGGCCTTGAGCTGGTCCCAGGACATGTTCATGGTAGACTGGGTTTTCTGCCCATGAGCAGAAATGTGTCCCTGGAGCAGCAGGAGCTTATGCTTTTCCATAAGGGAGAAAAAGATGGGAGCAAGCACAACTACAGCACAGGTAGGGGCAGGTGCCCTGAGATAAAGCTCAGCAGAGCTTCTACTCCACTCCTTGCAGCTGAGCTCCAAGGCTGACCAGGACTTCTCAAACAGCTCTGTTTCCCTGGATGATGGAGCTCAGTGCAGGCAGCTCAGCTGCCAGCATGAGTAACATGGTGTGCTTCAGACACTGGACTTCGCAAGCAGATGCTTACAACTTCAGACTGGGGTAACAGCACTGCTTCAAGGGACTAGCATGTACCCACACTGCTTTGGAAATTTTCTGAGGCTGTATGTTGCATGATTTAAGTTGTTGGGGAAGATGCTGAGTATTAACACCAGTGATAATCTGGCATTCAGCCATGGGTGGGACATGAGGGCACTATCAGCCCTTAGTCTCCCTCACCAGCCTCACCTGGGGCCTCCACCCATGCCTTCTGCTTGTAATCCCAGGAGCTCCATTTAAGCTGGGGCTTGGCACTCATTCCTACTCTGAGGTATGTAATAGGTATACCTGGCTCTAGTCTTGTCTCTGGTCCCACTTCTTAGAGCATTTTTGAATCAGTAATTTAGGTGTCTTTGTCCCTAATCCTTTCTTTTGGATGGGTATTGGACCCATTTTGCAGCATAAATTCTAGCCCTGTTTGGCCTGATCTGCTGTATGGGTTGCCAGGTCATACCCTGGACTGGTTCACTACCTTGCTTTGTCTGAGACTACGAATAGACACTGTTATTATCACCATGCCTGCCTGCTGCGTTCAACCCTCTGGGAACGTGCCGTGATGAGTGAGAGCACTTCCAGTGTTGTGGTCACCTTTGGTTCCTGGCTTATTATGCCTTGTGGAACTGCTCTTCTCTTGCTGCTCTTGTACAAATAAAATTAAATTGCAGGGCTGTCAGTTTTACTCTTTTTTTTTTTTTTTTTTCTTGTGAGTACACAGGAGAAATATCCAAATAATTTAGAATGTCCTTTTATATAAAATGAACAATAAAATCTACAATGACTCTAAGTGAAGAAAAAGGATAATACTAAAGGAGAGTAACTAACAGTTCCAATTGTTACATACTTACCACTCTGAATGTAGTCTGATATGCATATCTGAATATGAGACATGCTTTTATATACTTGTCAAAATTCTTTGGCAGTAGGTTTTTGGCAGCACTGTGTACTCCAACATTCCCTTTTAAACAATTTTTTCTGTTATTCTATTCAGCTGTGAAGATTCCCTGCAGAGAGCCTCTCTAACTATGGTAGCTATGGTCCAGAAGGGAAAAGAGCCCTACAAGAACAAAATAAGGGATGAGATACCTCATTCTACTTCTGTAAAAGGTAATGATAATTATTATGGAAAGAACTTTTACTACATTGAAGGAGATGAGTTTTTTTAATTAAAAAAAAAGGCTAAATCTGTCAGATCCTGGATCCTGCAAGGTAAGGAGGATAACAAGGATGAGTTTGTGGTGTAGGCTCACAGGGGAGGCTGACTATACAGTAGATCATACTGCAAACAGAGTACACTAATTTTTGGCTGTTGTGTTTGTTTGTGTTTTATTTTTTAATGCTGAATTTTTTTTCAATGATTTTTAAAAATAGTTTCCTACTGTGCAAAACTTGCTTATTTCTCAGTTGCTCAAAGCAGCAACCCAATTTATGCGTTCAGTTTTGGGCTTTGACCATAAGCTGTGATGGACAGAATAATGGTGGTAAAGCTTGTTTCTGAAGTAACCGCTAGTCTTCAAGTGCTGAAAGAGAAGCAAGAAGATATACCAAAGATTTTTAAATGCTGTTTCCATGACATTAAGCTCAAGTAGAATTAACTGAAAAAAAAAAAAAAAATGACCATGTGCTGCATGAGAATGTGCTCAGAAGGACAAAAAGTTGTCCTGAGAGTTTTGCAAAGATAGTTAGCATTAGTTTAATTGCATTACTGAAGTCAAGGAGTAAAGCAGAGTTGGGCTATGTGCAGCTCATCATACATAAGAACCTGTAGTGATACAGGAATGTTGTTGTTTTCTACTGCAAAAAGTTTATACTGGACTTTGAGATCCTGACAACGACTGTACTCTGTATCAGTGTAGCTTAAGCTCTACAACCCAGTCCCTGTGATTTTTTTTTTTTCCAGAAAAACTGACACTGTGTGAGGAAAGTGTGCAGCTCATCATGTCTCAAGGCTAATGTCTATATTAGCTTCTCTACTGCAAATTTTAAGGGAATTATTAGAGTCCAACAAATTTGCTTTACAGAAAAAAGTGGGAAATTCTAGTGATGGTGAAGGACCCAGGTGTCTTCTAAACATTTGCTTTAGCAACCTCAAATATACTTTAATGCTCCAGACAGAGAAGAAAGGGCTAGGAGCACTGCAGAAATTCAGAACCTTAACTTAAAGTATGTGACAGGAAATCCTTGGTGAGGCTGAGTATGGAGCCCTCATGGGGCCTTCTCTTGGGCAGGAGAAGGAGATAACTTGTATGGAATGCAAGGGGAAAGGGCAGTTATGGAAAGGACATAAAGAAGGGCAGAGCAAAGATGGGTTTGGGAATACTGGGGGACTTTGAAGTGAGAAGTTCCCAAAGTTCTGGCAATGTGAGCTTTATGTGGGAAAGATTTAGGGAGCTTCTGAGAGAGACTTAGGGCTATAACTGGTGAAGGGGAGAAGTTGGTATATAGCAAACGGGCTTCCACAGTGGCATCCCTCCACAAGAGCCAGGAGGGGAAGATAAGGGATTCTTGTTGGGGAGAGGTAGAAAAAGGTTTGCTATAGGAAAGGACTAGGGTATAAGCAGGGCTTTTTCTGGAAAAGTTAGTGGGAGCAAATGCTCCCTCTAACTTGATGGACAAAAAATTATTTTGGTGTGAAGTGCATGAGCACATGGAATCTTGATTTCAGAAACTGGATTTTGAAACAGGAGTCTGGTCTGGTCATGCTTCTCTACTGCTGAGGACACATCTGGAGTGCTATACCTGTGGTATAGTCCTGGGTTCCATGGCCCAAGAGACAAAAAGCCATGTTGGAACAAGTCCATGGACCATGGTTATGAATCAGGGCTTGGAGCACCTGTCACCCAAGGAGAGGCTGAGAGCTGGAACTGTTTAGCCTTTAGGGAAAAGAAGGTTCAAGGGTAACTTACCAAATTTTTTTATAAACAACTGATGGGAAAAGGAAATATGGAGGCAGACTCTTTCCAGTGCTTTAAAGGACAAGAAAACAAGACAAGGGGAAATAGCTGAAAAATTAAATAGAGGAAATTGCATTTGAATGTAAGAATAGTCTTTTTTGCTTTTAAATTTTAATCAAACACTGAAATAAGTTGCTCAGAAGTTGTGGAGTCTCTGCCCTTAGAGATGCTCAGAGCTTGAGCAACCAACTGCAGTCCACCCTGCTTTGTGTAGGGTGTTTGGAGCTTCTAACCTCAGCTGTGCTCTGACTCTGCAAGTGTGTTGTGCATATATGTTTTCTACACTTGAGCATTTTAAAGCCTCTTGGGAAGGACCTAGACAAAATACAGTGAACGAGAAGACAACCTGAAACATTATCAATATGAATGGGAGCTTTCCCCCTGAATGAATACATTTATTTCCTTCATTAATAAAATCGTACTTAAATTATAGATAAATAAATGGTAACATTGAGCCCTGATAGGGAATGGGAAATGGATATTACTGTGTTCTTATGAATCCTTTATTCACCTAAGTGAATTTGTGAGTGTTACTCCCAATAAATTGCTTATGAGCAAATTTGATACAGTTAAGTCAATGTCTGCAGAATCTGGGAACTGGAAGACACATTCCTGTCTCTGATTTACTCATCAACCTCCCTTGGGCTTAGCAAGGGTGGCATTTCTGTCATGATTTTGCTGACTAATAGCACACTTTAAGGAATACACTGAACAAACATAATACAAAAGTAATTCAGAGTTCAGTTTACCTTCATGGTTGCTAAGGAATCACATCTGGACTTGGATAAATAAGGGAAATTCATTATATTTGTCAGAGGAGGATGAGAATTTTTCTCTTAAGGAGCTAATCTACTCCATATTTATGAATAGCAAAGAACTGCTGAAAATACAGGAATTCAGAGTGGTGCAATTGTGGATTAGAATGTAGGTGAAGCCTTTCAGTGGGACAAGTCAGATGACAGCATCACCCATGTAAATTTTAAATGAGTCCAGTGTACTCTGGGCCCTAAATTTTATGTGATTGATTTGAACACAGCCTAATTGTTTGGGGGTTTTTTGAGTTTCTTCTTTATCTGTTCACCTGCCTACAGGTCCTGCTTTAATATTATGCAATGAGAAGTGCACATAGCATGAATAAAATTAGTTCTGATTTACAAAATCCCTGTGTTTGTTCTTGCTTAAGAATCCTGATGAGCTGCAGCAAGCCAGATTTAGATGGATGGCAGCTGTACTCAAAAAGAACTAATTGGCAAGATAGAGAAATTCTTTAGTAAAATTAGTGACAAGTAGAGCTCTCCTCCAGGGATTTTTAGCTTTGTTTCTTTATTGGAAAACATCAATATTAATTTTATTCAATGAAGAAACATTTCAGTGAATTTTTTTTTCTGATTAATTCCAGAGTCCTTTAATGGCAAAGATGTTCATAACAGCTGGGTCACTTGGGAAAAAAAAAAAGGTAAAAGCATTGGAAAATAAATATGTTTGTATTGATACATATGGTTCATATCATACATGGTTTATATAATTACTTATTGCTCACATGAACCTTTAAAATTGTGCATTGCCTGTCCCATACCCATTGTATAACATCTTTTCCATAGAATTCTTAAATTCTCAGTTTCTATTTATATCACCCAAAGATAAGAATGGCTGATATGATGTCCAGCTGGTGTTTCCAGAGATGAGTCTCTCCTAAAGCTCCAAAGTTGTTTTTTTTTTTTACATTAAAACTCATCTAAATTTGGTGAATCAATAATTCCACACTTTCCAGATGTGCAGCTCTTCATAAGAGCAGTGTTTATCCCCTGTGTCAGTGACAGCTTGTGGCTGGATGTGAGAGTTGCTGAATTTTCAGGATTCTGTGATCACCACCATACACGGAGGACAGATCTGTCAGAGGGGACGGTGAATACAACTCTGAGCACACAGTGCAAAGGCCTGGGCCAAGAGGAATTTTCTTTCCAAACATTCATCTTGACAAATAATTCAATTCAATAATGGCCATTGTCTTTCTTAACTCTCCTGGATTATTTTGCTCAAGAAAGTTTAAGGAGGAAAGCCTGACTTTCCTGACCTTGAGATGTAAAGCCTTCACACAAAGTTAAAAGCATGCCAAACTCTCTGTAGGGTGTTCAAAATGTTCCTGCTATGCAAGATTTAGTGAGTGTTTGGCCTAATTTTAAACTATGAGTTTTGTAAGAGTGGATCTAACATCAGCTCTTATAGGAGTTCAATCTTAAAGCATTTTAGTATTACTTTAATATCTATGTAATGAAGCTGACATCCACGTGTATTCCAACCTACAAAACTCACAAAAATCAAGAAATTTTCAGTCATGCATTAAACAACTGAAGACTGGAAACAACAGTTGTTTAATCAAAATTGGAGTTCCGTAAGAATAACCAGAGAAAATAACCCACAGACATTTAAAGCAACTAAACAAAAACTTAAATATATTTTAAATTTGATTTTCAATAGAAATATTTAATTTTAATATTTTTTTGAATATTGCTATTTTCTCCTTGCCATCTCTCCTCTTGTTGTTGTTTGGGGTTTTTGTGGGTTTTGTTCTTGTTACTGTTGAGTTTGTTTGTCTTCATCTATGAAAGAGACAGAAAATATTATTTAAGTAATTTTTAAATTACTTAAAACTCAAAATTTTTTTACCTAGGAGGTGGATAATGGAGATAAATTAAAACCTTTGCAAATTTAACTGCGTGTCAGTAGGCAAGCACTAGGCTAAGTGCTTGTCTAACCCATTGTATTAATGAATAAAAAAATGCCTTCAATATCCGTTCTTGTTTATTTGACAACTGGGAGTGAATATTTGTTTATTTTCTGTAATTATAACTGCCAGGAAAACATTCTGACAATCTAATGTGGTGGCTTCAGTCATTAGTGTGCTCTAAATGGTGAGAAATCTCATAATTACTCATAAGACTCTTACAGGATCTGTGACTGTATCTTCAACTCAGCTTCAGGCACTACAGAAATGCAGCTCTTGGAACCTTTGCAGAGCACTGTTGCTGAAATTTAAGTACTAGACTGAGTCCATTTGTTTCAGTGCTGTGCATCTTCCAGGGCTGTGCAGAGTGTTCAGCACCTCACAGCATGGAGCTCTAGCAGTGTGGGGTCATCAAACATAACCCTCTGGAGCATCTGAAATGTTGTGTGTGTGTTTGGTTTGTGAAAGCACACTCCGTAAAAGTGAAAATGTGTCTGAGTCACTGCTGCCTGCTTGAAGGGTGTTTTCCTGCCTTGAGCCCAAATTCCTCTTCCATTAATGCAGAGAAGCCTTACAGCTTCCTGTGGCTGTCTTCATCCAGTCTTGCACAAGTGGGGAAAGCAGCTGAAACATTTTTCTCTTTTCTCTTCTCTTCATTACAGCAAGAGAGAGGCAGTTTATTCCTCTACCAGATTAAGACTTACTGCAGCTATAAGGAGTTAGAGATGGCGTTATATATCCTTGTACAAATACATAAGGACTGTGACAGTCTTACCCACCGGCATTTTAATCTTTGAAACCATTCTTCTTGCTGTAAAAAAGAACGTGAAGGATTCAAGGTGAGATGGAATCATTACACTATTTATTCTACCCTCCTCAGTATATTAGTCCATAAATCATCACCAATTGAACTGTGTTGAAATGCTTTCTAATAGTGTATCATCTGAGCTGCATCTATTTTTAGTCAAAATGACTTCTGAAATATAGAGTCTGACTCTTTTAGTTTATTCCATGTGTTAATACTCTTCACAGAGAGAGATTTGGCCTTAAGCTTCATTTTGTATTCATTTCTGTCAGAGCCAACCACTGTGTAGTTGACAAAATCATACAAAAGCACAGAATATTCTGTATAGCACAGGATTTTCCCTGCAAGTTATTTCCATCGATTTATGAATAGATTTCTGAAATCATACTAGGATTTTATTATTTTTTTACATCCTACAAGAAAAAATTAAGGAAAAGAACATAATAGTTCAGTGCTGATCATCACACTGATACTGTACAGAAAGATAAAACAGTTACTTGGACCTCAGGGTGACCCTTAATGGTCACAATAAGCCCTTGTTGCCCACAACTGCAATAAGAGCTCTGCTCAGTTACTGGTCTTAGTCTCTCCACTCAGTACAGCACTTTATGGAACTGTTAAACTTTGTCATCTGCATGGTTTTAGCAGATGTGCTTTTCAGATCCGTACTGAAGACTCAGTCAGATCCTCACCTCTGTTGGCTTGGTGGCTGTCTTCCCAACATTTTTTTCTCCATTAACCAGTTAATTCTTCATTTAACACAGGCTTTGTATTGCTGATTTTTTTTTTTTTTTTAATGAGGCTGTTATACAATACTACCAATTCTTCACAATGGCCATTGTATCTGTGTACCAACTTCTAGAATCTGGTTTTTTGTGATTTTCGATTGTTTAACTACTAGAGGTGAGGCTTGACCGAAGTCCCAGACTGAAGTGTCAGTATTACCTTCTTTCTGTGATAAGGAAGGTAATGAGAGTAAACTTATCATGCCTATCATAAAAAATTCAGAGTTGCCAACTGTTTTAGCTTGTATATAAACATCAGTTTCCCAGTGGGACCTGCGTCTGCACATGTTCTGTCAGAATTCATCTCATGCTTAAGAGTAGCAACAGATGATGGTGTTCTAAGGACAGTACTTCTACCTTGATGTGGATTTCCACATGCATAAAAATAATAAGGAGCAGATTGATAAAGAAAGAGCAAATCTCTCTCTCTCTTAAATGATCTTTAAGATTTGCATGAGAGACAATGAATCAAATCTTACTGGAAACCACAATGCTGTACTGATCAACATTCTTCCCTAAGAAGGAAGAGACTGTGAAGGCAATGAGGCATGAAAGGGTAGGACTTTGATAACGGCATAATAAAGATGTGGTAGAGGAAGCTTTATAGAGTAGAACAGCTTCTCAGTTTTAATATTGTATCAATGTTTCATTTCTAAATGCTTTATCGATGACAAACACACAAATAATAAATATTAAAAACCTGAGCACTGCACATTGTGTCAGTTGTAAGTATAGCAGAAGAAAACTGTAACAAAGCGATAGAATTTTTGCACCTTAATAACCAATAAAAATCATTGATCATTAAATTGTATATTAAGCATTTATCAATACTTTAAGAATATTTATAATTAGGACTTTATGATGAAACCTGTTTCCTCTTTACTGTAATGTAGCACAGTGTGTCTGTCGTAGAAGGCATGTAGTTTTAATGGGTTATTTACCCTTCAATATATTCAGTGAACCTGACTTTCTGGAATGGCAGTGTCATAGTATTTGATCTTGATAGAAAGCACTGATCTGAAGTTTTTTTTACATTTGAGGATGTTCAAGTCAAGGGTCAGATACAGATAAGCCTTTGATAAGCACAGGTGGAACTAAGCTGAGTTCTGAGATGGCAACAATGCTGCAAGTCAAGCCTGATTCTTTTCCACAGTGAAGTTGAGAGGGTGGATAATTATTCCATATATATGTTCCTGGAGCTATATAAGATTCTTCTGGCTCATTTAGAGTTATCCTTTCTGTAACAGAACAAAAATTACCTAATCCAAAAGCAGACATGACCTCAAGGTAGATCGAAAAGGAGACATATAGACAGCAGCACTGGTACTTGATGACAAGAGGGATCCAGTATAGCCTCATTCCAGATGCCAGTAAATTTCTGGCAAACCAACATAATCACTATCACTAAAATAGAAATAGCACCACTCATCATTTAAGTCCTAAACACCTCATTAGAAATTTCAAGCATAAATACTGCTTGCTGGCAAGATTCAAATGCACAGTCAAATCCTAAAAATGGAGAGGACCTATCATATTTTGAAGTGCGGGGATCCTTTTTTGCATAGTGTTACCAAAGTAGGAAAAAAGTTATAAACACAAGCTTTATACTGTAGCTAATTTAATGGTAGAGCAGGTGATTTGCAGTTTCACAATTGCTCTGCAGTGGAGAAAAGATACCCTTTATCATTAGATTGTGGCAGTTTTCTAAAGAGAAATGAGCACCAGTAATGACAACTCACACCAACACAACCAATGTGGTGCACTGCAATTAATGCTGGTTTCCTGTATCATCTTTTATTTATTATTATTATCAGCTGTGAGTATACTGACTACCATGAAATTCTCCCTCCTGGTCCTGGGAATGTAGGAGTTGATAGATTGAAACATCCTTCACTGCACAGAAAGGAGCAGCAGGAGTGAGGAGGCACCTTTGCCCTGACAGGTGACCAGGGCCAGCCTTCTTTAACAGGTCTGACTGTGTGCAGACAGGGTTAGCAGTGAAATCACCTAAAGGGAATTGCTGTGCATAGTGCTGAGAATTTTCTCAGTCAAGAGACAACTCCCCATTGTGAGATTTTGTAGAATCCCTTTATAAAACTGCATGTGAATGAACACTACTGAATGTGCTTAACACTCCTCATATTCTGTTTGAATTTGACCAAAATGAGACTAAAATCTCTCCTATTAAAAGATTAGAAAACAACTCCAGGAAGCCATTGGCTGCTGGTATAGTAAATTGTCATTATTACACTATTTTGTGATCTAAGAACAAAGTTCTTTTGCTGGTAGGAGAACCCTGCTGTGTGTAGCTCTGAAGAACATTAGTGATATTCTGCAGCAAGTAATGACATTCATCAAGACAGTCTTTGCTACTCCTTCAAATTAACACTTGGGAATAGAAATAATTGCTTTTTATATTATTTGTTTGAAGATGCTGAGTGAGTCATTGAGCCTAGTAAGAGCACTACAAACAATATTTTATTCCTTGTCTAGTTCAGACCACCTTATGACCACAAGCAGGTTTCTTTAACATCTTTGTTGCAGCCCTGTAAGAAATCTGATATACTTCATAGAACTGCTCGATAGCAGCATTTGGGTGGCAAGAACATAATGAAAAATAAAGCCTACTTAAGAAGGACTTCATGTATTTATGTGGGTCTTTTTACTGCTACATGAATTTGCATTTGTCCTCGCTGAGCCTTTCCTGAGGTCTGGGATATTCATTCATTTGATGACTGAGATTCAAGAAGCGAGGCCATGTTCTCTGAGTCTCTGTTGGCAGTTAACACTGGGTTCTTCTGTAATTTGCCTGGAAAATGTCAACAAAATAGCCCTCTGTCTCACAGTGGTATTGACTCTCTAATGGATAAATCAAGTAGTGGGCTGTGTTTGATCATCAAATAAGACAAGTGTTATGAACAGGGGATTGAAGGAAACCTGGTTTCTTGTGGGTGTTATCTGTGCAGTGGCTCATGAGGTGACAAACTTTTGAGGTTTGCACTACACTGTGGGTTTTGATCAGAACTACAAAATTTGTCCAGGCAGAGAAATGGACACACCCAGATAGATATCAAGATAAATAAGCCCTGAGTATTAGTTACCTGTAAATTCATGTTTCTAAGAGAATCTCTGTTTCACTCAGCTAAAAAAGTTTGTGTTGCCATAAGAGAATAAAGGGAGCTGGTCAAGAGATCCAGTCTGTCAGAATTAAAACTTATTGGGTGTTGTCTGTCCATTTGACACTCTCATCCTTCATTGAAGCTGGAATTCTTATCTTAGAATGTATCTCTCCTGTTTTTATTACCTGAGAGGCCTCATGTACCTTCCTCTCATTCTAAGAAATAGAGAAACATTGGTATCTGTGTGCTTTTTAATCTACACTGACAAGAACCATTCTTGTTTTTATATAGAATGTTCTTGTTCATGCAGGATTTTGCTGTCTTGGTTCTAGTTATTAGGTATAAAACATCACAAAATCTCATAAGGAATTACAGATTCCTATTCTCTTCATGTCTAACATTTCTTGTTTTAAGTATTTAAATATTCTGTCAGTCCTGGCTTGAGTCTGTCTTCACAGTCATTGTCAGACTTTGCAGTAAGCTTTAAAACTACATGTCCAAAAAATAACAGACAGGCACAATCTCGATTTCATTTCTCTGAATGACACATAGTGACCCTACGGCATATGTGAGCATGACAAAACACAGATATTTTGTTGGGATACCTTGATTCTACCTCACAACTTCTTATATCTAGAGGAATCCCTTTTGCTGTTTCCCTGACCTGAAATACAGTTCCCTCCTCAATATTTGTATCAACACAGCATATCTTTTTTCTCAGAACAATTCTGCCAACAGATTGTGGCAGAACATTAGTGTGACAGGATAATAACAATGTTGATGGGAATCAGCTTTTCTCCCCCAAATAATTCTAGAAATTATTACAGGAAAATGAAGCACTTATCTTTTATGAACCAGCCTTTGACACAGAAGCTGATGACTTGTCTTGGAAATTGAAAAGCAACATACAAGGCTCATTATGTGAAAGAGATTTAGAGTGTATTAAAAGCAGCCTCAGTTTAGTGGCACATAGTGACAATCATTTGAATTATTTGACAGTAAAAATACTTATAATACATTGTTTATACTGTTCAAAGTTAATAAGATCATGTGTGTCAGTTTAGTGGAAAATTAAGCAGGATATCTTAAGACCCTGTAATAAGTGAAAAAAAGCAAATAATCCCTTTTACAAGGTATATGATGAATTACTATGACTAAAAGATGAAGGTGCATCATACATATGTACATAAGGACATCAGGAAGCTTGCCTGGAGGATCAGCCTGTGTGTATAGAAAAAGTGCTGAGACAGAGGCCTATGAACTTCCCAGGCTTCATGCATGCCTTTAGAAAACCTCTGGAGAGGAGATGGGAATGAGCCTCAGCTCAAACCTCATGACTGTTTGCAGGTGGAGTTTACAGACAAGCATTGTGGGCTCATCAAAGATAATAACAAGAACTTTTCCATTGGTTTCTTTGGGACATCAGTTCTTTGTAAAATACAGCTTTGATCTGGGTTCTGAAGTCCAATTTGCCTTGGCTTCACTGTCAGAAGGTTCTAAAAAGGTGTTTATTTGAAAGGTTCTGCTGGATTTGCCTTTTTAATGTTCTTTCTAGAGAATACAAGATGACATTGCCATTGCTAATGATGTGTTTGATTGTGATTTTTTCACGTCTATCTCATCATTGTAAATCAGGAGCTGCATAACCTGGGTGCTCTGGAGTTTTTGTTGTTTCTAGCTGACGGCTCAAGAAAAAAGGGCTCTGATATTCTGTTGACACCCAGCAGAAATTTATTCATTCTGTCACATAAATTGTGTTCTGAATAGGTTAAAAAGGCATTATTTTACTTCAGTGTGGGATTGTTTCTATAATGAGAAGACTGGGTGTGTTTTGGCTTGAAATGGGACTACTGGTTGGTGAAAAGGCACTCCTGATCTTAATCTTCCAGCAGAACACTGTTCTGGTCATTACCTTGAACAACCTTTCAGCTCAGCAGGGCATTTTACCTCCATATGAGGGCTAACAGACTCCTTAGATGTTGGTAGAAGTGAATCAGAATGCAATCTCAGGAAAAATATGCCCAGATTACCAGCAGCAGAGCAACACACAGATATGTAAATTTTTCTGTACTGTCCTGCTCATCTCTGCCTACTGTGGGCAGTTCTGTGTAGCCTCAGTTGTCTCAGAAAAGCATGTGTGTATTTTACAGGCGTAAGTAGATGGATGGCACTTAGATGAGCTGCTCTGCTTTCTGGATATCCTTCCAACCTGAAGTATTCTGCAAGTCTGTACGCACCAATATTGGCCACTTACCTTGCAAGGAAGGCAATGTTTTCCTTCCTGCCAGTTGCTTCTTTGATGTACCAGTTTTATAATTGGAGATGTCAGCACCTTTTATTTACAGAGTTTTTGGATGTTTCCCATATCTTCAGTTTCTCTTGGTTTGCTAAAACCTACCTTGTAGCTGCTGCCCTACTCTATAGAAAGTAGAGTTGAATACAGGTCTAATATTGCTTCTTGGTCTTAGGAGTTCTTCAGACTCTCCAGTGAGATCTTGGTCAGAGAATGAGACTTTCTCTATCATCTCATCTGTCAGAACTAAGTAATAACATGATTTCAAAAGGCCGAGGGAGAAAATGCCCTCATTTTTTTTCTGGGTTTGTTTTTTTTTGCCTTCCCCCCCCCCTCCCCCAAGAAAGACATTGGCCTGTGAAGGGGGTGTGGTCCTGCGGGTCCTCCCGGTCTTTTGTTTACCTATGCTTTGGACTCTTATTCATGGCAGAGTAGTTGTGGATGCCCCATCCCTGAAAGTGCTCAGAATGGGTTGGATGGAAGTCTGAGTCACCTGCTCTAGTGAAAAGTGTTCCTGCCCATGACAGGGAGACTGGAGCTAGATAATCTTTAAGGTTGCTTCCAACCTCCATTCTGTGGTTCTATGACTTTATCCTTCTTTCCTCTTTTATTTTTCTACCAGACACACAACATTCTTGACTGATGAATAAAAGAAAACAGCCTACAATGCTTGTGAATAGCTTGTGAGTGAGAAGACTTAAATATGGCTGAAATGGCAAAACCACAATATATTCTGTTAATTTGTATTTTTATTCCATACATTGTGAATCAAAATATCTCTTTGAGCAACCTGTTTAATTATTTAGCACTTTACTATGTACATTATGGCCAGACTTGTTCCAGTGGCAAGCACATTACCTGAAGAACCAGGCTACACGGAAGGAACTTGACTGACAGTTCTCTGTAATTGTTTCAGTGGTGTTCTAAAGAATCGCACAGTCACCTTTGAAATAGTTCTAATGAAATCAAACAAGCTTGCACTTCACTTGGTGTCTGCCCGGGCTCAAAGGCAGTGTAAAGGCACCCTATAGCTGAATGTGCTGTAGACTGTGCAGGTTGGAATGTGATTTACTCTTGCTGTGCTCCAATAAGCTGTCCTTTAAACTAGTACAAGGACAACGTTGTTGGTGCTCTCAAAAGACCTGTCTCATAACTAGCACTGTAACTGACTTCTACAACTTAAAGTGCAAAATGCCATAAAAGTGTATTTTCCTTTTAATTAAAGGTTGGACAGAAGGATAAGCTGTCTGGCAGGGCTTGTTCTTGCCACAGTTTAACTAAAGTATCACATTAGCAGGTACTGTTGGAGAGTTTGGTAACTTAAAAAGACACAGGAATTTTTCTAACTTTTTGAAGAAATGTTCCAAAAATAAGAATGTATTCACTATCTGCCTATTTCATTTGAAATACATCAAAGAGCTGGGAGTTAATATCTGCATCTGTTGCCTTCAAAGGCAAGCTTTTGGTACAGCTGAACCAATTTAAGAACTGTTTTCTCCTTGAAAAAGCATGGAACCTACCAGTCCATCTTTCAACTAGGATTAATTCTTCCTGTCTTTACAGCACATTTGTTATTGTGGGAATGTTTGTTCAAGAACAGGGCAGAAGAAGGAAACCTCATTACCTGACCACCATGAGACATTAGATAAATCTTTTCTGCCTTTATCTGTGCTGATCAATATAGCAAAAATTCCTCCAGATAGAATTTTCTCATTAAAGACTCTTTATTTTGATTATCCAGAGAACTGAGTAAATCTGTAACTATGTGTAGGCGTTTGAGAAAAGCACAGTTTGGATGTCTGGCAGACTGTCTCACTGGGGTGCAGTGAAAGCAATTGGCTTTGCTTTTTATTGATCAAGGCGAGATTCTTGCTCAAAATGCCAAGGGCCAATTTTTCCCCAGGACCAGCCTTAATGTTGAAGTCTCATTGCCGGAAGCAATGAGAGAGCAGCCACTGAAAGTATGACCCCAGTACTACAATGCCTATTCTGAAGAGAGTAACAACAGCTTACCAAGGCAGAGTCACATTTACTTGGCAGATGGTTCTGGTGGATAAAGATGGAATCCTCATCAAAAAAATTTTTGCAGCTATTTCCTATTACTGAATTTTTTTTCTCTTTTGGCCTATCAACAGAAGAGAATTTCCAAGTCTTCCTTGTGGGATTCAGTGTAGACTTAACCAGTTTATTTTAGATGGTTTTGAGAGCTCTGATATTTGCATGGCTTAAGTTGCTGCGAACATTTGCTGACCAAATATCTACCTGCACCTAATGTAGTGATGCTTAAGAATATGAGTGGTGCCAATCACAACCTCTTCTAAGGCACTCTGTGTTTAAACAACAAAGTTAACCCTCAGTATTCCTGGAATATGTATTTATCCTGCAAGAAACTTCAACTTGAACTCTCTGTTCAAATACAGAATTATCTTTCAGAATGTTTAACAGCTGCTCTCTCGAAGGTATCTCAGGTGAGAGCAAAGTGTCATGAAGGAAACAGACTGAGTCAAGAAAGGCAGTTGACTTATTCCAAATGGTTCCCTGAAGAGAGAAAGAATTTTGTTAAAAAGAGGCTGTTGAGTATGTTTGCAGATATTTGGTGCTTCAAATATTATAACTAGGGAAAGAATGATGATATGTCATTGAAAATATTCTTTCCTCTCTCTAAACAAATTTCTGCACATTATTATTATTGAGACATTGAAACAAAAATCTCTCTAAATTAAGCTCTTGTAGGAAAGTGCTCAGCCCAGCTGAATTTCTGTTGTAATAGTTCAGCCAAGACTTGTCCAAAATAGGAGTCTGTAGTTGGATAAATTCTTTGTGTTGAGCATCTAGCAGAATCCTTTGAAGAAAATGGAAGCAGACTCTCATAGCTTTGAAAATCACTTATGTGTATGTCTGTGTTGGGAGCCACCATTGCATAAAAATGTCACACTTTTCAGAGTTTTGATCTAAATTCTGAAGCCCTGATGGTGGCCTTTATTTTGTGGATGCCTCCATAAACTATTTCTAGCTTTCCCAGAAAATCTCTGCAAAAAGACACTTTTATGGCATTTTGCACTATGTCAAAGACGTAATCTGTATTGGTTTTATATACTCACTAGTGACCCCTGTCAATGTGTGCATAAAGTCCAACTGAAGCATAATAAACCCCATCTGTATTCTAAATGTGAGTGTACGCGAGAGAAGGAAACCAACACAAGAACATATTGCTGGCTGTTGATTCTGACACTCTTCCCACGCAGTGATTTAGTGAGAAGAGCAACCTTGTAAGACTGTGTCACTGTCGATCTGCTCACATCGTGGCAAGACAAGTAACCAATCATAAAGGGTCATAAAGAGACGTTTATCATCTCCAAAGCAAGTAAATGCCATGACAAAAGGTATAGGACTTCCAAATAAGTTAAAAAAAACAAACATGCATCTTAGTATACTATGTAGTAGAAACCACAAGAGAGAGAGGAATCATTCTTACTGTGCTGACCAAGATTGAAAAGATAAACAAGGAGAATCCTGAAACTTTGTCTTGTAAACATTTTTATCCAATTTTATTGATCAACCATACAAAAAAGGGCCAAGAGTCCCTGTGTTTTAAATGTTGTCTGACCACCAGCCTTATCAGATATTAACTGAGACTGTTTTGTTTATTTGAAGCATGAAATTTTCATAGACTCTAAGAGCGTGAACTCCAACAACTAACCTAACACTGCCAAGTCCACCCCTAATGCATGGATAAGTGCCACATCTAGACATCTTTTGAATATCTCCAGGGATGATGTCTCAACCACTTCCTTGGGAAGCCTGTTCCCATGCTTGACAACCCTTCTGGTGAACAAATGTTTTCCTTGTATCAGATCCAGACCTTCCCTGGCACAACTTGAGGCTGTTTTGTCTTGTCCTGTTGATTGTTATCTGGGAGAAGACACTGGCCCCTACCTCAGTACACCCTACTTTCAGGTAATTGATAAGGTCTCCCCTCAGCCTCCTTCTCTCCAGACTAAACACACCCAGCTCCCTCAAATGCTCATCAGACTTGTGCTCCAGATCCTTCCCCAGCTCTGTTGCCCTTCTCTGGACCTGCTCCAGCACCTCAATCTTTTTCTTGTCAGGAGGGGCCTGAAACTGAACACAGTGCTCAACAGTGCTGAGTAGTGGGGGACAATCACTTCCCCAGACCTGCTGGCCACATTATTGCTGATTCAGGCCAGGTTGCCATTGGCCTTCTTGGCCTCCTGGGCACACCCTGGCTCATGTTCAGTGGCTGTTGAGCAGCACCCCCAGGTCCTCTTCTGCCAGGCAGCTTCCCAGCCACTCTGCCCCCAGCCTGTAGTACTGCATGGGGTTGTTGTGACCCAAGTGCCAGACCCAGCACTTCACCTTGTTGAAGTTCCTGTAATTGGCCTCAGCCCATTGAACCAGCTTGTTCTGATCCCTCTGTAGAGCCTTCCTACCCTCCAATCAACACTCCCATCAAATTTAATGTGTTGACTCACAGTGCACTTGATCACCTTGTCCAGATCATGGATAAAGCCCAGGGGACAGGCCACCAACAGGATGTTACTCCATTCACTATCAGCTCTAGGCTTGGTCATTCAGGTGGTGGTTTTTTTATCCAGCAAAAAGTAGACCTGATCAAACCATAAGCAGCCAGTTCCTCCAGGAAAATTCTGTAGGAAACACTGTTAAAGGCTTTTCTGAAGTCTAGGTAAACAACATCCACAATCTGTCCCTTGTCCACTAAGCTGGTCACCTCATCATAGACAGAGATCAGGTTGGCCAAACAGAATCTGCACTTCATAAACTCCTGCTTGCTGGGTTTGATCGCCTGGTCGTGCCATACAAGCTGAATGATGGCACTCAAGATTATATGCTCCATGACTTTCCCTGCTACTGAGGTCAGACTGACCGATCTATAGGTTTCCAGATCCTCCTTCTAACACTTCTTATATATGGGTGTCACATTTGCTAGCTGCCAGTCAACTGGGAGCTCCCTGGTCAGCCAGGACTGATGATAATTGTTTGCTGAGCACTTCTACCAGTAACCTTAGGTGGATCCAGCCCCATCTGACTTGCAGTCTTTGGGAAATAAAAATAGCTAGAAATAGCAGTTCAATGCCATGGAAACAGAGAAATTGACATATTTTGTTTCATCCTATTATAGAATGAAATTAATTTTTAAAAAAACTTTTCCCTCTCCTTCTTTGTTTTTCTGAGACTCCACATATGCAGTAGTCACAGTGATTTGGGCTGATATCTGTGTGTGGAAAGCTCATGTTCCCCTGGGTTCAGTAAGTTCTCAAAACATTACCTAAGCTATCCTCCTTTCTTGGCAAAGTGGAATGAGAATTGAGGCTGCTTGAGCTGGTCTACAGCTGCACAAATAACTTGGCCATGACAGACACTTGCTGCACCAGCCTGGTTCCTAAGACAGTGGAAGTAAACCAGTCGCTGGGTGTGTTACTGACAGGCTCAAACAAGGGGCCCCCCGCCAATCCCTTTCAAACGAGGCTGCACCCACAGCATTGGCCAGTGAGCTGGGCGGAGCTGGACCCTTGTCCAATCTCCTGTTAAACCTGGGGAATTCAAAGCCCCTGTTGAAGGGGGAGCCCCACAATAAAATGTGGCTGTTGCTGGTGTTCTTGGTGTGACAGCTTAGCTGTCACTTGGCCAAATTGCTTGAGCCTGCAGTATGGAGTGTGTGGCACAGTGGTCGAAGGTCTTGCATTGTAGGAAGAAAGCTGCTGTTGAACAGAAATCCTGCCATGGACCATGGAAACCAACCTAACAACACTGTCAGTAGCTTTAGCACTCTTCTCTGAAACATTTCTGCAAAAGGTAAACATGTCAGGAGCTTTTTTTTTCTTTTTTTTTTTTTTATTTTTTTTTTTTTTTTTTGGTTTTGACTTGATGAAAAGTTATGCTGTAGCTCAATTTTTTTTCTCACTTATATGTCTTAGTAGTCCTGAATGCTAAAAAATGGAAACTAAAAGTAGCACCCTGTACTTGCCTGTGCCTTCCATATGCTGAAGTTACAATTGCTTCTAATTTTGTGTTTAAAAACAGCTCCCAAATGCGAATTTGGCTAAGTGCAGATGCATCGTTTAAGTGTTTTTGAAGTATGAGGTCAATGCTGTTTAGGAAAAACCAGAATTAGACTAATAATCACCTCTGTTAAGGACTTAATTTATTCTAGTGCTATAATGTGTTCCTGTCCATCATTTGTCATAGCCATTGCCAGCTTCGAAAGAAAAGTGCAGTGCAACTGCTTATGTTATTGGATGCAACGTTCCCTCATAAAGGAAAAGCCTATATAAAGCAGACAAACCATTGAAGGCAAAAATGTAGGTCTGTGGAGTAACAATCACTGTGTTCTCAATGAAAACAGCATTAGATAACAGGTTGCAACACATGATGGTTTTGCCAGATCTTTTGATATGGGTCAGTTTATCCTTCTCTGTCTAAGACTCAGTCTGCAACTTGTAATAGTGATAAAGTCATGAGTTCTTCTGCAAGGAACAAACATATTTTCAATGTCACAACTGTACAAATTGACAAAAACTGCTTTTATTTCCTTTACTGCGCCTGTTTCATATTTCTTTAACAGTCAGCATAACCTCATATTTTGAATGGTCTCGATATAGTGTCTTAAAAAGTTGTTTAGAGTTGTCAGAGGAAGCAGATGTTAAAAGGGGTTGTCGGTGGTTAATCCATTTCTTACGGTGATTAAACTGGTGGTGACACTGAAACCAAGACTGAAGGCTGTGACGCTGAAAAGTGGTAATATCCATCACTATCTCTGTTAATGAGCTAAATCCTGAGCTGATATCACAACTCATTAAGGAAACAATCACTGGAAATTTCAAGCTAGATTTCCCTAAATCACAGAATGGTTGAAGATGAAAGGGACCTCTAGAGGTCATCTCTAGATGAGCATCTCTAGGAGCCACCTCCCTGCTCAAGTAAAGTTGCTGGGAACCAGTTGCTAATGTTCATGTTCAGACTGGCTTATGAATGTTTCTGGGGAGGGAGGTTCCACCATTTCTATGGATAACCTGTGTCAGTACTCAGTTACCCCCGCAGTGAAAAAAGTGTTTCCTGCTGTTCTGGGGAAACTTTCTTTGTTTCAGTTTGTACCCATCACCTGGGCACCTCTGGTCACCACGTCCCATTGAGTACTCCATTGACAGAGCCTGCCTTGTGTATTCCTTGTACATCCTGTCATGTATTTATAGGTGATGAGATGGCCTTGAATCTCCTCCAGGCTGAACAGTGACATCTGTCTCAGCCTTTCTTCATAGGAAAGATGCTCCAATGTCCATTTATCTCCCTTAGTAACAGTAGCCTTCTGCTGTCCAATATGTTCATCTCTCTCTTGTGCTGAGGGGTCCACAACTGGACACAGCAGACCAAGTGGGGCCTCACCAGTGCTGAGTACAGAGGATCTGCTGGGAATACTTTATCTAATGTAGCCTGGGATATTTGTAGCAAGAGCACATTGCAGGACCCCCCCAGTCCTTTTCTGCAAAGCTGCCTCTGAAAGAAGAAAAAGATTAACTCTACATGAGTTGTATTTTGCTCTTACTTTGATTTGAGGCTGCCAGGTGTAATTTTTAAAGCCTTGTTTTGGTTAGTAAAAAAAAAAAAAAATGTTTTCCTTTTTTACACTTAGACATTAGATGAACTAGCCCAAAAGAGGAAGGCCAGCACTTTCATTCTTTGGCAGATGACAGAAGACTTACCTAGTGGAAAATCTTAGGTGCTTTGACTTCTCTGTGTTTAGCTTGTGTTCATTGGTTATCCTGTGATTAGAGCATGTTCTCTTGCCATGGACAAAGACCTGGCCTTAGTATTGGCCCCTCTTTAAAGAGGTGACTTTAAAGGCAAAAAGGCCTCTTTGTAGCCATTGGCCTGCATGCCCACAGTCATGCTGAAATAAATGTTTTTCTTCAGTGCTTGGTACGGCACAAGGTTAGTAGCATTTTGTGTCATAGTAACATGCTAGAGATATTGGAGTTTTTAAAAATTCCATATCATAATTGGTTTCATAAATGGTTCAGGTTGTCTTATACATAAAAAACCAAAACCTACCCTAAAATTAAAAGTGAAAGCTACATGACAGTAATTTTACATTTTGGTTTTTCTATATCACAGTGCATGGTTCATTAGCACTTGCGTTCCTTTTCAGTCAGGATGATAAAGGACCTATAAAGCACTGTAAAACAGAAAGCATAACTAAGCCAAAATGCCCTTCTTCAGACTAGCTGCCTTATATTTTGAAGTGCTTCAAGAGGGATAAGGTCTTACCAGGGCAAAAACAAGTTTGTGAATTAATGATGAGAAATCCTCATGTAATTTTCTAGCCCAAGGAAATCTTTAGGAAGAATGAAACTGAAATGTGGAGCAGAAGCATAGCTGCCGTGTTGTTTGATATCATCAGCCCTCACCTGATTTTTTGTAGTAATGCTTTCTATTATACAAAAAGTTGTCTCTCTCTCCTATTACTCTGGTGGCTCTGGGGAAAAAATAAAGGTGCCATAGCTCAGGAGTCACCTCAGTTCAAACGTCCAATCTCAGACAAAAAGGAAAGAATTAAGATATGGGGAATGACAAATTTCTATCTTTTAACTTTGGCAAAAAACAATGTAAATAATGCTTATGGAGCACTGAAGAAATATCTGAATTTAGTTTCTTTTTAGAGCAAGTTCTACAAGACTATGTAGTTGTTAAGCAGAAGTGGGGAAACTAGTAAAAACTGGTTTTGGTTGAACAATGGAAAATGTGTCTATCATAGACATCTAATGAGCTAGTAACGAGGAAATGCATTATGTGACGGACTTGGGAGACAGTGCAGAGGAAATAGAGATAAAGACCACTGGGCTTAAGGTCATAGATAAAGCCTAATTTAAATCTACATGGATTTTTGAGCATGTTCAGATATAATATAACTTCTGCAGGAGTTCAGGAGGTCTTGACATGCAGAAAATCGATATATTCTTAGTGTGGAATTGGGAGATCAATTATCCACAAAGAAAAACTCAATTCTGAGTGAAGATAAACTGAAGAAGTGCTAGTCATAACTTGACATAGTCTGTGTGGTGTTGCATGTGAAAGGGTCTATTGTAATCCAATTTGCTGAGGTTATTTGTGTCAAAAGTAATTGTTTCATTTGTGCCAGTGAAGCATTTAGAGAACTAGCTGCTTGGATTATGTTCTAATGCTAAGATGAGATATATTTAGGGAAGTATGAAGACAGTACTATTTACAGACTCAATGTTTGTATTCAATTAAGGTCAATGCAAGTTGCAATGACCTCAGTTGTTCTCAAGATTGGGTCCTTACCCATTAGAAACAACCAGCATATTGCTTAAATTCTGCCCCAGAGCTGGCACTTTTTCTACATCCTGCTTAAAGGTTGTTCCAGTGCAACATTTCTGTAAAAACTATTAATCTCTAAAGGAATGAATTGGATAAAGGATAAAAGAGACAGGCTGAGTCACATCCTTTCATAGAATGTCCTCTCCTAAAATTTGCAGAGAGAAAGAAAAAAAAAAAAAGAGGAGAGTGGAAATAAAATAAATTTTATCTTAGTATGTCCTAGGGGACATAACTAAAAATGTTATAGTCACTTCTGGTGTAAGCACAGTAAATAAATTGTGGCTTGTTGCCAATGTTTTCTTCTCCCTGAGATCAAATCAGAGCAACTGTGAAATTATTCTAATATGAGTATGCAGTCAGAAACCATTCCTTTTAATTTTTTATATATATAATTTCAGTGTACAATAAAATGTTGTTCCAACTAAACACTTCTACTTCCCTATTTTTTGCAAGGCAGCAAATGTGTGAGTCAGAGTTCTAAATTATTTTCTGGATTATTTGTAGAGAAGTAGATGCAACATATTTCCTTGTAGTTTGACACTGAATCATAATGAAAAGAACTTGGCCTAAAGATGCAGCACTGTGGTTCTGAAGATTCCACTGGGTTGTGACCTAGCAAGAGTGAAAATAAATTCAAAGATTTTGTCTCGTGGTGAAGTAGCCATGGCACACACCTGTAAAGAAAATGCAGCAATGAAAAGATTTTCACCAATAATTTTATCATGTAAAATGTATTAATTTATCCTGTCACTTATCAGCTGAAATATCTTGATTTACATGCCTCTGTGCTGTTCAGGGCAAGGTAATATGTTCTTCAAGTGGTAGACAGAAAGCAGATCCATGTGAGCCTTAGACAGAGATGGAACTGCTTGTTTCACGGGTGGTGTCTGAGCAAAGGACAGTCCACAAATAAACTGTGAATGTCCAGTTTTGAAGAGTGGACACCCACATCTTCTTGTAATCCCTGTAACTTTGTTCCAGTATCCAGAACTGTAGTTGAGGTCTGTTATTCAGTGTTTGTTTTTATTTTTAAATAGTATTTGTCTAATGAATTCTAAAGTCATGACAGCAAAAATAAAAAGAAAAATTCATAAAAAATGCACAGCTGAGCAGTAAATCAAATTATATTTAGCTTATTCCTGGAGTTACTTTTCCAGCAACTTTTCTGGGATCCTGTTTCCTAGCAAGTATTTACCTCTAAAACTCTCTGTAATTTCATTTTGTGTTCAAAATATTCAAATCTTATATGAAGTTTGTAAGATCCAAAGTCAGGCTCTGTGAGTATGAAGAAAGAAAAGATAGAATGGGCCCAATTCTCATTTGCTGCAAAGAAAAAAACTTCAGTGTAGAAATAAGGTTAATTTACATCAGCTTTACAATCCATTTAAGCCATCAGAATGGGGTAAAAGGATAATGGTGAGCAGTATGAAGCTGACTGATAGAGTAAATGAGGCCATGACAGCAGGAGATTTGGTCTTACAAAGGACACTGTTTTAGCTAAAAGAAGTTAAATGCTTGTCTATCCCTATAAATACATGTGTGGTAAATTAGTTTCTTTTAGAAAATTCGTTTCTTTTAGAAGCAATATGGCATATATATATTGACCTATATTACATATATTGAAATAGGGTTTTGGTCTCCCAGTGCATTAGCAGAAAGCCATTATTGCCTTTGTATTAAACTGCAGGACAACCTTAAAGAAAACTTTCTGAGAGGAGTGTGGGGTGGTGGGAGAATCTGTACAAACTTCATGCTCCCTAGCATTACACACCACTCAATGAGGAGCCTTGCTGAAGTCCTTATGGATTGAGGTACTGCCTACAGCAGCAGGAAACTGTTTCACAGTGTCACCATCTGTCTGTGGACATCAGAAGAGAAAACATATTGTGTACAGTAAAGAAAAAATCAGCTCAGCTTGTAACCCTAGGAAGGAGAATTTGGAAATGTCCGGCATAGAATTTCCACCTTATGTACGGTCTTGTGATTCTTGCATGTAGATGAACGTTGTTTGATGGATCATTGGTGTTTGTGACAGACAAAATACGATCAGAGAGATATTGAAATTTACTCTGGGTAATAACTTTTGGCTGATTTTCATTTGAGATTTCAAATGGCCTGATGCTTTTAGATCTTGTTGAGCAGAAATACCAGAGCAATCAATTTCCTAATCTTTCTCCTGAAAAAACTGTAATGTACTGCACATAGAAATAAAAATAGGGGTTTCTTATCTTTTTTGTAAGATTACTGTCTTGCTGATAATGTTCATACTCTTTGCTGAGAAATACTTATCCTAGAAACTACGTGCTACCTCAGAGAGATTGTTGTGCTCCAGTCAGAGCATGTATTTGTGAGTAGTACTTCAGCTTCCTGTAAATTAATGTCATTTTCTAGGAACATGAAGTACAAATACTAATCTGATGTAATGCCAAAAGAGGAAACTGCAATGCTATGATGTGACCTTTAATGGATGTAAAAGGTTCCTAGCACTAACAGTGTTTCTGGACAAATCCAGGTTAAACTATTTGAGGACAGATACTAATCTAAAGTTATATTAATTTCTGCCTATAAGCCAAGATGTTACCTTTGAAGGTTTGCTCCTCTGCTGCCCTTGGGCAACCCCATCCTATTGAAATCAACAGGAGTTTGCAATTAACTTGGACAGAGCCAGAGGACAGACAGCACTCTGAATCTTTTTACCTATTTTCCTTGGGTTTCAAGCCGTGATCAAGAGATATTTCAGTATGTCCTGGTGTAGTACATCTGCTTTTCATTTCTCTTTAGCTATAAAATCTAAAATTACTTTAACACTATTCGTGGTGTAGATATCTACTGAGCAAGCAGATGTTTCGTCCCCCATATAGCCTATTTTTTTTCTAGAAAGTCCCAGCCTGCAGGGTTTTTCCTGGCCTAATATTATGCTTTTCTAGTAACAGCCCATCACATATAATAAAATAACATTGAAAATTTCTTAAACCTGTATGAGGTGGATGCACTGGGATCCATTAATCCTCTCTCACTGCAACATGGATTTACCTGAATACAGTACAAACTATAATTGGCTGTCTTTTTCATTTGCTTCAGATACATCTTTCACATACACACACAAAATTGCTCTTTGGCCAAAGTCATCTTTGTCTCAGTTTTCAAACTGATTGAGACAGAGGAATAGTTCTGTCACAGTTGTCTTGGTGAGGGTCTGTCTCAGCTCTTCTGGTAAAAGTGAGCTTTCAAAGGAAAACAACAGTGAAGAAGTTCAGCTGACTTCTCCCAGCTTTTGGCTTTATCACGAGAGGATTAAAGACTCTTTGGTAATGATGTAATGATGAGCTTAAGAAAGAAGGAGACTAAGTAGTTCTGACAGCTGATCAATAATATTGACTGGAAAACACTAAGTGGACTGCATGAAGCAGGCATATAATGGATAACTGGCATCATCATAGATAAATTTGTCTTTGTAATTTAAAAAGCGTGAGTAACTTAGGATGCCTTTGCTTTGACGTGAAGTGAGAGTACTTTTGATATTTATCTGCTGTTGGTGCAGAAGAACTGAAAAATTTTCATCTCAGTCTGAAAAAGCTTTTGACCGTTTCAAACAAAACCTAACATTCAGTGCAAAGAGAAGAAAGCGCTACACTTCCTTTCCAACCTTTCTCCTGGTAAGGACCAAAACTGTCCAAAAGTTTTGATAATAATTCCTTTACTTGTAAATCTGAATGGGGAAGTAACAAAAATCCTTGCCTAAGGCAGTCCCTATACAATCCTCTTTAGGTGTATCATGTCTCAAACCACATCCCTGGGATCCAAGTCACTTCATTTAGGGTGAATACCTTTGCTTGCTATAAATTAAGATCACCTCTACATGGACATTAAATGTAAAGAAGACAAATAAAGACTGCTATTTGCACACCATAATGTCTTTTTGTTACATCTGTGCATGAATGGACAGCCTCAGTTGAAGCCTTTTTCCCTTAAGTGTTTTAAATAAATACCTCAAGCTGACTTTGTAAGACTAGCATGTGTTTACCAATAAACAGCATGAGCAAATGGAACTATAATTTCTTTTTTCCCTAGGGAACAATATTTAAATTATTAATCAGAGAGCAAGTGATGAGTTAAAGGGCAAAGGCACTGTGTGGCAGATCAAGTTTAAACACAAGACTAACCATATCAGGAAGTTACTTTTAGATAGCAGGGATAGCAGTAGTGCATTTGTGCACTTCAAAACATTGGAATATTGAAAGAGCAGTTGATTGATCCTTGATAATGTTGAGAAATTTGAGTTTCTATGTGTTTATCTTATTGGTTGGATCCTTTTCTATGGATCAAGACACATAATTTTTGCAACATTTGCCCTGTGTTTATGCTAATGTGACTAATGACTATGAAAAAATTTAATCTTTACATTTCCTACTGTTGGGTATATTCACAAGACAAAATTCATGGTGCATACCAGAACCTGGTAAGAATAATTTTTTAGATCACACCCTTGCCTTGAACAAAATTAGGAATTTCTCTGTGTTTTATCAGAAATACACAACCATTCACTAGTAGCCTCTATGTTTACATCCGCACCTGAAGTTACCTGGTAAAAAAAGTTTGTCAGTTTGCCAACTCTAGCAAAGAACTAAATATACATTTCCTTTATACAGGAGAGAACTACTTGAACTGAGGAATCTTGCACCCAATTCTAACTATCTGAGGAGTCTGTTCCCCTATGGCTTTAAACTTTGTTCTATGGCTGTACCTAGATCTTCTACACTCCTGTCTTCCCTAGTGTAGTCTGTCTTCTTCCTGTCCTAGCTCTTTGCTTACATAGATTAGACTCCGTCCCTTAGAATTCTAATGCCAGATTGATATTTATAGTCTAATTGTGTAACATTTTCCTCTCAGAGGACTTCTGAGGTTGATTCCTGTCCACCTATTTTCAGCTCACTCATCCAGCTCATTGTAGTCTACTTCTCAAATTTTGTTTCTCATCCCATTTTTTGCTTGCATTGATCCTGTAGTCTCTTGAAAGGACTCCCAAAACAGTTCTCTTTGACCTATTATTTGTTCACAAATGCATCTCATCTGAAGCCTGATGGAAGGCCTTTTCACTACATAGTCTAGGATCAATATTCCTTCTGTTTTTTGTGTCTTCTGTCTCCTTGTTTATGCTGTGTTCTCTGTTTTTCCACAGGTCTATTTTCAGGCATCCCTCTTCCCATTTCCCTCCTGCCCTCTTCTCTCAGATAACTGAAAATTGAAAGTTGTATATTAGAACAAAAAAATTCTCAGGATGGTGAAGGTGGAGTGGAAGATAGGAAGAGAAGTTCAACAAGATGGACCAACACTGGATTCAGTTGTTTGATGCGACAGAGGCCTGAAAACTTACACTTCTTTTGGGTTTTCAGTGCAAATTCAGTATCAGTCAGAAGCTCATGGCTGTAGGCTAATTGTTACCATACCTACATCTTTCCAGAACAGTGCTTCCATTTGCAACTGCTCCTTCTCTTCCTTTGGGGCTGCTTCCTCTGTGCCATTCCCTCTGCTCCTTGCACTTTCAACTTACCGCAACCTTTCCTTTGTCCTTGCAATCTGTAAGAGTGTCAAATGGTTTGGGATGAAATCTAGGATGGAAAGAATAAGTGAAACTAGTCACAGTAGGAACTTGAGCTTATGGTACTGTTTGTCCATATAAAGGAAGGAATGCCTATCACAAGATCTTGGGAAATCATAAAAGAAAATGCTACAGGGGATAGTATTGTACTATGATCATAATGGATTAGATCAGTGACATTTGTTTCACGTATTGGTTTTGTTTCCCATACCAGAATTGTGGATGCTGCTAGAGCATCATCAAGAGATGTTTACCAGAGAGGTAAGACACAGCTTGCCATCTGGGAACTTTTTTCTCTCCCAGGTGCTTCTTACAGTGTTTTGTGGGCTTTAGGTTGACACAAAGGAAATCTCATCTCACACAGTTGTTGGGAGCTTGGTTCTCCCATTCACTCACTATTTACAAAGCTGACAAAATTATGAGCAACTATCAGGAATTTGATTGATAGCTGGACTCTCTAACACCCAAAGATTTTCCTCTAATCAACACAAGTGTCACTATACAGCACAATGTTGCCTGATCTCAGAGTAGGTCTAAGAAGTGCCATTGCCCAGTTTCATCTGCTTTCTTACGAGCTGAGAGGAAGTTTTAACTTACTTCAAGAAAAGGAGTTAATTTTTGGGGAGTAGCTCTAATCACTAGGAGATGAAACTGCTGTCCCATTCAGCCTGGATATGATTTGGACAAGGAACTTGGACACCAAAGAATTACCTCTTTAAAATACATACCTTAAAACTCTGCTAGTGCTGAATGTTGCCATCTGTGGAATTGAGATGTAATTTATATTTCCCTCAATAAATTGTAGTTTTAAATGCAAAAACTGGCTGAAGGGAGTTACATTTTCCTCCCTCTTCTCCTCATGCCTTTGCACCTCCACAAACATTTGTCCTTTTCCAGACATCTCTGTTCATAAGGCATGTATCTTTTCCTTGCCATTACACAGAGGATACCTGGCTTGAATCATGACTTCTACCCCAAATTTGCTTGTGTACTTTTATTTGATGTTGTTGGAAAATGTTAGAGAGCAACATGAAGAATTTTATTCTCCACAGCACAGGACAGGAAGATTCCAGTGTTCAGCTCTCTTTGAGAGTCTCCAATGGTCTGTGCATGAGTGATCAAATAAGTAAATTGAAAGATTTTTTTCTTTGTAAAGCCAATAGCCAAAATTAATGTAGGTTCTATGGAAGTTCTGACCTTTGCTCGTTGCCACTGGTGTCCTCTGCATTCTGTAGACAATCTGCTTATAGTGTTGTATGTGTCTGTAGAATAGGAATTATCTTTGAATGATCTTTTTGCAACCTCTTTTTTAAAAGAAGTCCTTTCATGGTTGACAGGTTGCAAATTTTAATTATATGGGGAGTAACAGTCTTTAAAGTTGAATCAAAATGAGTAGTCTACTACAGGAACAGTATTTATTGAATTGTGTTTAATTTTTTTTCCTAAGTAGTTTTTCTTTTCTGATTTAAACACTTTTTTTTTTTTTTCATAAACTTTCAATGCTGGTATGCTTGCTGGGGATTGAATTCTCCATTAACACACTCATTCTTATGCCAGAGGCTAGCATTGAGAGAAAAAGCAGCAAATGACAATGTTACTTGCTCTGTGAAACCACCTAGAAAAGATGTTCTCAAATTCAATGTCACAAAAACAGAATTGTAAATGATGTCATTAAACCATGCATTAGGGGAGGAGAGCCCTTCTCTCAGTATTGCAAGGTTTTCAAGCTAATCAAAATTACAGTGGTAGACTAATGCAGAAACTGCTGTGAATGGTGTCTCATACTTGCCTGGTTGTTGTATTTCTCCCTGGATGTTTAAAGTTAGCCAGTGTTGGAAACCATACATTAGGCTCAGGCTTTGAACAAATATGAAGTGGCTGTTCTTGTATTATTTTCTTCTGGACAGTTCCTTTGTTGTATGGTCAATCATTTGGGTTACTTACAAAGCTGCCTTTGGCCTTAGAGTCTCTGAGTTCTGCTGTGCTGACACACACGTCATCCGGAGTGAGGACAGCAATTCTACTAACTCTCATGTTACTGTTTGGCTCTTTATACATAAGAATTTGAATTTAGGAAGTGAAGAAGAGCTGAAGGCAGCTGAGTAAGGTGTCAGAGAGACAGTGTGCAATGTGAAACAGATAAAAATGTAAATCAGTAATACAAATATAAATGAGGGGTTTTGTCACAGGACGTGTTCATGAAGGAGGCTGAGGGCCGATGGCAGAACTTAGGCAGATTTTGCAAATATGGCAGCAGAAGATGGTAAACCAGTACAGAATATCAGGCACAAGGTAGCAATGATGATCAAGAGATATGAATGTGTGAAGACTGAACTGATTTACGTAGAAATTTTTCCATGAATTGCAAAAGATATAAAAGATGGAAGGACATATTTTGCAGTTTCATTTGATGTCTATTTTAAAAGGCAATTGATGTCTCATAAAATCGTGTTCCGTGACTGTGAAGAAACTTATGTAGGATAGTTTTTTGAGAAGAGATACAGAAATTATCTAAAAGGTTGCATAGTGAAGAAGTTAGCTTTATGGCCAGTAAATTACACAAATGAGCCATAGAAAAGGTGGTAATTTTTTTTAAACTCCTGGACTTAGACACTAATATCTGACAAGCTACAAGCTTCACTCCCTCCACTTTCAAGCTAGCAGAATTATCTAAGCTCCAGTCCTCTGTCAGTCATCCATCAGGCCAATGTGCAATTTTGGCAGAGTCCAGTCCTGTGCTGTCCAGCTAATGCTGTGGATCAGCCCTGTGGCAATATCATTTTGAAAGAGCCCTTAGATTTGAAGGATGGGAAGCACAAGCTAGAAGAGACCTGAGGCTGGGAGGATGCCTTAACTTTGTAATAGTACATTACACTTGAGTTTAGGGGACACCCTCAGGAGATACTGTCACAAGTGTATATAATGAATTTCCTTCATGATGTCCCTTGCTGCTTTTTCTCTGATCAGGATGTCAGCTTCCCTGTAAGATCACAGCACTGTCACCTGCAGTAATAATGCCTTGAGTTATTTTCTGCTTAAAATTACTTGGTTGTTCATTTATCTGCTCCTTTTCAGAGTTGCCCTGATTGTTTTTATTTGTTTTAAATTCCCTCTTTAAACAGGAATTAATAATTTTGGTTTTTGTGATGCTCAGGTCATTCATTTAGGAAAATCATTTGCTCTTCTCCTTAGCTGACTTATTTTGTTAATATGAATAATTCATTTAGTCTTATAATCTACTATCTGGAGGATGCCATTAAACTGAAAGGTTATTCTCTTAGATAGTAATGATCTAATTGGCCTTTTAATGTTGTATTATAGATAGTGTATGTGATTATTCCATTTGATTAGCAGAGCAGGGATCTGCTCTTTTATCAGAGGGACCACTTTTATTTTTCCTAAGGGGTCACAGTGGGGCAAAACAGGCAGAACAAAGTGACAAGGAAAACTTAAAAGAAATAGATAACATGAAGATGGGACTCTCCTGTCTGAATTAAATTAATTTCTAAATAAGATTTTTTTTTTTTTTGTACACAGTGGCAATTAAAACCAATGACTCAGTGCTTGCCTTGATGTTCAGTAGAGTATGGTAATTCAGTGGTAACTTGGATGGTAACAGCAAGCGAGGAGAGAATGGGATGAGAAAACACAGCAATATTTTGCAGCTATTGGCAAAAAAAAAGGCTAAAAAGCAAGGAGTTGAGCTTCCTTTGGAAGCAGAAGTTAGAGAAGTTGCTGAAAAACTGACCAAATTATACCAATTATATGAAAAGTAGAAGAAAAAGCCAATGGGAAAGTGATAAAAGGGAGTGAAAAGACCCTATTTTTAAAGTTGCTGTTCATCTTATAAAATAAGACCCCACCACAGATTATAGCCTGTTCTTTGTTCTTGCTTTGAGTAATACCTTATATCAGCAAGTGTTTTACAGCTCAGTCAAGAGGAAAGAATCCTAGAATGACCTTATTTTATGGGATTACAGGCTGTGAACAGTTTGAATGCAGGTGGACTCCAAGTCAAAAAATTGGGAAAATACTTTATAAAAGTTACAGGCAAGTGGTAAGATAAAAGGCTGTATTTTTAAAGCTACATTAAACATATTTGATAGGAACAAGTCAAATATTAAGAAGTCTGTGTACTTTTTTTTTGCCCCTGAATTTCACCCTTTACAGATTTTACACGATCTAGTACAAAATAGTTGTATTACCATTACTGGGAACTCTAGGAAGGTTTTCAACATATAAACTTAAAACTTGCCTTCTGGAGGTGCCTGGGACTGTGAAATTCCACTACATTTATCAAATCACAGTAGTGAAAGGTAGAGCAGTTTTGTGGCTGTTCAGAGAAGCCTGAGCTGGTAACTATTAATACACTTAGTTGAAGTGTACTGTCATTCAAGCAAATCTAGTGTTGTTCAAGCTGGTGTATTTTGATGAGGCAGATGTAGAATACACATCTTCACCACCTCTAAATGTTACTACAGCCCTGTAACAACAAACAGATACAGGAGCTCATCCATTGATTTCACTAAGAGATAAATCATGCCTTGCAGCAAGGCTGCTGAACTTAGCATAGCCTCAGAGTGAAGAGGCAATAACAAACACCTTGCTTTTGGAAGAGGAGGAAAAACTTATTTGTAACCAGACAAGATTAAAATAGTAAGAAACTGAGTTGTGGCTTCAGCAGGCATTTTTAGAGACAAGATGTTAAGCTCTCTACCACAGTGCTATCACAATGGAATACAAATCAAAATTAAATGCCCTTATGGCAGGAGAGTGTGCCCTGACAAAGAGCTAGGCAGGAATTCAATTTTCAATGAGGTATTGCCAAGGGAAAATAAAAATAGAAATGCTATTTCATGTAGGAATTTAGCCAATATATTTAAGTTACCAGTCCCAAGGCTTACAAAAACAACCTTAGGCTGGTGAAAGATGGCCTAAAAATTTGCTAATGTGGTTAACCATAGCTGTGTTAAATGCAATGTGACCTGCAAAGAAAATTTTTAGCTGTGAAACACATGAAGTAGTATAACTTCCTCCAGAAGTAAATTTTAAAATGTTATGAAAACAAACTGGGTTTTGCTGTGTTGGCAATCTCTGTTCCTAGCCCAGGAAGCCACAAATGTCCTAGGCTGCATGGAGGTGAGTGAAGAGCAGCACGTCAAGGGAGGTGATTCTGCTCCTCTACCCCATTTTTGTGAGATCCCACACGTAATGTAACACTACACCCATTTCTGGGAAAACCAGCATAGGAAGAATTCAGATCTGTTAGAATGAGTAGAGAGGGGAGTGACAATGTTCCTCAGGAAACTGAACGACCTCTGTTATGAAGACAGAGAGGACAGAGAATGTGTTACAGTCTGATGAGAGAGAGGTGCCCCTGCTTGAATTAAGGAGCAACTAAGATCATTTGAAGACAAAATAGAGATATTATTTAAAAAGAAATGTTAGAAAGAGAGATAGAAAGAAACAAGAAAGAGGTCTCAGAGAGAGAGCAAGACAGTAGAAGGTAATCAGGTAAAGAACTAGATCATGATTAAGGCCTTTGCCAAGTGAAACCATTCCATGATCCTAGATGATGTGTGGATGTCTATTTTAACTTGACATGACCATTATTATTATTATCATTATAATTATTTTCTTTATTCAATACTACTACTATTTAAACTTCTTTGTCTTCTTGTTCTTCTTCTCGTCCTTCTCCTCTTTCTTCTTCTTCTGCTTCCTAGACTTCTTATGAGTCTTATTACTACAGCTATTACAATTTCTTCTTCAAATTTTTCTAGTGCTAATTCATCTAATCCTTCTTCTTCTTATTTCTATTCTTATTCTTCATCTTTCCTACTGCTACTTCTATATCTTGGAGGGTCGGTTCCCATTCCATTTGGTCACTTCCTGGCCAATGGAGTCTTTCTCTCGGCAAAGCTCTTGGAGAATAAATTCTTCCCAGTCTGACATTTCTGGGTCCCTCCCAACATCTTGGTGTGACAGCTCTTGCTTGCTGTATTCTTCCCAGTATGAGAGTGCTGGGGAGCTAACAAGTGCTGCCTGGCAAAGCCATGGATCCAAGCTTTCTTCCCAGTCAGAAACTTGTTTGTAGCTCCTGGCTTCTCCTAGGGACAGCTCTTGATTGCCGCATTCCTCCCAATTATGGTGCCAGTGGTATCAGATGCCCAAGCCAATAATACGGGTTTTACTGAAGGGGAAATGAGAGAGCAAGACAGAGAGAGGGAAAGAGAGGCAGAAAAAGTGTGACAGAGACAGATGAAGTAGAAAATGTTATTAAGTGCGATTCATTTTGTATTGAGTCAAGGTTGAGTTGGTTGTTGTGACCTTGGGAAAGGGAGTTATTGATTTGGGGGGGAGTGGTCAATGTTCCTTGTGGGTTCTGAAGGGTCCAGGATATAGCGGGGGGGTGGTCCAAAGGGGCAGAATAACATCCAGAAACAGATTCAGCGCAATAAAACCAGCACCGCAGAAGGAGGTTGGACAAAAGACCTAACCAATCATTCGACGCCCCGCAGAAATGATTGGTCAGGAATGAACGACAATAAAGACCAATAGGAACGCCAGAAACTAGCCAATCACACCGTGGATCCAAAACCCACCAATCCTGGACCTGAAGGGGGGTAATAAAAATGGGAGTTCAGTTGAGTTTGGGGTTCTTTTGAGGAACTCTCTTCCTTGAGAACCTGGTGTGTACGTGAGGTAGACACACTGTTATTTTTTTGACTTGTTTCTTGGGGGTCTGAGCCTATCTTGGGCCTTCCGTCTCCTGTAGCTCTTTTTAAAATAAACAAGAGCCATTTTTTCCTCTGAAGAAAGTCTGGCATTGTTCATCCATAACATCTTTTGGGGCTTTTTTGGGATAGGTCACGCCCCCCAAACGGTCTGGGGTAGCCCAAGACCTCGAAGACGCATCCAGCCACTTTTTTAGCTGCCAGGAACTGGACTATGTCGGGACTGTGAAAAAGATTGCTGCTTGTACCTGAGGCTACAGGGGACACAACTACTCAAAAAGGTGAGAGCCCTCTGAGAGAGAGCGGGGCTCATGCTGCCTCCAAGCAACGTGAGTGAGGTTTAAGGTGTGAGAGGGTTCCAAGCGAGTGTGTATGAATGAGACGGGGGCTAAGAGTGCACACTCCCAAAGCAAGTGTGGACCTCCTAATACCACAGTTCCAGACTCCCACGAGGGGGCCAGCCGGGAATAGATGGAAGTGAGTGTTGCTGTTGCTGAGTGTACCCCTAGGGACCCCGAGAGTATGGGAGATGGGGAGTACCTGAAGTGAGTGTTGCTGTTGCTGAGTGTGTGTACCCCTAGGGACACCGAGAGTATGGGAGATGGGGAGTACCCACCTTTAGCTGCACTTACCTGCTTAGGCTCCTGTTTCTCCTGTGATTGGAGGTGATTGGCTCCAAGGGGTGGTTTGAGCCATTGGCCCTGAGTAAAGGGGGTTAGTGGGGCAGATTGCCCAGGGTGAGGGGTAAAACTCCAACCACTAGCTCAAATCATCTGGAGGGGTGTTCCTGGGAGATAGGCCTGGGGGGTCTACTCTCTGAGGAACTAGGACCTTAGAGGTGGGAGAAAAACTCCTGTACGGAGACTACCAAATAAGGTGGCCACTGTGTAGGGGAGTGCCCGTTTCTGAGGCAGGGGAAGGGAAGGGGAGGGTGCTCAACCTAAGGGGATTATGTACCCCTAGAGCCAGGATCCCACTGGGGGGTCATGGAGGGGGACAGGCTCAGGACCCTGAGCTAGGATCCCATCGGGGGGGTCATAGGGGTAGCTGAGCAGCCTAGACTTCACAGGTGCGCTGACCCTTGGGGAGGAGGGCCACTGGCTGTGGAAGGGCCCTTTCAGCTGCTAGGGCCAAAGGGGAGGTTAGAACCTGCCTGAGTTAGGGATAATACGGGTGGGGCAGCTCCGGTGGAGGGGGTCACTCGCTTTTGCTTTGTGTGCTAGTTGTCGGAGCCCTTGAGGAGTGGGGTTCAAAGGTTCGGACAAGCCAAAAGTCGTCTGACTGCTCCTCAGGAAGTGCTGAGTATAAAACACTGCATAGTGACCGCTCAGTTTGGTGAGTGGCTGGCTGCAGCCATTTTGTATTTTGTTGAGTGAGTGGTTTGCAGCAGCCATTTTATGTGGTGTTAGATGAGTGCCTTGCGGAGACCATCTTATCCTTGGGTGTTGCAGTTTTGGTGGAGCGGCCATTTTGTTTAGAGTGTGTTAGGCCATGTGGTGGCCATTTTGAGTGATAGCAGTTAGTTGTGACTTGCTGTGGCTATTTTTGTTTTAAATTGAAAAGAACTTCAGTTGGTTAAGAATTTGTGTTGTCCGTCATTACATTTCCTTTTGGGTAGGGGTATCTTTGGAATTTGAGTTTATTAGTTTTTAAAAGTTGTAGTAGGTGGCTGCAGAGTTGAGTGACAGCCATTTTGTGTTGTGTGGTGGCCATTTTGTGGCCGTTGGTTTGGTGTACATCTTTGTGGAGTGTGAGTCAGCGATTTTGTGGTATAGTGTATGGAAGACATTTTGTGTGTGGCAGTCATCTTGTCAAGGTAATATTGAGTCTTAGACGTGGAAGTCATTTTGTACTACAGAGAACACCTTGAGATTTTCACAGGCCCAGAGTTAAAATAATTTTTATTATAGGCTGTGGCTGTAGGTTCTTTCATTTCTTGGAATTGCCATATTTATTTAGTTTTCCAGTTCTAAGTATAGATATTGTTTCTTTTTTTTTTTTTTTTGCAAATTAATTTCTACATTTCGTTTCCTCTTTTAATTATATGTGTTCATTTAAATTGCCATTTTTATTTTGATTTCCCCCGTTAAACCGCCATATTTGTTTCCCACGCCAAACATTTCTTTAAATCACCATCTTTGTTTTGTTTCCTATGATAAGTAACCTTTTAAGTAACCATCTTTATTGTTTCTTACAATTCTTTATGTTTTTTTCCTTTTCCTCATTAATTATTGACCTTTATTCCTTAGAAGCTAATATTACTTAGGCGATTCCTGTACATAGAACTTCATTATTCAGATCATGTTGTAATATTGGCATACTAAACGAGTGTTTGAATTAGTTCAGTAGTATCTGGACTCTATTCTATTACTATTCTAAATATGGGACAGTGTGCGGGGAAGAGTGCCCGCAAGGGAAGAAAAGGAAAGGAAATTTTAAAGAATATTCCCCCTAGTAGCCCTCTGGGCAAAATAATAAATATTTGGGATAATAACGAACTACTAAAAGATCTAGATAAGATAAAGATGATAAAATACTGCACAGAAGTCTGGCCCAAGGATAGTATCGCAGAAGGACCTGTCAATTGGCCCTGGTACAGAACAAGAGAGAAATGGCTATGTGTAGGCTTGAATAGATATGTAAATATCTGAGGGGAGCCCTGTGATGAGGAGGTCAGGTATGCTCAATGTTGGTCAGGAAAGAGATGCAAGATGAACAGGTAAAAGTGTATAAGGTATCCAGGGAAAAAGACAAAAAAGAGGCTAAGCTACCAGAGAGGAGGTGGGATCCTTTAGATCATCTTCCTCCGCCTCTCCCTCCTGATCCCTTAGACTACCTCCCGCTACCTTCTCCTCCGACTCCTCCTACAGCCCATCTCCCTCCTCCTCCTCTGCCACTGTCTCCCTCAGTACAATCTCCTGAAGTAGATGCAATACAGATTCCAGTATCTGGTCCTATAGGAGTTTTAAAGTCACCTCAACCTTTTGCTCTAAGTTATCCTGCTCCTGTTATCCCTTCTCCTGCATCACCTCCTATCCCAAACATACTAGATCCCGCCTATTTCAGTACTCCTTCGGCTCTACAGATTCCCTCAAATACCTCGACACCAGCTCCTGGTGTTACTACCCCAACCACTCAAAGTATTCCTACCCCGATCCTGGCTCCTAAAATCTTTAAAAATACCCCTCTTTATTTTTCCCCCATACTTCAACCTATAACTCAAAGTACCCCTTCTCCTATTCTTGCCCCTGGAACCTTTCAAAATATTCGTTTTTATTTATCCTCTATGCCCCAACCCACTGAGGACCAAAAACAGAAGGAAAGCTTTGAAATGAAAGGTCAGAGAGTGAAGAAGGCCTGCTGTTGTGATAATATAGAGGAGAAAAGGTTAACTGAATCAGATGAGTGTGCAGAAAGTCGTCAATATAATGCAAGGTTCCAGGCAAGGAAAATCCAAAATGACACAGGGAGGATTGAAAAATTATTTCCTTTGAGGGAAGTGCCTATGGGAGGAGCCAGAGGTGGTATAGGTTTTGAAATGCCCCATTGACTGCCTCTGAGGTTAAAAATTTCAAGAAAGAAATTAAGACCTTACAAGAAGATCCCATAGGCATCTCTCAACAATTGGACCAATTTTTAGGACCAAATGTCTTTACATATCACGTGCAAAGAAATGTGAGCTAGAGAGATGGGAAGAAAGAGGAAAGAGGTCTCAGAGAGAGAGCAAGAGAGCAGAAAGTAATCAGGTAAAAACTAGATGATGCTCAAGGCCCTTGCCAAGTGAAACCATTCCATGATTCTAGATGATGTGTGGATGTGGATTTTAACTTGATATGACCATTACTATCATTATAATTATTTTATTTATTCAATACCACTACTATTTCAACTTCTTCATCTCCTTTTTCTTCTTCTTCTCCTTCCTAGACTTCTTATGAGTATTGTTTACTAAAACTTACAATTTCTTCTTCTAATTCTAATTCATCAAATTCTTCGTCTTCTTATTCCTATGCTATTAGTTCTTCTTTCCTACTGCTACTTCTATATCTTCTTCTTCTTTACTACGACTATTCTTAATCTTCCTCTGATTGTTATTCTTGTCCTATTTTTTTCTGTTTTACTTGTTTTCCTTGGGTATTTAAAGGCATTTTTATTGTTTTTCAGCTTGATTACATGGAGGGTCGGTTCCCATTCCCTTTGGGCACTTCCTGGCCAATGCAGTCTTCGTCTTGGCAAAGCTCTTGGAGAATGAATTCTTCCCACTCTGACATTCCTTGGTCCCTTCTGACATCTTGCTGCGACAGCTCTTGCTTGCTGTATTCTTCCCAGTATGAGAGTGCTGGGGAGCTAACAAGTGCTGCCTGGCAAAGCCATGGATCCAAGCTTTCTTCCCAGTCAGAAACTTGTTTGTAGCTCTTGGCTTCTCCTAGGGACAGATCTTGATTGCCGCATTCCTCCCAGTCAAAGAGCTCATGACTGCTGCTGGCTTCTAATTGTGACAGCTCTTGCTCCCTGAAGGCTTTCCCTTGGGACATGTCCTTATAGCTAGTGGCATCTCCTTGGAGCAGCTCTGGGACTTCTTCATCTTTGCATGGCAAAAGCTTCAGCCCCCCAGCCAGTACTCCCTCCTCAGCCACGTGCTGTGCTAGCACTGACCCACTCCCTGCCTCTTCCAGCTGCTCACTGAGGGCCAGGGCTGGCAGCAGGCTGGCACGGCTCCAATTCCTGGGGCTCAACCCAAGACACCTGAGGGAAGGGCGCTGGGAGCCCGTCTCCCGCAAAACCAGCCAGCAGTGGCGGTCTGGGCACTTCAAGCAGATCCAGGATGCTCACGTCATCCCATTCGTCCTCCTCCTGCAGCAGGAGCTTGACCCCGATGCTCTGGGGAGTCACACATTCCCAGTTGTCCTGCCCGAGCTCTTTGGCACTCTCATCTTCACAGCTTGGCTGCACAGAGGGTCGGTTCCCATTCCCTTTGGGCACTTCCTGGCCAATGCAGTCTTTCTCTTGGCAAAGCTCTTGGAGAATGAATTCTTCCCACTCTGACGTTTCTTGGTCACTACCGACATCTTGCTGCGACAGTCCTTGCTTGCTGTATTCTTCCCAGAATGAGAGTGCTGGGGAGCTAACGAGTGCTGCCTGGCAAAGCCATGGCTCCAAGCCTTCTCCCCAGTCAGAAACTTCTTTGTACCTCCTGGCTTCTCCTTGGGACAGCTCTTGCTCACTGAAGGCTTCCCCTTGGGACATGTCCTCATAGCTATCGGCATCTCCTTGGAGCAGCTCTGGCACTTCCTCATCTTTGCGTGGCAAAAGCTTCAGCTCCCCAGACAATACTCCCTCCTCAGCAGTACCAGGCGTGGCAGCAGCAGCTGCCGGCTCAGTGTCCCAGGGCCTCCGAGCACTGGGAGAGGCGCTGGGCAGCTTACGGGCTGCCTCTCCCAGCACCTGGTTGCCCACACTGCTGGGAGAGCTGGGCCTCACCTCAGCACCAGTCTGGGCATCCTCATGCTTCTCTGGCTGGAAGGATTTATCCCAGATCTTGCCACCGATGCCTTCTGCCCATTGGGACAGGGCCTGGCTGCTGCCACGGTCTTCCCCTTGGCACGGCTTTTGTTTGCTCATGTCTTTTTCCTCTTGGGGCTACTCTGGGAACGGTAGTTCTTCCCACTGGCCAAGCTCTTGGCCACTAACAGCTCCCCCTTGGGAAAGCTCTGCAAATTATGGTGCCAGTGGTATCAGATGCCCAAGCCAATAATACGGGTTTTACTGAAGGGGAAATGAGAGAGCAAGACAGAGAGAGAGAGACAGAAAGAGAAAAGTGACAGAGAGAGATGAAGTAGAAAACCTCAGTGCTCTTTGGGTCCCAGTGGCATCCTTTGCTGTCCATGAGGCCTTCTTGGTGGCCAGGGTCCCCTGAAAACCTGGTAGCAGTGGCCAGGGAGAGTGCAGAGTTTGTAAACAGTAAATCGACAGGAGGCTGAAAAAGTGAGTATGCAGGGCCTAGAGGAGATGGATTTAAAGGGCAACAGGTAGAAAGAGCGAACCAGACAGAGACAGTAAAATATCTTGGTAGAAGGAAGACCTCCTTGGGCGAATAGCATATGTTTCTATTGTTGTAAAGAAGGACACACCAGGAATTTTCATAGAAATAGATAAATGGATGAGGTCATCATGCAAGAACAGGACACCCTGGGATGGATTTTAAAAGGAGAGGACTAGGTGTATCAGGGGCTTTACGCTCTGAGGGATGATATTAGTTATCAAAAGGACCCTCTGATAAACTTAGAAACTGGCCCTCAGAGCGAGGAAAGTGAGTTTTTAGTTGATACTGGAGCAGATCGTTGAAGTGTCTCAGATTCCTAAAGGATGTAAACTAAGTAACCGGACGTGTAAAGTTAAAGGTGCTGAAAACAACCCCTTTGAGGTACCCATCATTGAGGAAGTATCCATAAAAGGAAGTTTCAGGGAAGGCTGTACAGATTTACTATATATGCTGGAGCTGGACTCTAACCTCCGAGACTGGGATTTACAGGTGCAATTAAAAATAGCAGTGGTACCTGAGGGAAAACGTATGGTGGTAAAGAGGATGGTTTTAAGAGAGGAAGAAAAGGAATAGACCTGAGAGTGTGCACAGAAGAAGGAGGTCATGGACTGTTAAATATTCCACCTATAGAAATTAAAATGAAGCCTGATCTTCCTCCAGTAAGAATTAAACAGTATCCAATTTCCATGGAAGGGAAAGAAGGACTGACACCTGTAATTAAAGAACTGATCAAAGAGGGAATTTTGGAGCCATGCATGTCCCCACATAACACCCTAATACTACTTATAAATAAACCAGATGGTACATATTGGTTCATTCAAGACCTACAGGAAGTAAATAAACAAACCATTACCCAATATCTGGTGGTGGCTAACCTATACAATTTATTGAGCAGGGTACCATCAAGACATGCATGGTTCAGTGTTATCAATTTAAAAGATGCCTTTTGGTCCTGCCCACTTGAAAAAGAGAGTAGGAAATGGTTTGCATTTGAATGGGAGGATGAGGAAACTGGATAGGAAGCAACAGCTGCAAGGGACAAGGTTACCTCAGGGATTTACAGAGTCACCAAACTTATTTGGCCAAACCTTAGAAGAAATAATGAAACAATTTACACCTGAAGGAGGTTCCCAGATTCTACAGTATGTGGGTGATTTGTTAATTTCTGGGGAACAAAAAGAGGATGTACAGACAACAACAGTTAATCTACTGAACTTCCTGGGGGGAAAAGGGTTGAAAAAAGAAGTTACAATTTGTCGAACCTGAAGTGAAATATCTTGGTCACATAATTGGGAAAGGATACAAGAAACTGGATGCTGATCTAATTCAGGGGATACTATCATTACCAGCAACGAAAACAAAAACGGATGTAAGGAAATTGCTCGGATTAATTGGGTACTGTAAATTATGGATAGATGGACACACAAAAAATGGTTAAATTCCTATATAATAAATTAGTTGGAGTCGAGCCTATAAATTGGAGTAAAGAAGATGAGAAGTTAGAAGAATTAAAAGAAAAATTGGCAACTGCTCCAGTATTAAGCTTAACAGACTTGAATAGACTATTTGAACTGTTTGTTAATGTAGAAGAAGAAATAGCTTACGGTGTCATGGCACAAGAATGGTGTGGAGTGCAGAAGCCCATTGCTTACATCTCAAAATTATTAGACCCAGTTGTCAGAGGTTGGCCTACTTGTCTCCAGGCGGTAGCTGCAACTGTGGTTCTTGTGGCAGAAGGCTACAAATTAACATTAGGTAATAAAATCAAGGTGTATACTCCCCATTATTTAAAGAGTATATTAAGCAAAAGAGTCTGTCAGTGGATTTCAGATAGTAGACTTTTGAAGTATGAACTGATTTTAAACAATAGTGAAAATATAGAATTGGCTACAACAAGAATTCAAAACCTCACACAGTTTCTATATGGAGAACCAAAGGAAGAATTGGAACACCATTGTCTCGAGACTATAGACTTACAGATAAAAGTCAGAGAGGACTTATTAGAACAACCTTTGTCTGAAAGTGACATACTTTTTATAAATGGTTCATTGCGAGTAGTTGATGGGAAGCGAGCATCAGGGTATGCCATAGTAGATGGGCATACGATGACAGTTATGGAAAAAGGAAAGCTTCCTACTAATTGGTCTGCACAATGCTGTGAAATTTATGCACTATATTAAAAGGACTGAAATGGCTTGACAAAGACAGTGGCACTATATTTACTGATTCCAAATATGCTTATGGGGTAGTACACACCTTCGGGAAAATCTGGGCAGAGAGAGGATTTGTTAACTTGAAAGGAAAAACTTTAATTCATGAAGGCCTCATAAGGGCGGTGCTAGAAGCCTTGAAAGGACCTAAGGAAATTGCAGTAGCACATACAAAGGGACACCAAAAAGGTGATGCTAGAGAAATAAAAGGGAACAACTTGGTCGATATAACTGCTAAAAGGGCTGCTCTGGAAAATTCTGAAAAGATCTTCAAGTCAAATGAAATAGGAGGTGGGAGTGAGGAAGATTAGGAGATCCCCATATTTAATGGAAAAGAACAAGAGGAGTTACAAAAACATGGTGCAACGCAAAATAAGAAAGGGGAATGGAGGATGCCAGAAGGTAGGCAAATGTTAAACAAGGCATTAACTAAAAAGATATTAGAGGACCTACATGCCTCAACTCATTGGGGTACTCAAGCTTTGCATGATCATTTTATGAGAACTTATGTATGCATCGGGATATGGGAAATTGTGAAGATAATAACTAGAGAATACATGGCATGCCAGAAGATAAACAGAAAGGTAATGAGAAAATTACCTCAGGGATGAAGAGATTTAGCGAAAAGACCATTTCAATGTATACAAATAGGCTTTATGGAATTACCACAAGTACAAAGGTATAAGTATAATAATAGACCATTTAACTCATTGGGTGGAGGCATATCTGACAACAAGAGCAACTGCAGAAACTGTAAGCAAAATTTTATTAGAACAGATCGTACCCCGATATGGAATAATCAATACCATCAATTCTGACAGAGGTCCCCATTTTACAGCTAAAGTATTACAACAATTAACAAATGCCTTACATCATTTGGAAATTTCATACTCTGTGGAGACCCCAAAGTTCCATGAGGGTAGAAAGAATGAATCAGACTCTCAAGACAGCTCTTAGGAAATTAACAGAGGAAACAAAGATGAATTGGCTGAAATGTCTCCCTCTAGCACTAATGAGGATAAGGACCAAACCAAGGGCAGATATAGGGGTTTCACCATAGGAAATTATGTTTGGTTTGCCATTCTTAACAACTCTAGGAAATGCAGGAACATAGGAGGAGGGAGAATGGCATGTGAGAAAGATATATAAAGACTATAACCCGCACCTTAGAAGAGTTAAGAAATAAAGGATACCTTCCTCAAACTGCTCCCATTGATTTCAAAATCCATAAATTCCAACCTGGTGACTGGGTATTAATCAAAACCGGAGAGAGCAACTGCTAATCCCAAAGTGGGAAGGCCCATTCCAGGTTTTACTAATCACGGAAACAACCGCTCGGACACAAGAGTGGGAATGGACATGTCTCCTGAGTGAAAGGGCCAGTTTCTGCATCCAAGGAACTATCTCCTGCCTCAGCTGAATGATACTGAGCTGATTCTAAAAAGGAAGACATCGGAAACACCATCAGAAGACACATACGTTATAACAGAACTTGTGAGATTTGCTGTAGGATATTTAATTGAAAGTTTTTAGTATTTTTAACTTAAAGAAAAAAACAGTATTTATACATGGGTGTAAAATTGTAAGATGACTGATTAAAAAAAAAAAAAAAAACCAACAAAACCCAAAAAAAATGTACCCCATTAATTGTCAAAAATGTGTTTTAATCTCTGGGTATTTGTTGTTACAGGTCCTGAGATCTGGGAAAAAGATAGAGCATCCTCCCATGCATCTAGTAATCTGGCCCTAAAAGAAAGAATAAAGAGGTTGATACAAAAAGGGAAAGTAGACTCCTGCAACTGGAGTAACAGTAACTGGTGAGAACATCACGGTAGTCAGGAAGAAGGGGGGGCAAGACCGGATCAGGTTACACTCTTGCTACAAAGAATCCTTGATCCTCTGTGGAGGGGAGACATGGTTGGGAGAGTGGCCTGTGCCGGACCCCCATTTCTATTGATCCTCTTGCTTATAAATATCAGTGAGGGGGGAACTCTGCCGTGTGAGAAATGTTACTATCCTCTATATGCAGGAGACTCTCGGACTGCCGTCCTCAGAACCCACACTAATCCGAGCCCCAATTGTATCAACTTTTTGTCATTAACAACCTGATAGAGGACGGCAAAACATATTGGCTATTCGAATAAATAAGGAATTTTAAACAGAAATTGATGGGGGAATGCCCTATGAAAGAAAAATGGATTTGTTCAGAAAAGAGACCTATTGAAGGAAAAGTGAAATATGGGGCTTATGAACTGGATTTGATTAAAGAAAGAGAGATAAAAGGGGTAATCAAGAAGGGGCCAGAAATCCAGACACTAGGAGGGAAAAATCTGTTCCTGGACTTAGCCAAGAAAATCGGTCATGAATTTAACATATTTAACTGTTGGATTTGTGGGGACACCCACATGGCCAAAGTTTGGCCGTGAGAGGGGATTCGTATGAGCCCACGGAGTGTACTCACAATACTGTACTCACAATACTCTGAGAAGGACCCAGACCAGATAAGAGACCCGAAGAGCAGATATGGAATTTGAGATCCAAAGTAATTGGAGAAGAATGCCTTTGGAGGAAAAGCTCTGAGTATACCATCTACTTGGGTGAGATCCATTGCAAAAGGTACTTTTACTGAATAACACCCACCAATGGTGGATCCCTAGACCCCCACATCTATACTGGTCCAGATCTCAAAGACCACAGTGCTCCTACATGGAGAGTGAGAAATTATAGGAGTGCCCCACACAAGAACCCAACCCCTTCTTGGATGCACCCCAAATATCAAAATTTTGGAATAAGACTAGCCACAAATTAGAAAAACATCCACAATTTTGAAGAGCCCCAAAAAGTCTCTATTGGCTGTGTGGAAAAGCGGCATATGTAGTCCTACCAAAAGGGTGGGCAGGGAGTTGTATTCTAGGCATTATAAGACCCTCCTTCTTCCGTGGAAGGACAGCAGCTAGAGTGCCTCTCTGTGATGAATTAGCCTTGAAAAAAAGAGACATATTAATAGGGGGCACTCAACAATGGGGGAATGAAGAATGACCTCCTGAGCGAATTATCGCCACCTATGGCCCTGCCACCTGGACCCAAGAATGGTCATGGGGATATAGAACTCTGATCTGTATGTTAAATAGAATAATCAGATTACAGGCTTTATGGGAGGTTATTTCCAACCAGTCCACATTGACTATAGACCTTCTCAATGCCCAGTCCTGGCAAATGAGAACAATGATTTATGAAAACTGGCTGGTGTTAGACTACCTTTTAGCTGAGGAAGGAGGGGTATGTGGCAAATGTAATTCTTCCGCGTGTAGCGTGGAAATAGACGATCATAGTGAGGTTAATTACAAATATTACTGCCAGTATCAGGAAATTTTCCCATGTCCCCATCTAAAAGAGGACCCCATTACTAAAAACTGATTGGGGAAATTGGGGGAATAACATCTTAAAAGGTGATTGGTAGAAAAAGGTATTAATTATTACAGGAGGTGCACTGATAAGTGTTGTTCTTTTCCCTTGCATGATACCATGCCATATCTGGGTTATCACAAGGATGGTAATCAACTCCCTTGAACTCAGCCTTAAGACAGGATTAAAGAATGGAAAAACTAAGAATATTCTTGTATTACAAGAACATGAATTTGAAATGGCCCGGAACCATGTAACTGCCAAGACAGACGCTGAAATATACAAACAGTACCAGAAACTGAGACAACTATATACCATTGAAGGAGAAACTGATTGAGAGACTATTAAAAGACTGGACATGTTGATGTGGGCTAAAGCCCGATAAAAGTTTTAGAGGGGGGAGGTAAGTGGGATTCGGTTAGTATTGAGACAAGGTTGAGTTGGTTGTTGTGACCTTGGGAAAGGGAGTTATTGATTTGGGGGGGAGTGGTCAATGTTCCTTGTGGGTTCTGAAGGGTCCAGGATATAGCGGGGGGGTGGTCCAAAGGGGCAGAATAACATCCAGAAACAGATTCAGCGCAATAAAACCAGCACCGCAGAAGGAGGTTGGACAAAAGACCTAACCAATCATTCGACGCCCCGCAGAAATGATTGGTCAGGAATGAACGACAATAAAGACCAATAGGAACGCCAGAAACTAGCCAATCACACCGTGGATCCAAAACCCACCAATCCTGGACCTGAAGGGGGGTAATAAAAATGGGAGTTCAGTTGAGTTTGGGGTTCTTTTCAGGACCTCTCTTCCTTAGGAGCCCGGTGTGTACGTGAGGTAGACACGCTGTTATTTTTTTGACTTGTTGTGTAGGAGTCTGAGCCTATCTCGGGCGTTCTGCATTCTGTAGCTCTTTTTAAAATAAACAAGAGGCTTTTTTTCCTCTGAAGAAAGTCTGGCCTTGTTCATCCATAACAGAAAACCTCAGTGCTCTGCGGATCCCGGTGGCGTCCCGTTGATGCTGTCCATGAGGCCTTCTTGGTGGCCAGGCTCCCCTGAAAACCTAGAGCTGAGTGGATTGATAGACATTTGGGCCAGGTGGGAACACCCAGGTACCTGCCATGGTAGGGGCCAAGTCTGACAGAGTTTCTTGCAGTAGACTCTGGATCTGTTGCATCACTTTGCATCACAGGCAAAGAAATGTGAGCTAGAGAGATGGGAAGAAAGAGGAAAGAGGTCTCAGAGAGAGAGCAAGAGAGCAGAAGGTAAGCAGGTAAAGAACTAGAAGATGCTTAAGGCCCTTGCCAAATGAAACCATTCCCTGATCCTAGATGATGTGTGGATGTGTATTTTAGCTTGATATGACCGTTAGTATTATTATCATTATAATTATTTTCTTTATTCAATACTACTACTATTTCAACTTCTTTGTCTTCTTCTTCATCTTTGTCTTTTTCTTCTTCTTCTTTGATTTATTATGAGTATTATTTACTACAACTATTACAATTTCTTCTTCTAATTTTTCTTCTAATTCTAATTAATCTAATTCTTCTTATTATTATTCATATGGGTATTCTTCTTCTTTCCTACTGCTACTTCGATATCTTCTTTTTCTTTACTACTGCTATTTCTTAATCATCTTCTGGAGTCACACATTCCCAGTTGTCCTGCTCGAGCTCTTTGGCACTATCATCTTCACAGCTTGACTGCATGGAGGGTTGGTTCCCATTCCCTTTGGGCACTTCCTGGCCAATGGAGTCTTTGTCTTGTCGAAGATCTTGGAGAGTCAATTCTTCCCACTCTGACACTTCTTGATGGCTCTCTGAGGATGGGAAACGGTAAGCTCACTTTGTACAAATCTCTTTTGCAGCAACCCTACCTGTTCTCATTCATTTCATGTTCCATGTTTTTTCATTGTGATTCACAGCTACTGAAGTGGGAAACTCCTTCTAAGAAGGCCTTTCCGATCTGTTGCTGCTCTGTAGAGCTAAAAATTAGACAATGATAGTACTTTCACTTCATATTTTCCCAAAAAATATCCAAGATCTAACATCTCTAGTCCCATGGAGTCAGTCAGTGGCTCACCTTAGAAGAAATTCCACTGCATCTAATCCTGGTGTTGCTGGCCTATATTGACTCATATCATTTCACAGCCTAGTTTTTCATGGCTATGCGGCATCTTAATCTGTTTGGAGTATAAATGGAAATTTTTTATAATTTTAATTTTTCTTTGCCTTACTACATGACCTAAAAGCAGCATCCTGAGTAAGTATGTATTATTCTTAGAAGCTGGACAAGTCATTGATGGAAAAGCAGTTTCTATTTAGAGCTTGCAAGTCAGCCATTTCTTGCAGTATATCAGGTGAAATGCTCTTTCACAAAGAACTCACAGTAAAAAAGCTCAGTGAAACTTGTTTTGTGTTTTGCATATAAGGCCAAAACTCAGATTCACAGAACATCTGTTCCCAATGTTTACAGAGCTTTATGGGAATGCAAATTCCTGTAAAATCTACTGTTATTTTCACTCCACAAATACAAAGCACTGGCCTCCATGCACACAGCATTTTGCAAGTAGTTCAGTCACATAATTCAAAAGCCACATAAGTTTAAAAAATGAAAAAGCCATAACCAAACTTTATTGATTTACCATTTAGTTCTGTATCATTGAAGCATGTTAACACATATTGAAAATCCTAATACACATGAAAATATTACTTCTGTAAGCCAAACTGTTTGATCTAGGGACTTATTCCTCAGACAGTGCTGATGTACCCATCTAGTGGGTTTCTCCGAAATGTCTGCCAATAAGACCTGTTCACTTAGGCCTCTGCACTGCTATATTCTCTATTCTGGTTTTGTAAGGCAGCTTTGGATTGGTTTGCCTAGGTGTAAAATGAAAATTGTCTGGTTTTAAGATTCCTAATTCTCATCTTCACCATTTAGCTGAAAAAACTGTATGAAAATGCTGCATTTCTCAGTGAAGTCATGCTTCAGAGAGCCTGACAGGTCAGTCATTCAGGGAAATGTTATGGTTGAAGCTATTGCTAAGTAAATTGTTGGTAGCACTTTTGCTTTCATTCATAACCCTTGTTTCTGTAGTATTTTTAGCTCATCTAATTTCTATATTTAGATGTGTTTATGAAAATGGAGATTTAATGTGATAAACTTCAGAAACTCTGTCATCTGCCTGGTAAAAATAGGTTTCTATGAAGTATCAAATCTCTTACTGACCTTCAGTCTAATTGCATCTGTCAGGATTCTGATCTATGGAAACTTGCTTGGAGCAAGATTTTAACTCTATTATATTTTTTTCCTTGTCTGTGTTGAGTTGTCTTTCCTTGGAGCTCCCCAAAAAGGCTATGAAGAAAGGAGATGGGAACCTGATGAGAATGGTGCTGGATGTCACAAAAGCCAATAATGATGAAGAAAACCAGTGTCTTAAATCTGTGGTGCTTGAGCTTTTTGAGCAAGCAAAAAACTTCAGTGCTCTTAAAGAGGCACTTGAAGGCCAAACTATGCAGCTTTGGGAAGTGAGCAGTGTGTGACCTGCTGGTTAAACTGGAAAGTTTTGTTCATCTATATCTATGGAGAGTGGATAACCCCCTCCCATTTTTTCCTATATTTAAACTAGGACTAGTGACTTACAAGTTTTAACTTGTGCAAGATGAAGAATGTCAGCAATACTCTCTGCACTCAGCCACCAGCTCTTCAGTCTATAGTAAGTCTGCAAAGACAGCTGGACACAGCTTAAGGTAATCCCTAGATTCCCAAGTAAATGAGTCCAATAGATAATTACCATCATAGTCCAAAATTACCAATTTGCTTTAGCTCGGTTGCAACCAGTAGATCTTAATTTTTTTTTTTTTTTTTCCTTTCCTGACACCTATCAATACTCAAAAAATCTCTTCTAAAGGTAAGTAGTTTAGGTTATGAACAGGCAAAATGAAGCCAAGATCTTTTAAAAGGCTTGGGGCCTGTTTATTGAAAGTCAAGACAACCGAAGATCAGACCCCAGGGTAAGCCTGGGGCCTACCTGGCAAGTCAGAGTTACAAACTAATACTGTGTGCTACACAGACTGCTTCCTTGGACGCTGGTTCTGCACAAAGACCCAGGAGCTCGGCACCCGGGGGTTTTAAAGTCTCTTAAAGCGACAGGATTGGTGCGCTCTCAATCCACCTGTTGATTGGTGTTTTTCTTGGCTGTTGGTTGGTCCATAAGATGGTGCATTCCTGGCCAATCATTCTAGAGTCCTGAGGCTTCATTGGCTGGCTGGTCTTCCAATCGTATTTCATATTAATGTTATCATCTCATGAGGTAGTTTTCTAGAAAATTCTCTCACCCAGATCTCATCACCCCCCTCTAGCGGGCACACATTTCTATTACAGCACATTTAATTTCATAGCTTATTACTCCACAAATTATTACATACATTAAGTATAACAATTTACTACATTAATTAACAATTCATAACCCTGCCTACAAAAGCTAACTTTATTTATAACAGTTTAGACCACTGTTTCATGTTCCAATTGAGATTTTAAAAATTTCTCTGGTTTTCTGTACTTTTAAATTTCCAGTCAATTAATTTTCCACCACCTGCACAGCTACTGTTGAACCCTTGGAAATGTTAAAACGAATGTTGTTTCCCACTTTTTAATAAAAATTCAAGCTCAGAAAACTCACTCAAGACTATGCTTTAGCTGACTGCTTTTCAACTGCCTCTAAACCAGCTACATGCAAAAAGATTGAGAAATAAAAATAATTTCTACATCTGGTTTTGTTCCTGGATATTTCAAGTAAGAGCAAGGTTCTTGTGAAGGTGATTTACTAAAAATTATAAAGGATATTCTTCATGCTGCGCTGCCTGCTTCTGCTTTTTGCATTTTGTTTCTTCTTTTCCTGACTCCCTGCTTGTAAGCTGCCACTGTGAAATAGAAATTTGGTTTATTTGCTTCAGATTTTTATGGATCACAGTGAATTCTGGACAAGCTAGGGGAATGGTAAGAATAAATTTGACCCATGAATGAAATTGTAATCTGATTGCTCTTGCTTTTTTACCCCTTTTAATTTTAGATTTGTTTTAAAGACTTTCGCTGTACAGATGCAAAAGATCCTGTTCCTTATTTATACTGCAGTAAAAGTTACTCCAGTTAACACATCAAGTTAGCAAAACTTTATTTTATTTAGTTTGGAGTATGAAGCACTCCTTAGACCCATGCAGGTGCACCCCACAGTGATCACAGAACAAAGCAACAATGGGAGATACAAAGATGAAGAACCTAAGAAGCAACAGGATTGAACTAGGAAAAAATGGTACTCTGACATGGCAGGAAATTGTGTCTGGAAAAAGATTGGCCGTGTGGCTATGGTTCACATGGCTTTTTTCACTTAGCTTTAGGTGTTTCTGGGATGAAGGATATAATTTCTCTGCTTGTCTCAGCTATGTTCTGTGATGGATATGTTGGCGTTGGCTGGAAATGGCTGTGTCTGGCACAGGGCAACCTTGGTCTTTTCTCAAAGAAGCCACCCCTACAGCCCTGCCACTGCCAGCACCTGGTCACCTGCACCCAATGCCTAGACAAAATCAAAGGAAAAAAATCATCAGGGCTTCAAAGTTCAGTGCCTGAACAGAATCAGGAAATCATAAAATGGCTTGGGTTCAAATAGATATTAAAGATCATCCAGTTCCTAACTCCTGACCTGGGCAGGGACACCTTCCACCAGATCCAGTTGCTCATAGCCCCATCCAACCCAGTCTTGAGCACTGCCAGGATCGGGGCATCCATAGCTTCTCTGGGCTCCAGTGCCTCACCACTCTTACAGTGAAGAATTTTTTCCTAATATCTAATCTAAACCTACTCTCAGTTTGAAGCCATTCCTCCTTGTCCTGTCACTACATGCTCTTGTGAATAGATCCTCTTCATTTTCCCCGTAGGCTCCCTTTGGCTGCTGGAAGGCTGCAATTAGGTCACTTGTAAGTCTTCTCTTTTCCAGGTTGAGCACAAGTTTCTCAGCCTTTCCGCACAGGAGAGGTGCTCCATCCCTCTGACCACCTTGGTGGCTTCCTCTGGACTCATACTAACAGGCTGATGTTCCTTATGTGCCAGGGACTGAAGAGCTGGATACAGCACTCCAGGTGGGTCTCAGACTTTGTTGTGATAGCAGGTTCACAAAACCTGTTTTATGTTCTCCCTTTGTAGTAAAAACTCCAGTAGAACCTCAGGGCAACTGTTCCATTGCCCCAAGACCAAATTTGTTTGAGATAAAATGTCCATCAAACTATGGGTACTGTCGTCAAGCTGTGTTAGCTAGAGAGGCTTCTTTTTGGCATTTTGCTGATTTAGTGGAAGAGTGCATGGGGAGGAGGGAAAAATCAGTTGTGATGTATCAGGCTACTTTGCCAGAGTGTTTGGCAGAATATTTGTCTTACAAATATTCACAATCTGTTAAGCTTTGAAAGGAAGATGGGAAAAAAATAGCCTCCTGAAGGTTTTGCCCTTGTAAGTATTTTAAAGTGCCCTTCAGAAAGTCTTTACTGAACATATACCAAGTGTCTAGCTGATATCAGCTACCCAGTAGTACCCAGGAGAGATGGCAAGCATTGGAGCCCTCTCAGCTCTTGTAGCAGTTTGAACACTCTGTTATGCTTACCATATATGCCCTTCTCAAGTGTCATTCTTGATGGGGACAGGGTTGATGTCTTTCGTTCACCAATCTGAACTGCTTTGCTGAGTGGTCTACCTTTGGGGTATGTAGTTGTATGCAAGAGAACTCTCAGTGGTTACTATCTTGTCCAGTCTCTTCTAAGGGATTCAGTGTCTCTGAGTTTTGAATCTTCTTATTTTTCAAATTTTTCTCCAATTTCAGTTCTGTATGCAGGGTTAAAATGCAGAACCTTTCTAATATCTTTCATATTTATTGCTGAGTTAGTTAACCGAGTATTCCAAATCTAGCTATAGTTATGTGACTTAATTATATTTTTCTTCCTTTTAGACATTGTCTCCTTGACTACAGGTAGAAAGTAAATACAGTAGATGCCTTTGCAGTTGGATTTAATTTGGGGAATTTTAAACTGACCCATCTGTCACCTTCCATTTTACTGCTGTTACTGTTTGGTGCTCAACAATCAATCAGCTGTCAGCAAGAAACCTGCTTCAGTCTCTCTTTTTTCCCTAGAGCCATGCACAGCAACAAGACCTTCTCAGTGTCAAACCTGGGCAGCTTGAGAATTCATCTCAGCTATATTTATCCACAGATTAGCTAGCAGTAGTACCATTGTGCAGAAGGCAATCCATTGGATGTCTTTTTAATGATAGGAGAAATCAGTCATTAGAAGTGCTCATTGCTCTTCTATGGATGACAAATGAGTTTCTAAAAGGGTCATCAGCTTCAGGCTCAGCCCTTCAATACCTGAAGTTGGGTGAAATGAACCCACACTTGGGAATTTCTCTCTTCTCACCTTTGAGAAGGTGAATCCAAATGGCACAAGCTACAATGGCACAGCAGGTTGGGTAGCAGAATCTGAAGAGAGAAACAGTGAAGGCAGAATTGATGAAGGAGAGGCAGACTGAGGAAAAGAAATGAAAAGTCATAATGAGAACATGGCGAAGAAAAAAATGGAAATGGAAGTGGATTTTGTACTATATTTAGGAAAGTAGAAAAGAGCAAAAAAATTATGAGAACAGAATTGAATAGTTCATTTGTTTTAGCTGCTTTTGAGATGCAGTAATTAATTCCAAAATACACCTGGAGGGAAAAAAATTAAAACCGTAATGCCTTTAGCTTGAAGAGTGGCTGCTTTACAGGAACCTGTTCCTTAATATAATTCACCCTAATGAGATAGCACCAAGTGTAGCTTCAAGTAGAATTTGGTTTATCATTTCCCTAGGTATTGGTTAAGAAAATTGAATGTGGGGGAAGAATCCCATTCATCACCATCCTTGTGACTTGTTTCACAAATTGCCATTTAAAGTGTGGCAGGGGAGCAAAGCACATTTCCATGCTTTCCCAAGATTGTCCATTCTACTTATGTTCAGTGACTCAAATTCAGCAAAGCAACTTATTAATGTTGGTGGCACTGCCTAGGATGCAAATCGACATGGAATTTGACTTCTACTGATCTTCAGCTGCTGTGACAGGCTATAGCAAGTGTGCCTATACCAAGCATGGCTTAAAAGCAGCTGGTTTGGTACAGCTTGGAGTTGTACCAGCATGAAGTTCTGCTCTGCCTGACCACAGGAGTATTTACTTATCTCATCTGGCGAGTTGAGCAGTCTGTGAGTTCTCTGCTGCTGCTCTTGCACTGCTAGTGAAGCTGCAAGTGAAAAGTAACTTGTGTGTGAGATCAAGACAGAGCAGTGACAAGTCTCTGGTGACATCAACTGAGGGCAAGGCAGGAAAAGGATCTGTTCAAGTGGGCAGTGGAGAAACAAACACTGATTTCATTTTAAAGCCTCCCTTGCAAAGTTCAGTAACACTGTTGTATCCAAAATGTAATCTTTAACTAGCTAAAATTCAAACTCATAGTATCAGACCCCTCATACTCATGGAATAACTTTTTCCTCCTGTATCTCCCTGTAAATTAGTTTAGTACTAGTATTCCTCTACTGAATATGGGAAAGGGAGCAGAGAAAGGGCACATGAGGAAGGGGAATACATAAATAAGTTCAGCTGTCCCCAAAAAGTGACATAAGTCCAGATTCCTGTGGGTTTGTTAGAAATGTGAAAGGCAGAATGGAGTTCCTTAAGAAGAATGCAAGTCAGAAAACATGATTTTTACCACCCAAACTCTATCTAACTGGAGTATCATCATCAGTATGAATATAAACCTTAATGACTCAAATCATCACACAGTTTTTCTGTATTACAAAGAATAGCCTGAGTTAAGAATCCTCTTATTTGAACATAATTTCCCCTTTATAGCGAGAAGCCACTCTTCCTTTTTTTATGCAAACCACTCTTTCAGTTTAAAAGAGTTTAAAAGAGACAATAGCTGTTTAATTACTATTATCCCACTCATTCCATACAGCTGGTAGGACCCAGTTCCTACAGGTGAAAGGGTATCCCCTGTTCCAGCAGAACTTTTGTGTTCATTAATGGCATATCTTAATTTTCCAGAGCTCCCCTCTTCTCAAGACCTCTTGATAAGTCAGGGGAAGTAGTAGATAAGCTTTATGTGACCCTTCTTTTCTGTCAGGACTATCCCATTTGCTAAGTAGTCTGATTACAGATTGCAACACTAACACTGAAAATCTGAAAGTCTTTTTTTTTGTGTGTGTGTATTCCAGAAGACACGCAAGTTGAAAACTGTAAGGTTCAGCCTCAGTTTACAACAGATATACTCACACCACTATCCCACAACAAAAATATTTTCTTCTACCAAATGCCTTCAGAAGACATCAACAAAATGAGGTCCGTGTCTGTCAGTTCTTTCTTTTTAGCCAGACTTAAGCAACAGCAAAACCTGACAAATATTCTGCATTGTAATGTATCTGTACCACTAGTCTTCAAAAGCTGTGTTTTGGATTTTAGTCCACTACCTTAAGGGTCAGAATCCTATATCTGGTTCCATTCACAGGTAAGAATGCATTTTCTAATTTATAATCAAGTCTCTTCCTCATAAAAAACTGTATCTATGTATCTCATTATCCAGAGAGAGATGAGCCCCACAGCTGAAGAGGCAGAAGAGGATTTCTTATACCCTTGAATTGGTGAAATAAATTATGTTCAGTAAAATGATTTCTCATCCATCTGTTACAGAGAGTAATACAGTGCAGCAGAAATTTGTTCAAAATCGTGCTCTCCTGCTCAAACCATTCTGTTTGCTAGAGTGCTGTTGTTATCCTTGCAGAAAAGATAGGGATGGGGGAATCTTTCTTTTCAGAAACTGTGGCTGGAGTAGTTAATAATCCCTTTACACAAAGGAATATTCTATATTGCTTTACGATATAGAATATTACAAGTTATTTTAGATCAACAACTGAGAACAAAGGTAAGGCTGACCATGTTGAAGACCATTCAAAGAATGTGTGTATGCTCTGTTCCTAATGCTTCTGAATTTGAATTGTAAAAGAGTGACTTGCTCAAGAGGTTTTTCAGGGAAGCTGCCAGGTGTTGTCTTTTTCCTTGTTTTTCAGAGCTATCCTCTTAAATTTTAGGCCTTGGCACTGTAAAGTCTGGTTGGTAAATCAGCAGGGTTTTTTCTCATTTAAGCCATTGTATCATTGTACATTTTGGTGGGCTGCTTTTCTGAACAGATTTTACTGTTTCGTGCCATGAAAACAGAAATACTTGATTTTGCATCTGTGTGGCAGTGACTTCATTAGATTTGCTGTAGATGGATGCCGGGACAAGGAACAGCAGAACAACCTCACCAAGATTATGAATAGGCTTGTTTCTGCACTCATCATCAAGTTTTTGTCCAGAAAATCAGATGACTTGTGAGCTCCTGACACTTGGGTTGTTTCACTCTTCAGCGCTTTGTAATTTGCAGGCTCTAAGAATAATGTGAAAAGAGCAAAGTCTTTGCTCTTGAGAAAGTGACTCTGCAAGTCAGTTACCTCTTCCCAGTCCTGGTCCTGATCCCGTTATTGTCCCTTCTCTTTTTTAAGCTCATGATAGAGAAGGACACATCCATAAAATGAGTGCCGATTTCTATAGTGCAACTTTCCAAAGGAATTGCTTGATCCCTGCATTTATTAAGGCAGTAGCTTGTATTTTGAAAAGCCTTTCTTGAGTACCCAAAAAATCTTGCTTAGTAAGTCCAAGAGAGGCAGGTTGTGGAAAGCAGACTTTGAGAGAAAGGTCAAGAAGAAAATTATTTTAGTCTAAATCTAACTGAAATAAAAAAATTCTTGTATTTCCAAACCAGGGAAGAGAAATCAATGACCAACCAGCCGCCATGGGAATTTCCCAAATATTTTTTGTTTGAGCACACTGCCTTTGTGTCCGTATTACACTGCTCATCTGTGTGGAGTGAAAGTGATTTTCTAGTGTTATTAACACTTAGCAGGAAACTGAGGAGCTCAGTGTCAGGTTAAGCCCTGAAGAACTGTCATGTCTCTTCAAAGAAGAAGCAAAAACGAGTCAGTGATTTCATCAATATTCTAGCCACTTCAAGGATTTAGTTCTAGTGAACTTTTTGATTAATTTACCATGACATACACACACTCTTCCTATTTATTAGTTATACCCAGTTATTTTTTCTTGAATGTTCTTTACACTGGAATATTTATGATGGTAGCAGCTCCTGTTTCTTGAGTTATCCTCAGGGAATTTAGATGTCCTAATGAGAAGGAGGAGCTCACTATTGTTCACTGGCAGAGATACTTCATGTCTTTGATGGAGAAACTTCTGAAAGCACATATGCATTTAATGTTTTATTCCAGCTTGAGTGAGAAAGCAAGGAAAAAGTAGTTATGAATAGATGTAAAGTTAGGGATTGGCAGGTAAAAAAAAGAGCCTCAGAGCCCTAAGTCTGAAGAAAAGAAGAACATCTGAATAGCATCTGTGGATGAGGGTTTTCTTTGTGTATCGTTATCAAGTCTGGTACTTTCTACAACTGTCTATCTCCCTTAAAACACTTTTTCAAATTATGAGAAAAGGAGAAACCTTAGCACTGGTTACTGCTTACCTTAATACAATCCTAAAGCCTCCAGCTCCTTAATGCTCAGTTTTATTTTCTGTGTAATTAATCTTTGGCAGCATTTCTTGGAAGTGGGCACTGGAATATCTGTGCAACATATGCAAGTTATTTTAATTTAATTTCCAATTTTTGACATGTGCATTCATATTTAGTTACATTAATTATAAGTTAGTATTCACTTCCTCTGATGACAGGGAATGAGTTTAACTGCTTTAAATTAGCACAACTTCTCAGAGTTCAGTGACACTACCCCTGAAATTTAGCATTGCCCTCTCCAATACTAATTGATGCAAACTCATTTAATCCAGGCCCTTGGATTAAACTCATTCATTAGAACTGATGCTGTCCTATCATGCATGATCCTTCTGTGCTGTTAGTAAAATAAGATTTCTAGGGCACTTTCTTCAGAACAAACTGGAGAAGCTTAATCCTTTGCATGGAGAATGGAAATAGAGAAGGAAGTTGAGGCAGTAGCAATTTATGATTGCTTTTTGGTCTGTTTGTCTGTGGGTTTTTTGTTTGTTTGTTTTTTGAGATTTTTAGGCTTTTTTTTTTTACTTTGTTCCCTCCTGAGAACAACTTTGATTTTTTTTTTTTATTTTGAAAGTTAATGGAAAGATTTTGTCCTGCTGAGAATGTATTAATTATCTTTCTCCTTGAAATGTACATTCCAGAACAGAGCTCTTGTTCTTCCAGAATGGCATACAGTGACTATAAAAAATCCTATGTAATGTCCATCTGCTCTGGAATCAGTGCTTTGTTCTTTGCTATATTCAGTTAATATCTAATTCTTGCTAGCTTTGTGAGTTGTGTAGCAATTTCTACACATAAGCATGGGCACAGTTTATTTACAGGCAGTGGCTGATTTCTAAGTCAGTACATTACCAGTGCTGAGGAATTTAATGTGTTTTGTTGGGGAAGTATGTTATTAACCAGGTATACAGTATAAGGTGTTTTTCCTCAGCTCAAAGGCTGGGACATACTGATAGCCTGGTGTTTGGAAGATGGATTACTTGTTGGTAGAATTGCCTGGCTAAGGTTTACAGCTTGATGTGCCTCAGTGATCTCGGACCTGGGGGGAGGCTGACAAAGCCTGGGGAGAAGGATGTACCACTGCTGGTGGACACAAAGGATGCAGAACTTAGGGGCCACAAGGATGTTTGGCAGAACACCCAATATAAGGGAGAAACTATTAAAGCCAACTCAGCAACTGTGCTGAAATCAGCTCCAGCTGAAAATGCAGGGGGAGATTACAACCACCACCTCACAGACCCCCAACTCAAGAAACCCACCAGCCCTAGAGAAACACTGAATGTGTGGCTTAATTAGCATAAGACTAGAGGGAATCATTTAACCAATAGAAGATAGAATACTGGTTATTAAGAGAACTATGTAACTTGTAGCCAAGGAAACATTAATGCCTTTGTTTGCTAAAATATGTAAGTAGTGAAAGTTTTGATAATCAGGGTGCTGGCTTTGTGAATTTGGCACTCAGCATCCCTTTCTGTGCAGAACTGTAAATAAATCAAATATCTTGACTCTGTATGGGGATTGGTCTCTTGCATGCTGGGTGAAAGAACTTCTTTTGGGACAACAATACTTGGCATATTCTGATTTTTTTTTTCTATAAATTAAATAGCCTACTTAGGCTAGGTCATGAAAACTGCTCATGTTAATTTTCAATGTATGCTGCTAGAGCAATGGATACTATTTCTGATGTGTACCCTCTGGAGTCTTCTGGGTATGTTCTAAATTGTAATTCTTATTCCTTTAAATTTTGGACCCATCCACACTGAGTTAAATAACTTTTTCTGAGACAATATATACTCATTTATAGTCCATCGTGGTGTATGTATCATTTATGGGTTTTTTTCAAATTATTTTGTTTTACCAAGAGGTCACCAGCCTCTCAGTATCATTAGTTTCTGCAATCATTTCCAGTATCCTGGATATTTTTGTCCAATACTAAATGATCCGGTAACACTATTTACTCTAGGACTGCTTAACCTACTGATCATCACAGATCAAAACATCAGTGTCATGGACAACCTCTTCCATTTGTAAAATTTATCATATGTTTCTATCCTTGCCTAAAAATTATGATTGTTATTTCATAAACTCTTACTTAGCAATCTAAATCCTGAATCTAAATTCTTAGTCAACTTTACTTAATTCCATGAAAACAGGCCATTGAAAAGCACTCAGTAAGGAACCTTCTCAAGGCATTATAAATCATACTAACAAAAACATCTTTGGTCATAGGACTCAAGTTATTTCTGATTTAAAGCTCTATTCTATAAAGGATTTTGCTTTACTTTAAATATTGCCCTTGTGTCTACTGAACTGATTCTATATTATAATTTTTACCAGCTTTCCTAATGTAGAAGCCAGATTCCTGAGTGGACTGGTTTTCCAGATCACATAGCAAGCTTTTCTTTTTCAAGATGGTTGTCCCTCTATGAATGGCTTCTTCCCTTCTTAATTAATTAAACTTGTTCATGGTTAGCAAACTGTGATTAATCTTATCCACACATCAGTTTATTTTGTCTACTATTGAGCAGTGTATGGGAAAACAACAGTTCATCAGCTCAATCATTGGAGAAGAAACTTAAAACTGTAATATATTCTGATTTCGTTTTTTGGGTTTGTCGTATTTCCCCTTGGAATAAATCAGAAGTTTATGCATCCAGTTTTCTCCAGATGCTGTCCTTTATTATTAATTTATTTTGCAATCTGTTTTTCATTATTTTGGCAGAAATAACACATTAGTCTCATCTGTCTATTTAGGAATGCTTCTCTAACAAGTCTTTGATGCGTTTTTCTCTTTCCCTCCCTCCCTCCCTCCTTGTTGACCCCTCAGTTCTTCCTTGTTTCATTGGATCACATGTTTTTGTGTCTGTATTCCCAGAAATGCAAAAATGCAGGTAATGCCTGAAGATATGAGCACCACCCCCTTTGATCTGCCCTCTGGTTTGTTTAGACCAAGGAACAGCTTGAAAATGAATGTATTTGAAAGTTACTACCAGCCTCTAAGACTCAAATCTTCCTTTTAAAATGGACCTAAACCAAGAATTCAAGCTACTACTTCAAAACTGATTTGTCATTGGGCCAAAACTCAGCAGCAATTTAAATCTAATATAGATATGAGAAAGTTAAGAGTAGACATTTTCATGTTTAGGGTTTGTATCTGCCTGTTCAAGGCAAGGTGCAGTGTGTTATGAATATGAACGAGGCCAAACTTTCTCAGGACACAGAGGTTCTCGTTTATTTAAACAGCTACAAGGATAGGCCCGAACACTCATAGCCCGAACACTCACGCAGCAACTCAAAACCAGAACAGTACGTCATCCCCAAATGTACCGGGTCCTCCCCAGAAAACAAGTTACCAGAAAAGAGCCAAGCCCAACCAAACTTCCCTCTTTTATCGCCTCCTTCGAGTCCAGGATTGGTGGATTTTGGATCCGTGCGGTGATTGGTCCATTTCCAGGCTTCTCATTGGTCTTTGATGCCGTTCATTCTGGACCAATCATTTCTGCAGGGTGTCGAATGATTGGTCAGATCTTCCGTCCAATCGGCTTCAACCTTGCTCTGCCCTGCCGGACTGGTGCTCTGCCAAACCCTGGACCGTTCCTGCAGAACGTTCTAACAGCTCCAACTCTTAACGTAACACAATTAACACAATACAATTGAACTCTAATTTAACATAACTTAACTTTTACTTATAACAGCTGTGTTGCTGTGCTCTTCCAGGTGCCTGGCACTTCACAGCCTCTGCTTTCCTCTCAGCTTCCCTATACCTGAGGAGGGAAGCTTTGCATGTGGCACGTTCCATCCCACATCCCTGGGGAAGTGAAGATGCTCAGCTGAGCGTATTGAGTGGGGCTGGGCCCCGGCTAAAGGTGCTGCTGGCACCCACTGGGGTAAGGCTGTGTCCAGCTGTACCCTCAGACACGCTCATTTTGGAGCTGGGGGCTGGGCTCTGCTCTCCCTCATGTCAACAGGAGCTGGCAGGGTGCTCTGGAATCAGTGCAGCTCTGGGGCATCTGTAGGAGAGCCAGACCCTGAGAATGCATGAGCTGTACGCAGCAGCTGCCAACGAGAGCAAGTCCTCTCCGCTCTGCTTCAATTCAACAGTAGCAAGTTTAATAAAGAGACAAAAAATCGGTATGAAATGTTGACAGGGGAAATAACTGTTGTTGCAAAGTCTGAAGTCTTTTGTTACTTTAAAAAGAGCATTCACAGGTGTAAACCCCAATTTTTTCCTTACGCATTAGTGCTATTTTATGCATGTAGCAGTATACCGTCCATGACCGCAGCTCATCTGTTTTGTGCAATAAACTGTCCTCCTAAAGTGATGCAATCAGAACTGATTATTTTTCCATGGGATACAATCAGTATTTGCAAGTCAGTACCACTAATTCATTCCTTCCACAAATGGTAATGGGGAGGCAGATCATAAAACACACCTGAGAATCTTTCCTCAAGAGAAGATAAAGCTTTGTGAAAACAGAACGTTTTCCTCTGGTCTGTAGTGAATGACAATTGTGAGGTGAAAGTAGGCTTCAGGCTGGGACCCTTTAGCCTTTAGATGCTATGTCCCTGGTGAATTGATGCATTTCAAGTAACATCCTGCTTCCTTAACCCCAGACATGATAAACTATTTAAAACAGGCCAGCACCTTTGAAAATCATCTTTCACTTTTAGAAACATACGGCCTTGTTTTCAAACTTTGGGAAGAAGCCCAAGAACTGAGGAATCTGCTGAATTATTGCAGAGTATCTGCAGAAATATTTTTCAATGACTGATGCACACAGGAAATCACTGATTGCTGGATAGCCTTTTCCAAGAGCACCTAAAAACTTCTAGACCCCCAAGAATGGCCAGAATCTCCCTATTGTGCTCCAGTGAATTTCTCCCTGTCTTCTGCATCCCTGCAAGTGCATTCATGCACAGAAAATTGACCACATTGAAAAATCTCTGTCCTAATGTTTTATCTTCTCGGGAAACAATTTGAGGTGTACTAATGAGAGAAAACCTTACAAACACTGATTTTGAGTAGTGTCTTCAAAGAAAAATGGAAGTATGTGATAGAGGTCCTGAGAGATACAAGACAGGTATCGCTGTATGTAGTTTGAGAGACAGAAGCTGGCTTCAGTGTGGGCAAGCACATTATGCTCTGTAACTTCTGCCTCATGGAGAAGGAGGCCTTGTTTTGTAGCAGCTAGGACAGACTGCAGACTGTCCTCTGGGTTCAGGGAACAGATGCTATTGTCACCTAACACCCTAAGCTCTGTTGTCAGTGAAACACTAACTGGAATCAACAAAGATCCTTAGTTCTTTCTAATGTTTATAAAGAGCTAAAGCAAGTTTATGAGGCATTATTATAGACAGCAAAATTTTTTCTAATATACATCTTATCTTCATTTCCCTTTCAAAAAACAAAGAAGCTTTTCTATAAAAATCTTTCAATTCAATCATTAAATTGTTTCTAATGGCATACCTTAATCCTGCAGTAGATATAATTGATCAGAAAGTATAGAGAAAGCAAAGCTGTACCAGCCTGCTAAAAAAAAAAGTGCCAGTCACAATATTGAAGAAAGTCTTATATTGAATCCTGAGCTTCCCATATCAATAGGGCAGCCACAATGCAGTACCATTGATCAATCTGTAGTCCAGAATGAGGATTAAATTTACAACATGGCCTTCTCTTCCTGGCCCATTAATTCCACAATCAACAACTGTTTATGGCAGCCTAATGTCAACATGCATCTTGTGCAAGACAGCAAAGCAAGTGGTCAAATGTCAATGAAGATTAGGGCAAAGACATGCACTGCTTGGTGTTTACAAACACTGCTTGGTGTTTTATCTCATCAAGACATCTTTAAAAAAACAAAGCCAAACCCCACATTTTCAAATATAGATTTACATAGAATTATGGCTCTTGACGTCAGTGATCCATTCACAAGATAAAAATTCAGCTTTAAACTGCTCATTAAAAGCAAACAGTGTCATTCAGGGTTGCTGAAGGGAGTTGAGCCAAACTGCCCAAAGCCTTTAAAAAGTAAATGCTGGCATATATTGTCTTTCCTTTTCAGATGCTAAGATCTACAAATTAAAGTATTTTATTTTGGCACTAGTCTTTAGCTTTAATATCTTCAAGTCTACCTGTGTAAAACACAATTGAATTTTCTATGGATTTTTAGTCTTCTATGTGTCCTCACTATCCTAGCTAAAGCATTTAGAGATATACCAGAAAAATAACCCAACAAACTTTTCTGCAGAGCAGATCTTCATGCAAAATGTCACATGGACAAAGAGGCTGACTATAAATCTAGGCACTGACTGTGTTGGACCATCTGTGTGTGTGTGTTGGTGTGCAAGTGTGCATAAGATTGCATTGTTACATGGAACATACTGTTAAACTGAGGCCAAAAGGTCCAAGATGTCCTGTCTGATATGTCACACCTTTGTATTGAATTAATGAGCACATGTAGGAAGAAATGAAGATGGAAGTCAGGCTGGAATTATCATTAAAATGAAAAATGTTAAAAAGAGGGAGAGTAGTTCTTTCAATTCTTTCAATACTTCCAGAGAAAAGTATTAGAAATCTAAAGTACACAGTACACAGTAGCAAGCTATCCCCAAATCCATCAGCATTCTTTTTTAAGGTGTGTAACTTGAGGTTCTCTAAACACTGTAGAAGTGATGTGGGCTTTTTGTTTGTTTGGTTTTTTTTTTTGGTTTTTTTTTTGTTTGTTTGTTTGTTCTTTTTTTTTTTTTTTTTATATTTCCCATGTGTAACTTACCTTAGAAAATGTGTTTTCTAAAAAAAACTGAGTTTGCTTTTCTCTTCATGACTTATCTTTAACCAGCCTTGTTTGCTATATATGTAATTTTTTTTTCTACTGGATCTTTTTGGGAAATTGGGCAATCAAAAATAGATAATGTATTAAAATATGGGGGAAAGTATTTATGCTGGTAACATAACATATGGTATGTAACATGGTTTTCTTCTTGTTTCCTTTCACAGAACTGTTCATACTCTACTTGCTTTTTGAACACCTGTCTTAGGGTGAAGTTACGATGCTTGTATCCCAACTTGTGTGTTCTGTTGATGCTGGATATTATGTTCTGTACCTTCAAGACTGGCTCTGAAGAGCAAGGTTTGTTTTGGTTTGTTATCAGCCTGCTCCCCCACAGCTGGCGGGATAAAGAGATGGAGCAGTACATAGTGTGACTTTTGCTTTTTTACCTTTGTTTTTTGCTTTTGCTTTGCTCTTGCTTCTTGCTATGCTCCTGCTTTGCATTTGCTTTTTGGTTCTGCTGGTTAGTTAGTTCAGCTAAGCAGTCCAAATTTTTCTGTGGACTGTTTTTCCTTTCCCTTTTTGGAACCACTCAGACCTGCTCTGGACTGGGACCTGGGAAACACCAAGACTTTACATCTTGTGGCTGCAGCAGCTATCCCCAGCACTGGAGGGAGCGATAACAGAGCAACCACTCCCCAGAAGGACTTTCTGAATTTGTCATCTTCTTCAGATTGCTGAAAGAATGTTGTCATCTGGTATTGTTCATTTTGTGTGCTGGGGGTGTTTTGCCTGTTAAGTAAACAGGTTCTTTCCACTTCTCGTGGAAGAATCCTTCCCAAACCAGTAAGAGAGAAGGGCCGTGAGTTTGCTTTCTGGGGGGGCCCCTTTTGGAAATTTTCTCCCAGATTTGCCCTAATCCAAGACAACACCTCAGACAATTTTTAAGATTAGTGTTTTCTACCATTTCTTCAAAAGAGCTAATGCTTGTCCAGTAGAAGTATAAAAGCAGCAAATTTAAAACAAATCAGAGAAATAAGTTTAAGCTAGGAGAATTTGCACCTCTTCAATTGGATCCTTATTCAGAGTGCAAAAGGAGAAAAACCATGCTAGGACAAGAAATTGTTTCAATTAAAAAAAAAAAAAAAACAAAAAGAAGGGTAAAAGAAAGGAATAACAAGCATGAGTGTTACAATAACATTTTCTCCAGAAGAGAAATTCCCCCAGAACAACAGCTCCCTATAACTTCTTAGGTCCTGTTGAATAAGATCCCTTCTATTTCTGACATCCAGGTTTCCTGGAATTAAGGGGTATCTTTATGTCAGCAGGGATGTCATTGGAAGTGAAGTGATGTAGAAGAACTAAGTGTGAATGTGGATAAGCATTTTCCATTTCATTCCCTTTCAGGAGAAAAACATCCATGAAATCTGGAGGTCAAGTACAAAATGACAAGAAGTTTCTGAATGGAGCGCCAGGGAATATTTGCAGGAAACCATTCCAATCTGTGCTATAATCTAATTTATCATGGACAAGTAGTGTAGATAATAAAGAGGTAAAATTCAGTACAGACAGTACAATAGAGAGACTTTGTACAGAAACTCCACAGTCATTATATAACGCTTTATTTTTTTTAATATCTGTGTTATGTACAAGAAGTTCCTTCTCAAGGCCAAGACTTTCTGTGGTCTGGAGGCTTATTTCATGTGGAATGAGTGAATAACCATCTGCACCATAAGGTAGTTGTATTTTCTCCCAAATGGAGTCCTGGTACCATTCTCAGCACAATCAGTGAGAGGTTTTTGGTTGTCTTGATGACATCCTGCAGTGACCATCTTGCTTTCTGCCCATGGAGGACATGACATACATTCACATACAGATAGACACACACACAGCTGTATGCTCTACATTCCAAAGCTGCAGTTGCCTATAAAACAGGAATGGTTCCAGTGAGGCAGTGAGGTCCAGGCAGTAGATCTAGGAAGGAAAGTGTCCTTACATGGAGAAGGCTGCCCAAGACACAGGATAAGAAAAGCTATGGGAGGAGAAACATGGTAAATAGATGTGGGAGAAAAGCATCTTGGAGAGAACGCAAAGGCAGTAGGGAACAGGTGGTTAATATGAGGTTGCAAAGCTGCAAGCCAAGGCAGAAATTGCCTGGCTTCTCCTGTTGGCTTTTTTTGTTGTGGCTTGTTTGTTTGTTGGTTGGTTGTTGGGGTGTTTTTTGAGGAAAAAATATCATGTAAGTTTTTTATTAAAGAATGTCCCAAAGCTCAGTCTATAGCTTCTGAAGTGCACCCTAGAGAGGGATGTTTCCTTCCCTGTGTCATCACAGCTGGTCATGGAGGCATCACAAGCCCTGCTTACTGCTGAGTTCTTATCAGGGTCTCCTGTGCAGAGTGGTGTGTACTTGTGTGGGGGCAGGAGGAAAAGGGCCTTCTCCTCATGGTGCCAAACATGAGCTAGAAACTGTTCACGGACTCACAGCATGTCTGAGATCACTGAGACCTCTGGAAATCATCTGGTGCAATACACCTGCTCAGAACCGGGTCAGCCAGAGCAGGTTTCTCAGGGCTATAGACACTCAGGTTTTGAGTGTCTCCAAGAATGGAGACTCTACAACTTCTCTGGGTAACCTGTGATAGGGTTTGACGACTGGCACAATCAAAATAGTTACTTTTCCCTCATGTTTAAGCTTGCTTTCCTGTCTGTTTTAATGAGATGGGAGGGTCTGCTGGACTGATTTGTTGCTAAACAGGTCCCTGGCCAGTGTAAAAGGCCAAGGTAATAATACCTGCCTATCAAATGACAAATTCTGTCTGAGATGGTATAGCACAGGCAAAAGCAATTTTTCCTCAAGGGTGCATGCTCTCATGACAGGCTTGACAAATATAAATATTTTAAAATAAATGAGCTGTCCATACCCATTCAATTGAACACTGTGTGGCACTTGTAATTAAATCATTTTCACAGAGTATTTAATGATTTTCACCTTGTGGAAGATCTAATTTTGCTGTGCTATTCCTGAAATCATGGTGTAGACAAAGAAAAATTGTCATTGTGCTATAGCTCTTTTGCTCCAAGATGGACATGGATCCCTAAGTGGCATATGGATTGAAAGATTTACAACCATGCTCATTTTCAATGATTTGTACTAAGACAGAACTGAGTCAGTTCTCTGAGCTGATGAATACAATTTTTGTGAATTATTCTATCCTTATTACAAATTTATCAACATTTCATTTGTCATTGATCAGTTTCTCTTGACATCTTTCAAAGTAGTACTGCTTTACACAGAAAAAGATGAAAGTAATTTCTGGTAGCAGATGTAAAGAAAGATTTAAAATATCATTAATAACTGATTTTTTTTAATCTTTATTCATCATTTCTCTTTTGAGCTTCCAGCTTTACTGCTTATGATTTGGGCTTGAGGATTTTTCCCATTTTCTTCTCTGCTTGTAAAATCTAACTGCCTAAATTACAGTTCCATGTTTTCTGTGGTCTGGAGCTGAGTTGATACAAGTGTAATATTTTGACATTTTCTGACGTTATTTCTTTTCATATTGGATAGAGCAAACAATAGCTTAGGATGACCCAGCTGGTCAAATATGTTTGTTGAACCACTAAGACTGAATTAATTGTCTGAACAGCTACTTTCTCTTAACAGGTGGCAAATTTCACAGTTTCTATCAAAGATCATGTATGTCTTCCCTTGGAATGATAAATCTGGGAACTTCTACAGAATAGAAGTTGATATAAATCATGTCCTAAGTTCCCAGTCTTTGAAGTGGGACCTGAAATGTGACGAGGGATCAGTTTCCAGTGCTGCCATTTCTTGACACCTTAACACAAGCCTCACAAAGGACCACAAGAAGTCTGACACTCATTATTTTAATGACTGCATTGTCAATAGCACTATTTATTGCAATGTTTCTAGCATTTTTCCATATCAGAGTAGTCCAGCTTTGAAGTTGTGTGTTTTTCCCTTTTTAGACTTCCTGTGGATTTCAGTGGGCATTCAGTGGGCAATCAAATCCTTTCCATCAAAATGCCTAAAGGGGGTGAGGAAAACAGTCTGAGTCTGTAAGGCATTTAATAGATACTCCCCAGTTAATATCAACAAGAGCTGAATGCAGACATATCACAATTTGCAGCAATAGACACATAATTGAAGGAAGAAGGATATTTCTGTCTCAGTTTCATTTTCTCTTGCTGAGCAATTCAGGGTACACATTAATTTACTCAAACTATTTTTCTAGTTTTTACAGTTCATAGTTTAGAATTGGCCTTGCCATGAAAAAATGATGGAGTCGCACTGCGAAATGGAAGCAGGAGCATCTGCACTACCTCTGGTCTCCTGAGTATACAGAGAAGGCAAACAGCATTCTTTTATTGTCCTGGCCTAAGGCTGCAATACAAGAAAGACAAAACTCGTCCATCTTAAGATTTTCTTAAGGTATGCTTATGAATGCCTTTTTAAAAGTCTTATGCAGAGTTGGTGCACATTGCTTAAAGGAAGACTGCACGTGCTTGCTTAATGTGTACACATAAGACCTTACTGCAATCTTTAATCCCTAATATCTTTGAACAACTCAACTGCCTCAAGTAAAATATGCTAATTACATTTTACATACCTACCTCGAGGTCTTTTGCTGGGTAATTAAGCTAAATAACTCTGAGCTAAAATAAAATCTACTCAGTTCTCTTTGGTAATAATAACCAGGGATTGTGTCCAATTAAAAGATCAGCAACTCCAGCTAGAAACAGATCTTGGAAATGGTCTGGCCCTTTTCTTTCTACAGCCTTTGCTGCTATGCTTGAAGTGATTCCAGGTCACTCCTAGAAATGCAGTAGCTCTTAATCTTAAATGTTCCCTTTTGATTGTGGTTGATTCAGTCCAGGGATAGGTCTGTTCAAGTGGTGAGAAATACATAAAGATGCTTATATATTTCCAGCAAGATAAGGGGTGTAATAAACAGCCAGAGAGAAAAAAAGGGTGATAGTTTGAGTGGTGAAGAAGGTCAGCAGGATGACTGCTGTTGGAAAAGTTAAGTGCAGAAGTGTCCTGTGTTAAACCTGTCACAAAGCTGGATCGGATGCTGTTGTAAACCTGAATGGATATATGGAGCTGAAAGATCTTCTTTGGGCTTGTTGGTTATCCTTCACTCTTCAGGGAGAAGAGAGGATTCTGCCTGTTGTGCACACAGTCTAAGCAGGACCAATTTCATTTGCATGAGTCCTGCTAAGTGCCATAGGCCCACTGTTGCTATGGTAACACTGCAAATATTTTACCTAGCCCGGGGCTTGGTGGCTCTGGGGTTTGATGGTGAAGGAGAGCAGCTTCAGGTTGTCTGGACAGGCAGTATATCACAGTATGTACTGCTTTGTCTGTGTCCTACACCAGTAGGAGTGGATGTAACCATTAAAATTAATGAACAGCTCCCTTTGTGGCAGGAAGTAGTCAGAATGCCCATAAAGAAATCTATAGATGCAAACATTTATAGCAGACAGGTAACCTAGGGGAAACTGATATGCTCTGAAGCAGATATATTGATTTATCTCAGGAATAGCATAGCTAAAGGCATGGGCCTGTTCTTCTGTGAACTGAGATGGCTTATTTTATCTCAGGTGAAATCAAGAAAACCAGCAGGGATGTCTTAGGCAGACAAGTCCAAAAGTTGCTGAAGGCCTAAGGGCAGAAAAAGGAGATGAAGCACAAGTTATGTATGTTTCCTGGGAGAGGGTGCCAAACAATTGTGTCTTTCTCACCTGGAAAAACCTTCCAAATGAATGTTTTAAAAGTCCCCTTGAAACTCAACTGAATATTTCAGCAAGTGAGGTGATTCTCTTTTATATTTTCCTGGTAAATATTTTATTTTGCTCACATGGATTCATCAATTGAGAAAGGTTCCTGTATTTTTTGCACCTGTCTTATTGCTTGTATAAGCTGCCCCAGCTTTAAGGTTTTGTCAACACTATGAAGGGGTGAATTCTCCTGGGCTTCTCTTCACCTCACCATTGAAGACCTAGGAAACTCCACCAGACCGTTAAGCCTTGTTCCTCCAAATGTCAGCTTTAGAAACATTTCTGTTCATGGCACTTTAGCCACTGACCATAGAACATTGCCCCAACATGGCTTAGTCCTTTATCCTGACATTATGTGGAGGGAAAGTCCTCCTGAAAAAATTCCACCATGTCTTTTCAGGTGAAATCTAACTTTTTTCTCCCTGGAATTTTCAATTAGCTTCTCTAAGTTCTACTTAATCTAATATATTTATTCTGGATTTCCAGTGAACAGATCTTGACACAAACTGAAGAGATGAATAATGCTGATGATGTCTTCTGGCTGTGTTCTCCAAGGCCTGCCTGCCCCTTCTCATTTTGGGAGAGCTTTGATGTAGTTACTAGTTGCCCTGTGGAGGTTGCTCTGATCTTGGCCATGCACATCCTTAGAGCACTTTGTCTTTGCATCCTTCCTTTCTTAATGTTGGTTGTTTTCCCCCAGTAACAGCCAGTCCTGTGAAAAGGTGGAAGTTTTGCCACGGTCATTCTCCAAGTATTAGGTGACTGCTGCTTACAGGAATCCACAGATGCAAATTGGTTCCTTGAGCACTTTTATTTCATGTAGGGAAGACTAGGTACAAAAAAAGATAGTCTGCCTGAGCTGCTAAAGATGCCATCTGACCTTAATACTGGTGAGAAGAGCATGGTTAAAGCCTACCTTTTTCAGCAAAGTAGTCACTAATTTGAGCAAAATTCCAGGAATGTGGCAGAATTAAGAAACCAAAGAGAGGTGCCTAAGGACTTCTGGCAGGGTTAAACTTCAGAATGGGAGCCTAAAAAGGAAGCTGAGGAGCAAAACTAAGCATAAGCATCCTATTCTTCTCCTCTAAACATGTTCTGCCTCTACATAGTATGTTCTCCAAAGGTCTCTGCCTCTTCTACCTCGTCGGGATATTTAGGCAAGGAAATACCCAGGTTTTTTTCCCAGAGTGACCTAGGTTTGGGAATGCTCAGGGATTGGGGATTGTTCACACCTGAGCAGGAGCAAATCACGCTGCTCCCCATGACAGGAAATCCCAGTGGAGCTCTTGAAACAAGGTGGGAGAGGAGACCTCAGTTGCGCTCTAGAAACAAAGTTAAATGTTCAGGCAGGATTTGGGGCTGTATTCTACTAGTGGCAGGACAGCAGACAATTTAAGAGTTTTACTTACCTGTGTATTTTGTGCATGGGTAAGTGTCAAGCTGAAGGAAAATAAAAGGGGAAATAGGTTAATATTTTAGCACATTCCTCTGCCTAATACTCCTTCAGCATTTTCAGACACCAGCGTACACAGAGGGCGGTTAATAAAGCATTTAGCTGCAACAATATATTAGTTTGTCCAATTTTCTTTTAATTATGTGAACTGTGTTGCTTTCTCAGGCTGAGAAAACCCAAAAGGAGAATAAAAATTGTTTAGAATTTAAGGATTGTTTAAAAAATTTTTGAAAATAATAATAAATGCCACTTCAGACAATTTTAATAGCTTTTTAAAGTCAGAACTACAGAAAAAAATTAAATTCTATTGTTTATGTTTCCCCCCAGGTCCCTGGAGGAAACTAATTTTATATAAAAAATGTCAAGTTTACTCTATTTTGTTAGATTGTAGTGTTAAACGTCATCCAGCAGAAGAAAAACAGTTATTTGCTATTTGCTACTTATCTGTCGTAAAAGTTTCACTGCACTCATTTATTATTTAGACTTCATTTTTGCAAAATTAAAATATAATTAAATAAAATTTCAAAATAGGTATGTACAGAACATATGAGAAATGAGCCCAGCTATACAATAAAAGAAAGACTTTTTACCTTTTTACAGGAAGAATCAGTAGGAATTATTCCAATTTCTGCTTGACTGGCTGAGCTTTGCACAATACATGCTGTCATACAAAGAAACAGCTAGTTCTCCAAGTTCTGGTAGGAATAATGCCAGGAGCTTCTTTCTTCTTTCTGTTTTTTAAAGAAGGATTAAAGCAAACAATTGGTGTATCATCTTAGTCTCCTATGCATTTTCTCCTTTGCTTTCCTTACCTCACACCTTCTGACAGTCTTTGGTTGATAAATGTGCAGTGCTTCAGATAGGTTTTTTTACCAGCTTTCCTAGCAGTATGTTTCAAATCTTCCCTTGTTTTTTAGAAACCATATGCCATATCATGAATGGAGTTTGTGAGAAAGAAACCATCTAATCCAGCAACATGTAATTTTTTTTGGTGGTGTTTGGCTAAGGGATCATTTTAATGCCACTATAAAAGTTCTTTCGTCCATGTTTCCACCTTCAAATACCGTGCTTGTAAATTTATGGTGCCAGTGGAGGTTTAGTGGTAGTGGTTCAGAAGCAGAGTATTGCAAGAAATAGCTTAGGAACATTTACATCTTCCATTTAGGATATAAAATTATTGCAGTCATTAAGTAAAAATGAAAGCTTTGGTGTAACAAGATGTCAAAACCCAGCAAAGGTAAATGTTCTGTGTTTCTGAAGTTAATATGAGGTGCTGAATTATTCCACATCCTTGACATCTCCGATTTGTTGCCCAAAACTATACAAAAGAGAGTTAATGGAGCCAGAGCATTACATGCAGAGTTACTATTTTAAAAATTGCTTTTAAAATGTGACTGAATGCAAGTCTCTTATCTATATGAAAATAGATGGAAATATATTCAGTGCATTTATGGCGTATGAAAGGTTGTATTTAATGTTATCTGTTCTTGACCTTTAGACTGAAATTTGCATTTGATTTTCGATGCCTCTGAGAACATTTTACTTCCTGCACTAATTCCCTTTCTAAACTGTGAGGACTGCAGACTCTCTTGCAATATTGATCATTTTACACTGCTGCTGGTAACTTGTCAAGGCTTTATAGAGTTAACTATTGTTTTGAAGTCAAATTATGAATTTTGGATCCAATGGGATTATATAGGCAATAGACTTGTTCAAAATGAACACATTCTTTGTGCTCTAAATAATCTGTGAGACTCTGACTGCTCCTTGAGAAGGTTTATTATTATGTCATGGCTGAGCCTGGGTTCACACTAAGACATAGCCTAAAAAACAAAGTCTTACCAGATAACATAGCCTTAGACTACAATAAGGTGCTTGAAGTGTCATTTTATAATCCCTTTTAAAAAATCAGTGACTTAGACTTTGTAGTCACACTGCATTTATGTCACACACATTTTATGTCAAACTGCATTTCCTGTGTGTCTGTGCACAATTTCATGTTTCATAAGCAGTCATTCCTTCATTCATTCATTGATGTGTTCATTCTTTTTTTAATATTTCGTGTCTCAGTCCTGTCTCTTGTATAGAGTATAGTAAACTTATTGCCATCTTCTTCTTAACACCACCACCTCACTCAACCGGTCTGACATACTCAAATTCAGAACGATCATTTTCCACCGTCATTTAGCATTAAATCCAGTAAACTCCACTTCAGATTTGAAGAAAAGCTTTTACTTCCTAAAGCTTGTCTGCTTTTTTCCCCTCAGTCATGTCAGTACCAATATTTTTTCACAGAACATCTCGTCTTCTTTATTAATTCTTGGCATTAAAAAGTGACCCTCGAAGATCAGGACCTCAGAGTGAGACAAGGCAGTGCATTTGCTCATACACATAATTAACATGCTGTGTAACTTGGTGTGTCTATACATCTTGACCCTCTGCTCACTTTAGAATTAGCAAATTGATGGCCGGTGTCCTTAGCACGGTGAGGTCTGTGGGCTGCTGCATTAGACAATAGATCACCTACATTACACTGGAGTTCACTTGCAGCTCATGGAAGGAGCAGGGATGCTCTCAGAGGCTTGTGTGGAGGTGTTACTTCAGATCTCAGTTCAGGATGCATCAGAAATTTAAAATAATGTTACAAGAAAATAACTCAAAATGAGGTACTGTGCCGATAAGTTCAACAGAGTAGTGCCCAGACAATTGCATTATTAATAATGCAGGTCAAGCAACAAGGGGAAATGACCTGTATTTAATAAATTTAATTTGTGATTACACAATACTAATAGCCCTAAGTTCAATTAAGTTGTTCAATACATATTCCTAGTACTCATCAGATGTATTCTCTCAGGAACACTAGCAGTATGGAGCTTATATACTAAATACAGAAAAGTTATTTACAATATGTATTTCTGGTCACGGCAGTCATATTTGCTGAGTAGTGTAACTATAATACAACATAATAATACAACTATTGCAGGAAAAAGCAATCTTGCTTTTATTACATCACTTTTATTTAGAGACACATAACATGCAGACTTGTCATTAATATCATCAACAGGAACTTGGTTGAGCAGCCAGATTTAAATCACAATGTTTAAGGCTCCCCCCACCCTCTTGGCACTGTGCAATTTCAAGACTGCTCCACAGAAGCATGATGTAATGCACTGCAAGCTACAAAACAAGAGCTAGGAATTTTTTCTTATTTCGGAAATTGTTTCCTTCCCTGTCTTTTACTTAAAATAACTGTGTGGGAGCTGCTCATGAGAGATGTTATGGTGATCAGCATGGCAGTAGCCAGTAGTTTGTGTTAGGGGGTAGGATTTACGAAGCTGAGCTAGAAATTCTCTGCCTGCTGAGGATGCAGGTGTCAGGACATTTTTTTATATGGATGTAGTGCATAAATATGGCCACACAAACACATCAGAAAATAAGGAGAAGAAGGTGTGGCCTATGGTGGGACACCTGCTTTTTACACTACTCCCACCCCAGGTGAGAGCATTCTCGCAGGGAGTGAAGGGAGGTGGGTTTCCATCCTGCTGTGGCCACAGAGGATTTGGCTGCACACAGTCCTACCCAAAGAAATGCCCAGCCTACCTGGCTGTAGGTGCTGAGCTGGAACTGGGCAAACAGGGCCAAAATGGAAGGGGTGGCAGTGTCAGGCTGTAGAGGAGAGGAGATCTGGGGAGTTTTCATTCTGTAGACTATCAATCTTACAGGAAGTGAAGCCATAATGAATTCCCTAAAAATCTTATTCATTACACCAGTCTGAAAAGAACTTGTACCTTCCTCACCTCAAGTTCTTTATTTTCTTTTGGAAAAGACCCACAGCCCAATCCCCTGCCAAATCCCCAAACAGTGCTGCTTTTCCTCTGAGCCTTTCAGCACTGCACTTCACTTTTGTTTGTTCCAGTGCAGCATATTTCTGTTCTCATATGGGGGTGATTTTCAGGCACTATCTTCCCTCTTCCTTTGTGTTTTGCACCCTTCTCCTGGCTAGCAGTGATATATTCTTGGCCTCACATTCTCTGGCAATTGACCTGTGAGTTCCTCCTTTTCTGTCATGAATTGTCTCATGTCTGTTCTGCCTTATGTTCTCTATCACAAATGCTGCCTTCTGTTCTCAGTCACAGTTGGGTTTTTTGTTTAGTTTTGTTGGGGGTTTTGGTTTGTTTTTCTTTTCTTTTTTTTAAAAATTTTTAGTTCCTTATCCCTGTTTCTGCTTAGCATTGTTTCTGTGTTGCTTTTTGTGCTACAGAAAAATGAAACAAAAATAAAAATACTAAAAAAAAAACTAAACAAAAACAAACAAACAAAAAAAAAAAATACTAAAAAAAAACCAAACAAAAAAAAAACCCCACAAAACAAAAAAACAACCAAACCAGTAAAAAAACTCCAAGTAAGCTCCAATGAAAATTTGTACTTGCACTGCTTTCCTTTCACTGAGCTTCAACATATAGACACCACTGACATGACTTTTTTATTGCAACTGACTGCACACTTGCCTGACTGCACACTTCTTGTCTGACATGCCCCTCCTTGCCTACTAATCCTACAGGCTCTGTAACATCAAACATAAATTATCAGAGAGAAAGTGTTTTTACATCAATATGGACTGTTCCCTTTTCTGCTGTTCAGTATACAACAAAAAAACCCCAACTCCTCCTGAAGCAGAGCATCCTGCTGGTGTTGGTTGCCAGCCTGGAAAAGTACTCATTTTTATTATTTATCTTCTGCTGTTTGAAAAGCAGCAGTGTTACTGTTGGATGAGACTATTCTGTGGTTTGTGGAGGTTTGACTGTGTTAGAACCAGCCCTGCTTGTAGCTCAAAGCTGTGGCGCAAAAATTGCTTGATATGAGTGAAAAATCCAAACAATCCCCTCTCCCCAGACTGGTACATTTTTCCCTGTTAAAGCTCAGAAGAGCTCTGCTAGTCATGGCACTACCTCACAAAATAAGGTGGCATTCCTAATGAAAAACCTGACTGCTTAACTGGGATAAACAGATGTTTGCAAGCCAGTACAAATATTCTAAATTCCCTGGTGACAAGTTAACCCTGCCTGCATGCCAGGTGTCCACCAAGTTGCTCTATCACTCCCCTCCTCAGCTACACAGGGGAAATAAAATATAGTGAAAGGCAAACCAGACACAACTTGGGGAAATAGGTTTTATTTATTACCAATCAAATCAGAGTAGGATAATGAGAAATAAACCCAAACCTTAAAAAAGCCTTCCCCCTCCTCCTCCTCCTCTTCTTCCCAGGCTGAAAAGTTCTTGTAAGAAAAAGAGCTGAAGAATGTCAGTATGTGTTAAAATAAGAGATAGGATACTATTAAACAGTTCTACCTCATTCACTCTGAATGCAGTTTTGCCTCATTTAGAGTCACTGAGAAGAGACAACTGGATAGTGACTCATTTGCAGGGAAAAATGTGGTTAGTTTATTTGACATTATATTAAGAGAAAAGACTAGTAAGTCAACCAAATAAATTATTTTAATTTGATCCTTTGATCTCTTCTCAACCTTCCTCTCCCTCAAGAACCTGATTGCGACAAATATTTAAAATCGTATGGATATTTTTCTAATTGCAACACAGTATGGACTTTGCCATTTGCTGATCCATGCAGTGGATCCATAGCAGAACATCTCTTGCAGAGAGGAAAACAGCAACAAGTAGTAAAAGGCCAGTTTAACTGTTTTAACTCTTCCTGATGATTAGGGTTTTTTTTCCTCTTCCTCTGTTTCATTCCTTCTTAATTTATTTTTACATCAATGTAGTGTGTTGATAAAGAAGCCCATCACAGCCAAAATGAATCCAAAGATTAATTGATCTTCATCACCAAAGATAGGCTTTTCTTCTGTCCCTCAGTTTTTCATCCTATAGAGGTTAGGACTGCCTGGCTTTTTTTCTCTGTTACATTTCCAAAAGCACAAAACATCTCAAAACTCATTTTTACCTTTCCTTTGTGCTACTTCTTTCTCCCTCTATCACACTTCAGGTATCTTTCTTGCTCCCTACACTCTTGGTTGGCTTTTTCCTGAAAGCACATTCTGGAGCCTTTATTAGACAAGCTTTGTGAGATGACTGCATACCATAAAAAACAGTGAAAGGTACTGGGCCCATATTCAGTACCTCAGATGGACCAAGAGGTGTCCAAGGGAGACTTACAGAAGGAGATGGTCATTATCTGTCACACTGACCCTTAAAGAAAATGCAGGAAACATATTTTCTAGATCCTGAAGTCTATTGTCTGAGATAAGAGGGGAACTGTCCAGGGTGATAGATGGAGCAGAATGGTGAATGTCCTCCAGGAGACCTGGGGATTCCATAATGACTTCATAGAGTGGAGAGAGCAGGCTGTGTCTGTACTTGTTTTGCCAATCAGGATGGCTGTTTAAATAAAGAAACCCATCCTCCTTTCACTGGCAATGACATTGAAATAAATTCCTGCTTCCTCACATACTCTGCTATTTTCACAATTTTGGAAGAAATGTGTTGTAAAAATGCATTCACCAGTGCACAGGGAAATTCACAGCAAAAAGATACTTCTGTATTGCTGGGATATAGAAATAGTGTCAGGGATCTCTGTTTCAGATTTTTACCTTGCACTGGAGTCTGAATGCTGCCATTGCACTTTTGAGTATCTGCATTAATCAGGACTCTAAAACCCAAAGAGAATTGTAAATCTCTATGAGAAAATTCCATTTCTGCTGCATCTTGTTAGCAGCTGCGGTACAGCAGTGTTGCTACATTTCCAGGGGTGAATTTATACAGGCACTCTACTGTGTACTGCTGGCCTTGTTTTCTGAGCTCTGTAAAGCAAAGAAAGTGCTGCAAATCAACAAATTTACCTTTCTTCACCTCACCACCTCTCTGACCTCATATCCCCACTTTTGGTGAAAGCCTCCTTCTTTCCAGCCATAGCAAAGTTGGTGGCAATATCTGGGTCTTGCTCAGAGGCAGATGGCAGCTAATGCCTGGCTGGAAGGGAGCCAGGGAGTGGAGGCTGCTGGTGGCATGACCAGAACCATGTTTGTGCTGGCAGCAGTCATGGTGTCATTTGCTGGTGCCTAGAGTTTCTGGCTGATTCCCAACACAAATGTGGCAGCACTTGGACCCCCTGTGTGAGCTGAGCCTCTTTGAACGGGGCTTCCCTGCTCTCACCTACCTTCACCTGCTGTACATTTGCTTTGAAGAACCCATGTGATTGCTGTGATCAAAACAACACATTTCAAAAGGCTTTCTTAAAAGCATGTGACCTGTAAGAGCCATAGTTATTGCCCTGGAGACATTAAAAATGGAGTTATGTATCAAAGGGCAGTTGTTTAGGTCAGTTGAAGCAGGCAGAGCCATTCCCTTCTTTCTTTACTCTGGACTGTTTGTTTCTTCCCCAAAATGTTGATGAAGTCTCTCTGTGCCACATAGGTTTATAAATTCTCCTTTCATCATGACTTGTAAACATACAGCAACAGTGGGGAATTTTGATCATGTAGTAGGAATTTTGTATTTTGTATTACCATGATTTCACCAGTGGGCTCATACAGCTGAAATGGCCATAGGCTGCACCTGAATGTCTGAGTGTCCCAGTGCTGGAGTATTTCTGCTTCTTCTTGCAGAATATGGAAGATTTCCTTCTTTCTGGTCGTGGTGGGGATTGAGCCCTACAGTACTTGAAGTATGGTGCTAAGGGTTTCCTCTTATTAACCAGACCACAAACCATCTGTCAGGCCTTTTCAATCACTGATTTAGAGGACAGATGGATCACCATGAAAATAGTTCCAGCTAATTGAACTTGTCAAATACAACTGTCTAAACCCTATCAGACCTTGCTGGAAAATATGCTCTAAACACTTCCTGAAAAAATAGTCTTTGCAATAGCTAGGATGTTTAAAAACAAATCTCTCATGTGAAATCGCAGGATGCAAGATTGTTCCTTAAGTTCTCAGGTAAAACTATTTTGTTGGCCTCGGAGCCTTAAAATCTGCTAAAAAGGATCTTTTCTGAATTTTAGTTGATGATGCCTTGCTCATGTCCTGGCATCCAGGAAGTAATGGTTCTCTTATATCCAGATGAGATATTTCCTGCAGTCAGAGCACACCGTGAAGGAAATGACAATTAGGTATTGAATCCCACAGCAGCAATAGCTGCCTGTAGAAGATAGTCATGCTGTTACTGTGAAAATTGTTTACTTATTAATTTTAAAAATATGAGTCTTTCCACAATTCTGTAAATATTTAACAGGACTTCATTTCCTGTAAATTGCTTGATGTAGGACAACAGTGATTTATACCTGTTTAGGTATGCATATATCATTTTCTGTGTGTGACTTCATGGCTACTGAATGAAAAATGTTATGGGAATCAATTACTCATGAGAGTATATGTACTTCAAATGCTGCACTCTTAAATTGATCACTTCCTACTTTTTCATCTTTGACCACTAATTGCAGAGGGCAGTTCTGAGTTAAATAACCTGCAGGGCAAGAATTATTTATAACAGATTACACACATAGGACTTGGGTACATTTTTTAATGCTGTGGACGAGAACATGAAATCCTAGAGGAGACGGCTGTGTCTGTAATCGCAGCTTGAAATGCACTTGCTGTAACAGGTGACACCATGTATCCCAAATATCAAATGTGTAATATTCTTTTTGTACTTGCCTGAGAGTAATGAAATCTTTGGAAATGCTGGGAGGCACATCCATGCAGAAATACGTTTGCCCTGGAACTGCAAGTCTGTAGAGCTTTCCTGCTCACGTCTCGTGTGAGTGAGCTCCTTCTGTTACGAAAAGCAAGTCCCGGTGTCTGTGCGTAAGCACAGGCGTGTGTCTGTGTGCATGTGCTGCAGGAAAACGTCAGCTCAGACTTTTCCTCACTTTTTGCATTGGCTGAGATAAACTCCTGTGATCTCCCGCTGTTTCCTGTTAGTAGACTGTCAGAAGAAAGATATTTATTCAATGCCAAATATAATTTCATTTTTAAGTCTTAAGGATGTATTTCTATTTAAATTTAAGGAGGGTTTTTATCATCCAGCAGTGCTAGAACTTTAACTAGCATAAATTAGCTTAGATATGTGCAATAGATTCTCATCTCTTTTGTGTGTGGATGCAATGAGGGAAAGCTTACATTACACCATATAAAAAGAGAAAGGGCAAGAGAAGGGAAGAGAGAAAGGAGAAAGAGGAAGTTTTTTTCCTAAGAGGCAAAAATGAATTTCTCTAGTGTTCAAGATTTTGGGGAATAAGGAAATATTTACACAATACTGACTACGTGTTCGAAAAAAATATAGTTGGGGGAGCTCATCCTCATTAGGTAACTGGCTGAGAAGAACAGAAGAACAGCATTTGGAGCTGAAGGGAAGTTTCCCTTCAGATTAGTCAGAGCGGAAACACAGCTCATACTCCATCAGTTGCAAAGTTTGTTAGAATCCCTCTCAATACTGAATAACCTGTCACTCAGAAACAAGAAACAGCTAAGATTTGTTACAGGGTGCAGCAGCAGGCACCACCAGTCAGCTTCTCTGGAGTTCAGTATTCCCATCGCTTACCTGAAATCGAGTTTTCAGGTATATCTAAACAAAAGTAGGTGTTTTAGAAGAGCTATACAAAACTCAGTTTAGTGTTGCTTCCTCCTAAAACTAGGCACTTGTAATGAATTCTGGTTTTATATTTTATGTAGAGATGAGAAAAGTTTTTGTGATATTTTTATTTGGAAGGGCCAATCTGTAGGAACCAAAACCTGCTATAAGGAGGCAGCAACTGAAATATATTTCCTATTAAAGCTTTAAAACACAGTGAGATTCAACACCCTTGTATGTTTCACTACATCATCACTAAAAGGTAAAAAATTCTATTTTACAAAGCAAAAAGTTTTCATCTTGAAAAGTGGGGTACTGCAGAAATTGTCCTGAACTTGAAATTAGCAAAATTTTTACCTGTTTCCCTGTACTATAATTTTCTTTGGGTTTTAAGTTCATTAAAAATTTTTAAAAGTTTAATTTTCACCTGATTTTTGTCAAGAACATTTTTGTTCATTTTTCTTCACCTAGAAGCTTGTGGTTTTGTTCACCTAGAAACCCGTTTCTACAATGGGCTTACTTCTTCTCCAGTTGCTGAAATGATTGCACACAATGAACTCATTTGCTCAAGTGAAGCTCAGGACTTGCTTCATCGACTCGAAACTGATGACTTGAGGAAGCTCTCCTTATACTTTTTATGCATCTATCTTCCCTTCCAGTGGATTAGAGAAAAGAAGGCTCCATTATGGCTGCAACCAATGTATATCCTAAGCATTAAAGAAGAGGGGAAAGATTTAGTTGTTGGCTGGTTTCACTCTTAGCTTGCCCCTTTAGCTCTACCAATGGTCAGGTCCTCTGAGTAGCAGGTGGCACTGGTGATATGTGCTCTGCATAGGCTTTTCTGTTAACTGGACCCAGCAGAGCAATAGCTACATTTTTGAGCATTTAGCCTTGATTTGTCCCATATCTGTTCCCAGTTAATAATTACATAAATAATTGCAAAGGGATGGCATTTAGCCTTGAGTTCATTTTAGAAGAAGCAGCCTCCCTGTGATGATGTGGCCAGTATTTTTACCCTTGGTTCGAAGCAATTGTATTGTTACCATGTCCTGATGAGCCTTTCCTGTTGCCACTGTAGCCTTGAAAGCTGGAAATTGCAAGTGCTGCAGGTGGTGAGCAGCGGGGTTTGATTAATCCGGATTCCATTTTCGCATTTTTGAAAAAGAATGGAGGAAAAGGGATGCTCTGCAGCTGAGTGTCAAAGCTAGCCAGAAATACTGTAGTTATTGGGGATGATGATATGGGTCACACAGTAGTATTTTGAGCCAGGAATAGAAAGTGAGACCATGCCAGAAAATTGGCAGCGAGCATTGCTTTCACTTGTGGTTGTGTAAGAGCTCAGTGAGAAGGCCGGACTTCAAGACAAGTACCTTTTCTTCCATTGTTACATGAAAAATGTGATTTTCACTAAAGCTAGGCTGAGCTACAGGCTGATAACATGAGACATAGGAATGGCATGAATTGGGTACACAGATCTGTATTAGAGATCATGCAGTCTTCATGCAATCGGGAAAACACTCCACTGCTGTCCATGAAGTACAGCCTTGTAGCAAAAATAACACCCAGAAATTATGATGATTTTCATAAATAACAGTGGCAGCTTCATCAATTTCCTGATTCCCATTTGGTACAGATTCACTGGTTTTGGGTTTTTTGTTTGTATTTTTTGCTACATCAGTTTAATCATATTCTTCTAGATCCTTCTCTATTGCCAGTACTGTAGCATCATACTTCTTTCCTATGCTCATGAAAAAGTAGGAGACTTTTTGATGCCATGTGGCATCATGCTAAGCATATAAAGTGGGGGGAGAAGAAGGAAAGGGTCGTGTTTGGAATGATGACTTTTGTCTTCCCAAGTAACCCTTACTTTTGATGGAGCCCTACTTTCTTGGAGGTGGCTGAACACCATTGCCTGCCATGGGAAGTGGTGAATGAATTTCTTCTTCTACTTTGCTTGTGTGTGCAGCTATTACTTTACCTGTTAAACTGACTTTAATTCAACCCTGAAGTTTTTTTACTTTTCTCATTCCCACCTCCATCCCAGCAGGCATGTGGTATTTAGCTGCCAGCTGGAATTAAACCACAACAGCCCTTCTTGGTGTCAAGTGTGGGACTCAAAGGCTTCAAGATAATCACAGATTGGATTGGCATGTGCTAGATTGAATTCATAGCTGTTATTACTGTGTAGCTATTAATCTGCAGGCTCTGTGCTTGCCATGGCACTTGCTTGCCTTACTGCTACCATCTGCATTGACTGGGACATGGAATGGCATTGGCTGAGAGAAGTTATTTCCTGTAGGGATTGTGTTCAGTTAAAGCTGCCCATCAGCTAAGTCAGGCATCATCTTGTGTACTTGTGTGTAATCACAGCACAGAGCTGCACCCAGCTTGTGTCTCTTTAACAGCAGGATTTTTAAGCAGCTTATTTTCATGTTGTTGGTAGCTTCTTCTACTCTTAATTGGTTTTAGAGGCACATATTTTGCTTGGATCTGTACTGCAAGAAGGGGAATGAAGAAGCTTTTAATAGGCACTGCTATGCTTGCTGTGTAGTATATTTTATGCACTTGCAATCCCTTCCTCTTATTCTTCAGCCTAGGTCCAGTATTAGAGCAGCTGCTTATGTGGGACAGGAATGATGCATAGTGATTGCTGGCAAACAGACATTCAAGCTCACATTGTTGTGCATGTGCTCAGAGGGATCCTGTCACACTTCTGCAGAGTAACATAGTGTTTCTAGATGTTTGCATGTAGACCTCTCAGCAGCCCTAATGTTCCTCTAATAGGATTCACTTGCTGCCTTTTTCTCTCCTCAGATGCGGCACTTCCCTAAAAGGTCACTAAAATCAAAATCAGTGTCAGCTCTGTGGGGACGGCAAGCACACACCTGCATCCATGAGTGTTCTCAACCTCTCTGTGGCTGGGCCAGTAGGACATGGTGCCTATCTGTCCTTACTGATACCTGCTCTGCATCTCCATCACTGCCACAGTGCATCCCTTCCTTGGTCGTTCACTAAGTCTGAGCTGCTCCCTTTCCATCCAAACTGCTCCTTTCTACCTGCCAGTGTTTGGTGGCTTGCAGTGACTCCTGCAAGTTAGGGTGAAATCATATGAATTGTTACTGGCAGGAAGGAAAAGATGAGTAGGCTAAGGAGGGTGGGGAGTAATCTCTTAGAGTTGTAACTGAGAGAGGAAGATAAATCAGACCTTGGACAGTAGGTATAAGGGAGCAAACCAAGGCTCTTAATTCCTGCACATGGGCATCGAATAGGAGTCCTGCCCATCTTCACTTGTGGCTTTTCCACTGAATCTGGAAGGAGGGCAGGAATCAGTGAAAGGTGAATGCTCTTGGCAAACTATTTCATTAAAAGTGAATACCTCCACTCCCTTGTCTTACAGAAACTGGTGTAAGCCTGGAAGAGTACTATGAAAGCTCCCATTCAGTGGAATTTTCCACTTGGCTAAAATACATATGCATGCTGTGTGCTGCTGGGATGCTGGCAGAGTGGATACAGGGACTACAGAATGAGTGGCTTCTTGGTGCTTCAAGCACAGGAAAAATATAAGTGGATAATGATAAGAAATGGCTTATAAAAGCCAGCTCTTGAAAGTGCTATAAAGTAGCAGTTATTCAGGAAGTGAATGGCAGGGTTTCACGAAAAATTACTTATCAGAGACCCCACACATCAAGCTGAAATGGTGATTTTTGTATTTCTATTTATTTCAAGGTTTGCATTCATTAGGATTGATATAAGGTTAATAAAAAGCCCCAGCATTTCTGACAGTGCTAGCAAAGAGTGCCACTTGCACCTTTCCATTTTCTCTGTGCTGAAGCTCTGCAGATCTGTAACCTAGGGGAAGAGAAGGCACCTGTATCTACCTGAATATACTGGAAAACAATGTGCACTGTGGAAGCAGCTGATCCCAGGTTCCCCACTAACCTGACTGAACTGTGTGAACTTGAAATGCTGAGCTCCTAGAGAGAAAAAAAGGCCAGTGTGGCTTCCTCTTACTGTTTTGGTTGTATTTTATGAATCAGAATTGGCTGTGGGTTCCTGCCACCATGGAGGTGTAAAGAGTTATGAAACCCAGGTAGTCAAGCATCTCCTCGATGCAGATGCACACCAGATGGGTTAAGACAGTACAAACCCCATCCTTGATCTTTGCCTGAATAAAATTGTTTCCTGATTACATGCTGGCTCTGATAATCACCACTGACTTTTTTTCTTAGGCATTGTATGACAATTCTGGAACATAAATTTCAGTGAGAAAATAGGCATATCTTGGAATACTGCAGAAGCTATATTGTTTCCCCAGGCCCAGGGCTTTCAGAATAAGAAGATATTGGAATGAATGAAGAAATTATTTTTATTAACTTATGATGCATGTACATATTTGTACTTTTTTTCCCAGGTCTATGCAGGGTTCTCCACATATTTGTTGTATCATTAGGGCCCCACACACAGGCCCTCACTTGTGAAATTATGCATCTGCTTTCTTGAATGTAAAATTTGGCACAGGAAGGCAATTTAAAACTTGAGTTTCTTAAGAGGAGTCTCTAAAGCTACCTTGCACACAGGAAAGAAAGATGACAAAAGGGAGCTCAACCCTCCTATCCCCTACTGATGTCAATGTCATCTCTGAAGAAAGTTTCACCTTCCTTCCGAAGGTCAGATTAAGTAGGAAAAGTGAACTTTTAGTTCCTTAAAGGAAGTTTCCAAGCAGGGCACTTCAAATAGTGTATTTTTCTGTTCTAGTCTGTGTCTCTGAGCACCAGCACCCCTTCCACTTTGCTCTAGATAAAAAAGCATGTTGTGCTTCTTCCTGTTAGTTATCAGCATTATTATGCTTACTTTGAGCTTGTTCCTTGCTAAAAGCTGAAGAGATGACACATTGTAAACAACAACACCTCTGCTGTGGAAACCAGTTTTGCCTACTGAGTTTTGTATTTACAAAGACTTTTTAAAAAGTGAGATCAATTTACAGATTATGAAATATGAAAAGGAAAAGAAAGAAATTTTATTCTTTAATTTGTATTCTACTTATTCATTATTTTTTTGGTAGGAAAAATCAAAAAGGGGAAGTAAAAATGGAAGAGGAAGAGCATGTCCTTTTCCTGATCTCAGGGGCAATGAATATTTTTGACATGAAAACTGAGTTGTTAATAAAAATCTCAGACACCAAAGTAGGGCTTTCAGTAATATGTGTCACTACTATCTACACATATGTTTGTGAAACTTCTATGCAATCTACATAGGAATCTCAAAAAAATATATAGATATTTTTTTATGCATCTATCTATCTATCTATCTATCTGTCTATCTATCTATCTTCTAACTGTCTCATAAGACAGACTGTGAAAATGTTATTAATTAGCAATGCTTGTTATTTATGCAGTGCTTAGAACTGTTAAAAAACCCAAACCCAAAACTCCACAGGTATTGATCTGGTCTACCAGAATCAGTCTGTTGCTAATGCAGGACTCCCTACATTTAATTACTTTGAAGAGGCTCTTAAACCATTTATTTCAGCAGTTCTTTAATTAATCTCTTTGTATAATGAATGACAATAGAGCCTTCATCCCCCCTACAAAAGGTCTGTAATTCTAATGCCACTTTCAAGGTTTATAGCTTGTGTAGATAATGTGTCAGAGAAGAATAATTCATAATAGTATGGAAATTCAAGTAATACTGCAGGTATTTTAGGAGCACAGGTGAACCAAAGGAAAATTAATGGAATTTGACAACATGACAAAAATGCCACTGCACAAGGACATCCATCTCTAGAGTCTTAGTTCTGTATTACTGCGAGGGGAACAATCAGTGCACTAAAATACCCCTTTGATGAGTTTAATTTGGCAACAATTTGCAAACATGATAATATGCCTTGTTAATTCAAGGGCATTTGACATAGCTATCTTGACATTTTCATTGCAGGAGCTGTCAAGAATAATATGGAAGAGTAAAAGAGTCTTATTGGAAAGTGCCTCCTTACCTTCAGTAATTTAATAATCTATAGTGGTAAGGTCAAGTAATTTTTAATGATATGGCCTTTAATCCTCTATCAATTACTACTTTTAATTACAGCTGAACTGCTGAAATGTATAGAGATCTTCCTGGAGTTAAAATGAACAGCTATAACTCTGCTCTGAAGAGTCCGCTATTGCCAAAGAGACAGCAGTTCCCTTGCTCTATCATCACCTTCCTGGAAGACAACTGGCTGCAAAAACAAAAGGTCCTGAGCCCATTATACATCATGCCAAAGATCTGGTTGTGTCATAACTCATATCCATGACAAACAGAGCCAAGATTACTGAAAAATATTTTTGGTGGCTTTTTCTAATCTACACCTACTTGACTTTGACTTTCCATGTTTCTAACTAGCTAGCTACACTAACAGCTGTTGATATATTTTCTAGATAATTGTGAATATCTCTATGGGCCATGACTTTTTAAAATACCATTGAGTCTGACACTAGGTGCCTTCCCCAGGGAGAAGGGAACACCTTGCCTGGGAGCCATGAAGGCCTGCTCAGAGCAGCGTGGTCCCAATACTGAGCAGCACAGTCCAGGCTGTAACCTGCATGTTGATCACTTGAAGTGTTTTGGGTAGATGAATAAAAGTACACAACATTCTTAAAGCCAAAGTATAAATTTCATAGCGCACCAGACACCCTGAAAAGTTGCAGTTCGCCCTTGATTTCATATAACAAATTTTGCTGAGTTACCTGAAGACCCCATGACTTCGCTTTCTGATGGCTTCAGAGGGTTTGTTTGGTAATGGCACAGTGAGAGCTTTCCTGATTCTGCAGGTAGTACTGAAAAACTCTAGCTCTTTATAAAAAAACAAGTAAATCAGAACTCAGTGGACTTCACATCAAGTGAAGACTGTATTTTACTCCTTTCTCTATGTATTGGACTCTCCAGAAGTCTAAAACAAAGATGCATATAATGACCTTGCAAATAAGATCAGTGTAATTCAGAGAATGAAATTAATTCTTCAAGCCCTGGCTTTGTTTGTCACTTACCATCACTGTAGTTTCTTTTCATCCTTAATTTTTGCTCCTCTCCAGTATTTCCTATAAAGAGTTTTATTTAGAGGAAAAAATAAAAAGAGGGGTTTATGCATCCATTATTTAATGATGGACTTCTATCCTGGGGGAAAATAGGCAAGAAGGATTCTGATGGCAGAGTGAAGTGAATTAAAGATCAAAAAATTTCCTAAATTTGGCTGAGAGTTTATGACTTAATTTGCATAACTCTGGTTTTAATGTCAGTGACTTCTTTCCTGATTCATTGTTGGAATTTTTTTTGTTTGCAAATTTAATTGCTTGTGTATTAATTTTCACAATTCTGGAGCCAGCATCCCTGTGAGATCTAATTTAAGGACTGTATTTCCTCTTTGGAAAATAAGAGACAATTTCAGAAAGAGAAAGAAAAATCAAGAACAATGCCATTTTTTATATAACATACTTTTATTTCTTTTCAAAACAGCATTTCTTTTCAGAACAGCCTTTCTTTTCTAGGGCTTCTTAGGAGTGGTTTTTGTCTTTACATACTTGCCTGCATGCAGTTCTTGGACTCTCACCATCACAAAAGGCCAGAAGAGTCACCACAGGCTGCTCAAACTTGCCTAAGTGGACCTGATACACAAGGGGTACCCTTGGGCTAGGCAGAAGGAATTCTAGCCTGCTGCACCTCCTTGCTGGCTGATGTTTCCTGGAAAGAGCAAAGTAGCCTCCACTCCACTCTGCTGTAGGAGCAACTAAATTATACCTCACCAGAGGTGTCTTAACACAGTGCATATACAAGATATGTGCAGAACTATGTTTTCCAAGCAGGAATCATTATAGGGATAAGAATCAGGTGCCAAAAGTTGTCTAACCTGCTCTCTGTGGTTTACTTTGTGCTCTGTTTCTCAGTGCTGATGGTGTGGCCCCACAAAACCTGTGTGGTGGCACAGCTGCTGAGCACCACGTGAAAGTGAGCCTGAGGGGACACAGGACCACGTCCCACAGGAGGGAGCTGCTTTAATTCCCCTCTGAAGCAACATGGCATACACAACTGGTGAGCAGCAGGGCAAACCACAGGACTGAGGTACTTGTTGCCAAGCCTTTGCCTCCTCAGTGCAGGATGAACAAGCTGGAGGGCTCAGCTGAAGGATAACCATCCGCTTGCTTTCACCACAGGACAACAGTTTGTACGCCACAGTTAAAGCCACATCAAAAATATATCTCAGCAATGCCTCCCCTGTCTTCCTCCTTATTTCTCCCCATTTTTACTAGTGGTAACTAGATAAGGTTATGCTAAGCATCCTTGCTAAGTGGAATCTCTGCCTTTATTTTCCTGCCTTCCTTCCCTCTTCTGGAAGAAAAAAAAAAAAAAAGGCAAAAAAAAAAAAAAGCTTCCAAAATAGAGTATTTAAAAAGTCTTGTTCCTATGAAATGAAGCACAGAGTAGGACAAAGAATTGTAGGAAATGCACATTGAAGATGTAATGAATGTTTAATGAAATTCTGAGAAGCTTATGGATCCTCAAGTGCTGGAGTTTTGTGGTTGCCTAGGACATCCCAGAAAACACACAGAGGTGTCTGATGAAGATGCTCCCCAAGGAGTAGCAAAAAATTGTGTAGATCTGATATCATAGAATATGGAGTTTCTGATTTCCAGTTAAACTGTTAAGAACAGAGTGCCCCCACATAAACAGAGCTCTAAATCTGACTGTGTTACTGGTGAGCAGTGATTACCTCCCACATGTTTTTTCCAAAGGCTACTTTTCCTTGGTTCCTAATTTCTTTACTGGTGTAAAACAGCCTGGCTCCATCACAGGTAACAAAGTGAGGCCAATTTTTACTGCAGCTGGAAGTTTCCTTTAGCCCAAAACTTGTCTCCTTCCATGGCACTGATATGTCATAGCCATGAAGTGTTGCCTACCCTAAGCATGAGGTATTCACACCATGGGAAAGCCTACAAGTACAGGCCATAAGAGCTGAAAACCTAGAATATATTGTACCTGAGCCAGAGAGCAAAAAAAAAAATCATGATTCACAGTTCTAACTTTGATTACTAATGCCTCTTCTGCTCTGCAGAGAAGAAGTCTCAAAGAAATCACTTCTCTGTGCTGTTTGAAATTCAATTAAAGAATTAATGTATCCTTCTGAAAAGTGAAAACACTACATCTCTGGAAAGAGAATGAAAGCAAATAAACTTTCAGTCATGGCCTCTGTCGGACTTACAGGAGCTCCTGTTCTACCCTGTAAAAGCCTGACTGTGATGCTGGATTATGGTTCCCCCTTAATCAAGACAGGAAACTGTTCTGTCAAAATACTCAGGAAACTCACGGCAGAGTCATATTCCTACAAGGTCCTTTCTGGCAAGCAAGAAAGCCACTAACAAAGACTTTTCCGACCTCCATGGGTACATTAGACTTTGGGTGCGCCTGCTTTAATTTTTACCTCTATCTATCCTGCTGATTGGACTAAAAGCCCTAAGGGTTTTGGCTCTGCTCTGCCACAGCTCTCCTTGCAGTATTGTAAACCCCAGCAAGATGTAGGAGACTGCAGACCATATGTGTGCGTGGGGATAGGTTGAGAGATGATTTATTTTAAGGCCAATGCATTATTTCCTGACAGTAACTAACAGGAGAGTTACACTCAAATGATATTCTGGAAGGAGTGACTTTTGCAGAGTTGGGAACACTGACTCACTCCTGCCGTCCTCCTAATTTCCAGTGCATGATGCAGGGGTGAAGGAGGAGAAGGATGAGAGTGATGTCTTCCTTTTGCTGTGATAGAAATAAGGGCTGGTTTCTGACTTGGCTCCCTTCCTGAAAATTGCCAACATGAGATGGGAGACTGCAAATAACAAGTCACAAATAGGTGGCTTCTGGTGCATAGAACAGATAGACAAATTTTTCAGTTGTCTCACTTTCAGACAACTGCCTAAAATACACCAAGGCCATACATACCCCAAGAAAGAGAAAGACAAGATTAACTGGCTTTCATATAAACTCCTCATACTAAATCTAGAGTAGGTAGAATTACAAATGTCACCAGAGATAAGTTTAGTTAAGATGCACATAGAGAGATACACCTTCTCCAAACAAGAGGTCTGTTCAAATTTCCTTTAAATGCCACATTTCACGTCTGTGCATTTGCTGATGGAAATGCTCCCATTTTTTCCTCTTGTCTCACAGTGTAAGTGCTGTCCTGTCATTGGGTTGCATCACATCAGAGTAATGCAGCTGAAATGAATGCAGTAACATTGGAATGCAGCTGTGTTTACGGCAATGAAAATCTGAGGAATTGCACTATTTGGGCAATGGAAGAAGGAAAGTCGATTTTAAAGGGCTGTTTGGAATGCCTGGTGTTTTACTCTTGCTTAGATAAATTATTTTTTTTGTATCTGCATAAAAAAAGCCAATTTTACTCTCTCTATAACTACAAGAAGACAATTTGATGGCAGTATTTGGAAATACTTTAGATAACATTGGATGCAAAGAAACACAAATTAATAAGGTGCCAAATCTGTAACAGTTGTGAATTCCTCACAAATACATTCACTGATGCCTTATAAATGAAAACTGATCTCCTGGAAAAATTTCATCCAAAAAATTGTTTGAAGTACAATCCAATTTTCACAAAGGTTATTATGTAGTGCAAAGTTTTATAAGATGCATTCTGTAAAAAGTTATGATCTCCTCATTGAAAAACAAAATCTAACTGGGACATGCTTTTGTGTATTTGTCTGAAAACTAAGATATTGCATTTGGAAGCATCATCCCAGATAGCTGTACATCTGAGGGTGAAAATTCCACTTTGGCATCTAGGCTAATTTGTCACATCACCAGGCTAATTTGTATGTTTAGACATTAGATTAATTCCCAAAACATAATCTGGGAATGCAGGGAAACTTAGCAAACCTGCCCCAGAAAAGAAGCAAGTCAGTGTTGTCAGGATGTTTTTATTTTCCTTAGAAATTAAATTAGTCATAAGCATGCAAACAGTTAAGTAAATGAAGAATAAAGCAACAAAAGAATTGATACACAAAGACAACTGATCGCAGTACTTCAGATTACAAACTCAAGAAAAGGCAACCTTAGCCTTTACTACAGAGTCACCAGCCTAGGCAGGATTCTCCTAAGTTTCAAAAGGCAAACTTCAGAGAGAATTTGGATACATCTCCAGATGGGAACCTCAGCATAAACAAGTACTTCTTTCTCTGATGATCGGAGCAAAGGCAATACAGAGGGGGGTTGTTATAGCAGTGTTACGTCTAGGTACTAAAATATTGCTCAGTGTAGAATAATATATGTTAATCCATTTCCAGGGGAAAAATGTCAGCTATATCCCAGTGGAAGGGAAAAACACTAACAGCAAGTGGTATTAGAAATAAATCAGGTGTAAACTGTGTGGCTGCAGACTTCAGGAGAAGAAAATAATACACATTATGAGTTTAGTTTTTCTGCTGCTGCAAAGCCCTAGTCAGCTGTTAAAACTAAGGTTAGAATGGCTGACAGATTTCAAAGGACTGACGACGATGATGATGAGTAAAAAGCCAGAAGAAATGAAAGCTGACTTCTTTGAGAAATTGTAAAAAGCTAATTAAAAAAAAAAAAAAAAGCCCCCAGAATTAGTGGCAGACCTATGCAGAAAATTATTATATTCTCAGGAATTCCCCTTCACTAGCAAATGCCTGCAAAAAAGGCAAATTTCTCCATCTTCTTGACGGTGTTAGTAAATCATCTCAGTCCTACAGCTGCAGGCATCCTGGGCAGCTGGTGCAAGGGTCACTGTAGCTTTAGCAGCCAGGCTGTTTCACTGGGCTCTAAATCAGACCTTTGCTGCCTCTGTTGCCTCCTGAAAAAATACTTTTTTTAATGGTAACACAACACCTTTGCCTCCATATTATACTTCTTGAGCTAAGCTCAACCATGCTCTGACTATGTCTCAATTGTCCAAAGAGTGTATAAAGAGAGTTTTCAAGATGCAAACAGAATCTAATAAAATCCAATAACCACTGTTCAGTGGTGCGACCCAAAAGTTTTGAACAGGAGAGAGAGACTCCATGGTCAGTGGAGAAATACTGTGAAAAATACAATCTGCATTGTGCATTTAAAATCAGATGTTGATAATGTACTGTATGACATGGTCCTAAGTGGGAAAAGAAAGAAAAGCCTTCTTTCTCACAGTGTCAAGCTGTCTACTCACAAACTATGCAAAAAAAAAGTGAAGAAAGAAAACATTCAGTCTGTTTTCCTATTGAAAATACAGTCTTTCCAAAAAGTCTGAGCAGGTGGCCAGAATGAAATTAATAATTACTTTAGATCAGAAGGACTTTGCTGTATTATCTATTTATTTATTTATGTATCTGTGCACACTCACAACCAGCCATCAGGTAAGAGTCAATGTCTTTATTCCTAATGTGGCGTATTTTTTCCAGGTCATGAAATGCAGGTTAATATTTGATCTTCTATCAATAAATCTCCCCATACTAAACATATAAAGGTTATTCCTGGAAAACACAACCTGGCACAGCCATAAACTTACTGTGATCGTTTGTAGGAGGAAAAGCTCACTGATTGGAGAATTTCACAGCAATCATGTGAATATACTGATGCCAATTCCTATTATAGTTATTGTCACAGGTGATGTTACAGATCAGTATTTGAAATATTTGACTTAGGAATTTAATATGATCTCCTATGAACTCTGTTTCACCATCATAGTTAGCTGAATGGCATTGATTTCTTCTGCATCCCCCTGCTTATCTCAAGCCATTTAATTTTGCTTGTCTTATTGATTTTCATGTTCACTTCATACATTATCTGACTTTATCTTACTGGAAGCTGGTAATGAATCAATGTAGCCACCTAAATTCATGTTCTGTTGTAACCCCTGGGAAAGAGCCACTTACAACTACCTGCACCAAAATGTACCTAGTAGTTACTGTGCACATCCAAACAAGAGATGACATATTTGTCTCGACACAAGTCACAGAGGGAAGGCCTCTGCAGTCTTTCTGTTGTGTGCATGTATTTTTAAATGCCTGCTGATAATATGGATTTAAAAGGAAAACACAGGAGCAAGCCAAAGAGACCTCAGTACGAGCCCCTCATCCTAAGTAGTTCAGTTATTTTTGGCTTCTTTCACAATCTCCTGCCTGTAAGTCGTATGCCTTTCTCTGAACCCCTTCTTTTCCTACCTTCAGACCAGGATCTAGCTCTTATTCTCTGCTTACATTGCCCCCAATGTGCCACTTTCATCAGAAGGGTCCCATTAGCAGGAAAGGGACATCCAAAGTACTGATAAAAGTAGTGCTAATTGTGCAAAACAATGCCAGGACAGCTATGATAACAAATTGTCATTGTTTTTGCTTCCTGCTGTTCTTACATCTTTTAGTAACATTAAATTTTAATGGTTACTTCATTCCCATAGATGCACTCGTTTATCCACCTGGCCTGCTGCAGTACATAAGGATATTGATGCAGCTTTCCACTGTAGAGAGACAGGTCTGGATGAGAAAAGAAGATTTGTAGTTGTAACTGCTCTTGAAACTATTAACACAGAAAACTAATTTCTACTTAAAGATGCTTTAAATGCATACTTAAATACTTAAATGCATACTTGAGGGAAAAAATATAACATCACAAACACCTTAAATTCACCATCAGCTCAGTGACAAAAAACAGTATGTTAAATTTAAGGATTTCTCCTAAGAGATTTCATGTGAGCTAAAAGTCTGCTTGGCTGAATAAAATCAGAGGACACATTTGTTCATTTTAGAGCTCTCCAACATGAGAAACAACGCTTTGTATATATAATGTTGAGTGATTACTGGCAATAGTTGCGTGCCTCATTAATATGTAGACTCACACAAACCTCACCATGACCCTCACTGAAATAAGGTTCAGGCAGACAATTTTCACAGAGGCCTCCAGGGCCCCACTGCACAGGGCAGTGGAGCCTGCAGGTTCCTGTTTTGTGTCACCCACCTGTGTTTCCCATGGGACATTGCACCAGCTGTGTCACATGGTTCACATCTGGTTGCTCTGACCACCCACTACAGGACTCCTCAGATGGAATAAAAATGAGTTTCCACGACTGCATTGTCAGAGCAGCCTCCTGTGGAAAGCCAGGCTCAGAGTGTTTGGAAAGATTTCAAGGTTTGATTTGCAGAGACTGAGAATTCTCTCATTTCCATCTAATTCACTAAGGGGCAGACAGCTCAAGGTTTTTCTCAGCCCTGAACAGAGCAAGACCGCAGTGGTCACAAACTGCCAGGGACTACTTTGCTGGAAAACAACAGCACTTCAGTGTTCCACTGCCTCTTCTGCTTGTGCTGTTTGCCAGCAAATGCTCTCCTAAACATGGACACACAGGTGCTGAAGAATTACAGAAGGCAAACTGCCAGAGGTGAATGAATGCACAAAACCAGTATGGCACCCCTTTGTACACGAAGAGCAGTGTAACCCATCTGCCAGGGGTTGTTGTGAGAGTCAAAAGGGTTCAGCCATATGACGTGCCTTTAAACATTCCATCCCCAACAAGAATCCTTAAATTAACCTGCCCTGAAATCCTCATCAGGCACCTTGGAGAGTAGATTACATTGGCTAGGCTGAGCAAAACCTTGTCCAACTCTGCCTTTCAAATGCACTGTCAGGTTCTTGGGCAAAGACTTTACATTCATTCAAGAATTCATTCATTCAAGCAGGAGTAAACTACTTATTTAAAAGCAAACCAGGTGAACAAAAGAATCAAAAGCTCCTATACTTGATTACCTTTACAAGCTGTTTTGACTTTAAAATAGACCAAAGTAACCAAACCCTAAGTGCTACCACAAGTCTTACCAGCATTGCAATTAAACTGTGAGTTGACAATATTTGGTTTTGCTAGCTCTGACACGGCTAAGTGAAGAAAAGATTCATCTGCTCAGAAGGCCTTCCCCATTTACAAGGAAAAATGTGCAATGAATATACCCTCTTCTTGGTTGAGTATTTCTATTTTCAAACACTCAGTTAAGCTTGAATAATAGGCCCTACAATGATGTCCCTGGACCAGCTACCATCATGATTCACAGCTGTGAGAGCAATTCAATAAGCATCTCTTTTATCCAGTGCCACAAGGACATTTCAAAACCCCTACAGTTCCAGAGGTGCCTGCACCAGGAGCCCTGCCAAGTAAAGTCTAAGGACATTCACAAGCTACACCTCACATCTGCAGCAATTTACCACCAGTAGTTAGTAACCCCTTGAAAATACTTTCATAGTTCTTCCAGATAGTTTTACTAGAGAACTAATAAAAATGAGCTTGTTTGAGCAAATAGTCTGTGAAGGTGTCTTAGGTAATTGTTTTTCAGGCTGTGCTTATAATTTCCAGTTCTACAGGGTGCTTCCCAGTGACCTGCAAGCAGTGGCAGGTCTTAATCCCATTTCTGCTTGTACAAGCTCCTGAAAAGCACAGTTTTTAGTGCCATCTAATGTCTGCCCAGACTGCATAACCTCCTGCTGGTACAGTGTATCAGACTAATTCCATTTGAGCATGGATTCTCCTGAACCTGCTGATCCACAGCAAGACTCTTGGTTCATTACCAGCTTCCTGCCCCATTGCAGGAACTTCCCAGCTAAATCCTTCCTAGCTCAGCTCATCTCAGCATCACCCTGCAGCCTGAGGGTCCCACAAATGCCAGTGTCCCCTGTGACAGCTGGCTAGTGGTGCAGAGGCAAAAGGTCAAAATGACCAACTGTGTTTTCTCAGACACTGGGGCCGCCAGTCAGCTCTAACTCTTTCTGGATCCAGCAGCTGACACTTGCCATGGCACCTAGGAGCTTCCAGGAGAGGGGCTGGGAGAGGCTCAGCTCTAGGCTGAGTGGGTGTGAGTGGCTGCTTTGCGGGTCCAGCTGGTAGTAGCAACTAACTCTGCTGCACTGTGCCAGGCCCTGGGGGAGATCTCATACCACTGGTCCTGCAGGAGAAGGTTGAGGGGTGTTGCCATGGCTGTGTGGTACCTGTTCCTTGATGCCTTGTGGGTTACACAATCTATGGGCAACATTAAGGAGTGATCCTGGCCTCCTCTCACCAGCCAGATTTGGAGTGACAGGAGAAAAGTCCACCTGGTACAGCCATCAAATCCCTGGTCTTTGGTAAAAGGGAGAAAGGGACTCAGGAATTCCCATCCTGGCAAATGGCAGGGAAGGCTGATATATATGCTGAATTCAAACTGCCTGGAGGGGACTGCACAGGCACAGCAGTGTCCTTTCACTTGAGATTCCAAGTTTTTATTCCACCATTCCTTTCTACCACAATGGATTTGCACAGCACTTAACTGCATTCTAATTGACCAGAACTGTTAATTTTGTTATAAGTAAATTGCAGTCTAATTTTACTTAGCTATAACTGATAGAACAAAAAGCTACAGAAATTAAACTACATCAAAAGGAAACTGCACTAAACACTGGTGTGAATAGACTGAGCAAATGTGGCAACAGACCACTACCACAGCCAACACTATTTATAGAAATTAATATTTAGAGCTCAAGAGAATCTAAAATAGTTTTTTAATGTGTGGTTTTGCCACATCCACCACTGTAAAATAGAATTTGGATTTCAGTTAAATGGACAAAAGCTGGGGCTGTAAGATGACACTCATTGCAGGTATGTTGACTGAATATTTACTGTTGGTTTACTGGTGGAGCTGAAGCCCATACTTCTAATGGCCATTTTTCTACCATCATATTTTTCCCTCTTGCCAGACCAACTATTTTATTTAGTGTGTTGCAGAAAAGTCAGCTTATTGTGCAGATGAAAGACCAAGGGTGTTCATTGTGAAGGCCTAGAACTAGGTCATTCAGTTCCCCTTCCAGATTTAATCTTCTTTCTCTTTTGTACTAATGAGCCTGCAATGGAGGTGGCTTTTTACATTCTTTGGGCATTGAAATGAAAGCTGCCAGCACTTCGGCCCAAGTGAAAATATGAGAAAAAGCTCTATTTAATGCTGGAGAGAAAACATCTGGAGGTCCCTGTTGTCATGCCAGGTTCTTTGTAGAGATTTTGCTTTTGTAAAGCAATTGTTCACTCATTTTTCCAAGCGCTGCATTTCAGGAGGAGAGCTGAGAATTATATCAACCTCTCTCAATACATAACAGGGACCACATACTGCACCAACAGCATTAATATCAGGGAATACTCCTTTTGTGTCCATCCCTTCTGCAATCTCCCCAATTAGTCAGTAAATCCAAAATCATCTGAGGGTGTAAACCTTTACACTCACCAATGCCTAATATTATTCTCTTTGTGGCACAGCAGTGGTGACAAGGCACTATGGCTTTTGCCTGGAAATAACCCCATAATGGTAAATTCATCAGCTTCAGCCACTGCTGAGTTTATCCTGTGATAAAATGCCTCAGGTCTCCTCTAGGATTTTACTTTTAAGGGCAGGGTAACCTCACAAGCACTTGTTTTCCCTGTGATCAAACATACCATTTTTAACAATGAAGCTAAAATCCCAAGTATGCAGTAACTTCCATGGCTAGGCTTTCTTAGGAGAGCTAAAAAGTAGAGTAATGCTTTAATATTCAGACAAAGAACCTGCTGAGAAGGAACCTGCCTGACAGACCTAGGCAATATTACTCTGAAAGCCTGGCTTGGCTATGGTAGGAGTGACTTCAGCTCAGGGACTGAAGACTGAAAGCTGCAGATCCATGCCAAAACATATTTTCTTTTCTCACTAACCAGCTCATAAGGTTAATATGCAGACAACTACTACTCCTCCTACATGCAGATAATTTCTCAGTTCATTAAACATTATTGCTAAACTACCAGTAGTTCTTCAATTACTCACCTCTGGCTTACAACTAAGTAAGAGTAGAAATAGAGATTAAACATTTTTTTCCAAGGAAATTTCATGCTCTGCAAGATTATTTCAGTTATTTGGTTTCTTTGGTGGGGGTGGACAGAGAGACTGGGTTTGTCCAGAATGAAGTATTTTGTTAATGCTGAAGAGAGATGCATTTATTGGTTCAGCAACCATTCATTTTGTTTCCAGAATTTGTATAATGAACAGAGTTGACCAGCTCCTTCCCTCCCACCGCTTCCATCACCTTGCTTGATGCTCTCCCTCCAGCAATATGAAAATGTCAACCCTGCACATTTTTTTTCACATTTTCACTTCTTTTTCCCAACTCCGTGGTTCCTTAGGAGAGGTCTCCTGCAGACACATGGGGCCATCCTTTTTCCTGAATCCATAAGTCTGAATTTCAAATCTTGGCACAGCACCAAGGAGCTATCAGGAAGTCACTTTTGTTCTCTATCTTTTTCTGCTGAAAAGGGGCTGGAGGGACAGGATCAAGGTTTGAAGAAGACAGCAAGGAGTTAGAGGAGATTACAAAGGTGACTAGATGAATACTATTTCAGCAGGAAAAAATCCCCCATAACACTTCTGGTTTTGGTAAGAAGAGAGGACATTGGCAACATGCTAGGGAGGGATACTTGCTGCTGGTAAAGAAAGGAGTGAAATCTTGGAAATTTGATAAAATGCAAAGGTGCCTTTAAAATCACTCTAGGCCCTGCTTATTTGGGTTATTAAATGTATCCACTTTTACTTCTAAAAGATTTTTTCTCAAAAATATGAACAATTTATGACTTTCAGATCTAACCTCCAGCATAACTCCATTCCATGCCTTCCAGAACAGTTACCAGTCCCAGGAAACCTCAATTTTTCATTAAAAAAAAAAAAAAAAAAAAAACTAAAAATTTTGGGGGGGAAAAAACAAAATAAAAAAAAGAACCTCCAAACAAAATCTACCTAATTCCTTTTCTTACAAAAGAGCTGATCAAGGAATCAATTTCCAGCTGGGTGTCAATAATCAACATTTATTTAAAAGCAATGTCACAAGTCCTCTGAACAACCCCTCTATTATGCAATACAAATTAGTATTAGTCCAGTTCTTCAGTTGGGAGCAAACAGCTTTAATGCTACCTTTTCCCCAGTTGTCAAAATTGTTGTATGACTGCCAGTTTGGGGACAGAAATAACATTGATTTTAATCTGTGTTCCCAGCTGTGAATCCAAATCTGAAACCTTTACTCTCTATTTTGTATTCAAAAGAAATTACTGTAAAATGACTTATGAATGGTGTCTTCCAGAATTTAATGGATAGACTCCAAAAGACCAGTTGAGCCTGGTATTTATGTTTTCCAGTATTATAGCTTCTCCTAAAGACAGACTTCTTTTCAGGATACCTGTTCACCAGGTCTACTGGTCTCAAAGTCAGCCACGGTATGGGTTCCATCATGCAGCTCCTGACCTCAGGAGAGCTGCAGAGCCCAGGCTACAGCTGGGCTCTCTGGTGGGAATCTGTAACAAAGTTGAAGCCAGCCAGATCTTACCCAGCAGGTAAGAGAACCACACTTTCAGTGCATAACCAAACTCACCCATTATAAAAAGCACTGAAATATCTTTCTGTCTTTAGCAAGGAGAAAGGAAGTTTACACCAAAATGTTTATATTGATATTTACACAAAAATATTTATATTGATAAAGTAACTGACACTGAGCCCATACAACATTTGAAAGGGCACTGCTTCGATTAAACTGACCCAAGACAATCTGTTTAAATGTAATTCCAAATGGTTTTCTGATATCTAGACTGATGGGCTTGGTCTCTAAGTTTTATGAGCCGTTGCTTGCAGCAGTTGCAATGCTCAAGTTATATTTACAGTTTTAATCTAGACCAGGAATGAAATCATTAAGGATTATGCTCTAATCTATCTGACCTGCAAACTATTTGGCTTGGGATTCTGTATCTTGTAATGAATATGTTCCAGAATTGAATAACACATCTGCATGTTCATTCTCCTAGGGAACCTCTCTGCTTCCCAAACAAACAAGCTGGTTCCACTCGTTCAATTTCCTCAAAGGGAAGGCAGCAAGAGGATTAGGGAAACTTTGGGTTAAATAGCAAAATATATTTAGGTGCCTACAGTCCTACAGGAATTAATGAGCATTCAGGCACCTAAGAGACTCACTGGAGCCTGTTCTTAAGCAATACTAGTAGTTCCCAAAGGTGGTGCAGTGGGCTGCATCCATGCCTGGGTGAAGTCAGTGGGAGGAGACTGACTCCAGAATCAGGATCTTGTGCTTACTTTGTCATCTCTCAATTCACATTTGGAGGCAGCTGAGATTCATGTAAGGCCTATACCATCAAACCTGGTAGTTTTGAAATTCTGTTCCTACACCCACAAACAATGCTGACTCTTCAAGTCATTTGGAGAGGAGCAGGCACTCTTTTAATGTTGCACAGTGTCTACTACCATGGGCTCCTGGTCTGAGGGCAACTCCTAGTATTGTAATTAGCATGTTTACCCTTAGTAGAAACAACTCAGAATTTCATTTCAGTGGTATGATCATTAGTAGATCTTCCTCAGTCACAAAATCATAGTCTGTTTCCTGGCATTGTTGATAGGCTGCCTTTTTTTCTCTCTGAAGTAGCTCAGCCAGATTCTTCCTCACATGTAAATCTTTGTGGGGAACAGGTAAACCTAAGCTTTCTCCTCATGTGTTTTCATACAGAAAATTAGGAAAACCCTTTAGGATTCATCTGAGCTATGCACAAGTGAGGGGAGCCTTGGCTGCAGATGGCTTTGTAGCATTTTGTTACATTTACATGTCTGAGTTAGCCTGCCATGCCTATCTGGCAAGGTATGTGGACTGGACCACCATGGATCACATAAGGCCCTCTGACTCTTAAATCTCTATCATACGTGATGTACTTCAATTACAGTATATGAAGGTTGAATACTGCTGTGAAGCCATTCACCTGAAATGACCACTGTTCCTCAAGACCACGCTGAATGCAGCTGGGACCAGTTTCTGTCTCTCTGGTGTGAGCTCAGTGCCAGTTTTCTGCTTTTGGCTGCTTTGCTCTCCTTTTTTTCTTTTCAAGTCATGGGTCTTAGCACTTTGTTCTAGAGATCACTGCTCCTGCCCCAGGTACAATGAGGTGCTGCCTGCAGACTGTGGCAGCTGTCATTATTTCACAGAACTAAGTGTCCATGGGATCACAGCATGCAGTAGGCTACAGTTGCCAGATATGAGAGTTAGGATGCAGAATGACCTGGCCTACTCTACAAGGCTCAAAAGAATGAGGCAATAAGGCATCTCAAAAAGTCCCATTACTTCAGGGCTAATATTTCCATCAGCAGCTAGAACTTTCCACATAGCTGTCCTTAACAGAACAAGTATACGACAATACCATGAAAAAAAAAAATCATTCAGTACCTTCTTACACTGCAGGAAATGCTATGTATGTATATTTATTTATTTGTGTGGAAGATTCCCCACAGAATATCGAAAAGTCCCTCCACACATGAGTTGAAGATGGTAGGCTACAGTTTGGTTTAGAGCTTGCTCTGTACTACAGCTGCAAGGATGGCAGCAGGGAGGCTGCTGGGCCCGAGCTATTTATGTGTGCTACTTGTGGTTTGAGGTCTTACCAACAATGAGATCAGGCAGGGCCTTGGGCAGGAACGAGCCCTTACAGCTGCATCGTTGGACATTGCTGTCATGGAATGTACCCTCAGTTCTGTAGGGATGGAACCAACCGAGTTACTCCAGCAGGTGCTGGTGAAAGGCCAGCTTGTTTCCTTCAATCACTGAGCCTGGCTTACGCTCCTGTACACCTCTGCAAAGACAGGGAACACATCCCTGCTTTAATCAGAAAGACAGATATTATTTTAGGAAAACAGGTTCCAATTACCAAGACCTTTCTCTGGAGCTGTGTCTTGGCACTGACTGCAATCACACACCCATGAACCAGGTTTTCACTCGATGCAAGTCAATTCCAATCATACATAACTGGCTCCAGAGTTTCAGAAACTCCGGCCTTGTGGGCACAGTGTACTTTCTAATCACATAATGTTGTAAGTCATTGTACTGTAGCTGATTCTTCACTCCTAATAATGATAAGAATAATAAAAAAGGTTAAAGTACAAAAGGAACGTTCAGTTTTACAAAGCTCCCTTTATCTACCTGGATCCTGTTAAGGTCAGGAGAAAGTCTGCTTCTGACTCATAACAACATTTGAATCAAGTGCTGAATACACTTCACACTGTACAATTTCAGCTCAGGAAGGAATTGACTTTCTTAAAGATCATGTGGTGACAGCTTTTATCCTTTCTTAGTAAAAGTCCTAGGAGTATTCAGCAAGTCAGAGCATTTTTCTCTTCTGTAAGAGTTTTAATGAAAGTCAGTTATCGTTTTGATCCTGTAATGTTAAAAACTGGTTTCAGCCTCCTTTCAAGAAAAAATTTCCACTGAAATTCAAATGGCTGAGAGCATTTGTGGAACCCATATCTAATGGCCTGCTTCAAATTCTTACAGCTGTGGGGAGGGAGCAGGTCCCCAGACATTGTCCATACTCAGATCCACTCAAACACCCTTAAGGGACCAGCCAGCCTGAAGTGGCACTGGAGAGGCCCATCATGTACAAACTTCTGATTCCTAAAGGTTCTTCCTTTGAATTCTGCCATGTTTCTGAATGGCTTTGAATGGCTGGATCATCACAACTCTTTCCTGTACACAGCTGGAGGCAATGAGAGTGTTGTACTCTCATTGCCTCGAGGCACACAAGCACTGAGTCCTTCTCCATCTCATTCTACCAGACCCAAGACCATCCCTTCTCTCAGCCTGCAGAGAACTAAGTGGAGAAGGAGTGACTGTTTAAGCCCCAAAAGCAGATAATTTACTGATGATTCACCCTCCAGCAGCGGCTTGCTGTCTGAGGAGGGGCAGCACTAGTTGGTAGAAACTGTGGAGATGCACTGAGGCAGGTCTGCCTCTTTCTGGGACACTTTGCCATGAGCTTTCACCTGTCATGAAGCCACAGTTGTTGTTTCCTGCCTCTCTCAGTAAAGTCCTTTCTTCTCTCTGAAATGGTGCACTGGGACTCTTCCTCACACCTCTTGCACAGGGCTCTGAGCCCTGCACTGAGCTAGGAGTCATCCATGATGTGCAGCTGCTGTGGAAAGGATAGATCTAAGAACAGATTTTCAGATCTACCTCTCAAGCAGAGGTAATTTGGGGAACAGTTGCACACGGGTCATGCCTGCAACCACCTGGGAATTGACCAAATCTTTACTTCCATATTCCCCTATCTAAGCTCTACAGTTACTTCTCCTGGCTTCAGTGTCACTATTTTCAGCATTTGCTGTCTTCCAGTGACATCTAGGGATAGAGACTGGAAATTGCAAGCTGGACGCTTACATAGGCATTGTTCAAAACATATTTCAAACTGATAAAATTTGCTTCTTTGATAAGCCAAAAGGCTTAAGGAACAATTGTAATTCAGATCAGGTGAAAATAATCTTGCATGTTTCTCAGGGTTGAATTGATGCCCCAAGGTCCATTCCTCGACTCATGTGCATTAGCATTAATTTCATTAAGTGCCTACAGAGACATGGCACTAATCAAGAAAACATATTGCTCTGGTACAAAGAATACAAGCAAGATAAAAGTACATCAGTATTAACGACAAAATGCATGAAAGGGAAAATGTCATCAGGAGGACAAAAACACTTTGAGGTTAAAAGATCAAACAAGTTGCTTGAGTAGCTGGATCCGTTATTTACTCATTTCTACCACTACTAAATTACTCATTGCATTCATGTATCAGTCCCCTGATCACAGAGAGTCGCTGTGCTTGGTGATTCACCTACAAAGGATTAAGATATCAGCCCTGCTCTGGAGATCTTACCTGCAGGACCAGGCAGAACCAAAGGATGGAGGCAGTAGAGCAGAGGGAGCAGAGGCTCAATCTACACTGCTTTGCAGCCTGGCTTTGTATTAGACTTCAGTTCACAGTGTTCAACAGCTTATCCCTGCAGGATCAAAGCAGAAGCAGCAGCAAGTCTTCCCCCTGTGCCTTCATTTCTTTAGGGAGCACAGGCAGGCTTCCTCCAGAACATAATCAGGGACTGCCAAGCAGGATTAGACAGAAACCCATGTGCCTGTGTAATACATCACATGAAAGATGCAGAAATGTGTAAGCCGACTCTTTCAAAACAGACTTTGTGTGACTGTATAATCTACATCTGCTCTGGGTTTCCCCAGTAAATCTAGACTTCCTAAGTATTCACAGCCCAACAACAGAAAGAATTCTGTGCTAATTCATGCCTGGACCTTTGCAGAACCTAAAAAATACGTCTCTTCGATGGCAGAACATAGTATCTGAAGAAGGCATCAAGAGAAGTGTTTATACATGTATCAGAGGCCTGCATGTCCAAACCTAAATTTATATATTTAAATAAGTTCACATGGACAAAAACGTGTGGAGAGAATGGGGAGAGGCAAGCTGCTAGTTTCGTAAGAACTTTTGGTCTGAGCAAATGAAACTGTGCCACCTATGGTCCAAATTCAGTGAACAGAAAAAAATCAGCTCAAAACTAGAGGTCAAGTAAAATTTTGAAAAATAAAAGTCAGTGGATGCTTCGCCAGTATCAGCATTGCAAGACACAATCCTGAGAATATGGTCTATTGAATGCTATTAAATCCAGGGATATTTCTCTTGATAAGTGTATGTGAAGTAACTGGAAAAAAAATCCATCACTTTGCCCCCTGCAGCCACTTTGTCAGATCACTAAACCACTAGAGAAAGCACCAACCTTTTTGTTTCTGGTTTTGCCACCACTGTTGTTTCTATCCGACAGCAGCGCTGCTCAGCAGCCAGAGCTGGTGCCTGTCCTGGGGCAGTCACAGGCAACTTCCAGTTTCTTGGTGCCCATCAGAGCAGCACCAGTTGCAGCAGGCTCTCCAAAAGATTCAACAAGAGGACCTGGGAGAAAGCACTGCTTCAGGGCTGATCTAGAGAACTGAAATAAATGCAGCAGGAACTCTTTTGGGCAGGAAATGCCTCTTACATGAATATAAGACAGGCATTAATTTTAAAAGCCTCGTTGCAGAAATTTAACAACTAACACAGTTGGAAGATCCCTACATTGTCTCTTTATGCTCAGTTGTTTAAGCTAAGCTTTCCTTTAAAGCATTCCTAAGGCCTTCCTCCTGAAAACATACCACAATGTACGTACTACAATATTAGTAGCCTGAAATCAAATTGAGACTGTTAAGAAGATACTAGAAACTAATAGGAAACTAAAGATCACCTCCTATGATTTAGATGAATGTTGGCCTTGATGATTTGTGTTTTTATTCCTGTAATCCCCACAGCCAACAAATGACAATTTTCCCTCCTCAGAGGGTACTGCCTTGAAGTCAGAATGCTTCTTTTATCAGACAGACAAAAAGTAATTAAATGACTGGAGGGACACAGTAATGTGTGTCACAATTTCTGTGTGGCCAGGCCACATCCTACAACCAGAGTGCTCTGGTACTTTGAATTTACCACCAGAAACCCAGCTGTGTATCAGTCTGAACCACTAGGAGAAGTAGACAAGACTTGGAAATAGCACAGGTCCTTTTGCACAGTGTAAACACAAGGCAGCAGATGCTTCCACGTTCAGGCTTGGCTTCAGGTGGCAGCAGCCTGAAGGGCTCTACACTGCTCTGCTTGGAAGCAGGATGCAAACACCTCCTTCCCACAACCTCTCCAGAATGGATTTTTATCTTCCATAAAGTTACCAATGGATGATCTAGTTTCAGGGTGATTTAAATCAGTACTGGAACTCCTACTACCAGGACAAATTAAACAATTTGACGACCCCAAGAGATGTCCCTCCCCTCACTCAGTGTCCCTATAACTAGCTTATCACAAATGGCAGCGATGGGTGAAGATTCCAGGTACAGCAACTTTCAAACAGAACAAAATTCACAATATTTTAAATTAAGTAAGACCACTACTGGACAATCAGAAAATTTCTCCATGTCATTTCAACAATCTTACTGAAAGGAAAGGCACTTAAGCACAGAAAATACTCTCTGCTCAATATTGCATGTAAGGAAGTCATACAGAATACTTACATAATTTAACTAATGTGTGGATTAATTTATGGGTTACTATTTACTAAAGGAATCTGGACAGTGTTTGTGTTCTGTACCTTGAAATTCATCTCCAGATGTGGGCTCTGAGTTGCAGGTGTAGGTCACAGACACAGTGTCAGACAGTGACACGTCTGCAGGGCCATCTTTCCCCGCTGTTACTGAGTACAGGTGCTCACACTGATGTCTGTTCAGTCTGTTCACTGGGCGTAGCCAGGAGCCATCCCAGCACAGAAATTTCTCTGGTACAGAGTAGCTAAAGGCTGCTTCCTCTGTGACAGGGGCTGCCCTTCAAGAGATCTTTCCAGCAGGATCCTTGGGAATAGACCATTTTAACCCTTCTTACCCCAGAAGTACTATCCAATTACGTATCAATGCATTTAATGGGACTTGCAGGGTCTACCTAAAAGGGCAACCTTTCACTTCTGGAAGAACCATTTAAACAACCACAGTACCACCCCTTCCCTGGGGTCAGCTGTCCTGTGACTGCCAAGGTTTGTCTGAGTGTACTGTAGGAACAGAGCTGTGCCCCTGTCTGAGGTGAGAGGGACTGCAAACACTGCTGACAGCTAAATCCTCTCCACTTGGAACCACATCTGCTGAATTCAGCTACTTGGACAGCTGAGCCTGGATCATGTGCTGTGTGGGTTTTCTGATTTGGGGGGTTTTGATTTTTTTTTTTTTTTTTTTTGCATAATCACAGCAAAGATGGGCTGTAAATAAAAATAAAGAGAATAATAAAAATAACCCCATTTATTGTATACACAAGTCCTTTTAATCAGGCCCCAAATTAATTTCAGAAATGTGCTGTCACATTTCACAGATGCAAGATATTCTCAAAGAGCTGAAACCAAACTTGAGCACATTTCTGGGTTTATCCTAAAATACTGCGCATTTTGCTTATTGAAGAAATTAGATGATCCTCTTCTACCCAAAGTTTTAGACCTCAAGCCAATCATCTTGTTTTAGAACCACAATATTCCAGGGGAAGTCACAGTATTTTTAAGTTGGTTAATAGAGATTATGTTCGAAATTTAAGGGAGGAAATATAACACTTCTGTATGAAAGCAAAGCTGATTTTACAAGAGGATCATGCACATCTCTATTAAATTAAGTTACTTTTATCTTCCACCAAAAAATATAATCCTCCTTAACAACACCATAAAATTCTATTTGTTTTAGAAAAGCATATATCAAATAGCACTGGAACACTTTATTTCAAAAGACTTTGTTTTCTCAGCTCTGTAGCAATACTCCAATACAGGTTAAGACTTGTTAATTAAGATATCAATGACAGATTGATCTCAGCAAACTTAAAAAAAGGCAAGCCAAGTACAAATCCTCTTTTGAGATTATTTTTGTATTTTTCATCTAAATGGGAAACAGTAGGCATGAAACATCTATACAGCAAACATGAAACAACTATGCCATTTTTCCCTTAATGATCTCTAGAGCTTTTGATCTGGCAACTGGAAAACAACCTTCATGTTGCCATACTCAGGGGACAGACTCCTGACTGAGTATGGATGCAGAAAGCCACAGTACTTAAATACACACAACGCTCTAAGCCCACTTCCATCTCCCCCGTGGCAGCAGCACATTAGTTAGAGGAATGCTCAGTGACACCAATCAACACTGAACACATGCAAGGGACAGTAACTCCTACTGTGCCTCAGTCAGCTGTAAAAAACACCTTCCCCTCTGCTTTAACAGGCTAAATATCGATCTTGTATGCATTTTCACATAGTGTGAGGAACTACTGACCACTTAAAGGTGTAACACATGGATCCTGTACACTAGAGCCTTGCAGAAGGATTAAAGAATTAATTGCTGACTGGAACTCAAGGTACATCTGTCCTATTCTGCAAAATTAGTGTGGTACAGCCTGTAAGAGTGCAGGACACCAGATAAAATTTAAAAAACCTACAAACAGGGTATGGCATTACAGCAGGGGTATCTGATTACTGCCTGGCTGTAGGTAACACATGCATCTTCAGGGCAACTACATACCAACTACAAGCAGGATGGCACTATAGGAAAAAATGAGGAGTTCTGCCTAATTGTTATTTCAAATATTTGAAACTTAAGCTTCAATGACTTTGCATTTTAGAGTTTTATAATGGCTTTAGATGTATTTAGAACCTTAAATGTCAAACTTTCAAGGACATTTAACCAGGATTTTTAAAGATACAGAGAGAGAGAAACAACAATGTTACAGAGGTCTTGCAGTCCAGGAATCTAAGTTAATAAAAACAAACTTCAATATCAACATATTTCCTAAGACAGTTTTTTTACTAGTTTCCTCCTCCCCCTTCACAGAAGCTCTCCAAAACAAAATGTTATTCATTGAGGCTGTGCAGAAATGGAGTTCAGGAATAAAGGTTCAAGCAAAGCCACTGAAGCAATGAATAGCATGCACACACAGCCCAGGCATTCCTCTTTTCAGAGGTTACTCCACTCAAGAATTTTCTGCCCATAGTTGTGCTCCTCATGCTCATCTCTGAGATGCAGAGGCAGACTTAGTAGACCACAGGTGACAGTCAAGGGCCTGATAGCTCACACAGAGAGAGGAAGTAGGCATCTTACAGACTTAAATTACTAAATCTCATATTCTACAAACAAGAACTGCCAGCGGCATTTGGGAAGTGAGGGTTGTATTGCTCATAGCTGCATTAATCAGATGGAGACTCAGAACAGACAAATTAGTGAATTTATTTATGCAACACCTTACTCCAGGGTATCAGCTCAGAGGCAGCTAGAACAGCCTAATAAAACTATGCACAAGGCTGCGAATTCAAAACAAGTTTCTACATCCAGTAACACCTTGAGATTAAACCTAAGCATCATTAAGAAGGCAATCTTAGGTAGGTCTGAAGGATGCAGACTTCGCAACATTCCAACAAAAACCCTCAATTTTTTGCAGTCTGAGCTTGGCCAGCCTCAAGTCCTAGTAGTGGACTTCAAAAGAGTTTTCTATCATAAGCTCATTTTTACTGCCTTGGCAATTATGGCCCACATCCTTCAACATTTTTTAACCTATTTTTGAATAGATGAAAAAATTGAAACCTGCCTTAATTCTGAAAACAGATTTTTGTGGCAGCAGTTTAACAAGTTCTTTTCCAAAGCCTTCCTTTTCAGCATTTTAAAACACAGATATGTATTCCAAAAAAGTTTAGCTTTGGCAAAGAAGTTTCAGAATAAGATGACAAAACATGATATTGTCAAAGCTTTTCAACTAGAACATACGAAGAGGCTTGAGCTTTTACCAAGGCTAATTACAATCTCAGAAACACTGTTTCAGTTTAAAACACTCATGGACAAAAATTTCTGCTTTCCTTCTAGAAAGATCAAATGGTTTGTTGCCACAACAAGTCTCACCTCTTTAAAACTTCTAATGTGTTATGTCTTATTCCATCTCCTTATAATTTTGCCCTTCAAAGGTCAAAACACAAGCATCTCCACCCAAGCCACCTATCAGCTGCAAGGTTCCTTCTATTAGAAAGGATTTTTAAATGAGGAGGAAGAAAATAAAAGATTTTTCTCATTTATTCCAAGCAGAATGACTATGGAGAAATGACTCAAGCTTAGGTAGTAAAAGTTAATGGAATGCCATCTGAAATGAAGACTGACTCAGTAACACGAGACCTGCGAGTCATTTGTTAATCTTCAATTCAAAGCCCACTAGAAGTACTTGTATAATACCAGTGAAATAGAAGATACTGCTTGTTTTTCCTCTTGAGCAGGAGAACAAGCTTTAAATAAGAACATCAGTTTTTGGTCACGTGATAAAATAAAAATCACTAATTGCTATGTCCCCCCAAAAGATTGATTACTTAGCAGTTAAGAATCAATACTAGGTAAACTTGCACTAGAATGACTTTATTCTGCTCATCTACAAGACTTGCATAAGATTTATTTTTGGATTTTCATTTGGTATGTGGGTATTTTATGCTTTGCATGAGGCATTTCCTCCTCCTGAATGTATTGCACCTTAACAGTATACCATCTTCTGGAGCATCCTTTCTCTGGAACAGTTAAGATCTGTAACATCAGGCAGTATTTGTGGAGACTGAGAGACTAGATTTTTATAAGTGGAATTGTCTAGACCAGATGGAGAAAGAAATCATCATATAATGCTCCCCTAATTGTTGCTAGTGCCTTAGGGGTTCATTTCTGAACTCAAAAATCTAAAAAAAGAAAAAAAAATTCAAATGAGTTAAAATTGAAACATTTCTGTTTAGAAAGGCAAATATGAACAGGAAATAAAGTACAGGTACATGTGATATTAAATAATACAGTTTTACCTAATTCTTTATTACTTAGGTAGTAAACAATTATTTTATCAATGTAATTTTTTTTTTCTGGCTAAGTTATTAGTAAGTCTTAGCAGTAGAGATATGTCTCTTTCTTTCTTTCTTTCCAGAGAATATATGATATCACATCAAGTTTTTAAAGCATTTTGCGCTATTGTTATGGTTTTGCAGCTCAGTGTTCTGAATTGTTTCAGAAAAAATTTCCATGTCAACCTCAAAAGGAAGACAACATCTGCTTGTTTCACCAGATGAATTAATTTCATTCTTCACGAGACATATCCTACAAGCAGAATAGCAAATGCTTACAGCTAACTAAAACTAGCTTACAAGCATGGTGAAACAAACCTATTATAACTTCCAGTAAAGCTGAAAGAATTGCCTTCTAGAAAAGTAAACCAAATCAGCTTTCTGTAGTAATACCCAAACACGAATACAAAACTCTCCATGTCAACCATCAATCCTAGGAAAACTTGTCAAAGCAGGGAAAAGGTTAGTGTAGACCCTGTTCCCTTCCCTGCTCCTGCAGCTAGCACTACCAGCTCAGTCAAACACTCTGCTTGCCAACTTTCGATGCACAGTCACGGCAGAAGCTGACAATGTCTTTTCCCCCTACTCAGTGACAGAGGAGATAGAATATCCCATCCACTTCCTTCAAATGTTTTGGGACTTTAGCCCAAATGTTTTGCCTTACCCCTGCTTTTGCTTCACACTAATACCTCATAGTCACTGCAATAAAATTTAGAGAGGATCCAGTTACTTACACAGCAAACAATTGATGTCTTATTATGCTGCTACTAAGGTACACCTACACTACGGGCTTTAAAGCTCTAGTCTTACAGCTACAGGGTGAGATCGCATCAAGCTAATCTACTGATTAAACAGCTAGTACTTAATCATGTAGATTTTCCAATTTCTTCAAACAGCAGTGAGCTACACTTGCCACAAAGCAGTTCAGCCATTCTTCAGCAAGAATGCAGTGCTATTTCAAAACTTAGGCTAAAGCATTTCAAATATCCCAGAAATTATATGAATAAACTTTTATTTTTAAGCAACAACACACACTATTTGAATAAAACTCACACATTTAACTCAGATGGAGAGTACTAAACTGAACAATCATCACTAATACATTTCCATTGGAAATGTGTTAAAGTTCACAAGGGTCTTCATTACCATCTTACTGAAGTTTTCTTATGTGTTTCTATTCTACACACCACCTGTTTCATGAAGTCATGCAAATCAAATTGTAAATGTTCAAGTAATGGGGAAGTCCATTCACTGCAAAGATTCATTTTTCACAGAAGAGCCAGGATAGGTAAGACCAATACTGCAGGGTTCTTCATAAAAGTACAGGTGTATTAGAAACCATGAACTTTCAGTTGTTCTTCCTTGACAATGCCAATCTAAAGGAGAGAAACAAAGTATTTTAGTAAAGAATACATATTGAGGCAATTACAGTGATATCAAGTTATCACAATCTTATACTTTGATTTAAAAAACTGCTATACAGTGTGTACACTCAATGAAACATTTTTCTAGTTTACAGAATGTTTCTGGGCCAAGCAGAACAATTGACTAAACAAAAAGAAAATCTTATCAGACATCTAATTTGTTCTGTAGTCCTAGAACTTATTCTTCGACAGTGTAACAACCCTGCATTATCATTTGCATCAGAGTAGGCCTCTTTCCTCTACAGTGTTTTCAGTCTCATGATTATGGTTTGCATTGAACACTTCATTTTACAAGCACAGAGCTCAAGTTGCACTGCCAGAGAACAAGTGGGGTGTTGTAACAGTGCAAAGGCACTCTACAGTGCTTTGATTCGTACCAGAGGCTTACTCTCATACCGCAAGTGTCATTTTACTTTCTGGCTGAAAACACAAAAGAACTACAGTGGCCATCTTTGGCTGGTTAATTAGCACCAGTACCACCTGTCACCCTATTGCTTCCAGAGAGGTGTAGATATTTATCTGCAGTCCCTCACCTCCAAGAGGAATTGGCAAATGTTCTTCCTCTGGTCACCTTGCAGCTGGATAACTTCACCGTATTCAGGATGCTCAATCACAGTACCATTACAAGCAAATTTCTAAGAGAAAAACATCCACATTATAAGACATCTGATGTACATTGTGATTTTGCTTAGTCAAGTCTTTTCAGAAGAACTTTGTCTCAGAAGCTGCTTACTATTTTGATGCCAAGCCAGGCAAAGGTTAAATCAATTTTACTGGCTCTGAGAGCAAATGGAATATATCTGCTGACACATACATACACAAACTAAACTGCTGATGGTAAATTCAGGGAATGACAGGATTAGCTACTGTGCAGAAGGAAATGGCCAACAGTCATTGCAAGAGTGAAAAACAAAGTCATAAGATACAGCCTTTCAACTCCACACTATTTTAAAATAAGTATTTTTATCCTGGCAAAACTAAAGGCCTCTATTTTGAGCAACGACCCAGCTGTAACAGAGGCAGGAATAAAAAGCAGCTCTACTTTAAACTGATTTTATTCTTCACATCAACAAAGCCATAGATCTGTGAAATTTAAAAGAAACATTCAGAATATATTTTATTTACTTCTTTTTAAGATAGAAATGTTTAACCTTTTAGCAAAATCAGTGTCACTGGACACTGATACATGTTTTGAGAAAGGTAAATGTCTTGAATACGAAAGTGGCATGCACTGGAAAGAATGAAGTGAAATAAATATTTCGTTACTTAGTATTAAAAGCTATCTTACTCCTTTAAAAATAATCATTATCAAATCAGCAACTTCACCTTTTTGAAAGCTTTCACAAGTTTCTTCTTGTCATAATCATCTGCAATGCCCTGAACAGTTGTTAGTGTCTTTCTTCCGTTTCGTTGCTGGATCCTTATATGAATGTAATCCTCAGTCCCCGCCGGGAGTAAGTCGTCGCCCTTTGTTGCATCAGCAAAGGGGTCTGCAGGAGGAAAAAGGTTCATGTCATTCCCACAAAGGAAAACACCCAAGTTCAAAAGTAAGGAGGAAGATTCTCACTTCACAGAAAATGATCATTGTATTCCTGGTACCATCTTGATGTGTAATCCCTGTTTAAAAACACACTGTTAAAACCAAAGTGCTTTTCCTAAGGCTGTATTAAGTATCATCACACTAGGCACACAGGACAGCCCTCTCAACTAGCACGCACACGCCTTCCCAGGTAGGAATGATTTTCTGCTACATTATCAGTTTGCTTCATTGTTTCTTGCAAACTGTAAATCTACACTAGGCAGCCCTCTCAACTAGCACGCACACGCCTTCCCAGGTAGGAATGATTTTCTGCTACATTATCAGTTTGCTTCATTGTTTCTTGCAAACTGTAAATCCTGACCCTGAAAACATGGTTCTGAGAGGACACCAAATGCACATAAGTTTTAGACAGCCACATACATTTAAACTGAAATAAAGCAACTGCATCTCTTATCAGATCAACTGATAAGAACAGAGAAATAGAAAAGCTCTAGAATAGACATTTCCTTACAGGTCCAGAACAGAACACTGTGGTAACTACCACACTTCCAGCATGTTAAGCCATGGATAACTCTTGGCTACTAATAGAAATAAAAGAGAGATACACTCCAACAGATGTCAGAGGCTGCCTGTAAACCAGAACTCCTCCAGTCAGCAGCTTTAGTCAAGAAATGTAACAAAATGAATTTAGGCTTAGACTAAAGAAAGGTCAGTTCTCAAATTCTTCCAAGCTTAGCATTTATCTAGCACAGGCAAACAGAAAAGCATTTAGAAAGAAGGGGGCTTCTGGGTTAACACTTATACTCTGTACTTCACAAAAACCTACTTAACACTCAATCAAGAAATTTTACAGCTCTATGAATCTCCTCATCAGTAGCTCCAAACAAACCTTGAAGCATGAAGTATTTTGTTACTTTTCAAGAACAATCACAAGTAATTTTTTGTACTAATCAGAACGATATTTAAGAGCCCATGTAGGTTCAATAGCCATGCAAGCTAAAATTTTTCCCAAACTTCCATTCAAAACTCAGCTCTAAAAACACTGGTCAAGTTTTCCCATCCACTAGAAAGCAATGCCTCAAATGAGTAAAACTTCAGCAGAAACACAAAAAGTAGTTCAGCTGCAGATCCTTGTAGAAGTAAGAATTATATAAGCATTAAAGACACTGAAAGCATAATGAGGATTCAAGCACCACAGGAAACAAATACAGCATTGGGAACCTTGACTAGATCAACTTCTACTACGGAATTTGTTAAACCATGCTGAATTTTACTGTCTCCCACAGCTTGTGGATCAAACACTAACAGAAAATCTTAGTCAAAGAAAAAGTGAAAGAAAAAGAGGACTTGGGCATGAGGATCACTTGGCAGAGTTTAGGACTCCAGGCTGCAGATAAGCCAAGATAGCTTGGCAGAGTTTAGGGCTCTAGGCTGGAAATAAGCCAGCGCTGTAGGTGTCAACACTGGATCCCTTCAAACAAATCCTCTGGGCGGACCTTCCTTAAGCACAGAGTGAGCTCCCAAATCATGACTGAATGCAACCTTCTCACATGGCTTATACGTGCAGAAGATCAGAGTCCAAACTGTGACCAAAAGCCTGAGACTACTGTATAAAGTGCTAACTTGCTCACTTCTGCTGCTTATAGATAAGGCAGGAGGAGAACGCTGGCTCGGCACGGTTAAACTTCCCAGCTGAGAAATGACCTGCTCTGCGTACCTCACTCTACAGAAACAAATGATCTTTGCAGGGCTTGTATAGCGTTTTGGGACATTGCTGAGGATAAGATGCGGCAGCAAACCAACTGTAACTGATGAAATTATTTCCTCAGCAGAGGATACGAGCCCTTGATACGGGGCGTCAGAGCCGAGAACATGGCAGCACCTCCTTCGGGAGCAGCGAGGGGCTGAGCCTCCCGCCCGAGGTCTCCTCGCCGCACACACTGAGCACGTCCCGAGGCCGGCGACGCGGGAGGACAAGGACGAGCCGCCGGCGCTGCCTCACGGAGCACCGCGGCGACGCCGCTCAATGTCACCGCGGGGGCGGGGGGCCCGCGGCAAGGCGGAGGCAGACGGCGGGGCCGGGGGCAGGACGAGGGGGCCGGGGGCGATGGGTGGGTTTGCCGAGGGGGTGGCTGCGGGGGTGGCGGGGTGCCGGCGGCTCTTACCGAAGGATTGGAGGTTCTGGATCGAGGACATGCGACTCTGCGGCGAGAGGCTGGAGCTGCGGGGAAGCGAGTCCGCTCGGGTCACGTCTCCGGCTCCGCAGTGCCACGCGGGGGCGGGGAGCGGGAGGGAGCGAGGGAGGGGTAACAAAAGCGGAGGGACGCGGGGAGCGAGCCCGAGCCGGAGGGCGAGAGCTAAAGGAAGGAGTAAGAAGAGGAAGCGCTAAGGGAAATAAAACGTGGAGGGAGGGACGGACCCCCCGCCCCTCGCCCGCACCGCCCCACAGCACCGCCAACGGGCGCCGCCCGCCGCGCTCCGCACAAAATGGCGTCCCGCACGTGACGGCCCCTCAGCCGCCCGGTGCACGGAGTCACGGAGCCATTCGTTTGGGAAAGGCCTCTGAGGTCATCGAGCCCAACCCGTGACCGAGCATCAGCATGGCAGCCAGACCATGTCACTGGGTGCCACATCCAGGCGGTGACTCCATCACCTTCCTGGGCAGCCCATTCCAGTGTATAATCACCCTTTCTGTGAAGAAATTCGTTCTCATGTCCAGCCTGAACCTCCCCTGCTGCAGGCTGAGGCTACATCCTCTAGTCCTGTAGCTGGTTCCCTGGGAGAAGAGACTGACCCCCACCTGGCTACACTCTCAGGCAGCTGTAGAGAGCAATAAGGTCACCCCTGAGCCTCCTCTTTCCAGGCTAACATCCCCAGCTCCCTCAGCTGCTCCTCATATGACTTGTGCAAAACCTTTCCCCAGCTTCACTGCCCTTCTCTGGACCTGCTCCAGCACCCCAATGTCCTTTCTCATAACAATGTTCTTCTCCTCAGTGGATCCCCAGCAGCAGTGCTGGTGTGTTGCTGGAGCCCCGTGTTCTCCATGCTGCTGGCCCTCAGGGACCCCTGTGGCCCAGCAAGGGTGACCCCCATGGAGGCCCTTCCATACTCACATCCCTTTGGCTTGGGCACTTTTCCAGCTGATCTGAAATTGGGAGAGCACTTCCCCCTTCCCCATTAAAATGTGTTGGAAACCCCAACTCCCTCAGCCCTCCTCACTGGACAAAATGCTGCTTTACATGCTGAATGTGGTGAGGGAGGCAGTCAGCACCCCACAAACCACATGTGTCTCCACTTTGGGCATGACTTGGAGACACAACAAGTTCCACCCCAGCATGAGGAAGAACTTCTTTACATTGAGAGAGGCAGAGCACTGGAACAGGCTGCCTAGTACGGTCATGGAGTCTCCACCTCTGGAGACATTCCAAATCCACATGGACATGTTCTTATGTTACCTGCTTGAGGTCAGAATGCCTTGGCAGGAGGGTTGGACCAGGTGATCTTGAGAGTCCAGTCCAGCCTTAACTATCCTGTGATCCTGAGAACTTTGCACCCTTTCAGGTGGGTGCAGCTGCTGTCCCCCAGTCCCTAGGGGCCACCATGGATGGCTGGCATGTGGCCTCACAGGACTCCTCACTATCCATTCCTGTTTTGGGAGGGTATCAGCAGTGTAGGGGCTGAAATGGGAAAAGTTTGCTTTTAAAATGGTGTGCAGGTGTTACAAAGCTTGCTGGTCCTTATGAGGTGATTGCTGCTTTGCAGATGTACAATCAGCTAATTCCTCAGGCAGAAGTGGCAGAAAGAACCTGTATTTCTCTTTTATTTTTTTTTCCATTTTTGGCTTTTATACTAAACTTCAGTCCTCTCATATCAATATTTCTTGATATAAGATATCAAGAAATATTTCTTTTCTGTGATCCAAGATCTGGATCAGCACTGCAGTAGTTTTTTGAATGCTAGTGTGCAATGGTCTAAGAAAGTTTCTGGCACTTTGCAAGGAAGCTTTTCTTTCTTTCCTGGGGAAAACAAGCCCACTGGCCTTGGCACAAAACCTCTGCTTACCCTTTGCTACCATCATTGATTAAACCTTTCACTGCACTATGGGCTGTAGAGAGGGGTTGTTTAACTCATTCCCAAGCAGCTGCAAAAGGCACTATTGGGGCAGTAATGGGAGAATGGGGCAAGAGCTTGAGGCCACAATTTGGACAATGTCTGTGGATTAAGGATGCAGAACTAAACACTGAGAATTTTGTTGTATCTTTTGCTCTCCCACCATCAACACATGAAACTTTTTCCTGGTGGCAAAGCAGACCCATCACCCTTTTTTCTTTGTTACCTTAGCTGTGCCAGTACCAGTGTCAGTGGGGCACCAGGATGAGCCAGATCAGCAAACTGATTTGAGTTAAAAAATAAACTTAAACGTTAAGGCCTCAGATCCACTCCACTTGCATAATCCTGCAACAGTTGTGCTGAGAGAACAGAGGAGGACAAAGCTGGCCATGGATGAGAAGAACAGCAGATCTTCAGACACAAACCCCAAGTGTGAGTCTGCAGGTTTATATACCAGTCATTGTGTCAGTTCTTCTGCTTACTCTGAATCTTCATGCCTTTAAAATAGTTTTACACTTCTAATTCTCACTGCACGGTTAATCCAGTCCTATGGGCTCACTGGGCATCTGTGGAAGTCATCCTACAGTTTACAGACAAATGAGATTGGGTGTCTGGGAAGCAACAAAGCTCCTTTTATAAGCCAAGAAGATGTGACTTTGTTATCCTTATAATGAAACAACAATGAATAGTTCTGGCAACTGTAGAGGGAATGGAAACAGCCCCCAACTGCACAGCTTGGCATGCGCTGTGCAGCAGTTAAAATAAAAGTGGTGGCCAACGCCATCATTGTTCTCTTGGCAGCCTTCCACAATGTCCATGTGAACTGGCAGGGCCTCTGTGGGGCTGTGTCAGTGCAAAGAACTCTCCTTTTGCTGTCCTCCTCAGAGGGAGCTGCTGGTCTCGATGTCACATCCATCACTAAGGTCTGACACAAATCCTGTCTGTGCCAGCACATTGCACCAAACTTTGGTGTCTGTGTGCAGAGGCATGTGGCATCCTGCTAGAGATGTGCTGCTCCTGCTATTGCCCCTCAGCAGGAGAGCTGTCCTGAGGTCCTTTGACCTGAGTCCTTCCCACTGCTCTTGAGCAGACAGTTGTGGCAATAGATTGTGAAAGTCCTGGTTGTGAGGGGCTTCCAGTCACAGCAGACTGAAGAAAGGTGGGCTAAGCAGACATGGACCTGCAGCAACCAAAAAAGGTAGAAGCAATTAAAATAGGTTTAAAACCTAAGTGAAGGTAAGAGGTGTTGTTTCTTAACTGTTAAATTTCAGATTTTGAAAACTGTTAAATTTCAGGTATCAAAACCTGTTCAATTTCAGATCATCCTAGAGCTGAGGCTGGAGTTAATCTCATTCACTAATATTAGACATCAAGGTTTAAGCAATATTTTAGGAATGAGACTCTTGTCTTTCCATGACTAATGTATAACCTGCCAACTACAGTGCCAGAAAAGAACTTAATCTCTAATTAACTTGATCACAGCTTCAAGCTATTTAAATGTAATAGTTGCAAGACCTGGTTATGAATAGCAATTAGAGATCCTCTTGCTTGCCTTTTACTGTATTTCAGTTCATCTGTCAAGCTGTATGTGAATCATTACAGGTTATTTATGACTGGATAAGCCTCAGGGATTAAAACCAGGGGCTTACTGACATACAGATGATAAATATGACATATTGAAGCCATAAAGTACACTTTTGTAAAAAATGTCACCCTAGTGCAGAACCTCACCTTCATTGGGTATTCTCAGAAGCACTTGAGATGCTCTTGAGCAGCAATGGGTAACCCATACCAGTGGGAGAAACTTTGTTCTTCCAGAGGATTGCTGTGTTGGAAAAATGGTCTGGAAATGGCACAAGAAAGCCTTGCATCAGGCAAAAAAAGTCAGCCGTGCAGTAGGGCTAAACTGTGCTTTAGTTTAGGACTCTGTATGACATCTGTCTTTGGTTGTGTGCATGTAAAAGGCCACCCTTGTCTGCACCTGCCCCTCTGTAATAACCAGAATGAACAAAATTGTTTTTCACCTCCTACAAACACAGTTCTAATATATACTACTATTATTTTCAGGTGCAGCATACCAATATTTTGTTTTATACCTTAGGAGCTTTTACAAAGCCAAAATTGAATTTAATTAGGGCTTACTCTTGTAGGCAGATCTCCTGTACCTGGCCCTGCAGCCTGCCTTACCAAAATGTCAAACTTGCATGCTGACCTGTCCTCTGCAATGGCCTGGAAACCCAATTACTGCTTGAAGGACATGGTGTTCAAAGAGCAGTTTAAGTTGCCTGACAAAGCGACTGTGCATGAAACGTGCAAATGGCATGCAGCAGCACTAATTTCCATCCTGCATGCCAGCAGTGCAACTGCTCTATGCACAAATGCTGCTCCACTCCAGCGCCAGAAGCTGGCATATGCTGGCCTGATCTTGGCATTCTGAAAATCATGTCAAAGTGCTGGATCCCTGAGAGATATGCAAAAATATTTCCAACCTTTATTATTCTTCTTGAACTTTAATCTTCCCTGCTCTCACTACACAACTCTACCTACAATATCCAGCTCCATTTGGAATCTACACATCCCAAACCTCTGTGCAGAAGGCTGCACAGTAGCTTTCTATCAGGGAAGAATAGCAAAAGTGGCAGAAGAAATCCTCCCTTCCATCAACAGAATAGTTTTGAAAGTGGCTGTAACCATGCCAAGCTTGACTTGTATTTTTCCATCCAACCTCCAGCTCTGGTGCAAAGCCTCCACAGTGTGCTAAGGAAGGGGTTGTGGCTGAAGTCCTGAGCTGCAGCCTATGCTTGAGCTGCCCAGCTGCTAACAAGTTGTCCCAATAAGCATGTGCTACCTGGGAGACTGGGCTACCTGGAAATTGTGCTGATGATAAACACCTGGATATCCAGCCTAGCTCAAGAGAGCCAGAGTTAGGTGTAGTTTGGCTGAGCTTGTGTACATGGTCAGATTTCAAGATACACGTTTTCATTTGAAATGTGGGGGGGTTCATTCCCTGCTCAGTAATGATTGCAAACAAAGTAAGTTTGGCATTAACCACTAGATGGTCCTCTTTCTCAAATTAAAAAAAAAAAAAAAAAGTAGCTCCAAAATAAAGCCAGTCCTGTCTTTTCTCTGAATCTGAATGTTAGTAGAGAACAGTTTCTTTGTAAAGGTAAATGTTATTAAATGTTATCAATCTAGTTGACTGAACTGACATGGTATTCTGAATAGGTTTGAATACAACTTTTCATAAGCCCTCCAAACTCATTTAGAGCAACTGGACCTCCACCCCACTAAAGAAGCCTGGGCAGATTCATAGGCCAGGCAGTAGTTCAAGGCATTTGCAAACTTTTCCCAGTCTGGTATGTGAAACAATGAGTGGTGAGTTGGGGGAGAAAAAAGGTGCTGTTTCTCCATCCAACTGCATCAAACGTCTTTGTTTTTGTGGTTTTTCACCTTCTGTTTGTAGAAGGCTCTGACCAGCAAAAGAATTACAGAAAAAAAGGAGATTTGGATTAGTTCTTTGAGAAAACTAAATGGGAGGATTTGTCATCAAAACTGTAGTTCATTGCTGGCCTCTGGTCTGGTATTGTCTTGTCAAAGAATATTTCTCTGTGTCAGGCTAGCTGGATCCTCTTGGGTCACTCCAGCCTCCAGGCAATACCTTCCTATCATCTCCATTCATCCCCCTCAGCATTTCCTGCCCAGAAGCCCAACCTCTCCTTACCTTGGGAAGTTGCTTTCCTCCTCACAGCCCTTCACACCTGTGTATCTACTACTGCCTTTTGATTTAATTGTATCCTGGTGCATCCCTGGCCAGCCTTCCCCCTGAGACACTCCAGCTAGCAGCTGGCTCAGCCCTGTTCCTGCTCATAACTCATGCAGCAATTTTATGTGCAGGAGTCTTTAATCATGTGTGAGGCAGGACTTGAGTTCTTCTCCAGGATCTTCTACAAAGAAGACAGCATGTGCCTAGCCTCTCCCTCAGAAACAGGAAAAGAATGGAAGTTTTAACACACAAACCTCTGCACGTTCACTACAGACCAAGCTGTCCTGCAGATAATCTTTCTGGTTTGGTCTTTCACAACCCTGGTTCCCCTGACAGCTCTTTCGTAGTTCCTCCCAAGTCTGAGTGGCTTTCACATTGCTGTGCTGCTGCATGAGCTGGCTTGCTTTTTTCAGCAAAAGCATCAGCCCTGCTGTAGATGGGGTAACAAAATAAAATAAAATTACAGCTGCCTGAAAAGACCCTGAGAAGCCAGGATGATTTCTGTGAAAGCTTGTGGGTCCCGTACCTAGCACTGTGGTGGTTCACTTGTGGTCTGGTGGATAGAAATGATGATGTCCAGTGAATAAGAATGAAGTAAAGTTTGCTTCAGTAAGAGAAATGCCTGATGAAGCTCATTTAAGCAGACTGTCACATAATTTATTAGTCCTAATTGCTGAGAACATTTTACAGTAGCCTTTCGTGAAGTCAGAATGATTAAAAGTGAAAATGAAAACACTTGAATGAAAGAGAAAATGAAAGCTCTCGAAACTGGCAAGTAGTGTGTTCAGAGCAGATGTACAGCTATGATCCTTCTTGTACCAGAGAAAGATCTGTGAAGTCCTTGGCACACAATTCTGTGGATGTTGAGAATTTACATAGGTTCAGGAAGCAACAGTGAAAGAGAAGAAACCTGTCAAGGGCTATGTACCACAAATAAACATTTGATTTGGGAAGTTTCTGGACCACGGGACTGGAGGGTCTGTGAGAAGAGTATAGTGAGGAATGTAAAAATAAGCTACCCTGTTTTTAGACTTTTCCATAAATGTCCTTTGTTTTCCATGGTCAAAACCAAGATACTGCACTAGATCAGCTTCAGGCCAGAAGGAAGATAGATGATCATATTAGAGCATTTTAAATGCTGGCTCTCCTAATAATGATTTCTTTCTCCTTTGGTATTTTTGTACAGCATATTATTTTGCAAGCAACCTTTACCAATAGGCAAACATTCTTAGCATGAAGACATTGCATAATTTTGTTTTATGTGGTAACTTCCATGTAGGTGACAATCAGTGAAAATGATCTGTACTGTGGAAAGGCTCACATTGCAGTGTCAGCAAGACTAGAAAAAGTAAATGGGATAAAAAAAACTTTTGCTTCTATTTTAAGATGACAGGATCACTAGCAAAACAACAAAGGAAGAAAGGTCCTATATATCCTGGAGAACAGAAACCTTTACTCCAGCAATTGCTCGCTAGATATCATGAAAGGATACTCACCTTTTCTGGTCAAAATAAATGTGAAAAGCAGTAAGGAAAAAGATCTACCATGAGAAGCCATGAAGAGTTTTATTTACTAAGAAGATACCCTCTGCACACATGCACACAAAATTAGCGCAGCAGAAGCACAGCCACTGCCTCGTTCTTGGATGCTGATTGATTTTTAGGTAGGGAGTGTTTGCAAGGTTCAAAGGGAACACGCAAAAAGGAGATTTCTGAAAAAAGCATGTATATCTATTATTGATTGTGATAGCTGTAGGAAGACCTTTTGTGCTACCATGGACTTGAAGTGCTCTTCATATTTTGAAGTTGTGATCCTGAGTAGTCTGAGTAAACTCTTGAAAACTTGGATCAGGAAGACACTTCTTTTAGCTGCTGTTGGGTGGAAATTGGAGAACGGAAGAGTATTTCTCAGGTTTCTTTACAGTTTTCATTCATACATATACCCATAAACCAAACTATTATATAGAAATGAAAAATCCCTGCAATTAGTGACTGTACTCTCCCAGTGGTACTTGATGCTTGGATAGTGAGTAAGGGCAGGGCCAGGCAACATTTCACCATGCTTCCTCATAGAAGTACCTTACAAATTACCCGTAGCAAATAAAATAATTTCATTTCTTTTGAGAGGTGCCTGCAGTGAAATAGCATTATTTGTGCTTTGATGTTTTCCCAACTTTAAGTGTCTTTATAGGAAAGCTGAACATATTTGCTATTGAACATCCTAATGGGATTGCAGGATTTCCTATGTAGTCTCAGTTTACAGATGGGATCAGGCCTCAGAGCCCCCTTTCAAAGCACAGCCTTAAAATTGTTCCTTCGGTTACCTCTCCAGGAACAGAACATGGACATGGGTGTGTGAAGAGAGGGCCTGTGGCTCCCAGTCAGCTCAGTTATGCTTCACAGCTCAGCCTCTCTGCAGGATGGTGCCCAAGGAGTGAAGCACTTGCCAGTTCAGCTGCTCTCCCCTGCAAACCTCCAGAGCAAACAAGGTCTTACCTTCCAGAGCAGCAAGATCCCTAACAGCAAGGCCGCAGTGACACATTAGTCAAGAGACAGCATTCAAAATAACCACTCAGAAGAGATACCTATTGTGGAAATACAATATTGTTTGAGATGCTGGCCTCATACATGTGAAATTTTCTCTGCCACAAAACTAGTAAGGGCCTGCTTTAGCACTGAATCACTACTTATTTAATCAGCTAATTGTGTGCTGTGTTGCAGTGTGACTTAAAACTTATGCATGGGTGGGTTGATCCCAGCTGTGGGTTGGGGCTGAATGAAACAAGAGCTGTCATCAAGATCCCAAGCAAAAAGCAAAGATGGGACAACAGCAGGAGGAACAAGACCTGGGAAAGGAGTGTGTGGACTGACTGTCCCATCTTGCTGGCTCTGATAGCTCCCCACTGTCCATCTGTTCTTTCTCCCCACAACTCATCTTCAGCCACGAGTGTTTCCCCCTGCAGACATGCCCTTCAGACAGAGCATCCTGGCTGGGCGGCACAGAGAGCTTGGCTCTCCTTTGTAGCGGCCCCTGTCTGTCTATGCCCACCCCACCCCCGGGATATGGCAGCAGCCCCCTAACCTCTGCTGTCTTCCTGGTGGGCCTGGGGGCTCAGTCATGTATCCTGCTATGCCCCCCCACCCAAAATCCCCAGGCTCCACCCTCACCCTGCTCCCTGTCCTGATCAATGGCTTTTTAACAGAGCCTCCGTTCTCCTACCCTTCCTTCTGTGAATTTAAATCCTGCTCTCCAGTACTGCTGACGTCCTGCTGGCCCACCTCTTGACTCCCCCTCCCTGCTTCAAGTCCACTTCCCTCCAGTATAAAAGGCACATGCCCCCCTCAGCTGCCCTGCTTCTGCTTGGAGCAGCGACTGCCTGAGAAGCAGCTTTGGTGCACACAGGTGAGTGCCTTCCCCTCTCTGCTTCAGCCCTTGTCCAAGCTCTTTCTTGCTGGATTTCCTTTTTTTCCTGTTGGGCTTTAGTTTACCTAGGTTAACGTACACAGCTGTGCCCTGTGCTCAGTAACTTTTACCCAGTTTTTGTTAGCGAAGGGGCCCGTGCCGAGGCAGAGTGGCTGTGCCCCGCAGGGAGATTGCGGGCGGGACCCCGCAGCGCAGTCCTGCACCGCTCCGGCCGCCCGGCCCGGAAACCAGCCTGCCCCCGGGCCTGCGCTCACCCGGGGTCTGAGCCCTCGGGGTGCTTCCAGCCCTGCTTTCCAACAGGAAAGCTTTCCACATGTGCATCGGAGGGGGTGTACACAGCCGCTGATCTCAAGAAAGATGCTGCTTTAGGGCGTAAAGAGTTAATAGCTGTTTGTCTTCCTAGGACAGCCATGGTAGGGGTATACTGATGGATCTGCAGCAGAGCTTGAGTTTGGTGTGATAAGAGCCCTGTGTGCCCAGAGGGAGAGCCAGGCTGATCTCTGACTCCTTGTGAAGCAGATCCATGGCAAGCTGTGATACTGCTGCTTCACCGTAGCTTAGTTTGTGGCTTTAATTTTCCCCTCTTATGTCGATGAAAGTTGCCAGGCTTCTGTCCAGATGTTACTTAACCAAAGCTTAAAGACTGCTTGGGCACCAAGCAGAAGCAGCAAGTTGATCAAATGACTGTGGCATTGAATTTTGCTGAGCTTCAGGAGCAAAATATTCCAGAAACTTTTCATTGTGTCAGGTTTGGTTGCAACTAGTCAGTTTTAAAACTTTTGTGATTATTTAATAGTTGAAAATGGAGGCACACAGTTTGACTGTGTGAGGTTTTGCTCTTTTTCAATTTTCCTTTTGGAAGAAAGCTGCAGGTCTGGACCTGAGAAGATCACAGACCATCTCAGCCACATGACTCTTGAAAAGTCTGTGCATAGGTAGCCAGGCTTTTTGCTTAGTGACAAGATGGAGCTGGGTGTTAGGAATGCTCAAGGTCAAGTTTGTGACAGTCCCTCAGCCTGTTTCTTCCCATATAAACAGTGGTGGGACAATTAGGTGTAGGAGAAATTAGGGAGGATTAGAGATGCTGAGTGCCCTGATTATTTAGGGTGGCATGTTACTTACTGAGGCGCACTGTGAATGACATGCTTCACAGAAACCCTAGCCAGGACAAGGGTATGAACAAAAGGTTCAATACATATCAGTGCTCTAGAAAGCGGCTGCAGTGGCACAGGACCAGCTGGTGGGGACTGAAGCACAGCAGTGCTTAGGAAAAAGTGTGTACTAAAAGCTTTTCCCTGCATTTTTGTCTTTCATCAACAATGAGATCAAGGCAAGCTCTTTTTTCTGTAACTCGGTTCCCAAAAAAACACAAGACACAAAACCAGGGAGCAAGTAACCAGGAAAACCTGTCAGCAGCCCTGTAAACACACCACAGAGATGCCTCAAAACACCTTCTTTTTGTCTCACTGAACCTAAGGTTTTGCTAAAAATGGAGCAACAGGAGAGGTACCCCAGCTGAAACTGAAGGCAGAATTCACCCCAGGTGGGTGAATTCTACATGCTAAGATAATTTAGTCCTGATTGTCATGAGATTGTTATGCTATATTCAAGTCAGAAAAAGTTAATTTGCAGTTCTGAAATCACGAGTTAAAATCATTTTCCTCTTAGCTGCCTGGAAAGCCACTGTCAGTGTGGGAAAAAGCCCTTGAGAAACCTTCACTGAATACTAGGTGTGAAGGAGCTTTTGACTGCATTTTGATGAAAGACACAACCAACTTCTTGATGTGTTTTTGCTGTGTTGCCTGTTTGGTGTGTTTGGGAGCATCTTGCATCAAATATTTTCATTCCTGCTCTGCCTTTACTGAAAGCAGGCTAAGATTTTGGCAGGAACTGGGGAAAAATTCCACCTATACACAAAGAGAAGCTGCTGTGTAGGCACAGCTGAGAGGTTTTCCTACAGTCTCTGTGCCTGTATAGCTACATCACTTACACAGTGCTTAAGAAAATAGGCTCCTGCTCTAAAGGCACAGGCTCCAGGATGTCAAATGCAGAGGCAGACCTTGCATGGCACAAGACAGACTGTCCTGGCGTGACAGCTGGGAGAGCTGGCATGAGGAAGCTTGTGCAAAATGCCAGAGACGGTGGTAACCAGATCCTGGCTCCCTCCCCTTCCTGGATGCAACTTTCCTAGCTCAGCACCTTCTGTTCTGCTCAGCCCATCCTATGTAAGCTAGAAGGGATTTCTAATTCTGTTGCATCTGGGTGCATTTACAGGCTGGGACATCTACCAGTGGAAACCGTAACTGGAAGTTGTAATTTTGCATGCTGGCAAAAAAGGGTGTAATGGCACAAGAGGAGCATTGCCATCCATACTGAAATGCATTTAGTTGTAAAAAGAGTGTGTAAAACATAAACGTTAGACACATTTTACAAGCAAGGAAAAGATGCTGGTGGTAGTGGCTAAAAGACACTTTGGTGGCCAACACCTGTGGTCATACAGAGGGGCATACAGAATCAGCAGTGAACTCAGGGCCAGAACTCGAGTGTCCTGTGAAGGCTTTCACTGCTGGGAGAGAAAAACTCTCCAGTTCTTACCTCAGTAGATGGCCCACTTCATAGCCTTTGCATTCGAACAGAAATGCCCAGGACATTACCAGCTTTAGTGTTGCACAGAACTTAGAGCCATGAAATGGCTCTGATGGATGAGAACTGTTAAAGTTGACACATTCCTTCACCTTGAGAGCTTTAACTCATATGTGTTCCCCATGTTCACTCTTCTCCTTACAGCCTTCCCATCACTGCTCCGTCATGTGGCATCCAATCTCCTGGACACCACGTGCCCAGTGGTCACCAAACCACCTAAAGCTAGTCACTGTCTATGTCCTGATGCTCTTGGTGTCACTCAGCTTTGCTTCGGGACAAAGCAGGCCATTTAAACATCAGATAGACAACAGAAGTAAGTATGAATCTCACCTGACATGGTGACCCCACAGTCTGTGACGCACTGAGGGATCAGGGCTGGGCTGTCAGGCGAAGTTCAATGGCAAATCACGCAGGTGTTTCTGTGGTGTCACCTTGGTGTGAGGCCCTGTGCTTCCATTTGCACTTGTCAGTGCATATATAGAACCTCATGTCCTTCTCACAGCCTTTAATTAGCCAAGGCAAGTAGCATTATTTTTGATAAATATCAGAGAAGACACTAATGTGCAAAGGACAGACAAGAAAATGTAAAGTGGTATACATCAAATATTTAAGCACCAAATTTTCAGCTGTGTTCTGTAGACCTACACAACTAGTTCTAAATAATAAAAAGAAAGCAATGGCCTGAAAGCTTAAGTTCACTTTACAGACATCTTCAGTTCTGTCTGGGACTGTGATTTTTTCAAGTCCAAATACAAGTGGTCGAAGTATCTCAGTTCAGAGATGCTGTGAAGAACTGAGAGTATCCAGGTCAGGGATGATACCTTGTATCTAAAGTTTAAGCTAGTACACAATCCAAAAGATATTTGAGAAAATCACCAAGAAATCTCATCTTCCCCAAGGAGTATAGGCTGATAATGGTAGATGGAGTGGGAGAGAGGGGTTGTGGAGAGTAAGTTGTGTGTGCTCAGTGCCGCACCTCTCCCCATTAAAGAGAATAGAGATGTTGGGAACCTCATCTCTACCTGTGTTTTAGGTACACAGGTGAAAGTTTCTTGGGCTTTGTTGAGTAGGAAGGCTGTTAAACATTGTGCTGAAAGACTTAAAAGATGTATTTACAGAAAAATTTAAAGGCAAGGTGAATTTTTTCCTCTGTTCAAGCATCAAAATGCACAGGGGAAATTCCTCCTGCCTTGACTGAAACTTTCACGTGATGTGGGTGATATATAATGCACTTAAATTGTAATTTATTCCTATTCCTGACACTTGTCTGTCTTGGGAACGATTTGGGATTTCCTTAGGGTGGCATAATGTCCAGCATGTTTTAGAATTTCCCTGCTGCTATATCTTTTAATACAGTCTTTAATACTTTTTAAATACTCTTTTTAATATAGCCTTTTAGTAGAACTATAAACCTTTGCAGACCTGCCCCAAAACTGCACTAGACAACAAAAATCAGTCGTGTGTCAGAGCTTTAAAAGAAAAAAAAAACTAGTCATCCATGAAAACAGCTTCCTAAGTGAACAACAATTAACTTTTCATGTTTCCCACTCATGTAGGACCCTCCTCTGCAATCCAGTGGATTTGTTAGCCTGTAGAAATAGTGTACCTGGTACCTACTGCAGAAAATTTGGATGGGCCCTTTGGCTCATGTTAGAAATGCAGGTTGCAGCCCAGATGGATAAAATTAATTTTGCAATGGAATCCTCTTCCTTTGGGCTCTACACATGGAAAGTAACTCTCAAAGGCACCAGTAAGCTGTGTGTCTGGCTGTGGCCTTTCCCTTCTTTTTTTTTCTCCTGGGCTCCAAGTAAGCTGTCTAATGTCCTCAAGCTGGTCAGAAAACACTGCCTCCAAGTGCAGTGGTACATCCTCACTGAATGCTTTGAATTCCAGGTCCTGAGATTGACCCTTTTTGGTATGTGGGCCGTGGTGTTCGCCCCATCGGTCGCTTTGGGAAGAGGCAGCTGAGAAGCAGCCGTGGCAGCCTAACACCTGTGAGCAGACACCTGGATTTCATCTTGAATGCTTTGTGGGAGCAAAAATCATTGGACACAGAGGACCGTGACTGGTGATCCCTGTTCCCCAAGGTGGTGACCAAACCTCTGTTCTTTGAATTGTGTCCTCCCCTGCACCTCAGACCTACAGCTCTGCTTTTGCCTAGCAATCCCACGCTGCTCTTCTTTCTGCTCCTTGTGCAAGTACCGTCAAAAAGAAACGTGTTCAGGGTGCAGGTAAAAGACAATGCATGGACACCAGCACTGAGTGCCACCACTGCTTATAAAAACATTTCTTCATTGTGCATCCCCATCAATCTCCTGATTCTGTTCACTGCTAGGTTCACTGTTAGGTTTATCCAAAACCCACACAGCTTTTGGGCTGGGATTTAAACTCTGCAGTGTTAAATGTATCATAAAACCTTCCTGTCACATATCAAAGTCAATGGCTATTGATATATATAAATAAAAAGCAATGGTTGGAAGAAAGAAAAAAGGCTCTTACCAATTTTTAATGTACCTGCATTAATGGCATGAAATGCTGGTTCTCTGTGTGTAGCTTTTATAGAGATTGTTCACATCCACTCTTAAGAATGTCTCCCTGAAGTACCCACTGGCCCTTCCTAATTCTTCCTGTACTGCTGGAGAGATATATTAATGAACAAAGAGGAGCTCCTATTGAAGATAAGTACTTTCTCCCTGCTGAAGAAAAAAACAAATTGGCTAATTGAACTCCTTGGAGTAGTTTTGTGCCTACTGCATATAATCACAAACCATAATCCAAAAGGAGCAAGGGTCTGAATAAGCTGATTCCCTTTAAAACAATGTCATTATTTCCAAGTACATTGTCTGAGCAAGCTAAAGTCACTCTTTGAGGATCACAAGCCATGTACTATCTACTCCATTAGTCCACATCAATAAGGCTGGAGATGCAGCTCAATACCCCTATTTACTCATGTTAATATAACTTTGTTATAATACTTTTATGAGAAGTGTTACTTGCAATGTGTTTCATCTTGATTAATAACTATTAGCAGGAATAATAAAGTTTTATCTATGTCTTATATCCAAAAAAGATAGTTTACAATTTAGGTAATTACTGATGGTTAAATCCAGGGCATGAATCATTCTGCAAAGGACAAAGTTGAACGGACTTCCACTTCTAGTTGTGCTTTGTGAGAATTACTAAAACTGAATAATGGTTGAATTAACCATTGCAGACATTTTAACTCTTCTTTCTCTTTTTGCAAACAGCCTGTCAGGAAGGGATGGGTTTTTATTATAATAAGGGAGCTACTTCCATTTATAATACAACAAAGCTGCTGACCCAAAGTGTTACTTAAAACACACTAATTTTACTGAATGCTTTCACGGTGGAGAAGATATGCCGGTAAGTATTTTGATGCACATTCATTGCAAGGAACTTTGGAAGTGTGAGACCAAGATTATTGGCAGGGTTCTTGCTCAGTTTTTGTAGCAATCCCAGAGAGAGACCAAGTAATTCCACCTGAGAAACTGTGCTTGAGATGGTATTTCAGCCAACAGACTCAATGGTTTGGAGAAGACTCACCAGGAAATGTTCCTAACAGGATTCCTCCCAGCCCTAGAGGAGGAGGAGGTGTGAACCGAGCGTGTGCCCTTGCTCTCGGCAAACCCCAGCACCCCTGTGGAGATGACCGTGTCTCGGGTGTGGCAGTGTCACATGCGTGGCTGTGGGTTCTGCACGCTTCCAGGCCAAAGTGCACATAAATCCAAACAACAGAGAAGAAATTTTTGGTTTTCTTTATGAATCAAGTAGTTGAAAAGGCATTCTTTTCATAAATCGCTTTTACTCTTTTATAATTTTTCTTGACAATAATTCTTGGTGAGTATGCAGATAACAACAACAAGGCAAGCTTAATATTCACTCAGACTTAATCAAATAGGTCATATAGTCTTCATTTTACCCATTAAAATATTTTCATTTATAAAAATTAATCTAAATATAAATATTAACACTAAAGATTGAAATCACCTGATGACAAAATAATTCTTTGTGTACTATAACATATGCTTTTATGATTTTTTTAAAACAGTAAATTATATCTTTGCACGTATTTGGCACGATAAACATTTGTAAAAATTCAAATGCTTAGAGCAGGTGGGATTTTTTTTTAAGGTTTTTTTTTTTTTTTTTTTTTTTTTGCAATGCCTACACAGTACACATTTGTCTGTCAAAGAAGACTGAATATTTTAACATTGTAACACGATAATAGTTGCTTTTCATGCCTCTTAAGGAAAACAACCTACTCCAAACTTTGTTGGCTTGTTTAAATCACACTAACAGAACAAAAGCCAGAGAGTTATTCTATTAAAATTAGTCATTTCTGTATTGATATTACATACACAATATTAGTTGTTATTTATTAGACGAATATGCAGACCAACCACCATTAATGACATTTCATAACACGCATACCTGCATAAACCAGAACCTGGGAATGTATTGTATACATACACAAGAACAGTCAATGGAGGAGGAGACTGAAAAACAAAAAAATTACTAGGCATCCTACTCTGTTTAATTTCCTTTACTGGATTGCATATATAAATAAAATCTATTTATTTTATATATATATTTATATATTAAACAGAGTGGGCCAAATTCTTCCCTCACATCTGTGCAAACCAATTTCAGAGAACTATTATTGTGTGAGAGTAAAAGAAGGCCTAATTTCACCCAGAATGAAGACATTGGGTCAGATCTTGGGCCAATGAAAGATGAAAATTCCTTGAAGGAATGGAATCACACTTATGTATTGTAAGTGGGAAGATGGTTGTATTTATTCCAAGGGTTCCTCACATGCAGCTGGACATCAGAGTACTGACAAGCTAGATGTCAAATGTGTATGGCAGATTTGCAACTGGCACTGTCTTTCCAATCAACCCATCCAGCCATTCCTTGTCTTCCCCACTCATCCCCCTAAATCCAGCCTAGTCAGGAAATTTGCCCAGTTTTGCTTGTTATTTGCCCAGTCCCAGACATTTCATGGCCTGGTGTCCCAGGGAACTGCTTTCCTGCTGCATGGCAGGTAACCTGTGGCGCTCTGCTCGTGGGTGTTCACTGGGAGGCCAGGGAACAAAGGAACTCTCCTCCTTCCTGGTACCCACAGCTCTTGGGAGAGCTCACCACTCCTTAATGCCAAGGGGAACCTGCCAGCCCATGCTTTCCTTCATAGCGCATTTCACATCAACCCCATCTGCACTTGGGTACCTGCTCTGCAACTGGTGTGGAAGGTAAGGGATTCACTGGCTTATCACCTCCTCTGACTACCTTCTTTGTATTCTTCAGAGCAAAAAACCACACAAATTGGCAATGTTCTCCCACAAAAGGGTGAGAGGGACACTCTGTAAGCAGCATCCTCCCTCCTGGGCATCTGCCAAAGGGCCTTCTAGTTTGACTCACCTGTTAAGGGTCTCAAGAAATGAAAGAAAGAATATTACTATTCACAATCCAATTCAGAGTGGTCCAGTAGTAGTGGAGTCCATGTGGCAGCAGCAAAAGGCTGCAGCTACTCTCTGGTGGCTCCAGACTAGTATAGGAACTGATGTCTGGGCTACATTTGCCTCCTGAGAAACACCAGGGAACATCAGAAAGGAATCTCTTGCAAGCTGCAGCCACCCCACAACCACCAGTCAGTCAGCAGAGATCTCATCCCCAACTCTTTCACCTCTTTTTTCCAATCTTAAAGGTTTGGACACAATTTATTCTGAACTACAGCATGGTTGGCCACCACCAAGTGGACAATGCTGCCAAGAACAAGACATATGAAGGCGTTGCTTTCTTTAACAGTGTTCAGATGTTTCCAGACACTGGGATCCCAACTCAGCAGACGTCTGGTCCACATGTGTGGCCACCAGTTCCTGGTTCAGCATGACACCCCTGCTGCCTAGAGCAATATCCCTAGCTCTGGAGCTGGAACATTCAACCTGCGAGATGTACTCTCAGAGAACAGAGAAGTCTTCCTCCTCCTACCAACCCTCCCAAGACCTCCACTGACTCCCTGGGAGCAGAGTGAGGTACACAAATTCTCCTCTCCCTCCACGCAGCTGAAAAGCAGCACACACTGCACAGAATTGTTCTTATTGCTCGACAAGACAGATGCCCACATGAATAGTAAGAGGCCAGCAAATATGGATCACAGGTCTGCTTTGGCAGATTAATTGGCCTATAATTATGACTGATTGAGTGTACAAAAACATACTGCAGTTTAAAGACTACATACTTTAGTACAATCGATAGGGAGAAAAAGTGCATCTTAAAATGTGGAGCCTTGCTTTTGAAACATAGCATCCTGTCTAGAGTCCTCTGAGAACTTTAAGGCAGAGTTTCCTGTAGCAGACCACAATGCTGAAGACTTGGACAGCTTTCTCAGTGAGGTATCCAAATGAAGCCCTATAACTGAGGCTCTGTGGGTTCTTGAGGGTCCATTTTCAGCTGGACATACACAATGGCTGTTAAGAAAAGGCACTCTAGTGTACAGCCTTAGGCAGTGTGTTATTGGCAGTAGGGAAGAGTAAGTTTAGTACATCACAGCAGATCCTATAGCAGGTTCCTAGAACAGAGAGGGACAGGAAAGAAAAAACATGAGTGAAGAACTAAACAAACCTGCTGAAGAACACAGCTGGGTCCTTTCCCTTTGCACCTCCCCATGTATTTCCCACATGTGGCAGACTGCTTTGGGACAGTCAGCTTTTTCCCTTATTTCTCTATGGATGCTGTAGAAGAAATGACTGACAGCTGTCCTGGGTGTCCTGAGTGAAGCCTCTTTGTTGTCACAAACGCTGCAGAGCCAATGTGTGACCTGTCTACCCCTTAAATTCCACTTAGATAACCTTTGAACATTTCTCAGCAATTAGTGAAATTCAAGGTGACTCTCACCTGCCAAGTTACAATGCACAGCTGGTTCTGTGAGGGTCTGGTTCATTCTGAAATGCAGGGCATAACTAATTTATTTATTCTTTAAAAAATATGGGTAGCATGTTCTTGGAGACCTGGCAGCCAGGCTACATTATCACAAGCTGACATTCAGGAGCTGCTATTCTATAGTATATAGTCAGACATCTTCCAGCACACTGGTCGTATTTGTTCAAGAGTTGCCTCAGCAGTCTCTATTACTTTTTTCCTCAAACTAACAAGATAAGATTTCTGAAGATACTGAAATACAACTGCCTACACAGATACTGCTATCTCTCTATTAGACTGACCTTAACAGAGTTTTAAAAACATTTGTTTACCATTAAGTCCTTGGCAGTGCTTTTCCTTTCTTTAGTTCTTTGTGTTAGAGAACCTTGAAGCATGAAGTTTCTGTTAAACGTTCTGACAGTGGTAACTGGAGAGCCATCTATTTTTTCACCTGGAAAAAATACAAAAGGGGAGATTTTTCACATAAGAGATTGAAGCAGATATAAAAATACTTCTGAAGAATCATAGCTTCTAGAGAGATAAAACTTCCCCTAAGATGTATGAGAAAAGTTAGATTTAATTTAAATTAAAAACAGCAGGCTGTGGTACTCCAGACAAATTAAAGTTTGAGGCCATGTCAATCACTGGAACTACAACAGAATAGTGCGGTGAACAAAACCCTAGAATTTTCAGAGATAATGCACTGCAGAGTTTAAAAAAAAACCACCCAACCAAAATCCACAAAAAATCATGAAAGAAAAAACTCACTTGATTTTATAAAGATATTTCACAGCCATTCTCTGACATACCAGGAATATTGCTGAGCCATTTCATACAGACTGAAACCAGCAAATACAGACTTTACGGAAGTGGTGGGTTGTGGAGGGTGGCAGCCATGCTGCAGCAGCAGCACCCCTCTTGCAGGGCAAGTATTCAGCATGCCTCATTTGCTTTTTCCAGCCTTCTGCCTCTGCTCTTGTTTACTTGTCACTGTCACAACTTTCACTGAAGAGAAAGTGGTGATGCTTTTAAATGTGACAAAGGGGTATTTTATATAATGCAAGTACATGGAAAATGAGGAGGACGGGACAGTCTATTAAGCTTTCTCTGTTCATTTCATAACTTAAACTTTTCCCTACTTTTCTGACCTGTACATTTACTTTGCTGACCTGTACATTATATTGAATCTTACAAAGAGAGTCTCTCTCATTTACTTTAGGCGCACCTTTTATTGGTGGAGCTGGAAGTTTTCTCCTCTGCTGTCTTGACGTGTCTATTGTATGCATCTGTAAACAACATACATGCATTACTCAATTCCATTATAGAGAAAGAGGCAAGATTTCCCCAATGTATTTTTTGAATACTACATAATGTTCTGGCACCTGGTTTGTTTGCTTTTGATCCCGTTTCCTTGTCAGGCGAACACATGGAGCCACGTTCAAGCCTGCAACAGTGAGAGCTGATATTCTGCTCTCAATATCTGAAATCTTCAAAGAAAATAAAAGAGAGAGACAGACAGATGGGGAGGGGGGAAAAGAAGTTTTAAAATTACTGTGGATGCCACTACTGAAATATAACCCTCCCCCAGTAAAATCCTCTTTAATAAGAAAATATAAGCAGATGGCTAATTTCTTCAGCAATTCTCACACTTCCCTGCATTCTTTAGTCCTGACATTAAAAGGGGCTTAATTTGTTAGTAAGATGGAGTAAAAGAACAATCCAACCTACCTTGTGACTCCAAGGAAGAAGCATTTTACTCCTTTTGAGGAAAAAAAGAAAGGAGGAGAGAAAACCTGCATCTGCTATCTCCACATTACCTTTAGCTGCATAATCCCAAATTCATTCAAGCTGTGTTTTTAAAGGGTTAAATTCAAACAATGACTTTGTGGGACACATTTCCTAACTCAAAATTAATTTCATACATGTGCAAAGTACATCCTCTGTCACAAAATCTAAACATTTGATCTTAAATATTTATAGCTCAAATGTATATGCATATTAAACACAAGCATGCATAAATGCAGGCATACACTACATAAAAAGACTGAATGGAAAACAAATTGTCAGGGAAAAGTGGTCTGATTTTGAGAGTAGTAGAGACAAGTACTGACAAAAGAGAAAGAAGAGTCAAAGAAGTCAGACATATAACCCAACAGCTGATTCTCAATGACACCTGATGCCACAATTGGCTTCACTCTGCGAAAAGATCTTCCATTGGTCTCCTTGCATAGTTTAGGCCTCTCTCCTCCTCCCTCTCACCCCCATTAACACATTTACTCTAAAATTATGACCAAAGCCAACAAAACACCACTGCCAGTTTGCCAAGCAGTACAGCAGTGCACTTCTGAGACATGTCAGGCTCTCAGATCTGTGCTCAGTCCTGAATTGAGCATGCTTCCACTGAGTAAAATCACCAAGTACTTCCCGTTAAACCCTGACAGAGTCAGGTCAGGGCATCTTGCTGGGTACAGAGCTGCAAGCAGTGTCAGTCCTTTGAGGTCTAGCAGCATTATCTTGTTCAGCTTTTAGCACCAGATTACAATGTGTTCTGAGCCCCGTCCGGCCTTTCTGGATCCTGCTAGAGTGGTGCTAGATTACCATGTACACGAGTTCTTGCCTTTGGCTGGGATGTGTGCTTAGCACCTAAATCCCATGGCAGGCATGCAAGCCCTAGGCTCTGTCCTTGGCTCAGCCTGTGGCTGCTGTTGGCCTTTGCTGGTAGAAAGCTGTCAACAGTGGCATCTTTTGGAAAGTGCTTGACAAGCTGCTGATTAGATAAACTGCCTCGGACTCTATCTGCTGTCTGACCGGGGCTCCGCACATGACACAGAGCGCACCATGGGAGCTGCCTGGCAGCAAGGAGCAGTCCAGCATTAGTACTGCAGTAAGAGGCACTGCAGTGCCATGTCCGAACCAAGCTGAGGGAAGAAACAAAGAGACATAGTACATCTGGCTGGGCTGAGTCACACCACTCAGTTACACTCTGCCCAGCTTGTGATGCAGTCAGCACCCTTGGAACACCAGACTATGGCAGTACAAAAGAATATTTGAAGTGTGTACGCTGAGGTGGGTGTTAGGCAAGGCAGTGTGAAACCTGCAGATGGTAAGGAGCTGCTGTCCTCACCTGAAGCTCTGCATGATGAACCTGGGCAGCTGCTGTGGCCACCTGATCCTCCAGATCGGCCAGCTCAGATTCCTCAGTAACACTGTTGATCTTGCGTGCGGCATCTTCCAGGTTGGTCAGCTGCCCCTCCAGCCCATACACCGTGCTGGCTGTCAGGTACACCTGCAGGGCCAAGGTGGGGACAGGTGTCAGTGATTCCTGGTTTGTGGGCATGCAGGTTTGAGCAGACTGCATTTTCCATCATGCCTGCCAGCTTCCCTGCTTGCTAGCCCACAACAGGGAGATTTACCTGGCAGAGGAAAGTCATGGGGAAATAATCTGAAAAACACACATCCGCAAAGAGAAGGGATGAATGAGATGACTGCATTACAGATTTCATAGGTGATACAAGGGTATTCCAAACCAGATTTGATCCAGATTGATTAGTGAAGAAAAAAGTTGAAAAGTTCGCTTTTTTATTATTGACATTCAATCGCATAACACCCTAAGTCTACAAAGGGAAGTCAACAGATCACACCTCATATAAAGCTGTGTTTCTTTAACCCACCTGATGCCTTCTGGCAGTAAAAACTGCATGAATAACTGTTCAGCAGGAAATAGTTATTAACTTCCTATGGAGTAAATGTGCTTATATGTATAATGATTTTCCATCCCATCCTGCTCTCACCCAAATATACAGCAGGCAAAACCTTCCCCCCCCCTCCTGGGCCTTTGAGTGAATCTGTGGAGGATGAATAGGTTTATTTGGGCCACATAAAAGAGAATTACTGACTTTGTAATTCGGAGTTCTTCCCTAAAAATGAAAAACTCTTACTCTTTTGGCCCACCTCTGGTATCTATAACTACAACTAAAGGTTTAATTTTTCATTCAGCCCTTCTGAGCAGTAATTAGTGATACACTGTATTTTATTGTTTCTTTTATTTTACAAACCCCCTAAGGTACACAGAGGTCAGTGGTTTATAGAAGACGGTAATTTTCAAGCATTAGCTTTTGACATCTGTGCTTAAAATTGTGCAGAACCACATGAAAATACTGCACTTTCTGCCCATTTACTCCTTAGCCAAGAGATTTGTTTCCATGAGGCTGGAAACAGCACAGTGGAAATGAAATATATATTCTGATTTCCCCCATTGCAATAGCAGTAAAGACCATGTTGTTACAAACCCAGCATGAATTAAACACGGCTGTGGCTGACTTCAGGGTTCAAGGGGCAAGCAAATAGGATCTGAAGCAGATCTTGAGCCAATACCTTCATTTCATACGTCTTCTACTCTAGTCATTATATCTGCCCACAATTCCTGGATCATTCAGTCCTTTGACATAAGAGGTATTCAAGTAATTTATGACAATGCTGTGACTTTATGGATCAAAATGGTGGAGAATGACCAGATTGAAATTGGTTTACTTTTTATTCCTTTTCTATTTCATTAGTGTTTCTTAATTCCTTGAAAGAGTTTTCTTTTTTGTTTGTGACAGTTGTAGAGAGGTTTTTTCATGCATGTGACTTTGCTAAGAAACAAAATCAGTACATCTGTACAAACTGCACCTGTAAAAACACTTTCTAACTACAGACATGAAATCTTTGAAAAACATACCTGAAAGAAATAAGTGATCTGATGTTAAATTTTTGCTGACGTACCTGGGGACACAGGTGGTCCATAAAGTTAACATGATGATTTACATAGAAATGCTCCTGTTTTTATGGGGTTTAATTATTCTTACTGTTCATTTAAATGACACCTCTTTTAAGTATGACATACCGCAGCCAGTTTAGATTAAAAGGTGATTTTTTAGACTTCCCTGTCACATCTAAATGCTTAGAGAAAGAGAAATACAACATTTTGAACAGTAGCATATGTAGAAAGTTAAAGAAAAGATGCATTTTAAGTGCTGTGGCAAAAATCTCTGCATAGTAAGATATCATTTTCAAGAGTGGGAAAAAAATCCAAAGAAAATGGGAAATGATAGAAAAATGTCATTTTTGTCATCAGTGTTTCTGTAACTCAATTAGCCCCTACATTTGTGAAATGTTTATGAACATTTTCCAGCTGGAGCTAAAGAAAATATTTTTCTAAAGAATGTTCCCTTTACCTGGACAATTGGTACACTTCCAAACAGCAATAGTGTCCTTGCAGTTCTCCCCTAAATGATGCCCTTATTCATACATTCATATTTAGATTGTGTAGACTTATTTTACTGTCATTTAGGTATGCACAACTTCCACAAAACCCCAACCTTTTGCTGGTACAGATTGCCCTACATTCTCCACACAGTTGCATGCACAGTCCTCAAAAGGCTAGAGAGAGCAAAAATGAACAAAGTGTTTATAAACACCCAGATCCTCTTGCAGAAGTTGCTGCAAAGAGGATGTGGTTCATGTAGATATGGCCCCAGCTGCAAAGGGAAAAGTTATGGTTTACTGCTTTTCTAAAGGCTCTTTACCATGGAGTGTAATGGGGAAATCTTCAAACTGTGAAGTTTTTACCATCTACCATCTTTCATCTGTGGGGACAGATGAAAGCTGTTCTGTGGCCACAGCAAGGCTGTGCTGGATACCTTGTGAATTCTGCAGAGAACTGGGAGAAGCTAAACCAAAGATGCTGCAGTGAGGGCAAAGCCAAAGCAAGAAATGCTCTGCCTCTGTGTCCAGTGTCTGCTCAGTGAGAAATGCTTGGCCCAAATGAATGATTAGAGGCCACAGGACCACATATGCCAAAGCTCCACACTGCTGGGAGATTATCAAAGTGCAATTGGGGAAAAAAACCATGCACCTTAGACAGTTTACAACACAGTTCTCCACAGGAAAAAAATAAAAATGTGGGAGCAGATTTCCCCAAATTGCTCTTTTTCCTGCAGAATTTCTTAGTTCTTCTCAAGATGTGGTCCAGCATGCACTTGGATTTTTATTCTATATTCACTCCCCTACCAGATGAATGCTGTGGTGTTTGGACCTTTAGGATACTTTACTATTTCATGAGAGAGAGTCCAGTGCCAGGACTGGCTTTTAGTGCCATAGAGTACCTTCCACCCAGTTCCTAGCCTGGGGCTGCTAAGGAAATGTGTTTTTGTGGAGGAAACTGATTTTATCCTCTAAGAGGAGATTCTATCTGAAAATTTTCTGGGGCTAAAGAAAACCAGGATTTGTTTTCTTGAATTGATCAGGATGATATAATGGGACAGTGCAGATTCCTATGAGATCTTTAAGAGCTCCTAATGAGGGGAAAGAGCACTTAAATGTGGGAGGAAGACAAAGTTAGAATTGTACCAACTCCATTAATTGGATTCACAAAAATTTCCAATGAGTAGTGACTTCCTTCTATGATTCAGCATTGTACTTTCCCCTGCAGATGACAGGTATTTTATGAAAAAGGATGGATGATTTGGATGTTGCCAAACAAATGTTTGCTTAATTCAGATTCTCCAGCCTGCTCTTTCTAACAGTGCAGGAGGCAGCTCCAGGTTCCTGGGTGCTCAGCATGGTGTGCTGGAGGTGTTGGGGGGAGGAAGAGCTTCTCCACTCCTCTGTGTGACTGGGGACATGCTTTTTCCACCTGTCCTTATAGTGCAAGGTTGTGCTGAGACTGGGAGATGTGTGGTTTCAGCTAGGGCTGGCAAAGCCACACTGCCATAGAGGTGTGGAGAGCATAAATGAGCTTTTGAGATAGAGCTTCTAAACTTAGTTGTAAACCCCAAAGCATCCAATTCCTCCTCCCCTCTATATTTAAAGTACATATTAAAAACTCCCCACTGACACAGTTAAGCACTGTTGAAACATGATTTTTCTTTCTATTTGTGTATTTGTTTAAAACCCCCAAATTAATTTTGAACATCCACTGATGCTGCCCATGTGCTTTCCCTTTCGAGTTGGTGCACACAAACAGGTGCACTCACTCACACATGTGACTCTTTCACATACTGATTCATCTTCTTACATTTTCTTCCAGTGTGGTGAGCTGCTCATCGAGTCTGACAGGATCTGTGCCCAGCGGGAGGGTTCCTCTTCCTCTGTCCTGAATGTCATCTGGGAAATCACAGGGATCGGTGGATTCTGCTATCAGTTCTTCAGTGGCATTGATGACTTTCAGGACTTCTGTAGATATGTTGCAGAGAGAGACAGCAGAGTACTTCTATTTTGTTATAAGAACAGACAGAGAAAACAACAGCATTAAATTAGCATAGAGGGGTAAGATATAAATCACCTTCTACTAGCCACAGCTTTAGCCATGCTAAACCATATCCATGGCTCTCGGCTGCAGACACAAGAACCATGTAATGGAATTGGATATTTTGCCTTTTCCTTCTTCCCTTTCTCACATACCCACACTGCTATAGCATGCAAAATAACATACACATGCGATTCTTCTACAACAGAATTCTACTGGAGGGATGGTCCAAATCTTATCCCAAAGGAGCACACAATATCCAGCTTTAAACTCTACATGAACTAATTAAAGCTGGTTTTGCAAAAGTGTTTTAAACATGTTTAAAACACAATTTTCCTTTTTGGATACTGGCAAAGAGCTATGCAATCGTCTATGTCTGTATCCACAAGAGCCATTTCATTGTGGATGCACACATGGAAAAGCAATCTTCAGCAGGCATGTAAGGATAGCATTTTACTAAAATGCTTACTGTGAACTAAATGATCACCCCAAATAAACAAAGATTGAGCTATAAGTGTGCAAACACTTGTATACTTTTTTTTTTTTAATTTCAATTTACCTCTTTTTAAATATGGAATAAATTACATCAGATACCAAGGAAAAGCATGCAGTGTTATTGATTTTTTAAAAACAACTGAAAACCTTTTTATCAGTGTTCCTTACTTGTAATTTGTAATTAACTGTCCTGATTCTTATGATTCTCACATAGCTTTAAGCTTCAGGACCTTCCTCTGATGCAGGAAAAAAATTTCACCAGATGTGATTTCAAGCACCAAGCTCAACATCCAAACTATACAGCTTGGAGACTGAGCCAAAGCTTGTTGAAGACAATAAAAATACTGTCACTGAATATATGTGCAATACCTTTACCGTTGCTTTGTCTAAAAGAAAGTGTGGAAAAATTTAAACCAAAATTTAGTTAATTCCTCAAACCTGCAAATACTTATGAATGTGAATTAGGGGCTCACCTGCCTTTAAATTTTCTCAGAAACAAAGTATCTGCAGATCAGTACTGAGGAAATGGACAGACTGGATTCTATACAGTAAATTCTGTGGTACTGGAGAGTATAACTCATTAAAAATGTCTATAGGCAGGATACAGAAGAAATAATGTTCTTTTGATTCCCACAATTTCTGATGGGTTAAATTGGAAACATACTTTCATTATTTCTTTCCTTTAATCAGCTGTCCATTCTTATGTTAGGTAAGACTTTTACTGAAAAACTACATTTTTAACAGTACATACTCAATTGTGTATCAATACATTAAGGCATCTTTAGCATTATTACTCATCTGAATTACAAGAAATAATTAGAATGAGAGATTAAAGAGAAGAAGAACAAAGCAAATACAGTATGCTACAGCACTCGATCTTTAGCTTGTTAGGACAGCCAACACAGCCCCAAACAAGCAGGCCTGGGACTCTCTTACTGAGAACAAATACTTGAACCCCATGAAAAGCCTACTGGTTTTCTCCATTTATTTTCACAAGTGCCAATTAGGTTAAAATCAGATCAATAATTTTATAGGAAAGTAGAGAAAAATCAATGCTACTTTCTTTTATTATTTACAAGTAGTTCTTATATTCTGTGAATGGTGAACAAAAAAGGAGGAAGGCCAGACACTACATATTCTTCATCATATTCACTGATGATGTATGTTCTCCATTTCAAGAACTGTAACCTCACTTTAGTGTTCATTATTTCTTAAATTTTTTATTATCCTTTGTAGTTAATGATGAATTAAAAAAAAAAGATTAAATTAAATTAGGAAAAGTTATTTTTATACCACAATATGATAATCCATATTGGCATTTTTCATGGCCCAATTACTATAAAATATTTTTTCTGTTTTCCAGGTAAAGTTGTCTGCGATAGATACCTTAGTGAAGTCAAGATTTTGAGTGAAAAATACCCTAGCTTCTTAATAAGTAATGGATAGGAGGAAAGAAGTTCAACAGGAAGGAATAGAATAGAATAGAACAGAATAGAATATATTTTCATTGGAAGATGATGAATGATCACCTAATCCAGCTACCTGACTAGTTCAGGGCTGACAGGGGTGGGCACTGACCACCTCTCTAGGAAGCCAATGTTTGGGCAACCTCACAGTGAAGAAATGCTTCCTAATGTTCACTCTAATCCTTCATAGGTACAGAAATGTGATTTGTAAAACGCTGGATACTCAGCTAATGATTTTCTGTATGTTTTACCCTCCTTTTGAGCAACTATCAAAATCTGTTAAAACAGCTCATGTTCCAAAATGGTCAGTTTGCAAATACAGTAAGGTACTCTAGATATAATTATCTAACATGTGTAATGGGAAAAACCCAAAATAAATTTAAAAAACAATAATAAAAAAAGAAAATGTGTTGCAGAGTTTTAGTACTTCAGAAACCTCTCCCTTCCCTGACCACCCATGTCAAACTCAGCACTTACAAGACCATATAAAAATCACCTGAAATTCACAGACACACACATCAAGATCATCCTGGTAGGTGGATTTCAAATTGCTCCAAACACCTCTTGGTTGTCTAATTTATCTTGCCCTTGCAGAAAGGGTCATTGCTTACACCTCTAAGTCACTCACAGGGACAGCTGTCATGTCATGACATAGGCTGTGTCTTGTCAAGCAAGTCAGAGAACTAATATGGATGTGGCTGATGCAGGAAGCAATCTCTGGTACAAATATCCAGCACAGGAAAACTAAGAGCAACCATTCTTCTCAAAACTCTGGGATGCATTTGGATTTCAACTGTGCTACCCTACTTCTGAATTAACACCACCACTCCCAAATCAAATCCACGCAGCAGACCAAGTATGAATGTTTCTACTAGTTATGATAATCTTTTTTTTTTTCCCTTGAATTTGAGACTAAGCATCTAATGGAATGAGGAAAACATGCATTTATCTTTTTTATGATAATTAATATCCATGGTCACCAAATGTTAAGAACACAGTCAAAAGAACATTCTCCTGAGTTCTTTGTGGTTGAGTCTTAAAACCAATGAAAAAAATAAAAAAATATGTGTGTATGCAAGCATACATACATGTTTGCATTGAACATAACAAACATCTTGTAAAACTTCTTTACTGTCATTTCTGTTTGTCAGATGGAAAGCATTCCTGTTTTGAGAAGATTATGTTTCAGTGGTCTAAAGATAAAGTGGTCTTTCTGACTGTTAGCCACTTCCCTTTCCTTCTGTTGTCTCTCCTTTCCCTGTTGATGCTGACAGTATTTCCTGTGTTGTTTAACTCAAGCATGCTACATTGGAAAGTGCTTCATAGACCAGTATTTGCATTCTTGCACATGTAACAGAAGGAAAACAGGATGATAAAACTGAAGCAATATTAAGTACCCAAACTGCTAAGAGCAGGTGAGCTTTAAGTGTTTGTATGCATCTCAGCAGCCTGTGACATTTTCACATCTTTTCCTTTGCATGAACATTATGGCTTTTATTTTTGATGCTCTCAAAATAGTTCTCTATCACTAACACGATTTTTTTCTGCCCATTGTACTCAGCCATTATTGTTTTCTTTTTCTCTGCCACTACGATGCCATCATTAGGCTCTTTTAAAGAGCATGGGAGGGGGTGACCTGCAATTCAACACAGAACAGTGACATCAACAGCTAGATCAAGAAGTAGAGCAAGAACACCTTTCCATCACTAGCAGTCCTGGCAGTATTGACCACATCCTTGATGACTTGTGGTGCAATCGTTTTTAGCTCCAGTGTCAAGGCGTTATATCATGCACTGAGTCACAGTCAATATCCCTCTTTTTATGTAGGGAGTTAAGGGGAGCTGGGGAGAAGATAAGTTTTGCTTTGCCACTGATTAACTCATCCTTTCAGAGTAACCTGACTGAATCCAAGCTGGGTGAAAACAAAATCGAACCTCAAACCTGTCTCCTTCATCTCCCCACCCTATGGGAGTTCATAGTAGAGCTTTGGCAAGGCCCTGAAAAGCCCAATGAAAGTCCTTCACAGGCCAGCAAAATCTGGGACATAAGTCACAGTGTGGGAAGAAAAGAGCCATCAATGCCCAACTATCTGTGGCAGTCATCAACCCTGACCTTCAAAAGATCTTTGGCCCAAAAGTGAGCCCTAACCACTCATGATCATGAAAATTGTGGGGGAAAAAAAGGCTACATTTTGCCTGGCTGTTTGATGGCAGACAAGTATACCATGATAATCTGTGATATCAAGGAATTACTCTTCTGTTCAAGTTTAAGACTTCCTGCCTTGACCTTTATCATCAATATCTTCATTTATAAGCATTCCTTTAGAAAAAAAAAAAAAAAAAGTAAAATTATCTTACAGGCTGAGAGCTATTATTCTACTGACAGTTTCCAAAGTACAACACAAAGAAATAAAGTCTCTCTTTTTGACTGTGCTAGGTAATGCTGAATATTACATTTTACTAATTCAATCCACTGTCCTAATATAGTTACAGATGTTATGCTTATTAATTTTTAAAGCCTTATTTCTAGAGACAAGTTGCCTATAATCATGAGAAAGGACGTGATTTTCCAAGAGGTGAAATATTATAGGCTAAGTTAGAAATTAAAATATTTCCATCTTAAAATCCGTCTGATATACAATGGAAACAGACTGATGACATTACACAACTGGAAAAACACTTTTTCTTTAATGTCACCATTGATATTTTTACTAAATAAAATCAAGATAATTAAAAGATTATTGAAACTCATAGGACAAAATTAAGAACAAGGAAGAAAAGAAAAAATTGAGACAAGTGTCTTGCTAAAGTAAGTATCAACTTCTAACACAAAAAAGTGGTTCTTATTTTATAACTGAGAGAATGATGTAGACATACTAAAAATAGCAGGTATTTTAAAATAGAAGACAGGCATATATTTTCTCAGGGAATATTATGAAAATATGTTTTAGTATGTGATCCTCATAAGCTGAGATTCAAATAGCACAGAAAATAGAAGCCTCTTCCTGCCTAGAAGATAAGCAACAGTCACTAGCAGCAAAGTGAGAAAATATCTACTTACTGTACAAACTCTACAATGAATTAAGGGTTTTGATTATTTTTTAAATTGAGAGCTTAGAAAGATTTTTGAAGACCACTGTGGACTCAAAACTTCCTTCCAAATTTCTTAATATAGGTGAGTACATGAGAATATAAAGTTCATACACCTTATCGTTGTCTTCTGTTCTTCTTTACTGATAAAACCAAATTTTCATCACAAGGCCAAACAAGGGAGACAGTCTGCTCCACATGTTAACTGTGATTATAAAATAATTTTCTGCAATGATTATTGATTGTGACCAAATGGTATGATTTTTCAGGCCTGATATTTCCAGGAAAACATTTTGAGTTTAAGAATGTTGACTGGGAAATGTGGAAACCCTCAATATCACGTTAAGGCATCTCTTACTACATAAGAGATGTAAGAAGACACAAACAAAACAAAGTTTTCTCACCTGCTGCAATACAGTGGATAAAAACTGCAGCTTTAAATGAAGATCAAAAGCCTTTTGTTTTTCCTAGATAGTGGGAAAGCAGTTAAATAAAAAGGCAGAAAAGTTACATTAACAGCTAAAGAGGTTAACAACTATATAGGTTCAGACTTACAGGGAAGTTTAGGATAAACAGCAAGGATAAAGAAACTACCAAGATTAAAACAGCATAAAATTTAGACTTTACATTTATTACTAAAATATTTAAAATAAAGCAATGCCTAATTTAATTTTATTTGTGAGAATTAGACTAACAAACCTCATTGCGACAGACATTGCAAATCGCACACAATTGTATATAAAATGAAACAGAGAGAAAATATTATTTCCACTGTCACAAAAAGTGTCACTAGGAATGGAAAAAATACTTTTGTGGCAATCATAAGAAGATGAAGAAGAAAAGCCAGCTATCTTCACTTTTGGAGTGTACACAGCAGCATTTTAGACACTAGTTACCAAAGAGTCTTTACCTCACTTATGCCACAGTCAGATGCCCATGTCAGAAACACCTGGGCTAAGTTAAGCAAGATATCTTGCGCCAAATCACTTCCTACTGTTTGCTGCTGTCCCTCTCCTGGCCTCACTGTCCCAAAACAAGCAAGTAAAAGCCTTCATAGTACAAGTCTCCAGTGACCAGCCAGTAGGCTTACAGTAATCTCCCTACTTTTCTTAGCTCTGTTTAAATTGAACTGACTGGTTTTGCCTTGAAGTAATGACAAAACCACAGTGGCCCTGCTGGCTGTGCTGTGACAGTAGTATCTTCCAGCTGAGGAGTAGCATTTCCCTGAAACTCTTCCAGCTAGATCTGAGAGACCTCAATTATCACTTCCAAGTCTTGGGGCAGCTTACAAAAGAAGACAAAATAGTACTAAAAATTAGACTATTTTCCCACCATTTTGTTCCAGCAGCTTACACTAATGTTCACTGCTTTTCTGCAATGATATCTGTAGAATGGCTTGGATATTTTCTCCCTAAGTAAATAAATCTTTGGCAAGGCGAGAACTGAAGGAAATTCCCCTCGCATGCACGCTGCAAGAGCTGGCTTAGGTGTGCATGCATGCAGGTGTCAAAACTGAGACTATGAGAAAAAAGCTGTTTACAAAGATGCTTCATTCCTCATGTGAAGGCAGCTGAAGTGTCACCTCTTCTGCCCTTCACCAGTAGATCCAACAGGGCTTTGATTCAGTTGCTTAAACACAGGTAGACAAAGTGCAATTTGAAATAGCCTGAAGTGAGGATTTTGGAACAACACTGTCAGACACGACATGGACCTGGGAGATTCATGTTTCATCTGGACTAGCAGCTTAAGGCCCTGTGAGACACCCTACGATATCTCAGATGGTCTACCTACATTCATATTTACGCAACTGTACTGAGTCCAGAAAGTGGCAGAATTGGAGATACACAAACATCACTGATCACTTTGAAAACTTTAAAAAATAAATGTTCATGGTCTTGATGCTTGAAACAGAAGACTCAGATTTTGACAAAATAAACTTAGGATCAGCTTGATATTTTATACAAAAGACTGATTAATAGCAAATACATAGGAGAAACAACTTGAATGGGAATTTTGTCCAGCAAACCACTTAAACCTCAGTTTAAAGCTGAACATATACTTGACTGCTTTGTTAAATTGAGAACTTAAAACTTTGGATCCATTAGCCCAATGTGAAGATTATTGTCTCATACTGCTTTTCACCTTCCCTAACCAAAATTTTTTTCTCTACTGTCATTCAAAATCCTGTTCATAGATTATCTGCAGTTCATAAACCTTAAAGATCACTTTTTACAATGCTGCCCACATTCAGTTTTCAATCCTGCACTTTGGGAGACTGCCCAGATAATTAACATAAATTTAAAAGCAATGATCTATGAAAACACAAGAATTAATCCGAGCATCTTGCACACAAAAATGTGAAACAACAGACACACAAATAACTTCCAAGCTGTTAACCCAGGAAGATATCATTGTACTGCACTGTTCAGCATTACTACCATAATAGCAGCAATGTAGTAAGCCACTGTACTTACGCTGTTGTGTTTTCTGGCCAAGGTGATTCACGTGGTTCTCCTTTAGAAACTTTTACTCCGAGACCTCTAAAGCTTTTAGGCATATGAAGCTGAATGGCAGTTTCCTATAAACCCCTGCCTGAACCAACACAGCAGCCAAAATACCCAGGAATTCAGGCAGTTGCAAGATAATGATCACAAAAACTTCTGTGAGGACAGTGCCTGCACCAGCACAAATGCCTAAAGAAGTGCAGCCACCAGGAGACACAGGCTCACTCTGGGTATTCCAGCACTGCTGTGTCAGCCTCCCGGACATCCCTGCCGTGATGCTTCGACAGGTCTGTGGTACACAGGAGGGATTCACTGGCATGTGCACGTCCAGTGACATTCTCCAGCTCCATCAAGGCTGTGAGCAGAGGTCTCTCCAGTGACCGAGTCCAGTGAGCCCCACGCCTTCCTGACCTCCCTTACTGAGCCCTGGCCACCCCATCCAAAGCCAGACCTGAGCACAGCCACCAGCACACACACCAGGGAGCTGGCTCTCTCTTCTGCAGGAACATGCACCCACATGCACAGGTACTGGCTATTTTTCTTGCTAGAAAGAGAGAGGCCAGGCAGATTTTCTAACAAGTCCCAATCTCATTATACCAGTAGTTGAACAGTGCTAATTTACCTGGTGAAAAAAGCAAAATGTATACTTGAAACAAAGGAAATAGGTCTCTGGCAAAAACCAACATGAAAATGTTATTCATAGTTCATGCTTTCCTCAAAATAAAGCTTTTTGAAACGTAAGAAGAATAAAATGTTTCAGAGGATGGAAGCATAAATATTTAATGAGAATATTATTTATGCTGTTATTCATACTGTCAAGAGACTTGGGAGGTTTCACTTAGGATCCCGCTGGGCTACTTAACAAACTCACTTAGAGGCTGTCATTCAGAGAAGAGCTATTGTGTCATGTAGAAATGTCAACAGACAACAGCTGGATTTAAACAAAGTTACTAAGCCTTGGTTGTAAGATTCTCTGAGCAGAAGTAAATGCATAAAGGGATTTAAAGAAATTCCTTAAGCACATAGCACACTGCATCAAGCCAATGCAAAGAGAAGAGAAACTCCATGTTACTATGGAAGTTTAACTTGCTTGCTCATTGGTATATCTTAAGAAAGTTGTAGTACTAAGTAAAAGGAGAAAAAAAGAAAAAAAGTAAGGTTTTAACAACTATTTCAATTTTCATGCTATGTGGGCAATTTGAAAAAAATGGCAGGGGCTAATCTGTTTTTTAACATAATCTGTATAGTTTCTGATAAAGTGGTCACAGGGACAGATTGCATTCATAATGCAGCCTGCCAAAATTGCCTTCTAGAATGTAATTCTGGCATATTCCATGAATTAAAGACCCAGTCAATTTATCTTCATGAAAGCATTAAAAGAGAAGGAGAATGGATAGAGGAGACTGCAAACTAAATATATCCCATTTATCATGCTTGCCACTCTCAGGATCAGTACCATTAAGATACTTCAAAGGAATTTACATTTTACTTTTTTTTTTTAGGCATTCATTTAGGGTTTGGGGGAATAAAGCAAAAACTAACCAACCAATCAGGAAAAAAAAAAAAAGACAGAAAGAATTGTGCAAATCGTTGTGCCAGTACAAGATGTTTCACTAAGCCAACAGCTGCACAATTTGAATTTTGGTTTGTTCACACCTGAAGTTTAGAGGGGCTGAAGGCCAACTCTACCCTAAACATGGCTTTTGGTGAAAACCATGGCATTTCATGGCACAACTAAGACATGGACTTTTCAGGACAAATGGACTTTTGCATACCCTAGAAAGACCATTAATTACTTCTGTATCTTAAGAAGCACAAAATATTTTCCACAAAAACAAGTCTGGTGAAGGATTATGTTAAAATGAGAGCTGTGAATCTCCACGAGACCATTTTAGGCAATAACAAACTGAACGATAATGGAAATGAAGGTGCTGAAAATCTAAGAAGATTTAAGTCTAAGCCCCAAAATTAACTTGTGTTAATTAATACCAACTTAAATCCTCAGGTATCCCAGATGAACTAAATAATTAACTCAAAGGTCATCATATTCAAATTTGCATCTTAAAGGCAGTCATACAACTCAAAAGCTCTATCTGAAGTGAGAACTGAGAATCCATAAATGCCAAACAACTTCAGGTAACTCTCCATGAAAGATACCACTTTTACCACTGCTTCAGATCATAATATACTAAATACCCTTTTAAAAGCATCAGCTCAATGTGTGATTACATGAGATTCCCAGTTTCTATTAAAACAGAAGTCCTGGTTTTTAAAGGTGTAGACAGGTGAAGGTCAGATAAGCACCAGGTACTTAATTTCCAGTGATTCAAAAACAATACATGTTTTTAAGTCTTATGCTATGGTCAGGTGTACAAGAACTAAAAATTCCCAACAATTTAAAGTTGCTGAAGTGTTCCAGAATAAGCTTATGAGAACAGAAGATTAAACACCAGCAAAGACAAGCAGCATGGCTAAAATATAAGCACATGGCTAAAGTACAGTATTTATGATCGGGAACAAAAAGCAGAATCTAGGCACCCCAGATCGCATTTTAATGGTGCAGAACTAATGCTTCTGCATATTTAATTTGAAACCTGATGTCCAGGTCAGGAGGCTGTCTCTGACCAATAATGGTGAGTGCTAGACTGAAAGATCTGTAAATCCCTACAAGTGTGCATCCTCCAGCAATCAGGCTTTTTAAAGAGACACCATATTGGGACTTCTGGCTTTGAAAGCATCTAAAATTACTGGTTGCCTGAAAATAGGTTTTCTATGCTTGTCTTTCACATGACATCTACTCATCCTAAAGTTATTGCATCTTTTATGAGTTTGGGTATGCCTGTATTTTAGACTGCCACAGCTCCAACTGGTATTATACACTGTCATCTTCAGTATTTCCTTGTAAGATGTTGGCCAGCCAGCTTTTCAGAGAGAAGGCACATGTCAGAAGATTTGATACTACCTTTAAGAACAACTGAAAGACTTGCCAAGAATAAGAATGAAAGCAGTGTGCTTGTTTCTCTATACCTGGAGAAGGTTTCCCTGCCAATTCCACTGAATTCCAGACCATGAAGAGTACTGGAGTATTCTGGATTCTATTATAGACAAAAAGGTATATACTATGGCCATTAATGAAGAGAACTTTTTTATCCAAATCAAATAAAGGATTAGGAACTCCAAGCATTCCTTTTTTTTGCTGAACATGGTAAGCCCTTCTTTTTTAAAACTTAAGATAATTTTTATTGAGGAAAAAGATATTAATCTTTGCTTTATTTTAAATAGCTGACATACAAATTTGAAAGAAATAGCAAAATTAGGAGAGAAAAAAACCCAATCAATATTACTTTGTAGATGCATGCAGATGAATAAGTACACCAAAAACATACATTCATCATTTTCTGTACTCAGTTCTCTAAACAGGAGCATTTCAGAAAATCCTCTTTACAGCCTTTAATTCTGGATTTCATATGCATAGTATTATAACCCCAGCTAGCCCATATATGCTGTTGAATAATGTGATATTGCTGTTTTGTATTTGCAAACCAAATAAAATTAAATTAAATGCTGCTAACAAACTCTGACAATAAATTCTTTATGTGATTACTTTGGAAACGTTGTGTATACATCATGGAGTTATATTTGTACGCATGATAATAAAGGTATTTACATTCCTGTGTAGTCCATGGCTAAATAACTCAGAATCAAAGAGTCACATGCTCCTTACATTTGGAATATAAGGGGATCACCTAGTCTAACTCTTCTGCTCAAAGCACATGCCAAGGGCTGTTGTCCAGTCAGATTTTGATTATATCCAAGGACACAGACTTTACAATCTTTCTGGAAAACCTATTCCAGTACTTAAACAGCAACACAGTGAAAAAGCTTTTCATTTGGATGGGATTTTTTGTATTTCAGTTTGTGCCCACTGCTTCCATTCCTGTCAGAGGAAGGAGTTCCATTTTCACTTTATTTCTCACAACAAACACTCCCCACTCTCCTCTATCAGGTATTTAAACACATTGAAGAGATTCTCTCAAACCATCTCTTCTTTTCTTAGATAGACAATTCCAGCTCTCTCTGGCTCTCCTCATATGACAGATGCCCCAGTTTTTTAATAATCTCTGTGGTCCTTCACAGAACTCATTTCAGTGTGTCCATGTGTACCTTCTACTGGGGAGCCCAAAGCAGGACACAGCACTCCAGAAATGGTTTCACCAATACTGAACAGAAGTGCATAAGCTTATCACTTCCCACGTGCACGACTTGCATTTTCCTTTGCATTTGACTGCTAAAAGTCTTGGTAAAGCCAAAATAAACAACATTCATAGCTCTGGATGTCTCAGATTGCCATGATCTTTCGAAGATGAACCTCACAACGACATGGGCCAGTTCCCTCAGATCTTGGAAGTGCATCATCAGACACCATGCACATGTGCACATCTCAGTTTTTGAAATATTTGCTAACCTGATCCTCCTCTACCAAGGATAAGCCTTTACTGCTCCAGGCTTTTCCATAGGTCTCAAGGGCCTGGAATTCTTGAGGGAAAATCTTACCTGTAAACTGAGGTGAAAACAATGTTGTGTAACAGCCTTTTCCATGTTCTGTGTCACCAGATCACTGCAGTAGTGAGCCCAGCTTTCCCTCATCTGCCTTTTGCTGCTGATGGACCTGTAGAACACTTTTTTTCCCTTTGTGTCCCTAGACAGATTCAACTCCAGATGAGCACTGGCTTTTGTGGCACCGTTCCTGCATTCTTGGACAGCACTTCTATCGTCTGCCTGGATTACTCAATCCTGTTTTCACCTTCCGGTGCATTAGTTCTTTATATAATTTGAATAAAACACCTTTCAAATTACGACAAATAGATTTCCTTTAGAGAGTTGTCCACATTCCTTGTCAAAGCTGAGCTGCTGTGCACACAATACCCCAAAAGGTAAGTCAAGATAAGCAGCAGACTAGCATAAGCCTAAGTGGATCTAAGGAATAAGAGTGCTTGACTGGCAAGAGGCAGCACGGGGCTCCTCTAGCACCAAATTCAAGCAAACCACACGATTTGAAGAGAAATTCAGAGGTAGAAAGGGAAGAGAGAAGGTGGTAAATCCTGTGAGAGACACTGAAATCTGGTATTTCATTGTAAGGGTGAAATGGCACAAATGAAGTATCTTGGGCACTATCAGAACTGACACAAATTTCAGTTTCATTAGAAAATGTTACTACTCTCAGAAGCCTATTAGCTGACAGGGTAACGGAGTTGGAAAGCTTTACAGAAACACTAAATATTTTTATAGAGAGAAACTAAGAAGAAACTATGCCATCAGCATGAAGACAATACTACAAAGAGAGGAGCAACTAAAAGGCTGGAAAAAACCACTTAAATTGTCTGGTTAGCAAGGACGAAAAAAGAAAAACTGGATATGCTTTTAAAATCAAAAAGTGTAAGTAGATTTTCAGTCAGTATAAATTGACATAATTCCATTAATATCACCCAGTTAACAGTTTTGTTGCACAGCCTAAGTTCCCTGCTTGGAAGTGATGCTGTAGGCTTTCTGTTCCTCACAGAGGAAAACACACCTTAACTGAACTTTTATCTCCACAAGAGGTTCAGGCTCAGACCACTATAAAGGACTTCAGGTTTTTTTAAGCAACTGTGTTCAGTTTTCTAGCCAGAATTTTCTCTTTATGGATTCTATCTCTCAGAGTACTATTCCCACTCCTTCATAACTACCACTTACCTTCTTTAACTCTTCCTGAATACTTCTGCCATTTTCCTCTGAGGACAAACTCTCCTTCTGGTTTTCCAGATCTATTCCAGGTTCTGACTCTTGTTCTTCACCAGATGATGTTTCCTTGTCACTCATTTTAGCAGCAAGCTGAAATAACCTGGATTTAAGCTCATCCTCCATAAGTTCAGGCTTGACATCATGGTGCTGATCCTCATTGCTTATATCTGTTTCTGATAAATCATCAAAATCCTACAATGACATTAGGAAAAAAGACATATAAATTCCTGTGTAGGCAGAGAAAGAAAAAGTTCTAGCTATATTTTAGTTCTAGCTATATTTTTCTAGCTTTCTAGAAAATATAGGTATGATCACTCTGCAGGGAAGCTAGAAAGAAAGCACACTAAGTGTTATGATAAAAAAGGAATGCCAGTGAACCAACACTTGCTGGATTATATTCATCATTCCTTCTTACTTTCATGTTATCTACAAAGGAACTACGAAAATCACTATGTATCTGTGTGCAACTAATAATACATGCCTGTATTTGCCATTCCCAGCACTGCCATCCCTCGCAGGCACATGCAGATAGAAGTGTGGTGTGGGAATGAAAGCACCTGTAACCTGGCAGTTGTGTCCAGCTTTCAGCTGAAAGCTCTGCTTGCATTCCCTGACTGCTTGGTCTTGAGCACTATCCATGTTATTCTTAAAGACTACTGGAAACAAGTTTTGAAAAACTCCTCTTTTGTTACATGATGTGGCTTAAGATTGTCAGCTTTCCCAGTGATATTTGCACAGGTAGATCCTCTACAGAGATGATTTTTTTCCCAAATGCCAACCTCCATGGAACAAGTTCAGTCTTCAGGAGCACCTTCTGTTCTGAGTCTTGGATCCTTAAAGCTGGGAAACACTTAAAGGGTCACTTAAATACAGTGGGTGCTACAGACTCAGCCACAAGTCCCTCTGGAAGCTGAAGAGAAGAAAAGAAAAATCTTTGCCCATTATTTAATAAGGTAGAAAGGGGGATAGTTTTGTCAGCCCTTGCTGACAAATTCTGAGAATATCTCATAATTGTTCTAAAAACAAATCCTCAGGTATGTATTCAATTCATTTTCTGGATCTGTGCTGTCTGATTAGGATCCAATTTGCCCTGATTTCTACTACAGTCCCTGGAGAGAGACAGGCACCTCCCAGAGCAACCTATTCCTCCTATAGTATTTGCTGCCTTCTGGAAATGTTCTCTCCTTGCTGACTGCTGAGAGAAAGTTTTGAATCATTAGCTTGTTTGGTGCTTCAGCCAAGTCCATGAAATAAGATGGTATAAGCTAGATTTAAAAGTGACAGATATTTTGAAATAGAACATAATTGTGCAAAACCACCCAGAAGGTGGCTATGAAGAATTCAGCCTGGGACCAGAGTGGTAGTCACATCTCAGCAGGCCTGGGAGGATGATTTAGAGCAATTCTCAAAGAGGAAATCATTCCTATCTGCCTTAGGTTCTCATACTGTGACGGGAGCAGACACTGCTAGAGAGACTAAAATCTGTGTTCTGTCTTCCATTCATTTAGAAATACATAAACAGGAGCAGCTGTAGCAGCACTGTTCAGGGATGAACCAATTACCTCCAGTTCTCACAGGAAATGTTAACTCTGCCCACTCCCTCACAAACCCTAACCACCAAACTGCTTTTAATGGATTGACACATTGTGTTCATAATGTCAGTTCTCATCTTTCATACAGTAATCTATACTGGAGTGTTCAGCACTTTAACAATTTCTGTCAGCAGTTATTTGCAATTCAATCAATTACACAACTAAATTATTTCTTTATAGTTCACCTTCAGGATGCAGAAGGCTCTTTTAGAAAATCAGGATTTGAAGGAACAACAGAAATTTGAGAGGTACAATAGAAGGGGAACCATGGGTTTATGCTGAAACTCTTTTCCCAAACAATCAGCTTCTGCAAAATAAAAAGCTTTTTCTGCTGAAAAGCTGTTCAATCATCAAAAACAAGTTTTTGAACCGGTGTGTTTTCACTTCAGTTTTATAATATGACATGCTCTCATATACATGCAAAAGACTGATGTATTTCACCTCTTAAATTAAAAATCTCTATCATAACAATGTTTCCTCAAATTGCAAGAGAAGTTTTCTTCAGACATTTCTTGCACATCACTCCACAACTCATTACAAATATCAGTATTACACCCCAACCAACAATCTGCCAATGACCAGTACTCACAAGTCACTAAGCTACTATTAAAAAACCCCTGAAATCTGTTGCTGAATCAATCAGTCCATCAATTTGTACCCATGAAAGAAACAATCATAATTTATGTGATATACAGGATAGAAAGCCCAGCTAAACTGTGTGCTTGTATTTTACGAGACTACAGTTCAGTGAAGATACAGCTCATTAAACCTGAGCTATTTACAGCTGGGTATCTAGTCTAAACTAATTAGTGGAACCCCTCTTTACCTGAATTACCTCCATTTATTTAATTGGTACCTCCAAAAATTGGTACTGCTCTCATCTAACAAAACCCGGTTTAGGATTACAGCTCTGCACTAGGGGTGTGGGCGTACTCCAGCAGTGTTGATGAAGATTGAACATGGTTTACCTTGAGATCAAGTCTGCAAGGAAAAGAAGAAAATCGCATTCTATGCAGACATTTGAGCACATCAAGTTTGTAAAGACAAGAATTTGGTATCCTTGTTTAAATGAGCTTACAGATATGAATATAAAATCTAGTGGAGCAGTGAGGGAGGCCGGCAGTCCAAAGTGGTGGATTTTTCTACACTTCCTCCTCACTGCTGTACTGACAGACTTCACTGTGCAGCAGGACATGCATCAGTCCTCTGGGGGCTTCTTAAACAGATCTGCTTAGCTTGAACTGCTTAGCAGCTTTATTGGAGTAGCAATGCACAGATAGACCCATGGGAAGCACCACTAGTTAATCGAAAGAATCTGTACTGACAACAGCAACATGACAACTTCTCTTGATCCCAGAAAAATACCAGGCTTCGTAGAATCACACATGGCAGCAACCTAAAGATTTTTTGGCAAGGTCTACCAGCACAGATGAAAGTCATGAGATGCCCTGGCAACCCGAGGGTCTCATTCTGCATTAGCTACATCTGTATTTTGAATATATTGTTTCTTGGGGGAGGACTCATCTTGACAGTATTGACTGTATTACAGCTGGGCTCAGGTATGTCTATAACCACTTTTTTAGCTTTCCAGCCTCTTTTAAATGAGTGGGTGGATTATCTATATTGGCTAGAGCTGTTAATTCCTGCGCACATGCAGAGATAATGGTACCTTACACTGCTGCACTTTGTGGTTTCTGTTAACGGAAGGCTGCTTGACTTGTGTGTTGGGCTTTTCAGATAGTGGCAGAAAACTATTTGTGAGGAGATTATACCTCTTTCATGGACTGACAAGTTAAAAAATGCATTAGCAGCCATGAAAAAAAAAATAAATTGAAAGGTACTACTATTATTCTTGAATAGATGCTGCATTAAATTTTGTTATTCTTTGCTGTTCATGTTTTCACTCTTTCTGGTAAGTTTAATGATATTTTTGTGCCATTACACAAATCATTGTGTAAATTCCCATTTGCATCTGTCAGCAATACATAATGCTAATAACTGCAAAAAAGAATAAAGGGCTACCATTTTATCTGAAAACTGAGTTTCTGTGAGGGCCTGGTGGACTGACACAGCCATGAACCCAGTCTCACTAAAAGAAAATCAAGTGTTTTATGCAAGCATTAAGTCTTTTAGGAGACAATGAAAACAGCAAATACACCTTTACTCATAAATATTGTCCAAATCCTTGCACACAAATTGCTGATAATTCAATGTAATCACAGTGGATGGAAATTAAATACAAAAAAAGATGCTCCAGAACAAAATCTATGTTAAGCTATAAATTCCTGAGAGGAAGTTCCCTTCATATAGGAAACAAAAAATTGAAGACTAAAATTTTTAGGAGAATACACAAATTGTGAGGTTTGCAGGCAGTTTCTCATCAAGAGTCAGAATGATTTCAGGCAGCTGTTTTCAAAGAATACATCCCAAGCGCCATCCCGTGGGAACAGGCAGCCTGACAGTGCTCACCCCTTACCTGGCTGCAGGGCAGGATGGCTGTAATTAACAGGTGGGGTCTCCTGATCAAAGAAGCAAACTCATAATGAGGGCACTTCTTTCACTTGAAGCAATTAAGCCCCTCCACTTTGCATCAGAAACATAAGAACTTCAGCTACATTAAGCAACAGTCATATTCTTCTCTCAAAAAGATAATGAGAGTCAATATATCAATATTATTATTCTAACAGTATCAACTATTATTACAATTATTAATAATAAAAGCAGATAATGATTGGTGGCTTAAGTGTTCATTTTATGTAAAAAGTTACCATTTGAAAATTAATCATTAAAAGCAAGGTTGCACTTTGCAGTTCAGTTCCCACAGAAATATGTCTTTTGTGGTGTATAAGCAATCAGATACTATTTATAGCAGGACTTTCAGGACAGTTTTCATATCTTGCTTCATACCTGTGTTTATGACATCTCTACAGACAGCTCAGTTCTTTTACTTATCATTAAGCCAAAACTTCCACAGATACAGCACATCTTGGTATCTGTTCTCAGGTTTGCCCTTCTAAGTCACTGAACACTTTACACAAAAAATTCTCTCTCAGTCACAAAGTTGGCATTCCACTGTTGTGTCTAAAATATATTTAAAAAAAAATGCCACAGCATTATCCTACTCTAGGAACTGGATCCTGATTAAAAAATACCTGATTTTAAATTGAAATTCAGTTAGGAGTTATGAACTGACTACAGTTTTTCCAGAACATAACTGCTTACAACTCTCTAGACTCAGAACAAAGAAGAAAAAGGGCTCGTTTTCATCTCACTGAGAAACCTGGAGAGTAAAAAACAAGAAAGCAACCTTTGCTATATGAAAATTAAAAATGAAACCCCAACTTTTAGACTGATAAACTGAAATCCTGTTCTATAATGCTGATGAAAACATAGTGGTTAACAAATTATCATTTTACTATTACATTGCAGTAAAATAAGATTATATTCCAATGCAGTGAAGTACTGAAAAAGTGTGTTTCTTTACTGCAATTAACGCATAATCAATTATTCACTGTCTAATATCTTGGTTCAACAAGAGTTTAGAAGAGTTTGCAAACTCTGCATAATCTCATCATGTGAAAAGCTATGCCTGGTTTAAGACCCTGCAGTCAATCTTTCTTAAGTCCACGCTGACTGCAATTCTTCACACACCTACATTATAATTTTGTAGAACTGTTTATATGTAGGGCTCTCCCTGCTGCAGCCTCAATCATTTTACCAAGATCAATACATTATTCTGGGGAATATATGAAACTCTGACACCCCTTTAATCTCATTTTCCTGAGCACTGTAAATGATGTCTGGCTAATTCATTTTCATACATTAAATCTGGTTCCTTACACACACGACAATTTTAGTTGCTTTCTAGAATTGTTCAACCATGCAACATTCTTGCTTTAAACTGTGGTAGGCAGTCCATTCCTGGTGCCAGCAGTGCTTGTTTGCCAGAGGCTGGAGTAAAAGTTCTACAAATGTGAGCGCCAGCTGTCAAATCAGCCACCTCTGTGTGTGTGTGTGTGTGTGTGTGTGTGTCCAAACACAAACTAAACACATGCAAACCCACCCATACATAAATTTCCTAGTGAGAATTTCATTGCTTTGTAAACAGTGACATGATCTGCAGGCACTGTGCCTCTGCTTGCCCCACTGAGGCTGAGGAAGCAGGGGAGCAGGAACAGCCTCTTTTAGCCTGCAGGGTGAAATGATGGGGAGAGTGGGTTAGAATCCCGAATCTTGCACTTTCAGCACACCAGAGCAGTTACAAGAGACAAAGCAACTCACAAAAGATTTGGGAAAGAAGAATAATTTTCCACACCAGCTTGCACTTTGAAGCACACACTAAGATGCTAAAGGATGCCACCATGGATGCTTGGGAAGCACCCTGCCTTTCTGACCTCACCTGGATGAGCGTGGGGGGGGTGGTACATTGGATATTATGAACAATTTCTTCACAGAATGGATTATCCAGCACTGGAACAGGCTGCCCAGGGAAGTGGTTGATTCACCATCCCTGGAGGTACTTAAAAGACATGTAGTCATGACGCTTAGGGACAAAGTTTAGTGGTCGACCCCACAGTGCAGGGTTAATAGCTGGACTTGATGATCTTTGTGTTTCCAATCAAAATGATTCTATGATTCTATAATGCCTCCAGGACTTTCTCTGTGAGCTGTGATCTTCCATGCTCTCCGTATTGTCTATTGTGACTAGGAAACCTCAATATGAATACAGACACACAGAAGTCATGAAAGAAAAAAAACAAAGCCATAAAGCTAAATGCAGAAGTCTGTGTACAAGATATAATCTTTGTGCAGTCCCTGTAAAGCCTTGTAATTCTGCCTGATGTTCTAAGAAGTCAATAATGGCCACTGATGTGTCATCAGATCACATTATCTTACATCATGCTCCCCTTCGAGAACTGTTGATTTTAAATAGATGAAGACACAAGTATAAATGAATCAGTACAGAACACCCTGAACACCCACACTCTGTCCTAAAAGCAGATGGAATGGGTCCTGAATTAATGACATCCAGCATTTAAAGCCCTGCTGAAATCCTAGAGCCCTAATGTTGACTTACAAGCAGTTGTACTGATGTTTTTCTATAGGAAATACATGCTAGGAGCACAAGGAAAGAAAAACTGTTCCAGGCATCCACAATTTGGTCAGATAGGTTTAAGACTGAATCAGGCTGCTCGTAATCAGAGGCACAGGGAGAAGCCAGACCTCAGCTCCTTGCTTCAGGCTTATTATTACTCTGCTGCAGCAATGATGCAGCTTCAGAATTTAAGAGGGGTAGGATGTGGGAAATGGAACTGGACAAGGTGTCAATATTCTCCTGAGCATGTGTACTGCTAACATAATTCTGGGGAACAAATGGATCCCTTACTATCAGTCCCAAGTCTGGACAAACTCCAAATAGAGAGACTTGGCTTTCTGGTTATCCACTTGTAATTATTCACCTTTCTTTCTGGTTAACACCTGTGATTTAAAATAAATGTTTGCTATCTTCAAGCTGTATGAACAATTTTTCAGAGTTTGAGATAGTACAGTCTGGGGTTTTTGCTTGTTTCTTTGGGTTTTATTTGTTTTCTTAATGAATAGACAAATTATTTAAATTGAAGTAGTTTGCAAACACTCACCCTAACACATCAGAACTCATCTTAAGATGACCAATTAAAAGCAGATGTCACTTGGACTGCATTTCACAAAAAGCCCTTTTTGAATTTCTGCTGCTCATTAGCTTTATCCCTTACCAGATTATTTGCAGACACTGCAGAGCAGATTCCCAGGCATATGAGTTATTTCTTATACCAAGAAAACAGAAGTTAAAAAAAAACCCAGCACAACAAAACAAATGATTAATTAACATTTCTCAGCTGTTGACAAATCCTGAGGGTTTTTTCTTAAGAGCACTGTATTTTACACATCAACAAAGTCTTTGGTTGGATGAAAGTGGCCTATTTGAGAAAAAGGTAAAGCCTGTCTAACACCCTATTTTTTCTTCTTCTTACTTAGGAGACATAAGGAGGATAAAGCTTGCAAGAACACTCCACCTCCCACTCATGATTCACATGATATTGCCAGCATAGCTTAATTAGTTTTGCCCAGCTCTTCCTGAGAATGCATTTGGTAAGCTCAAACACAATTACCTGACTTAAATTCATCTTGTTGGCTTTTGCCTGATTCTTTTCTTCACATAAGTCTTCAGACGTGGCTTTGTTCTTCTTCCACCTTCTTGATCTCTTTTCTAAATCATAATGGACTCCTTCAGTCTCACTGCTGTCTGAATACTCTAAGCTAGTTGCCTGTGGATTGAAATTTACATCTAGTTCTCCATGGAAGTGCTTCTTTTCCATCCTGGGCATATCACTTTGAGTTCTGCTTTGCAACCAGAGAAGTTTGCTAGGTCCTTTCGCTTCCTGGGAGGAGTTTACTGAAGATGTTTCCGAATCGGAGAACAGTGTCTCAGTGTTGGTGTATAACCCAGAGGAGGGGGAGGTCACTGCCTGGTACTGATCGTTGCCATAAACCCACTCGGTGCCATACTGGGAATTGGAGTAATAGAAGTCGTCTGGCAATTGTCGAGGTCTCCGCCGCAGCTTGTTCAAGGCCACGTTCCAGTCATAGTCATCCTCGCTGTCTGAGCCCATCTCGTCATAGGCAGACACAATGCTGGACTCACTCTCCAAAGCTTTGAACACCTGACTCTTTGGTTTGGCGAGCATTCGAGGACGAGGCAGAGTGACATTCTGCAAAGCCACCCAGTTTCCATCGGTGCTTTGGAAAACAGAAGGCGGACCTATGGAAAGGAAATGAGAACACCTGTGATCACGCTGTGACGAGCTGATTTTACTTGCCACAGATTGAAAGTTTCAACAAAACCAACAAACAAATGCAAGTGCTGCTGCCACATGAACTCTCCCATGTTGAGAGCCAAGCTGCCCTACCACTTAGAAGTCACCACTTTAAGTCATGGTGATGACAAATTGGAGAGTACTTGGACCAAATTTTTTTCTAAAAGAATGACTGGGAAAGACTGATGGAACATAGGCACACAGGCATGCATAAATCCTCAGTTTTGCAAATGTCTTTCATTCTGCGTGCAATTCTGGTCCCCCACATTGAAAAGGAAAGATGGAAAAAGAATCAGAGAAGAGCACCAGAGGTTGCTCCAGGTTCTGAAATAGTATCCATTCAAGAAATTATTAAATAAGCCAGAGCTCTGCCATCTGGAGGACAGAAGACTGAGAGAATACATGCTAAAAGAGATGGGGGAATCTCTTCCAACCTAACTACTAGAGGACATGAAGTGAAGCTAGAGAGATCAAGGTTTTAAACAAACAAAACAAAGTAGTGTGATGCAATGAATACCAGACCTATGGAACTTCTTGCCTAAGATTGTTCTGAATGCTTGATATTATCTGTGATAAAACAGAGATGGCTATGAACATGGAGGAGAAATCCACTAAAATTTACTGAATACAGAAAAACACTTCTAGCTGAGATAGTCATTCAATTGACAGCTCTAGAGGTTCAGAGCCTACTTAGGGGCAGTAAGAGAAACACTTGCTTTGTCCTAATCTCTGCTAGACTCTTGCTTGTGGCTGCTGTTGTTGTACCCCAGACTAAATACCAAATGAGCCGATTCCATCTGACACAAGCTCTGCTGCTCTTGTATCCTTCCACATTTTCAGAGTTTGTTTTACAACTCCAATATAAAAACAAAAAAAAAGTCACAAATATGCTCAGAAAGTGCTCTGTAACTCTCATAACTCTGAGAATTGCATTTCTTCTAAATTTAAATTTAATTTCCAATCAAAATTGAAAATTCCCCTCATGGGAAATATGGATGTGTGATGACTCTGCCTTCTGCAGTACTTGAAAAATATATAATGCCATGGATTTACACAGTAATCCAGCTTACTGAATGAACTTTTCAGACTTAAGGATTCCTCCCATGGATTCAAATTTGTTATTTTCAAAAACCTATAGAAATACTTATATAAACCATTAGTTTTCTCATAATGTAAGCAGAACATCACTATTTTGAAATGGACACAGTAATATCTGGATCTGTTGTAGAATATAATTAGGCATTTTGCATTAGATGGTTACAAATACTAGGATGAAAAGATTACTTTTTCCCTGGAATTGTTCTTAAAGAACATTAGTATGCAGTAAGCTGTGCTTAGTTTAAAAAATCAAAGACTGAGGTGGACTATCACCACCAAAGTACCCCCACAAAAAACAAAACAAGAATTAAATGGTAATTGAACTTAGGAGCTATGGAGTTTTATGACAACTTTTGCATTTCTTACTCATTTGAATCTTTTTGGCTTGTTTTCACCTCCTAAGTTTTAAGCCAATTCAGAGAACTTGAGAAAATATAATTCTTACTCCTGCTTAAAAGGAAATCAAAATTATACTAGTTCTCTTATAGTAGTGACCAACCAAAGGTATAACTGAAGTCAGGTGTGTAAGGAGAACTAATAATTCTTTATTGTAACCCCTGATTTTGGAGAAAAGAACCCAAACAAGGCATCAAGCACAAGAAACTTCTGCTTGTTTACTTTTCTTAACTATACTAACTAATCTAAGTATAGGGTTCTCCTGAGAGAAAGAACTTTCCTTAAAACATTGTTCCTTCAAACAAAGCCAACAGCTCTGCAGGATATAAGTCTCCAACAGGAACTGAATTCAGCTGCACCACATTACACAAATGTAATGGGGAGCCACAAACTTTTTTTCTCTCCCAAACCCATATCCCCTTATTCTATTTAACAACACCAGGTGCAAATCAGTCTACCAACCTCAGTTAACTGAAGAAAGGACAGGATAGTAGTGGATTACATTTTAGAGCACAAACAGGGCAGAAAGCAACTGTGAGCTCTATATTCAGAAAGCTGACTCAGTTTTATCCCACTTTTACTCTACAATGTCAAGTGCTCCCTTCCTGATTTTCCACAATGAAGTCACTTACTTGAAAGAATGTTTTTTCAAACAATTCTTTGGGCATAAGCTATAATTCATCCATGAGAAAAAGTAAAAAATATTTAAGAAGTTTCATTGTAAGACTATTGAAAAAGTCAAATGCTCTTGAGTCACCATTTAAACACATACAAACTGTAACCAAAATGAATTGTGAGCTACTTTTTGAAAGTAAAGAGCCCATTGATATTACCACACCAAACTCTTGGTTGAGATTTCTCTTGCTTTCTGTATCATAATACAAAGCTGCTTATTACTGCACAGGTGAGACCATACTTACAGATATTAGCACAGTCAGCTATTTATTACTAGCTCAATAGGTACTACAATTTCATCACAAACGTGGTTTTGAGATGAAAGAAGCAGAACAAATCCTCTGCGTAGAGCACCCAAAAAGAAACTGAGTCAATCTGCCATTCTGCTGTGGTTAAGCAATTATTAAATACTAAATTGCTCAACAGCTGAATGCAATGGGATTCAAGTGGGGACTTAAATTTAAGGACAAAATTAACTGCTTTACTGAAAATAGGCCTTCCACTAAAATGCCCAGGAGAAAAACACTTCTGATAGTGGGTTAAGAAATTCACAGAGTAATGCATACTTGGTTAAGTCAGATTTTAGTACTACTTTAATATTAGATTTCTTTCATGGGGGAGGAGAAGTATTTAAATTGTCCACATTTCAGTCTCCCCAGTTATCAACTGGGATTACAGATAAATAAATGGAACAAATGGGCAGCCCTTGTCCCTGGTTGCCACCAAACCCAAACACACATTGTAACTGCTTCTGCCTGCCAGTGCCTAGTGAGGCAGCTGTGGGAGGTACAGCACCAGTGAACTCACCCCACAAAAGAAGTTTTCTGCTTGTACAGCTTCATGAACCAGTGTGCTATAGGGGTCAGATGGGTTCTACAGCTGCTACAAGAGAAGAAGCAAGAACAGACAGGTTCTGCTATGGGATGACAACACTTGGAACCAGGGAATGCTGCTGCAAGGAGTTCAGCTCTTTCCCTTGTGCAACTGTAGGGGTAAAAACTAACCAACACTATGGTGAGGGAATTGCCCGGTGCTACACTCTTGTAGCCTTGCAAGTGCTTCAGCCAGAACAAGAGAGGCAATGGAAATGGGAACACCCCAAGAGCAGGAGCCATAACTGCAGAAGCACAGGAAGGGTTAGGTTGGAAGGGACCACAGTGGGTCAAGCTGGTCCAACCAACCTGCACATGGCACAGGATTGCATCCAGATTCTTGAATATCTTCAGTGAAGGGGACTCCACAGCATCTCTGGGCAACCTGTTCCAATGCTTGGTCACCTGCATAATGAAGAAGTTCTTTCTCATATCCAGGTGGAACTTTCTGTGCATCAATTTCTGCCTGTTGTCTCTTGTCTTATTGCTTGGCACCACTGAGCAGAGCCTGGATCCATCCTCTGACACCCTCCCTTCAGGTACTTATACACATTGATATCTTCTTCAGTTACAACCTGTCTTTATGTCATCTAGAAGTAAGCAGGGAATTGCATTCTATCCCAGGATGCTGATTCAGGAATGGAGCTGACTTGGAAAGCTGCTCACCATCCATCATCCATATTTACATCCATACCTAATGCATGATGACAGTGGTCAGATCCAGGGAAGCTGTTGGTCTGTGAAGTTCCTACAAATACAGCTTTCTCAGACTAGTCTGGAAGCACCAGTGAGTAGGGTTGCACAGAACACTGCATTCGTGAATTCATCAGGGTTAAAAATAAAGTCATAAGGAGCAATTCTAAATGTGAATTATTTTAATGACTGGCTCACCACATAACCTCATGAAGAGTTACTCTGTGTCATGGAAGGGATACAATGGGCTGCAAACTCCTTCCACTGGAGGACAGGTTACCAATGACACAGAAGGGCCCTTGAGCTCTTGTGTCTTAGAAGCCCTGAAAGGTATCCAAACTAACTGTCTAAATTTTGTAGCAGTCCAAGATCAACTTCACAAAGACCCACATTTTGAATAATTTTTTAAAAGAATGTTAAGATAAGCAATGACATAGCCCAATGAAATTGTGACACAGCAACATCAAATATACATTTTACATTTGACCTCTGAAAGCACAAAGGTCAGCAGAAATGCCCCAGAGAAGGTCCTTGCTTTAACTTGTATTTATTCCACATGTGAGTGAGAACCAAAAAAAGAATCTTATTCGTACTAGAAATATTTACTTGTTTCATTTAGCCTGTCTACACTCTTCCAGCTGGGTAAAGCAGAGTGCTTGTGTTCCTTCTGCTTCCTGGACTGTCCCTTTTGCTGCCTCCCAAGAGCCTCGGCCACAGATGATGCAGGGTCTTGTCCTTTACTGGCCATATCTTCACTAGCCAGGGAGAATGCAGACTGAGACCTCTGTGGGATTAAAAATCAGAGAGTGAAATTTAAAAACAGAAGAAGTTAATTGTTCAACTCTTTACCATAATTAGTATTCAGTTATCCATGGAAGTGTGGGATCTGCTAACATCACAAATAGGATTTAATGTATTCAAAAGTATTCAGCATTAGATTGCTTATTTATGTGCATTTCTGATGCTATGCAAAGAGGCAGGAAATTGTTTATACTACCATGGACCAGATGGAGAGAAATAATTAAGTTGAAGTTGTTGGGAATGTGCTTGGTGAGGACTGATATCGAACTGCTTTGACTCAAGTTAGCCAGAAAGGGATCCCATTGTGGTGAGACATGAAGATCTATTGTTGGCTCAACAGGCCATCTGGTGTAACAATTTGCAGAAGTTAAAAATTGAAAAAAAAGCAAACAAACAGCCTGCTCCCCAGAAACAGATATGCAACTCAACTGATTTAAATGCAGAATTCTGTTTGCTAGGACATACATACATAACACCCAATATGCTGAGCAGTTTTATTCCATCTTACTAATGAACTCAACTTAGCCTACAATTGCACATCTGTTTAATTCTAGGAGAGTCACATTTCAAGGCATAATAAGATAAAATACTGTTGTAATTGTTAATTAGCCTGACTGCTACTGAGGGGGAAGGGACCTGCCTTTGTTTCCACATAAACAGATTAGACATTTTAGTTTTGACCTAGGCACAGAGAAGTCAGTCAGTTACAGAAGACACATTTAAATTTGGCCCGTTTTAAAACGCTTTGAGTCCTAGCAGTGTCCCGCTGATTTCAGGAGAACTGACACTTGCATATCAAATCACAGATGTAGTTGTAGAAACAAGGCTTTCAGAGCTCAAGTCAAGTTGCCTTCCCAGCAGAGTCAGCAGAAGACTGTATATGCCAGGTTTTCAAGTGGTTCAGCTGCTTTGCACAGGCCAAGCTGGCACTCCCAAATCTTTGCACATTTTTAGTGATGTTCAAATTACAAATAATTAACTTAATCTATTACTCTCAAAAGGGCCAGTCTTTGCCTGCTCAGAGGTCTGCTTTGCACTGGTGCAGGTGAGGTAAAGGAGAACTTGACTTTCAGCTATTTTCAAGTCCCTTAAATTCCCAGGACAGCATAAGCATTGCTGGGAGTTCTGCTGGCTCGAAAGCCACACTTATACCACTATCTGGCTGCACCTCCTCTCATCTGAAATGCTCCTCTCTGGGACCCATGTACCATGCCAGAAGATTTAATTAACTGCAAATCTTCCTGTATCCTTGGCTCAATAGTGAAAGGAAACTCAATTAAGCACAAGGGTTTAGTTTGGCTTCTGAATTGATGAAGAAAAGCCAAAATTATTGCACTAGATATTTTTTATATTTTCTATAACCACAATTTTGTTAATCTTGTCCATACAAAGACACAGGTCCTAATATGATCCATTCGAGTGTTTCCTTTCAGATTTAGTGCTATAACTATTCACAACAAGTTTGAAGTAATTTTACTATAGGGAATCTTTCAGGCGCATCACTTTTCCAAGTCAGCCATATTCAAGTGTGTTCCAAACCTTGAACTAGCTCTTTCACTGATCAAGATCATCTGAATCCTTCTTAACCATGAAAAAGTAATAAAATAAATAATTTAATGCAATGCATACAGGTACATATATTGTTTCACTATAGGGAATTTGCTCATGAACTTTGATTTCATCCTGGCAGGATATGTGGACAATATAAACAATTCTGCCACAAATTTGCCATCTGAACTGTGCTGAGTTTTAACTGTGCTGTGGTTCACTCCACTTCATTGTAAAGCTAGAACTACCAAACTTGCCATGCTTTCAATAAATTAGGTCTGGTGTCTGCCGCATCTTTGTGAAATCTTTGTGTTAAAGTTGTTACATACTGGAAGCAGCAAGTTGTTGTGGCCGTCTATCAATATTCTCTCAGGGCACATTCTTCTTCCATGTACATACAGCAAACATGAGAGATAAGAGATGCTGAAGACCCAGAAGAAGGAATAGCCTACAGTTCATTTAGTGGTCTATTTTCCCTTATCACTCAAAGAACTGGATCTTTAAGAAGAAGAATACCAGGAAGAACTTAAGTAGTCTGTAAAAGGATAACTGAGACTCTGATAACAAAAGTTATCTTTAAAGATTGAAGTTCGACAGCTTTCCTGTTTTGTTTAAATGGCAGCTTGTGTGCCTTCTCACCATTTCATAAACATCACAATAAAGTGATGCCATGGCAGTGATGGCAGCATCTGCTCTTTGCTCTCAACTCACCTAAGACCTGTCAGCAGCTTAACCCTGACAAGGCAGAATTTGGCAGGGGCTGCAAAGCCTCCTGAAGGAGCTGGGCACTCCTGCCCCCAGCTGATGCTTTGGCAGCAAATCTGTGGCCAGCAGTGGCTGAGCAATTTAAAGCCAGCTCAGGTGCATCCACACTATAGGGCAGATAAGCTTTCAGAGGGACAAGGAGAGACACAACAGCTTGAAGGATTTAAAAAGGAGAAGATGAACAGCCTGAAGGATGAAAGGAACTGAAAAACAAGGAAGCACAGAAAAGAAAATGGACACAGTCCCATGTGGTGTGGTAGCCTAGGATCTGAAATAAGCTCAAACAAACAAGCTTACCTAGCAAAAAGCCAATTTTTTAAAGTTGTGTGCTAAACTTTTGAGTCAGATCAGAGGGACACTGCTCTCCACAGTTTGCAAGGTCTCTGTGGAGCAGGAAATTGGTATTACACAGGAACTACTTCTAAGAAATTTTCCCAGGAAATCCAGTTAAAATACAGCAAGGGGTAAGGCTTGTGGTGCCTCCAAAGCTTAGCTTGAGGCCATCCTCATTATCTTTCTACACTTTGTGTGACTTTTTGATAAAATCTGGCTTGGAATGCACTGCTAGATGTACTACCTCTTCTCACTGAAGATGGTTCAATGTCACAGAAGGCTCAAGGAGAGAAAAGTAATGTCATGATAAAATAGCTTGGCTGCACCCCTACATTTAGGCCCTGAAAAAGGAAAACGCTGTTGAACTTGCACTCTTCACTACTACATTTGCAGGTTTCTGTAGTTCTTGTATCTGGAGAGATTGAAATTATCAAGAAGTATCAATGTTCTAAGAAGCTCCAATTCAGAACATATTAAAGTAGAAGATTAGGTTATTTCTTGTTCTGAAATTTAGTTTTAGGTATGGCTGGAGGGAGAGATAATAGAATTGTGTTTTACTCAGACAAGCAGGAGTGGAAAGAAAGCATAAACATTCATCCCTGAGCAGTTCAAATCACCGGTAGCACTGATAATGACACAAAAAAGGAGTGTCAGTAGCCAAGCTTGGTGTAGGAACAGGACAGAGGCACATCCTGGCATGAGAACAAACCAGTCTAAACTGCATTTTTCAGAGCACAAAAGCAAATGTTTGCGTACAAGTTTATCTCCAATCAATTAGCAGCCCAACTCATGACTCTATCTGAAATGCAAATAACCTCAAGACCTCCTTTTGTTGTTTTTGCAAATCAAGAGCAAATTACAAAGTTAGTTATTTGGAGTGAGGCAACACAGCAAAAGCCCTCATCCTGGCTGGCACATTTGCATCAACTTAAACTCAGCCAGCACCACTAACTCCCCAGCCCTAGAGCTGCAGCATGGGCTATGTCCTCCTTCCCTGTGGGCGACTTCACTGCTGCACTGACCTGTGCAGGCAGCAGAAGCACACATTACTGTGCTGCATCAGTGCCTCTCTTCTTCACAGAAGTAACAGCTCATCTGTAGAGCCATAGGGGATATGTTTCCCTTGGGGACATTTGTATGGGTAGCAAAACACTGAAAATAAGGGAACAGGCTTGAGAAATCTGCCTGGAGGCTGATGCACTATGTGGTTTCTCTGTGAATGGATGCACGCAGGTACTGGAGGTAAGGCTGGCTACCTTGATAGGTTCTTGGATTGGTTTGCTTTGGAACAACTGATTTTTACTGACCAAATGAAGGAACCATGTCCCTCAAGCTTTGTCAACTGCCTACATGCTTGGACTGTATCAAGATCTCAGGGCAGCAGAACCCAAAGTATCAAAAAAATATACAGGAGTCTAGCTATAATTTTCAAAAGAAGGCAGGAATGTAGGAACTTTGGTTTTGGTTTATAAAGACATGAGATGTCAAGAAAGGAGCTAAAGATACTTGCTGTATTTCCTAGCCAGAAGTTCTGCTTCCTCAGCAAACAAAAACTCCAACCCATCCGCCAAGTGCTATTTTAGGTGTGTTTATGTGTTATAAATGACAAGGCTGCCCTGTACGTTTGCAGTCGGACACTGCTGGTTTCTGCAGCAAATCGGTGCATCAGCAGATGGCACTGCAGCCCCGCAGATCATCTGATCATTTGCTGTGCTCTGCACACACCCCACAGAGGAGGTGCTGCATGCTGGAGTGCTGGGCAGTGCAGCACAGCTCACAAAATACAGCTGGGGTACTGACATGCACTTCTAGACACTTGAGTTAGATGAGTTCCCTCCAAATCTTGCCTAGTGGCTCCTCCTGTGACATGTTTGTTTCAATTACGGACACATTACTATCCTGGTTTGTTTTTTTTTTTAATCCCTCTTCATGGATTTCTGTTGCACATTTTTTAATGTCTGGATGGAGAGAACTCAGCCTTCATTTTTCACTGAACTAGAACTAAAAGGAATCATATTATTCATTGATGGCCTTCAATAAAAAATTTTTGAAAAAGACAAAGTGGTTTCTGAAGATTAAAGAAGCAAGGAGTGAATAGAAAGCAATCCCATCTTCCATTACTTAATAAATACAAATATTCCATTTTCTATCAGTAACAATTTACAAGCTCACTCTGCTGAACACTGAATAAATAAAAGCAAAACAAGTAACCAAAAGCAAGAACAACTTTATAAACCATTATAAAGAATATTGAGTCTAATGTTGATAATCTATAGATTCTTACCTTGAACATTCTTTACCTTGCATTATATCGATGCATATTGTTTAGAGAGACAACATGAAGATTTTGCAATAAAAGATGAAAAAGTTTGGGTTTTCACCAAAAGATGAAAAAGAGTTCCTCTTTCTCCTAAAGAAAATCCAAAATGGTAATTCAAAATAGGTCCCAAAAGTATGTGATGGGACTTCACAACTGGGTCATGCATGTTTTGCCCCCACTTCCCTTCTATTTCACCCTGCTTCCACCCTTGCATTATGCTTCAGTCTGGTATAACTAGTGAAAGAGTAATCTATTCTGCAATTATTTGGAATAGATCAAGGACTCTCCCAGGTCCAGGAGGGACTGGGAATCCTGGGTGCCATAGGGCAGCTGCAGGGTCCCCACAGTAGGAGCTCTTGCAGGCAAAGGGACCTCAACACCTATGCTGAGGGCAGGTACCTCTGGATTTGGGCAGCACCCTGAATCCTGTGCTGGGCAAGCTCTGACCTGAGTGGCAGCTGCTAAATTGGGCTTTGAGGAGTACCTTGTTTATTCAGGGAATCAACCTAGAACTGACACATAAACCCAGATGACTTAAATGCAACCTTATTGATTCCCTTTCCTCTCTTGCAAATTCTGCAGCTATGCCTGCCAGTGGTGCAGCAAATCCCCTTCTCAGCTGTGCTCTGTGAATATAATCAATGCACAGACAGAACCAGTAGGTCTGGTAGCAAATACAGTAGCAATCCCTAAGCATTAACAGTTTATGCATCCTTTGGTAAGAAAACTCCCACACCAGGAAGGAGACAGTATGAGCTTGCAAATGATGCCACTCTGCCACAGCCTATTTATCCTGGAAGTGATTTTTGCTCTGCTCAAATGTATGCAGTCCAGACATCTAGCAGTGGGAGTGAAATACCAAGGGTTTCGAGCATCTGTTCCTTAGTTAATCTTGTATGTGGCAAAGGATCTGTTAACAACCTTCTAAAAAAGGGCAAGAACAGGCAGATGAATAGAAGATTTTCACACTCAATTGAAAGAAAATTTCCTCCTAACCACCCCTTGTGGATATCCCAGCCATCAGGGCAAACCCTTGAACAGCAGGCTGGGAGAAAGCAAAGATGACTGGTCCCTCTCCAGCAAAAGCCTTAGAACATATGTCCTTCAAGGGTCTGCCCAAGCTGGCTTTTTGTTCACTAGTGACAGACATATCCTGGCTGCAATTGATTGTTTCCATACTTCTACTGGCCTCTTAGACATCTCATTCTCTTAAAAGCAGTGTTCCCTTAAAAAGCATTCAAAAATAATGATTAACTTATCTGGAATGGGTCTGTTAGCAGGATGAATGCACAGCTGTGTAGTAATATGTAGAGCCATGTTTGGGTGCACATTTATTTTGGTTCAGTTTGGATTAGCTGACCTTGATTAACCAGATGTAGAGGAGGGTTGTAAGGGAGAGAGACAAGAGGTTATTCCTCAACAAACCCACTGCTGGTGGGCATGCCAGTAGCTCTACACCATCACCTATAGTGTAAAAAAAAGGAAAAAAAAAAAGCTGGCCCCACATGTGAAAGTGCTACTGCTTTGTTTGCAAGGAATTTGTAAGCTAATAATAATGGATATTTCATATTGATCTCAGAATATGAGTATAAACATCCCTTTATTGTACTTCCGAGGTTAACAATTTAGGGAAGCGCTAGGAGCATAAAATACCATAGTTGATCGATGTAATGAATTTATGTGAGCGGGTCTATAGAAGTTTGTGGAACAGAGGCTGATATACCAATGCAACTGTAATCCATGCAATGCCTTTACAAGGTAACCTTATGCATTTAGCCATTACTGCTCCTCACATGTTCACCCAGAGCCCATTCTTTTTCCCTCCTCCCACACTTTGAATGTTGTATGATATGTCCTGAAAAACCTAAACAAATGATACTAAAAACAAACAGGGAAGACACTTCCCTGTCTGAGAGTTCAGTTAGTATCCTGTGGTGAAAGTATTGCCATTTTACTTGCAGAAGAGAAAGAGGAACAGCAAAAGCCAGATCCCTGGTTCTGGTGTAGGACAGGAGGATTTTGCTTTGCTAGCATGCCTCTCTGGAAGAGTGCTTGTATATAGGAGGGTAGGGGGAGGAGGTGAGTTGGCACCCATGTTTCAGGTCTAACTGCAGCCTTACACATAAACACACTTTTTTTCCAAGTGAATACTCTTCACTAAACACATTATTCTTTTTTTCCTCCATCTCTATGTGTCTCGGTTCCCAGCGCAACATTTCATGTCCTGTTCTGATCCTCATTTACAAAGCTGCTCTCAGCACAGCACTCGCTCATCAGAGAGAATCACTGTATGTCCTCCTCAAACACCAGACAAAGCATTAAGTGTTCTGTGTTTATTCACTTCTTCCTCTGGCAATATACACCCTGATTTAATCTAAAAATAAAGTAAGGTTTGTCAGGCAGCCCAGGTCTGAGCATCACAGGTTTTAAGTTCTGCAAAACCCAAAATTCTGCAAAACCCAGGAATGTATTACAATAGCATCTTTAAAACAAAATGAAGCCGAAAGAACAACATAAGAGCTTAATTATTTGGAAAATTACATTATACAATTACCACCCTTCTCTGTCCTTTCTCCTATTCCCTTTCATGCCTTAAAACCTATCTTGGTTGGCTGACAGTAAGCACAATGCAGTTGAATGTAGGCCTGCATGGGCTCAATCACGTACCTAGCATCCAAAACTGTCTTGGAAGTTTGTCAGGTGCATGGATAGTACTGTGAAACAAAAAATCAGTAATCTTATGCTAGAAATACATCTCAAGAAGAATTACAAACTCAAGCTACACAGACAACTTTGAAAGGACAATCCTGTAGTGTTTAGCCTTGCACTGATTATTTAGCGACCTGAGCCTTAAAATCTGGCACTAGTTGCTGAGTCAGAATCACAGACTAGTTGTATCCTATCCTTCTGCACTGGAAGGAGGCAAATCAACCAGATTACCATGGACAGAGCCTTCTTAATCTGAAATCCAGATTGTTTTTGCAGTGAGATTACAATGTTACAGTGCCACTTGTGGAGTCAGCAGATGCCAGTATTATCTGTAACCTGGAAAGTATTTAGAAAAAGTTGGATCTTCAAATAATAAATATTAATGAAAAAGACACATTATTTTCAGAACACCAAAAGCTTTTCCATCTCAAAATGCACTGTTCTTTCCCATTCTGTGCAAAGAAGATTGTGGTGCAGTTGGCTTCTTTCAAATGAAACAATACAGCAAATAACCCATTGGGATCCAGCTGATGGGCTTCTGGATAAATGCACACCTGCCTCACTGGAAGTAGGTCCCAGCAACACACGCCATGCAACCTTCTGATGCCAACTCCTGTATAAAAGTTAAAAGCTCCATCTTCCCTCTGACATGACACATTTATTTATTAGACATAAATATGATGTTTCTGATGCAGTCATTGACAGGTAGGAACTGATGTCAGCTGGTACCTACAGTGCAATGCCTCACTCATCTGAAATCACTCTCCCATCGTGCTGCATGACTGCTAAACAGGGTTCCTCCTCAAAAAGGTTTCCTTCAAGCACTTCTGTTTGAGACAAACCTTAAAAGGTACAGAGCACCTGCAAAACCTCCAGGGATTTCCAAACCAGTGCTAAACCTCAAGCTTGTGGAACCTTCCTTTTCTTTAAAACAAATCAAATGGAGAAAAAAAATCAAAAAAAAGAAGGAAATATAAACAACATACAGTACACTGTGGACCTTAAAATTAGCTTAACCAGTATATTTCTTCTTCCCCTGAGATGCATCATAATGTGTATTTAATGAAATCCTCCTTTTCCCTATATCCCTAGCTGTTTTATATACTATAAATTATGGATGAGCTTCTGTTTATATATGCAATCTTTATGCTGTAAAATAAAGACCACTATTACAGCACTTTAAACACACCAGGGTGCCTTGACTCCATCAATGTTTAAATAGGATACAATTTGCCAACTGGTCATTTACTCTCTGGCTGGCAGTGATGTATGGCAGGCAAACTGGACTGAGAGAACAGAGAAGCATCCACCCATTGCTCTGCACTCCTCCTATCCCAACACTGCACAGCCTTTGCTTAGTGGTAATGAGAAACAGATGGTGCCATCCATCTCTTTTTATGAGATGAGGAAATAAAATATTCAGCCCTGTTTCACTATTTTTAGCCTGGGTGAAGTTTCTCAAAGGAATCTAAGAGGGAAAAAAAAGGAGAAGAGAATGTCTATAGCTATTAGCACACCATAGTACTGCAGTTAAACAACCAATACTATAGTTTGGAAGGGGGAAGTGAGGAACTTTAATAAATTTAATCACTTTTTCAAAGTAAATGGTTTTGGATGAGCAGGGAGGTAATGCAGGGCTTCCAGAGACCACTGGAAGTTTCTGGCTGGTATGGATGAGCTGCACATAAACAGCTGTGATAAAAAGAAAAATTGCTTGGCAGATGAAACCACAAGGTGATATCTGGGTTTATTACAGCACCCCCTGTCTCTGTAAGAAGTGACTTTGGTAATAAAAAGCAATGTAACAATAAACATGGGTTTCTAAAGGCCACTGTTACAGCATGCAATTGTCCTGTGTTTTATATTATTAGTTTCATTGCGCTAGCAAAAGCACATGTATTATCTTCTGCACCAGAAGACAAAAAAAATTCCTCTAAGACAAATTTTCAGTTTTAAATTATGAAATTCTGACTGCCTTAAGATTTGCTATTCTTACCTCCCTTTCCCCTGCATCCCTGTCTTTCTGTTAATCATGTTTCTTCTTTTCTTTGATTTAATCTGTCCTGCCTTTGCTAATTTGTTAATCTGTATACCAAAGAAATACTTGAACAGGGGAAGTTCTAAGTTAAATAACCTTTATTGGGAAACAGGTTCACGTACCTAACTCTGACACAGTAATAGTCTCCTTGGATAGCTTTGATAGAAAAAAAAAAAGAAAACTTGTTTATCTTCTTTCTTCCCTTTGGATTGTGGTGGCCACTGTGTCTGTCCACAAAAACCTTGGTTACACTAGAACACCTGTGCTAATAAATCTGTTGCAGCAGACCCCTTGTTAGCTGTGGCGTGTACTATTATTAAAAGGTTTTTATCATTACAGGCAGATCTCTGCCTAAACTAAGCCATCACACACAGGTCAATATTAGGATGCACATACGGAAATCAAGTTTGGGGTTTTTTTTGTCAACTTAATGTCATCAATTAGGAACTAAGAAAACTTCACTTATTGTAGCGGAATCCAAGAAGATTTGCTGTTACAGACTTGGACTCAAGAGTTCCTGGGAGGCAGTAAGGAGCTTTGCCTAGAATGGGCATAGGGCCTCTCTGCCAGCTTCTGTAGAAGCTAGGTTTTGTTATGGAAAGAAAAAAAAAAATTGCAATTCTTTTGTCAGAAAAGATAACTTTGTCACACAATATACAGAAGAGAAAGTGATGTGGTTTAGTCCTGCAAATCTACTGACAGATGCATGCTTCCCATTTGTCCTTAATGAAAACGAAGTGGAATGGAAAGCAAGCTCAGAAAAGGAATTTGAGTTGTTTCAGCACTGTTGATGAGAATCAAGCAGGCTGTAAGTGCTCTACATTCACTCTACACAAATTGCCTTTCAGTAGACTTTCCAGAGACTTTAATTGTGGTATCTAACAGCCTAACAGAAGTGCTACTCTCTTAGCTATGGGAATGACAGGAGCTATTCTTCCTTTAGAAGGGTGTGTGGTCATACTAATAAAAATCTCCTCTATTCAGAGAAGAGCAAAAATAAACATATACACACTTCAAAGGAGAAAAGAATAAGATAACACAACCCTAGCAAAGCAAAAGGCAGAACCTAAATTTATAGGAGAAATGAAACAAGTCACAGCAGATGGCCAAATTCATTCATGTTCCTTAAAACACTCTGGGAAGACAGTTGGAACAAATGGTGAAAAATGTGGCAAAAGACCCTGTACAAAGAGGTAGAGTGTCCTTATAAAACACTGTACACATCTGGATCTCTAGTACTGACTGATGGCTACAGAGGTTTTGAAGTTGTTTGTACCTTAGAGTGACATTTCTGCTTCTCCAGTGTTTTTCACAAAGAGTACTATTATTCAAACCAATAAGCCTCCCTCTGGCAAAAAATCAGGACTAAATTGTTACTTCAGAAGAGAATTTCAAAATGTGTTGAGTTCAAAGTTAACTTTCCAAATGCAGAACAGGCTTCTGGTATAATGACTGAGGATTTGAACAGCCTATTTCTCTGAGTCCTGTCCTTAAGAAAGAAAACTCATTTGAGTCAGACACAAAATTAAATCTCTCTTTCCTGGCTGTTATATTCCACAAACAACTTGCCCAGGAGTGACAGAGCAAAGCACTTAAATCATTCTCAGCCTAACTTCTGATCACTTATTAACAATGGGACATTACAGGCAGTAGCCTTTCATTTTGCAAATATGCAAGTCTGTATCTCAGCAACTCTGGCCCACAGTCAATATTCTGGCATAAATCTGTTCTCACTGGGAGAGTAAGTGAGCAAACTTAGCTGGGAACTAGGACATAGCCCACGTTCAGTTCTGGTGGCTCTGCTTAGTGGGGGAGAGGTGGTTACTGGAACAGCAGCAGGACATTGGGAGCAGCAGCTTAAACCACAGTGTCAAAATGCACTGGAACTGACTCATCTGTCACTGTCTTCCCTCTCTGATTGCCAAAGTGCTTGTCCAAACCTACAGCTTATTTCCACTGCTTTTTACTTGCTGCTCTTTTAAAACTGTTACTAATGCAGCTTGTCAGATTTTCTTCAGCTTTATAGCAAGAGATAAAGACATTATGCTGAGAAATAAGTGGAAGGAGGAAACACTCTTTAGTGTAAGACATAAATGGTGCTTTGCAGCTGAGTTTCCTTTTTTGTTGCTGGTGGTGGCTGTTTTCTGTAAGATGGCTAAGGAGAAAAAGAAACATTACAGAAACCTAACTTTATACAAAAGAAAACATAACACTCAGCGAAGACTTACATAAAAGTTAAGTGAGCAGAAAAACTGTTTTGGGGAATAAACACTGAAGCATTGAGTCCTGTTAGCATTCAAATCAAGCAGTGAGACTGCTCATATCACAAACTTCGTCCTCCCCAGCACAGTCACCAAAACAACTCAATGTCTGTGATGTACCTCCATGGCCCGTGGGATGTTAGGAGAGCATGCAACTGAGTGACAACTTGTCCAGACACAGAATTAATGCTTGTTCTCTGCAAGTCTCTGTGTTACCATTCCAGGCAGCAAGTATACTTATCCAAGACTGCAATCTTCTGGCTTTGTGCACCAGAAAGCATGGATAGCTGTGCAGTGCCACTCACCCACAAGGTGTAGGAGCCCCTGCGGCTCCCTGGGAATGTCAGCATGCTCTGGTCCGAGACAGCGCCGGACGCCAGGCCGCTGCTCCGCGACGGCGGCCATTCCACGTCGGCTTCGGCCTGCTCGGGTTTGCTCTTCTGCTTCTTTATAATCTGCAGGGTAGGGGAGAAATGGGGTGGGAGGGGACAGAAAAATGCTGCTGGGGAAATACTGTCTGAGCCATAAGGGGAAGATCTAAATGAACCCCATCTTAAGGCAATCTCCCCAGCAAAAACATTTGACTTTCCCTTTGCTCTAGCTCAGCTCATGCAATTACTTCTCATCTGAAGTCCCACCGCTTGCAAGCACATAAGCAGCGATGCAATATATAACAGTGCCTGTAGGAATACCAGAGGTGAGTTACATAAACATAGAAACCTGTTGCTACAGTAACACTTTAGCAGCATCTAAGTGTCAAGTAATTTCTCAGACAAGACTTTTTGCCAAGAAACATAAGATACCAGATATGAGGGGAATTTCAAAGGCTCCCATGACATGCAGACACATTCTAGTGAGAACGAAGAGGTCTAAAGTCTCTAGACACTATTTTTATTTTTGAAAATCTACACCATCTTAAAACAGAGAGAGATCATGTCTCCCTACACTGACAGATTATATCCTGCTACACTTAATTTCCACAACTGAAATGTAAGATATCTACAGGACATTATTCTATAGCACAAAAAATCTTGTTAGGCAGCTCTTGACAAAAACAGTAGCAATTCAAGCTTGGCTGAGAGAGGCTCTGGACTATGAAACACCTGATAAACAGACTTACTTGATAGTCTAATGTCACCCATAAAAAAGAAGGCAGATTATTTTCCAGTGAGCTGCTGCTCTTCTGGCTTTTCTCGACAGTCTTATAAACAACATGTTCCTCTTCTGGTCTGTGATCCATACACTCTTAAATGCCAAGCCTATACAAAGATGTGGCACCTAGCTTATTTCACATGGAAGGAGACTAACTTAGCAGAGTGGTTACTTCACTGATCACAGGACCTTAACAGTGCTCTGTTCAGGCTCATCTTGACTCTGAACTGTCCAGACAAACTCAAGGGGTATTTTTTCCCTCTAGCCCCCCACTTTCATTCTGCCAACCAGGAACTATGCAGGGAGAAGAATGAGCTTTACTTAAAAAGCCACAAAATTCAGACATGGCAAGGGTTCTGTGATTTTTGAGTGTGTCTCTCACAGCATCATTAAGAGAATTCTGTGTTAATGATTGATGTTGTTTTCTCTGAACATGTTGCAGATGCAAGGTTCAGTAGAGGGTATGGTCAGAAGTCATACTTCTTTAGGCTGGCAAACAGTATCCTTTGGGAAGTGATGTATATGGTGGAGAGCCATAGCTCTTGACATTAGAAAACTTTGTGCCTGTGGGGAAGTGAAATACGCATGTAAAATCCCATCAAGCAAGAACCTTCCCTTCCAAGAAAGGGCATCACAAACCTCAGGGAATGGTACTTCTCAGCTCTGAACATGCAGGACATCAGGTTAGGCACTGGATTGATTTTACTTATAAACTGATCTCTCTCAGACATAGCTGATGATGTCTACACTGTCATAGTTCATTTACTTTACTTTCTACTTTGATGTCATTCTTTTTGTTGTTAGCAGTGTTTGATCTCTAAAACATTGTGTTTTGGCTATTAAACATAAGGGGAAAAAGCATGCCATACCTTCTGCACAATGGTTGTGGCCAGCTCTTCTATGAGGTCCTCCTTGTGCTCCTGCAAGTAACAAGCTTCATTCTGCTTGTCCTGCATGAAAACAGATACCTGTATTTGCAAAAATCACATAAAAACAGCCTTCCCAGAGAAAATGTATAGATTGGGATGTGGGTAATATGCCCTATTGGGCACTGTGGGAAGAAATGACAGGCACTTAAAGTGCATGTCACCTTCTGAAATGCAATGTGCATCTTGGATACCAAATCATAAAACCCATGCCCAATTCTTTATGTATATCATGAGATAGTCACTACTTCATCATGTTTTTGTTTATATCTACTTGGTTTGTACCACTACCAAAATTAAAAGAAACATGATTGTCCTATTTAAATTAATACTTTTTTTTGAAAGTGTTACCAGGCTGTCACTGTAGGTCTCTGCCTTAGAAATAGCTTCTTCCACTGCTTCCTCTGCAACACGTAAGGCCACAGCAAGGGTATCCATCATGCTGTGTCCTAGATGAAGAATAAGATAAAACCACCATGTTCTTTATATATGTACATTTTGCATAATGAGCTCCAAAATTCAGACTCATATTCTGGACACATATTCAAATCTTAAATTGTTCATGAAAAAGTTATTTCCTCAATCCATAAATATGCACAGTAAAATAAAAAAGAGAAATTTGTTGCAACCTCTAAGTTTCTGCTTAAATGTAAATCTTAGATACAATAAAACATGATATATTTTATGTTGCTTATTTTAGACTGCAGCAAAATAGTTTGGAGGAAATAACTGAAAGAAAATTTGTGAAGTTCCTATAAATTTAAGAAAGAGAATGAAAAAAATATATGAGCACAGGAAAGGAAATGGGAGGGAAGTAACAAAACTTGAACATTAAGAAAATCACACTAGAATAGGTATGTAGTAAGTGTAATGCTGAAGCAACATGCCCCAGCATTTTAGTGTCTTGCTGAATGGTTCAGCCAAAATATTGTTGGATCTGCGGACAAGACTTCCTAGCACTCTAAGCTACTTGTCCAGTAATTCAAAGTGTAAGCACTACTTTTCAATCAAATGAGATTTTAGCAGCATACCTTCTGTCTGTTGGTAGAAGGTAGAGTCACTGCCACAAATGCTTCCTTCATTCTCAAAGCTTCCTTCACACAAACTTCCTTCTGCTAAAAAAGGAGGACAGAATCATGTGTTACTATAAGAAGTACCCATTAACAACCAAGGCATTATTAGATTAGAATATTCACTCAAGATATGGTGGCACTGCACACAATGAGGGATAACTGGAAAATTCCTCCTAGCTGCTGCTGTTGGATAAATCATGACTGCAGCAGCTTTTGTACAAAACATGACTGTTTTCATATCAAAGACTTCTCATTCATTTTGAATAGAAAAAACTATTACTACAGTAAAAAAGATAAAAAGAAGCTACCAGGCAAAAGTTAAGTACAGGGAATTTGACTTTACTATGACATTTGGTGTAGAAATAGATTCTACATTTTAAAGGGCAATGCTGTATAAATAAAGCAAAACCCAGACACCTATACTAGTATTTATCTTCAAAGGGAAAGAAAGGTTTACCTAACAGTCACAGGGATAGCAGAAGAAAGTTAGCAATGACATTTAGACTCAAAGGCCTTCCTTAGAAAGGTCTCACCTGGACTGCACATGCCACTGCAACTCATCATTGTATCATTCACACTTCCATTCAAGCACCCATTCACTGAGACTATGGTTCAAAAAAGGCAATACATCATATAAAAGTTCAGAAGCATCCCTGGCCACAGTTTTTACTTCCATTGTCCCACTTCTGCCTTGTTAGAAATGTGGTTAGTAATTCGTGGAAATAAAAGATGTATAAAATATATATGTGTATGAAACAGACTATTGGTACATAAAGTGGGGGAGAAATCTTTCCTCAGGATGGTGAAACCGCGGCAGACGGGCAAGGAGGCACTGTGACATTTGCATTGGAAGAGAACTTCGGCTACACGGGAGATGGGCATTCACGAAGGCATGTGCCCAGTGACACCAGGAGATGATGGCCGGACAAGATGGACATCTGAGATAACCAGGGCCATCAGCACCTGCGGACTGAATGCCCGATTCCGGGAATTGGGGAAGCACATTGTTCAATTCCCGGGCGAAAGCTTTGTGCAGCCTGGACCGAAGAAAAGACGGAACAATTTGTGGAAATAAAAGACGTATAAAATATATATGTGTATGAAACAGACTATTGGTACATAAAGTGGGGGAGAAATCTTTCCTCAGGATGGTGAAACCGCGGCAGGATGGTGAAACCGCGGCAGACGGGCAAGGAGGCACCGTGACATTTGCATTGGAAGAGAACTTCAGCTACACGGGAGATGGGCATTCACGAAGGCATGTGTCCAGTGACACCAGGAGATGATGGCTGGACAAGATACACATCTGAGATAGCCAGGGCCATCAGCACCTGCGGACTGAATGCCCGATTCCGGGAATTGGGGAAGCACATTGTTCAATTCCCGGGCGAAAGCTTTGTGCAGCCTGGACCGAAGAAAAGACCGAACGTGAATATGAAGACTTCGAAAAGAGACAAAAGGAGTCTGCCGTGGGCGAATTAAAATGTATAAGAACCACGACCCGGGAGCAGCCAGTGTGGACGAGGGGAATTTGGTGCGATAGAGGCCAAATTCACGTTCACCCGTACCACCGTCTGGGGGTGTTACGCTGTCCGATTGATGGTGGCTGTCGGGACTGTATTACGGTTGCGAAATAAATTTTAGTTTTAATTATTAAAATTGGCTATTTTTCATTTTTCATTTATAACATGCCTTGACTGAAACAAGATTTGCTTGTCCTCATACATATTGTTCTCAATTTTTAAGGAAACTTCTAATGAAATATGAATTTCGTACCCAAAAAGGAAAAACGCTAATAAATCACAGTTTAGTAAATAGGTTGCTCATCCCTAGAAGCTTTTATGTCAATTTTCATAATAAACACCTAAAATTTCCACTCAGGACTAGAAGCCATCCTATACATTTTCAGAAAAAGACAAAGGAAGGACTATAGAAAAATTACATTCTATTTACAAATTTTGAAAGAATTACATGAGTAAATTGTCTGGTGCAATAAATCCAATAAATGTCAAACATTCAGCTAGTTGTGTTCTAAGTAACTTGCTGAAGTTAGCAGTATGACACCAAGCTCCACTGCTTCAAACCCATTTTCTGACTCTAATCACTCTTCTGTGATGGGTGGGGCATTAGAACAGCATAGTTAGCAGTGAATTGTGTCATCACTTAAATGGTTGATCCAATACTTTATCAGTGTCTTTTATCTATTTATAAACATTAACACAAAAATAAAATGTGGCCAGTTTCAGATCCTTAAGTATGTAAAGAAATGTCAGTTTTGGTCAACTTGGACACTGAATGTATCTCATGTTAATCAAATTTTGCTTCAAACACTACAGGAATACACCTATGGCCAAATGTTGAACGCAAAATTATTTTCTTATTCCTTGACTAATCAGAACAGTGAAAAATTTGGGGACACAAGCTAGAATATAAACTGCAATTTACTTTATAGACAGTTCTTCTGTATCAATGACACAATTAAAATTAAACATTATTTGAATTCTTAAACAGCTCTCTAGGCACTTCATCCTTTTCTCTCTCCACTGAGGTATTTCTTTCGCAAACAAGAAAATTGTGTTTAAAAAACCCTCTTGAAATAATCTCAGAATTTCCATTGTCTCAACTTCTGTGTTAAAGTAGATAAGAATAAATCTTACAAGAAATCAACACAGCTGTTCTTACCTATTGCATCAGGACAAAGTCCACTCTCCAGTCTATGCTTCTTGTACAAGTTCTTCAGGACCTTGGCACTTCCAAAACACTTAAAGCGGCTTTTGACATTATTATAGTACCAATCCAGAGACTGGGTCCTTAGGAGCCTAGAACAGAAAAACAAACTACATATTTGGAATGACTGTACAACAAATAAAAGTGGGAAAAAATATTTTAGGCCTCAGATCACAAACCTATTAATTTCTGGATACTTTTTTTATTGTTTGTACTTTGCAAGTGTCTGGTATACTACAGCAAGGAGAAAACCCATTTACTTATGGTTAAGCCGTAAGTAAATATCTTTTTCACATTACTCAAGGGTTTATTTGGTTTTGGTACTATCAGACTAGGTGGTGCCCCCATTTACATTATACTGCTCAGCTACAACCTCTTAAAAAATACAAACAAGCCTTGGAACAGCACAGAGCTTAAAAACAGCCTTCATTTACACAAATTTACAGATAAAGTAAGAACACAAGCCCATCAATGTGCCACAAACCCCCTCATTTATATAAAAATGCATCACTGCTTTTATCTGGGGAAAACAATAGAGTAAAAAAGCCTAACAGAGGACCTCAAAGCAGAATGAGCTGCAGTTTGCTCACTCACTTTCCACAGGAAGCATCACTGACAACAGTAATTCATCTTAACAGACTTGTCCCCAGAGCTCAGACACTTTATAAAGACACAACATACTGGCAAGCTCTGTATTGTTTCCAGTGTGGCATGTGGCAACTTGCTTCACCTATTCCTCCTGCAGAACATGGAAAGAACCTGTGCCACATTCCCAGGCAAAAACAGCCTCAGGTGACCGCAGGGTAACCCACTGCAGACCTGTACATTTCCTGCTGAGAGCGTCACTGGGGGGGATCCTAGGGTTCCACCTATAAATTAAAACTGATTTATTCTTAACAGCAGATTTAGGAGAACAGAAGGCTAATGACAGTACCCAGTGTCAATATATGAACCCCTAAAGAAATTCTGTCACCACCAGAAGGGCCAGACTCTCAGCATTTCCAAACTTCAACATATTCAAATGATTATCTCCATTTTTTAAACCCAGGGCCATGTTGAAAAACAAAATAAAATTACAGTCTCACTGTCACCTTTACATTTTCCTTCAGGGACTCTGAACTTTTCTTTGTGAAGTGCAAGGCAAGTGACAATGCACAATTTTTGTTTTGTCACCTACTGACAGACTAGAAATGTAGTTCTTAATCAGCACCACCAAACCTCAGGAGATTCTCAGTAACAAACAAACAAACATGCCGAGTCTGGGGTTCAACTACTTGTTTCCAGTCTGAATTCAGACTTTTAAGATAAAAATGAACATCCACTTCATGAAAAGCAGAACATCATGATACAGTCCACTTGTCTGCCATCACCAGAAAGTGCTTAGTAGCAAACACCAGCAGTGGGAAATTAAAAATAAAAACCACTGAAGCCTATCGTATTCAAACTGTGAACCCTTAAAGTTTCATTAGCTGCTCTATTGAAGAAAAAGCTCATAATGGAACAGAAGTCTCTTTTTTCTGCATTCTGTCTCAGCAAGTAGATGCAGGAGAGATGTTTACAGATAATGAAAGAATATTAGCCCTTTAATATCTATTTGTACAGTAATATCCCAAGCCTAACTATGATTCCCAGGAGTCTGATTAGTTCCAATACTCACTATTCTACAAATATTACTAACATGTGACAAGGACAAAAATCCTTTTTTATTTTTGGAAAACATCTTAATATGTGGTGCACAGATGATTCTGATGAAACACACAAACAATGGGAAGGATGCCTTGGCCTGTCTGTGAAGAACAGGGTTTCTGAATCCCCATAATGATGCCACCAAGAGATCTGCTATGATGCCTGTTCAAGACCTGACCCACTGACCAAATTGCTGCTGGCACACTGATTTATCTGAACAGAAGAAAATTTCTCTCCCAAACCTGCAATTCTTTGGCGTTTTGAGAATCTGCCTCCTTTGTGGGCAGGAAACAATTGCTCTCTTGTAAATTGCATCAGAATGCTGTCTTCTGCTTGCTGAATTTCATTCACTTTTGTCCACTGAGTTTCTACAGAACCTGACAGGGTAAGATTTCAGTCAATATTACAGAGTCACAATCATCATGAAGTATAAAACAGCATGACTGGGTTGAACTGGCTTAGCAGGAGCTATTGACCAGAAAGGATGCTCTCCTGCCCAGTAAATGCAGTGCTCTCCAAGCTGTCCACAAAAAAGTATTGCAGCACCATCACCACTAGGGGACTCACAGCACTGGGAGTCCTCAAATGCATTGTTTTAGAGCTTTGAAGATCCTTACCAACTCCCTCAGCATGTTTAGCAAGTAACTTCAGCTGCACTAGCTCAAAATGCTAAACTTGTAATCTTGGAAGCCAAGTAGACCAGGTTCTTATTCAGAGTGACAAGATTTAAAAAAAAAAAGGGAGAGTCACCTATCTTTGAATGCTCTGTGTGAGTTAGGATAGCCAGTTATGAATGCTGACCTGGCAGCCTGGGAAAACAAAAGATGTGATTCATTGCAAGTTTGCTTCCCCATCTTTTTCCCTGTGTCACCATGTTTTTCTGGGTTTGATCAATACTTTTCTGTATAAATGCAGAAAGCTAACAGCACTGGTTTGCTTGAGGAGGTGAGAATGCTTTGCAACTAAACCAGTTTTTTTATTTGTAATGATAACATTTTCTGTATGTGAACTTGGAAGAGTCAAAAGGATAGAGATTATACATCTCAAAGCAACTGTGAAAGGAGATGCTTGCATCTTTGTACTAGTTAATCTGGTGTAAACACAAGGATTTTTTTTTTTTTTTTTTTTAGATTTCCTCATTGCTGCAGGATTAACACTTTGTGAGTAATCTAATCATCTCATGCTTCTCTCCTATGAGCTGGAGAGCTACCAACACTCCAAATCTATGCCTAGGTCCTGAACATGTTTTATAACAGATTACAATGCCTCCTCTAAAGCTTTTCAGCCTCTTAACTTTCAAATAAGTCACAATGTCCCTGCTGATTCCTCCTACGGAGAAAGGATTTGGAGAAGAGAGAACTTCTCTTATAGATACTAAAATAAAAGACTCACTCAAAAGAGAAATAAGAGCATTTCCACCTCATTTCAAAATCCTTTAATGCTGACCTATATTTTAAAGCTGTTTGCTGCAAAAGCGGTCCATGAGTCCAGAATAATGAAAGTCTATGACAGCGCTAGCATTAAATTGTTGGAATGAAACACTTCCCTTATTATCTTTAACAGAAAGTGGGCAAGTTCTCTCTGTGAAATAAAAATTCACATTTAAAGGATATTAGTTGTCTGCATTTTAAAGAAGCAGGACTGGTTGAAGCCATTTTTTTCCTCTTTCTGTGCAACAAAGACTGTTCTGTCTTTATTGACAAATAGCTTTAAACACTAAGGACATTATTTATGTTATATAATACTGCCATGGATTTGAGTTGCATTTTGAAGTGCTTTTGGCAGAGGACAATACTGTGATTTTAAAATTCTGTCTTATTAGAAAGTGTGAAAGCCAGGAAGATGCTTTTGATTTAACATTAAAACTTGAACAAGTACTATAAAGCTCCTGTCTCTTTTTTAGCGCCACAATGTGTTTGTCTTAATCAAGCAGCACCATAAGAAAGGGTTAAGCCCATTAAAATCTTTACAGTTTGTATCCAGTACACTTCTCACCTCTTACCCAAATAGTGAAGATCTAGCATTTTCTTCAGAAAAAAAAGTACACCAGCTGTACTGGGAAGTGGGGACATGAACCACCTCCCTCATTGTTAGTGATGATCAGAAGACAATCACATAAAAGACATCACTGACAGTACTCAAAACATAGGAGATTCCTTAGTGACTGATTTACCAGTTTAATTCTTTTTTCTTCTAAAAAGTTGAGAGGTTTTACTTGGTCTAAAGGCAATATGAAGCTTCTGCAAGTACTTTTCTCTACAAGGTAGTACCAATTTAATATGTATGACCTTAATCTCTTTTCGTAATACAAGCTGGAATATGAAGAAGTGCTTTGTAACAATATTTTCCCTTGTTTTCATTTTCCCATGAACTTTGTGAGAAGTTTCCCCCTCCACCCCAAGATGAACTAGTCACTTACTGAGCTGCAGTCTAGTTTCTCTAAGTCAGGAGGTGCTTCCTGAAATCTTACAAACACTTACTTCATTTGTCAGGGTGAACACATAATCACTTGGATTTTCCTTGCTACTGACTTTCAATGGATAATGAAGCCTCCCTTTTTAGCTTTTCGTACCTGTGTTAAGATATCTTCTTATAACAATGATGTAACAATTTTTTAAAATTAAGAAAATTTAAAAGGCCAATCAAACCCCTCCCTGAAATACAGGACTATGGACAGGTCAGAATTGCTGCTCTGTGTGAAAGCTCCAAAGCACAACACAACCACATCAAACTTAAGAAATATTAGAAATGCAAATTGTCAGCAGAAAAGCAACATCAATGTTTAGTTTTCACTCTTTGAAAGCATTCCCTGGGCTCACTGAACTGCCTGGAGGCCCAGCCAGGAGCAAAGTGATGGAGGGCTGGGAGCCAGGAGAAGAATGACTACTGAGCTCTGTCAGAGCTGGGACACCGGTGGACATGACTCCCCCAAGAGCAGACCTGCTTAGCCATTTGCTGGGCTGGAGAAAGAGCCATGCTGCAGTTAAACATTCCTGCCTTTAATCCCAATGTTTCCCCCATAGATGGGTGACTGCTGCTGCGGGACTGACATCCTTGAAGCCTTGGCCCCTCCTGTGGAACTGTACATCCATCTCCCCCTGGCTGCAACAGTGCCATGTTATGCATCAGTGCTTGGGAAACTCCAGCTAATACAGACTAAGCTGTGACAGGCTGCCTGTCACAGCCCCTGCCACAGGCTCTCTCCCTGTACTGGCTCACATGCAGTATGAAGCTCAAGGCCTTTGTTTCCATTTCCCAGCACAAAGTGGCCTCAACCTGGTGCCCCAAGAAACAATTAAGATTTAACCTGTCACTTCTTGTTTACTAGTTTTGGAGTGAAATTGCTTCAAACTCAACATCCTGAACTATTGTTTCTCTGCCAATAGCAATATTTGCGTTTTCCTTTGGGCTGATATTTTAGAGCTTGTAATGTACTGCTCATTATAAATTGTTGAATTAAAGGTTTTCAGCTCCTTTCAGTTTCAGTGAAATCAAACCTACTTCCAGGTTCACCTTCATTCCCCTCAGGATGAATCATTATAACACAAAACCACTACACACATGAATAACCTACCAATGCTAAATTCTTTAAAAATCAGACTTAAAACCCCACATATATTGAGAAAGTTCAGCACCCTGAAGCCTGAACAGGAACTTTGGCCGAGCTCATGTTATTTCAAGAGGGCACTTACCCTGATTGTTTTGCATCTATCCCCTGCTTATGAAAGGCAGTTATTCACACAGGAAAAACATTCCTATTCATTCCTGTTCCTAATAATTTATTCCAGCAGACCATTGTTAACTCTTTGTGACACTTCCTTCTCAAGCCTTAACTTGAAATCTAATTTATTTTCTTCTTGGTAGCATTCTTCAGGTCACCCATCTCTCAAGAAGTGCTGTTCCAGAAAATTTCTTCCTCCAATTATCCACAGCACAGGACTGCGCACAGATTGCACTGCGACAGGTCAAAGTACAGCACACTGAGCCATGCAGGTGTGTCACAGGAAAGGCCACAGCAGGGCACCATGAACTCACAGCTGTGCAGCCAGCAAAATCCAAGTAACAGCAGAGGGGAGACTCTCTTGAGTCATAGCATCTATCCCAGAATGAAAACTGTCTACCCCACTGAAAACATCATCTGTCTTTCTCACAAGGGGAACAGAACAAGTGCCCGTGTCTCTTGCAGCGAAATCATGACTTTCCTGTGCAGCAGACATGAGCCTGGCCCAGTAACTGCACTGCAGGCTACAGTCAGTTAATTATTCAGAGAGCTCAACCAACAGGACAGTACCATATAGGGCATTTCCTAAAAAACCACATCCTCCTAACCATTGAGAAGTTCACTACTCCAGTTTGGGTTTTTAAATTGCAATGTGAAGCAACAGAGGAAATAACAAATTAAGGTCAGCAGAGAGAAAACAAAGATTCGTTTGTTTACAAAAGACAGCAGTATGTGCAACCCTCAAATTGGTTACTGTCTCCTTTACCTTTGAAATCAGCAGTCAAGAAGTTGGATGAAGGAAATAGAGTAGGTTTTACACGGAAAACCAACATATACTTCATGAATGGAAAAAAGACAAAAACTTGAAACAAGTTCACCTAATGCTGGTTATTGAGGGAAGTATTAAAACCTCTACCACTCTGGCCCTTTAAACCAAGTCTCAGTGCCTTTCCAAAGGGACATGACAAGAACTGCTCACAGCAGCATGTGCCAAAGTGCAGGAATCACTTGCTGTGTTATGAAGCAGGCCAAGTAAGTGACTGCTGGTTCATAAAAATAAGATGCTGAGTCATACTAGCTCAAATAAAAGGCTCACCTAGCCTTGTACTCTGTGTCTGGCCATTGGAAATGACATGGAAGAGATGACAGGAAAGCTCCTGTAAACAGAGACTCTGCCTTCAGCACACACTCAGCACTGGTCAGTTCAGGATTCTGTGCTTGACATTACAATAACCAAAGCCTCAAAAGATACATATGGATGGACTTACATTGGATAAATTTGGCTATACTTCACCTGAATCTCGGCATACTTCTGGCCCACTCAAAGCTCTCTGACAATCAGAGTCTGCAGTTACTTTCCATACAGGGATGCTTTGCCTTTCTTCACTTCAACATCTACCTCCTAATTCTCTGGATGCCCCATACATGCCCTGACATGAGATGCTGCAGCAAAGCTGTGTAACACCAGCATGCAAAACTGGGGAGAAAGCTTTAGTGAAAATACAGGCATTGTAGAACAGCTGAGGAAAACCAGCAAGTAATGTGCTGGTTTCAAAATGAGTTAAAGTTTCTGTAGAATCACATTTTCCTCTACTGAGTAACATTTCAAAAATCACTAAAAAAGCAGAAGTATCTTAAATATGTGGTATGCAAAATCCAGTAACACCTTCTCCATTCACAGATGTTTCTCTGTACGATGGGTTTTTGACTCATATGCCCAGTGGCAGACTGACCTAATCTACTCTACGTTAAAATAAACCATGAGATTGCTGATTCTTAAACACACCATTCAATTGTTGGACAGTAATCAGTATGTAAAAATCAAGAGTAAAGCATGTGCCTCTAAAAGCCTTTTTGAAAACTAGAATGGAGAAGACACAGTGTCCCTCTTTTAAGAAAATCACAGACTTAGACCATGTTTTATTAAATAAAATAAAAAAAGAGAACCATTGATTGATATTTGTAATCTTTGTGCTAGTCTTTCCTTCGGCAGGAAAACAATCACAAGAGTAAAAGCTGTCAGCATTTAACTAAGCTATTTTGCCCTGTATTTTCCCTGTGAGGCTGTAGGTCAGCATTCCCTGGCTCACAAATAAATGTGCATTTGACATATTAACATGACCTGCTGCTCACAGAAAGCATGTTTAGTTTTAGGGCAACCCAAGTGAAATACAGATTTCGTAGCAGTTATTAAAGTCAATTTTTTAAAAGAAGAGGGTTTTCAAACCCAAGTGATTCACTGTAATTTGGCTGACTATAAACTCCAGGGGTGACAACATGATTGTGGAAAGCTAACAACAGTTAAAACAGTGACCTAAGAAGGGGAAAGACCTCTCTTCAGGCATCGCCCAGCAGTAAAAGATGTAAGAGGCCACATCCAATACAGCTCCTGACATTATCTCAGCATGAACTAATAAAAGTTTGCCATAACAACATGCTTATAGGGATGTTTGCCATTCTTACAGTCATTAGTGAATGCTCTTTCCCCATTTTTGCTTTGTAAAGTGAGCCTCAGTTAACTGGTATTTATTTATTCAGAGCTGACTTGTGAACTGTAAAGTTCGAAAGGCTGCATTGCAGGGGAGCTTGCAGAGAGCTTGCAGTACAAGTTACTGCTGCTTTCAAGCCACCCTGGCAGAGCCCTAGGCCATAAAAGAAATGGGATCACATTGGTGTTCACCTTGCCCCCAAACATTATGAGCTACACCTCTATCACTCCCAGCAGATAGACAGGAAGTCTGTTCGTAATGACTGCTGATGCTACAGAGCTCCCCAGCCATCCACCAATGTTTTCCTATCCTAATGTTGAAAGGTTTTCTTAGTATTTAAACTGAATCTTCCTTGTTTCTATTTAAACAAGACAGTTTAAGATCTTTGCTCTTTTCCTTTTTCCTATTTTTTTAAAGGCTAACGAATCCTGTTTCATCCCAGATCGTGTTTTCTAGCCACCTAATCATTCCCACTGTTTCTCCCCCTGGGATGAGTAAGAAAATACCCAAGTGGTCTGTATGGTTCTTTAAACACAGAACCAGAACAGATAATGAGGCCATACCAGCACTCTTTCATGAACACCGAATATGACTGTGGGGATGTGACTCTGCACAGTGCAGTCCCAGTGGCTGACATCCCACACTAGAGCACCAGATATGCCACCCTGATCCTGAATCTGGACAACACAATGCCGTGAGTCACTCATCCCTCAAAGTCTTGCTGAGACTTGGGCCATAGAAATTGCCAACTCTTTAGAAAGAGCCGGTCAAACTAAGTGAAGGCTATTTTCAATCCACCTCTTCTTTGAACCTATAATTACATGGGTGACACTTTCATAAATAAGGTTTAAAGTGTCTCTCACTGGCACTCAGTTGTTAACACCTTATTATTGATCAGCAAATGACTCTGCCACATAAGAGAACCATGAAGCCTGTCCTTCACAAGGAGCCTTATGGTCATATCCATAACACTACCAACTCCACCTGCACAAAAAGCCCAGTTCTCTTCATCTGACTCTGGCTTTCACTTCTGGGTTGTTGTGTAATAATCCCCAGATGTTACTGCCAGCCACTGTAGATCATTCTGTGGCCAAAACCAGTCTGTTATCCTCATCACCACAGGTGTGAATGGAAAGAGAGACCTTGCCCCCTTCTTTTCTCAGCCCTTCTGGGTGTTTCATTCAATGCCTGGAAATTTCTTCCTCACCACACTGCCAAGTATTTCCCTCTTAAGCCTTTCATTAAAATGCAGATCTTTGCACAGGTCATTAATACTAACTGTCAACTCAGATGAAAATTAAGTAAGTAACCACTGGATATTTCAAACTGAATGGAAACAAGTCCAAATCCCTCTGTAAAAGCTGGAACACTCAGATACTGCACAACTGAAACATTCCACATGTTCGCTTCAAAGTGCTTTTTTCAGGACACATTCCTGACATTTGTATATGATCCATGGAATTTATGCATGACACAAAAATCATAAAAATAAAAAATATTACCTCTGAAACAATTCTTCCCCCTTAAGTAATTTCACCCAGAAATTTCATGCAAAATTTTTGTTTTGTTTCTTTTTTCCCCCATCGTAATTTGCAATAAAATACATTTTCAATATTGCAGTATTTTTCAAAGGAAAGGAATTTTATATCCTGGCCATCTGGTGATGGATACCTTCCTAGGCAAATCATAAGCATTAATCAATATTGCATCATTAGTAAATTTATGACACTTCCAGGCACACATGCTAAAGCAAATTGCAAATAAACACGAATCAAAACAAGTTATTACAGCTACACTGAACACACATATATTGGCTGTCCCCGTCATATTTGTTTCTGCTTGCTACAATGCATCAGTCTAATTTTTATTTCAGATTTCTGAAAGAAGCCACACAAAAAGAACAAAAATCCACACTGACAGTACCTCAAAATGAATGCATCCTGCTGCTTTTCTTGAGAAACAACAACAGCAACAGATACTCATAAATTCTCAATTGGAGAGACATTTGTTTCCTGCTGTGCTATTATTACAAATTTATCCTTTGCTTACCTACCTACTGAAGTGAATGAAAATTCATATGGAAACCTTATGTAAATAAACTTCCGAATGCAGAGAGCAACATCAACACACCCTCAGGAACATCTGCTCATTGAACTTTACATTCATGCTACTGAAACAAAAGTTATTTATAGTCAAAATACAACTGAATATAAACGGCTACGAATAAATGCACCATTCACCCACATGAGAAATGTTTTCCATAACCACAGCAGATACCAAATGAAACTACAGAGCATAAAGGCACTTTGATTATTTACTCAAATTACCTAAGTGAAGGCTTTTCTTTCTGTAAACTTCATTTTTAATCCACAGATTCTTGAAAAACAGCTGAAGAACATTAAAAGTAAGGTCGATGAAGCATAAAAATTTTCACAAAAGAGATACAAACTCTGCCCCATCAGAAAAAAATACCAGAGGATAAACCATGCAAATTAATTCTGTAATCCTGATTAGAAAAATACGCAGGGCTTTTAATATAGAGCTCAAGAACACCAAAAAGATAACAATCCTCTGCTTGAAGGTCTGTTTCTGTTCTTATATTTGGAGAAAGCTGTGAACAAACAGCTGTGAAATGCCAGCAAAGATGAGAAGATTCATCTCCATGCAAAATCAAAGAGGAAGCTGGGCTCATTGCAATATTATTTAGACAAGAAAGAAAGAAGGAAAAAAGAAGCGAAAAATAATTTAAAAAAATACTTTGCTGGGGAGCAAAGAGATGCCAATTTTAGTTCCTATCTTTTGTACTGGTTACCTCACCCCAGAAGCCCAACTTCTGCTGGAGTAGGCTGCACTGCTTTTTTCCAGGAGCTGTGCACGCAGTGACTCCACCACCCCTTTGTGAGATGATATACTTGTCATTTGCAGCTCCACAAGCAACAGAATAGCTACAGGAACACACTGGAGGCACTGCTGTGCTATCCAGCAGGAGCATGACACTTCCAAATCCCCCCATGCAGGTCCCTAGTTGGGAGGTGTAAGGGAACTATTTCCTTGCTACCCACCCTCCTGTTGTGATAGGAGGAAGAATTAGATGGAGTGATGTTGCACTCCCAGGACAGCAACTACCCAGACAAGACTCAGGTGTTTATCCAGCAGTTCAAGCAAGAAGATTTCTTTGAATTACAGTGAAAAATGGGCTAGAAGTAGAATAGCTGGCCAGGCCCAGGAGGTGGGCTCACTGCCACTGCACCTCAGCAGCTCTTCTCAAATGGACCAAGGGCAACCCATCAGAGAGTATCTGCTGCTGTGCAAGGGTACTCTACTGCTGTGAGCATCCCAAGCATCCTGTATGTGCCTCCTAAGTTACTTACCACTCCATTTCTGCTTTTCTATTTATTGTACTACTTCTTCATGGAGCTCACTGATTAAGCCTTTAAAACACCCAAGGCATGACTGTTGGGATTTTTTTTCTTTTCTAATAATTTGTCTTTTCAAACCAACTCCACAGTCACTGAATTTTAAATGGTGAGGTTTTCTGGGTTGAACAGAAAATATTTTTAGTTAGAAGCTTTATTGTGCAAGCTGTCTAGCAGTCTGACAAAAGCTAAATTCCAGCTTATGGCTGAAAACCGTAGGAAAAATTCCAAAGCCTATATAAATTATACAAATGAGACTTTAATCCCAGCTGGCCTTACTAACAGGGGTTCTACATCTGGGCACACATACAAATATACTTTTCATATGGATTTTCAGTTATTTGAATAAAGAAAAATGAAAAAAAAAAAACTCAAGCCAAACTCAAATCTCTATTTTTATAAATGCTTGTATCAGAGTAATAAAAAAACCAAGACAAATTAGCCAGACTGTCAGAAAAATACAGCTGTTTCTCAAAACTGTTCCTGCTTCTGGGTAAAATTGATCAGCTGTCCAGAGGATTCACTTCCCTAACAGCAGAAATCTTCGAAGCCATACAGTCCTCCTGCCTTCTCCAAGGCAAGTTTATTCTCATCTGCACAAGGCAGGGGGTATCCTCATAGGGCCAACCAGCTGTGAGAAGATGCATGTGTGCGTGACACCAGCAACTTTAATCAACTAAGAAAAAATGGGAGGAACTAGAAGAATCAGTGTGTGAACAGGAGGGATGGAAACAAGAGGAGCTGCAAAGCTGCCCTGGTCATGCACATGTCGATGCCAATGTGCAATGTCCGTTTGAGTCCCTTGGTGCCAGTCTTCAGCGGCTGGCAGTGAATGGAGCACAAGCATCAAAGCCCTCCCCAGCCACATCCACGAGGCTCAGCTGAGAAGAGCCCCTGCTTCACTCACACCAAGAATTTCTGAGATCCCACCAAACTGCAATTAATACCTGGCAGATAAAGGATTTATGTTATTTGGCCTAGATGTCTCTTCCTGCTTTATCTGCACAAAGTATCGCTACCACAGCTTTTCATGTTTGATTAAGGGAAACCCACAGAAGTAGTTTAGAACAATAAGGAAATCAAGTTATTTCTAACATTTTTCCAAACATGTTGCTTAAACCCATGGTGAAGAATGGGATTTAACTGAGAATTGCTGCATAGAGACACTTGTGCAGCTTTACCTGGTGGTGGCAGAGGAGGTCCCACTGCAATAACAGGAGGCATCCTGGGCATACACACGCTGTGTATGGTGACCACAGCAAGAGATGGGGCCAACAGAAGCCATTTCTCATTTCTGAGATATTGTTTACTCTCACCTCTCTTCAAAGAAGACAGAATTTAGGCCAATTCTCAAGCAGAACTCCTCTCACAGAGAAGAGAAAATTGACAGCACTTTTTTGGGGAAGCAATCCTAACCACTAGGATCACCCACTGAGCAGGCTGGTTGTAGTCTGAACTACCAGCTGCTAATATGGCTCATGACAGAGGCTGCCAAATGGTTGCTGAGCCCCAGTGGGTTGGAGACAGAAGGGGGTGCATGTCTGTCTACCCTCTACAGCTAAAGTAGATGCCTTAAAGACATGAAAATCTTCCTTCTCTGCACATATGTGCCACTTTTGTGAGTCACTGTGGGTAACTCATGCTGCTCCCCCCTACCTGTTGTCATTGTTTTTCTCCATCCTTCTTCCATTCCTTGGGGCAATGTGAAGGTAGGATAAATTATTTGCTTGCATAACTGAAGACAAATTTGCAGAGTACTAGGGCAGGCAGACAGAAGGCAATGCATTAAGAATGTTCCCAATGTATGTGTTGGTTCGTTAGCAAACCAACCTTCTTTCAGGAGGTCAGACTACAAGAACTCACCAGGCCTGCAGAACCAGGTATATGAAATATCCAGTATAGATAATGCTTAAATTTTATCCCACAGAGGGTGCAATTCTGCATTTACCTGTTACAAATACAGTGCAGGTGCTAAAGTAATTTCCATTACACACATACCCATGAGAAAATACTTAAATGACCATTATTTAAGGATGTTCTTATGGACTGGGCACACATATTTTCAACCAAAACAATTTAAAAATTATTTTGGGCACAGAAAACCATTAAAAGAATCATATAATTGAGACACAGAACAGATTAGTCTTTAAGATGACAGATCAATCTATAAAGAGTCAGATGGATACATTAAGTCTTGTAACTGTGTAAAGAAAGGTGAAAAGATAAAGCCAATTATTTCTTCTAGATATGAAACAAACAAATAAATAGGGATTACTCAAGGGTGTTCACCCTCCAGTTTCCTTTAGTTATGATGAACTTTCATTAAAAAAAATATTCTTTCTCATTTCCTTCATGAGTTCATTTTTGAAAAAGAGTACAGACCTCAGGAGTAGAAACACCAGGGAAGGAGGGAAAACACAAAAATCAGGAAAAAACCGCACATGACTTTGAGTTTGAAGATGGCAAAAAAAAGTAATTCTTCTCCAAAAGTCCCCAAAACTGAGAGGCTGTATTAATATAAAATATCAGGCGTATCTATCTACTTTCAGCATATTAAGTAAAATAATAAAAGGATTTTCACAGACATTTGATTCCTAGAATGAATCATACCATGAATAATGACAGGTTAGTAGTGCTGCTTTAAAATATTTGGGTATTATATATCTAATCCATCTCAATACTGTTAAATAACACAATCTGAGATAATGACAACAAGTACTCTGCAAGCTGCAACAATGGGATTACTTATTTAGTATACCAAAACCAAAAACACAGGTAGTGAAAACAGATTTTCCTGAAAATGTCTAGAAACAGAGTTAAAACCAAGAACTTGTTTAATAAATAGTAACCAAAGTATTTTTTCAGGTCAGAGCCAGCTACTAATCCTGTGATACAACCTATGATCCAACTCCTAATTTTTTTAGAGGTTAACTCTGTAAGGGAAAAAGTGCAACAATTCTGTGGTAGGTAAAGCAGCTAGTAAAACTATTTTACATATATCCTATTTTTATGTGACATTTTATATGTTTTTTTACTACTCTTTACAATCAATAAGTATATACAATATAACACAGTTATTTGAAACTTACTACCTCATAGACAATAACATCATTATTTTAAAGCAATTAAGATTTCCAAAAGGCAGCCAACTAAAATCTCAAGTAGTAAATAAAATGAAGGGCCAAATACCCTTTAAATTCACTGAAGCACCAAAAGACTTGCTTCCAGTTACTTTGGAAATCAATGCTGACAAAGGAATTCAGACATCTTGACTCTAAGGCTTGTGTTTTCCACTCAAGTTGACCCCTCTCCAATTGTGAGCCAAAAAACATTTGTCTTAAAGCTGCATTTTCATATCTGCAATTTGTTCAAATTAGATATTTTACATTAGATCTTGTGTTGAAGGGAAAAGGAAACCAACACTCTCAAAATCTTCATGCATGAAGAACTGTGAGTGAGATCAAAGGGTCGAATAAGAGAGTGTGACAACGCATGCAATCCCCTTCCAAATCCACGAGACAAGCAGCATATCTGAAGTTGGAAACAGCCCTCAGCCAAGGATTTTGCAGATTGTTTAGTTAAGATATACAGCAAGAATTATTAGTGGCTGAATATATGATGGCAGATGCAAATCTTAAAAAATGATCATCTGCATTAAGCCTACTTAGCACTGCTTCTGTTCCAACAGCTTCACTACTGTGCTCCAAAATGTATCAGAGTAGTAAGACATTCCTATTTCACAGCCAGGGAGCCACAAACACATGCTATGTGTCCCAGCAAAGCCATACAAATCCCTTCATGCAAGGCTGTGTGCCCTGTGGCCCAAACACTGCCTTTATTTTCAGAGGATTTGGTACGACACAGAAAAAGCTCCATGCCCACACCTGAAGGGTATTGTAAGGTTTCTCATGCTGCCTCATTCAGAAAACACCATAATTCCTCAAGACAACAATTATCAATGGGGAAACATATTCTAGAAATATTTTTGGTTACTAGGATCAAAAAGGCTCAATTTCCCAAGACACCACAGTAGCAGGAATCAGGTCAGTTTAGCTGAATGCTTTTAGTTATATTCCTTTTTTATAAACAAGACCATCACTCCAAGTTTAGGCTTATTGAAAATTACTGAATTCTAGGCTAATTGAAAGCTCCATAAAGTAGGAGATTTCAGTAGAAAAGGGAATTGTCCTTCCTCCTGATACCACCCTTGGATCTAATGTCACCTCTCAATCCACCTGTAGCATGTTGCTTTGAGGAAAAGCTATCATAATGAGTCTTTGATCCTGTTGGAAAATAATACTTGCAGAAATTTCTGTGCATCATTGATATCCAAATGTGTCTGCCACTGTGCCAGTAAAAATTAACTTGGTAAATTAACATCAGGACTCTGCTTTAACCTTTGTATCACCATGTGAATTCAGAACAAATCAGCCACTGTAAGTCACTGGCCAATACATGGGGATATGAGGATAGCAAATCACCACAAAAACCAAGTGAAGGTACTGACACTGTCATTTCAGACCATTCAGTACAGAAAAGAATTGGAATTTCCAGCTCCACTCTAAACAGTCTTTTCCAGACACCCACATGTGAGCTGTGAGGCGGGGAGGGAGCACACGGACACTCAGCACAACACACGTGCGTGTGCTGTGCAGCTCCACAGCACTGCAGCTGCTCTACACACACTATTCTGCAGCTTCAGAAGGCACATTCAAGACTTGCCAAGCCAAACTACTGCAGCCATTATTACATCACTTCAGTTGGGTTAGGTTCCCATCACTCAGGGCCTGCACTTAGTGGTTATTTAGCACAACTACAAAATTTAATTGGTAGAGGACCCAAGTTTCTCACTGTGGGATTTCGTTTCTTTTAACCAAACCTCTAACAACAAAGGAGCAATATGTGGCTGCCTTTGAAACTGAGTCATTTCAGTAGGAGGACAGGGAGGATGAAGAGAATATGGAAAGATTTTTCCAACATTAAGTCTTCAAACACATCATCACCCAATTTGTACAAATGCCAGCCACTGTTTTTGGCAGACTACATGGTATCTTGTTGTATTCTACAGCAAATTTGTTGACTCTAATTAGCAATTTGGGAATAGAGTAACAAGAAAAGAGAAATAAAAAATTAGAGTGCACAGTGCCACTGGTTACTATAGTGAGATACACACTCTTTATTATTTTTTTAATGTAGCTGTACATAAGTTGCATCCTGCCGTTTCTTTAAAACCAGACATAAGCAGCTCCACAGAACAGAACAGCATTGTTTACATTGGAAAAGACCTCTAAGATAATTAAGTCAAACTCTTAACCTGACACTGTCAAGTCCACCACTAAACCATATCCTTAAATGCCCCATCTCATATACCTTCAGGGATGGTGATTCACCCACCTGGCAACACTGGGCAGCCTTCCTTCAGAGAGTCCTAGAGAGTGATGAAGTTTTCCTTCAGCCTCCTTTTTTCCAGGATAAGCAACCCCAGGTCCTCAGGCTCTCTTCGAAGACTTGCGCTCCAGACCCTTCCCCAGCTCTGTTGCCCTTCTTTGGACACACTTTAACACCTCAAAGACTTGAGACTGTGATGATTAAGTAAGGAAAAGACAAGAGGCACATCTGTCTGTTTTTCTCTTTTCTCTGTTGTACCCAGCCTTCTTTCAGGGATATTTAGACACAAAGTTTCAGCAGATGGAATCTTTTCTGGGGATTGCTATACACTGTTCAAAATCCTTTCCTCCACAAACAGGTCTTATATGGCCTTATGCCATATTTCTCCTATTTGTGAGAAAGTAATTTTTGTCACAGCCAGAAAACTAATAGTTCATCACCTCTCTCCATCCATATGGCTGCATGCAGGGACTCATGCTGCCTGCAAATGGTCCGTTTTGGCTGAAGGGGAAGAAGCAGTTGAAGTCACCTAATATTCTCAGCTGGCCATTGCTTCAATGAATGAACTTTCAGCTGGCAGCTATGACTCTCCTGAGGCTTTTCCAAAGCCCTGTCTGCCTGAGCAGGAGCAGCAACCAGCTCCATGATCTCTCATGGCTCCATGGAGGCTCCTGTTTCTCTCTGAGTCTCAGGTGCAAGCCCTGGATACCACTTCTCTTTGTGAGCTGTGGCTAGAGAGCCATTGAAGAAAAGCAGGCTCCTCTCTCCTTTATGTATCACAGGCAGCAGATGCCTGATACTGGAGCATGCAAAAGCAAGTCTTACCCTTCCTTCAGGTGTGTTTTGAAGAGCATTTTGCAACCTCTGTTCCCTTTACAGATGAAGGGGGAATGGGATGGCAATCACAGAAGTATGAATCAATGCACCTAAAAAAGACGGATGAAGCACTTTGGTATGAACACCCACCTCAAAAGTGTTTCTGACCAACTTAACCACACTCATACTGCCATTTAGACCTCCCACAATGTCCTGCAACATTTCCTCTTCACTGTCTTCATTGTCTAATGCCAAAATAATCTGACAGATGCAAAAAAATGAAAGGAACAACCCTCCCTGCTTCTACTACTGCCTTTTCTCTACTCTTAAAACTCAGGTTTTTTGTTTTTGGTAAAGACAGCTGCTATCACAGCTTTTGTTGCTGTCTGAGTGCACAGAACTTGAAGTGGCACAGGTGGCTATAAGACACCCATTGGTGCTGAAGGCATTTTTCATAATTTCCTTCTCAACAAAAGCAAATATATCTTAAACAGCTGCCTTTTACAGAAAAGCAGAGTGAGCCAAAAACTTGCAATGGCTTTGGTAAGAACTGCCATTAAAAAAGTCACAGATTGAGGCTAGAGTGCTTACATGGCATTGATGAGCACATTAAAAAACACAAAGAATGTACAAGTAATAAGAAATTAAATCATACTTTTTATAGGAATATTTCAAATTTGTATTTTGAAAATATTGTATCTTCCTAGAGAAAGATTATGTTTGATTTTGAAACTAACTCAGGACAGTTAGTTTCAGTTATTCAGTTAGCCCTGAATATTGTCTGGTAAGATATTAGTTTCTCTTTCAGGAAAGGAGTTTTCAAGGGGCATATTTAACAGAATCATAGAATTGTTAAGATTGGAAAAGACATCTAAGACCATTGAATCCAACCATTATATCAAAACATTAATATTTGCATGATCACAGTAGAATTAGATACAGAACACTCACCAACCCTGAGCAATTAAAGAGGCCGTATGCAGACTGTGTGCAGAGCTTTTCTCTCTTCTCCTACACTTTCCCTTCATCCTCTCCTCATAACTCTGCTAGCACAACAGCCTCACTGGCAAGCAACAGCACTTCAGCCAGGGGCAGGCTAGCACATCCACTGATAGCTGCATCCCTTGGGCAAGCTCACAGATTTTTGGCATGTCTGGCAGGTTGTCCAGCAGATGACTGGCAGTGGCTGGTGTACAGCAAGTAGGCAGTGATCAGATGGTCTGTCTGAACAGGTAGTCTGCCTATTTTGGCTGTCAAACCTACACTCCCGTCCAATGTGTGCAACAGCCCTCGCTGATGCTGCCAGCCAGCCAGGTTACCAACACAGCAGGAGCTGAGGTCTTGAGCTGGGTAGAAGAGAGGGGGCACAAAGCAGTACTGGAGTATCAATGCAAGCAAGAGTAACAGATGCAAGCCCAACAAGCATGTGCTCATTGTGCACCCTATCATAAAAGATTTAGGGCAAACCATAAAAGCCATAATTTTTCACTCTTTGTCAGTGTTGCCACAAGCTGTTGTAATGTATTAGAGCTATTGCACAAGATGGGAATATGACAAGCATCCATTCCCTGAAGGAGTAAACAAAGTGAGTGCCACAAACAATCATCTGAGTCTTGAGAAAATTTTGCATGCCTCTATGTGCCTGTTCTAAAAGCTCTGGTATTATGTAAAAACCTTTGTTTTTTTTTGAGAGATGACAAAGAGAATGGGTTCCTTGTGCAAGCAAGATACAGAAGTTTTACTCAAGGGGTGAAGAAACCCGTTTTGTAAGATCTGCATTACCTTCTGCACATCTTGGGATTCCCTTGAACTCCTTCCTGACTCATGTTGATGCTTCTGCCCAGACCTGTTTTCAGCCCTCACAGCAGGACTAACAAGGTCTAAGTGATGGGCAGGTGTTGTGGTAAAGGTCTAATACAGATTCTGAAGGTGAAGTGTCAGAATAGTGAGAAAAGAGGATTGGGTTCACCCGTGCTCGATTTCTTCCTCCATTCCCTCCCTCTCTTTGTCTAATTCTTTGGTAGTCCAGCTCAAGAAGGGGTGCCCAAAAATCCCAAATCCTCCCTCAAAAAAAAAAAAAAAAAAAGCCTGTTCGAAGCCTTACTTCTGTGCATTACAGCCATTATGCCAAATTCACATCAACACTTTAGCCAACTAACACCCAAAGCCTAGCAAACACTACTATAATTAAATGCCGCCTCCTGCCTTGGCTCCAGCAGATGATTCTTCTGTGCCTGCCAATTCTGGCTCTTGCTTCGCATCTACTGATACTTTCCTTACCTATCAAATATTGAAGAACATTAAAACCTGCAGATTATCTGATTAAAAAAACTTTTCTTCATTTCACTTAAATCTTTTCACCTAAGAGTTAAGGTCTTGGGCAATTGTCAGCAGCTTGGTGGTGACACTTGGTGTCTTGGTGCGAGAGTTAACTGGGGGTGGCCAAGGAAACTGGCCACCCACGGCCCCACATCAGACTGCCTAACTCACCTGCTGGAACAGAATGCCCCCCACTGCCAGCATGTTGGTAGTGATCTTGAGAAAGGCAGGACAAAAAAATCTACTGCAGGTAGCAAAGAACAAAAGAGATTTCATGGAAGTGCAGTCCAAGCTGAAAAGGAGCAAATGCCACCAAAAATTTCTTCTCACTCTTTTGAGAGAAAGGTGGATTGACTGCACTTGGTACAGCACTGAATCTGCCAACTAACATGTTCAAAATATTATACAGGTTCATGCATTTCAGAAGGTTACATAGCTTGTCTTTGACAAGCTCGTTACACATGCATTTGATATCAATACTTGCAGGAAGAGAACTATTATGGGAAACAACGTGCATATCTATTTGGTTAAACAAGAGGTCAGAGAGGAGTAACACAGAGACAGATAGGTTAATGATTGCCTCAGTTCATTAAATGTAATTTCCATGCTTTCTGTCAAAGTTCAGCCAGACTGTTCAGAATAGTATTGGAACCATTATTATTTCATGATATTTGATAGGAAGTGATTTGTAGCAGCAGCTTCTGAAATTATATTCTAAATTGTCAGGTGACCGACTTGTATAGTTTGTTAGGCACTTGTGGGGTCAATAGTCATGAATAGATAAACCAAAGGTACAGCTGGACTTTAAAGATAAAAACTGGGATTCTTGCTTATATATGCATACCCCAAGAAGGTTAATGAGTCATAAATATACAGTGTGTAAAACAAGAAATGTTCTGTGTGACAGATGGCCCTCTGCCCCAGACACCAAAAGACACAAAACAGATAATATTAAAGGGGTTTATTCCTAACACATACCTCAGGATTAAGAAACACAATCACAAGATTGCACACACCCTCATCTTGCACATTTGAGTTAGCACAAGAATGCTTTTGCAGACTAATTTGATATCAGATAAAGCGAAAGATGAAGGATTAACTATAATTTTGCAAAAGGAGTATAATAGACAATATTAAGTAGTCTTTTTTTCTGTTCCATTTACTGCATTTTCATTGCAATCAGAATTTAAGACTGTGCTAGTTTATTGAACTTATATATAGGTAAAAAGGAAATATTGAATTTGGAGTAAGGATGATTGCTTTACTGAAGAAAAATTTCAAAACATTTGTTCTGAAAATCCTTCTTACAACAGGTAAATCTCTGTTATGTAGAAGAGGAGACATTTGGAAATAAATCTACAAGATTTCTGTAGAATAGAAATAATATCTTTACAGTCCTACAGATTAAAGGATATTTCCAAAAACAAAGTTGTTAATGTCTTGTTATTCCCAAAGCTTGGCTATTTGAAATAGATGGGTCAGCTTTATTTTTGGATATAGCTGGTTTCTAGAACACCAGGATTATGTCCAAAATGAACAGATATATTTCTTAATTAGAAAATGCCATAAAATCTCAGAATGAAAAAACACTCAAATTAAAAAAAAACTACATATAGGCTTATCCTCTTTATTCTACATCAACATCTTTGTTAGCATCAACACTAATTCATATTTATCTTGGTGTCATTATGATCAGAACTTCATTTCTGAAACTGCATATATTCCTCTGCCTCAGTAGCTGTTATAAGACACTGCCATAGGTGGAAAATTCACTAAAAACTTTTACTGGAGCCTTTGATAAGTAACAATGCACGAAAAGCTCTTGCAGAAGAATGGAAAAGTGACCATCAAATCACAAATTCCAAAAGCTGCCAGTAATGCAAGTCCCAGAGAGGGACATTCTCAAGAAAACATATGGAAACCTATGTTAGGTGGCAGCAACTATTTAGAAAGGCACTTAGACTGCAGTGGAGGTACAAGGCTGTTAGCACTCTCTATAGCAGTATCAGTAACCCAGAAATAACTGTGATGGCTCTCCTTAGCTTTCAGTACAACATGATCTAATGAATTCTTTATTACTTACCACAGCACGCCCATTTACTAATCTTCACTAACAGTAACATTGTTTGTCATCTTAGGAATAAGACAGATATAGCGCACACTGATGTTTGATGCCGACTTTTCTGGTTCAAACCGAGTTTCTTTTGTACCAAAGTGATGTTGCTCGTCCTCCCTTGGTCTCAGGTGCACCACTTCTCCTCCATTGTCATTTCAGACTTGCTCCCTTTCTTTTTACTGCCACTAGACCTGAGTTCCTCTGAGAACTGCAGTTACCAACTCAGCCCAACACAGACAGAGCTGCTGCCTCTGCACCAGGGCTCTTTGCTGTAGCCAACTAGCCCAGGGCCTCCAGAATCAGTGGCATCTCTGACTTCAGGAGAACTCACCTACTATGCACCATTGATGCAAAGCCCCTGGAAGCCCAGGATCATGGATTCTCAGGCATCTTCAGTGCTTCTGATGGATCAACTGTCCCAAAGCAGGGCAAAACACAAGCAGGTCCACCAGAAAAAAAACCAAAGAACTCCAGCTGAAACTTTCTGTTCCTTAACACTCTTCAGACTGAGAGTACCATGCAGTGACAACAGGTTCTTCCTTTTTGCTTTTCTCCTGCTGTCCACGGAGAGGGCATAACTTAAGCACGAGAGCATTATTTCAGATATAAAATCTGGTGGTTCACCTTGGTCAGCAAGCTTTCAGCTGTAGTACTTTAACATTGGTATTGTTGTTTGTGGCCTTCCAACAGAAACAAAAATATGAATGCATGCCCAGAGCAGAGAGATAAATTTTGCACTGCAGGATGTTAGGGAGAAGCTGAATTCTCCACGAACCAGAGTTCCCTTAAAGTCATGAGAATGGAGAGATACCAGGTTACAAATGCTGCTGCACTGAGCACTGTGGACTACAGCATAGGTACACTGCCTAATTTCTAGGTAAAGCATCAGACAAATCAACTGCATGCTTTTCTTCCAGCCTCCAAAACACACTGAGTCCTTCAGCAGCATCAACACAAGCAGTCCCAAACAGCCTGGTCATTTAGGACTTACATTTAAATCCTACAGAAATACTTAAGAGGCAGAGATGTCAAAAGGAAAGAAAATAATTGAGTTTAAATTAGAGTCTTCAAACAACGATGTGCAAAAATGGAAATCCCACCTCAGTTTCTTGACCTGTGCATTAACAGGCACAAGTACATTCTCCCTCATGCTGCTGATCTGTAAGTGTGTGGTGATGAAACTGGAAGGGGCTCAGATCCATTGCTCTCATCCATGTATTTGCACCAAACAGAGCAACATGTCACCAAAGCAGCAGCACTGAGGGTCATTACGACACAGGGAGAAAGAAATCCACACTCCTTCCATCTATTACTCCTTCCTACACCTATTACCAGGTATTTGGCACTTGCTAAAAAACATGTCCCAGCAGATGCTAACAAAGAGATTAATCAGAGAAGCTTGTACCAGCATGTGACCCTCTGGGTCATACACATTGTGTTGCCTGACAAGTCATTCACCAGTTCTGTATCACTGCTGGTGGAACAGGGGAAGGGATGGGCAGACAAGCAAATCTACTACAAATGTGTTAGGCAGAGTTTTTTATCAAATGACTGAGAGTAACAAGTGAATAACAGGGATTACAAAAGTATAGACACTGTTGCATGAGGCCATTCTTGTGCTCCCCGATGATGCAAGAAGCATATGAACTGAGGACTACTGACAGTGTACAATTCCTATTTTGCTGCCTGCAATACAATTTAGAGGAAGACTCCAGAGACAGACTGAGCCAGAGATAAAAAGTGACATGAAGCAGCTGGTAAAGAAAGAGAAACAGACTTATTTAATGTTGGTTTTTTTTTTTTTTTTTTCCCAATTCTTCACCCCCAGATAAACGGAAACAAACTGATTGCTAAAGGCTTATCAATTGGGGCTTATTCTTCCAGCGGTACTGCTTATTCCCCTGGAGAAGCAGAAAAGTTTTCTGCATGATTAAGGCTGTCCGGAAGCCCAGCTCCTCAGAGCCACACATGAATCACTTGACACTAAGGAGCATCTTTCTCCACTGGCCAGACATGTGCTGGCATGAATGTCAACTGAAATCCTGTCAGAGACCCCAAGGTAACTGCACAAACCTGAATTGCTGTTATTCCTCCTAATACTCCAGCAATCACATGGGATGAAGTCCTAGGCTCCTTCACCAGGATTTAGGGGCTAACATGCCAGTACATCATTCAGTTTGTATACCAAGAGAACACCAATGCTAACAAAACCCAAGGCTTTTGCAGCACATTTTTATCTGCAGATCCAGAAGCTTTCTGTGTGAACGTCCAAGTCTTACCGCCATTTCATGGATGGAATAAACGTGATAAGCACAGGGAAGAGTGGCTCAGTAGTAGTTAAAATCTCTTTTGCATGGGGCACACAAGTGAAATGGTCACTCACTGATCAAATCAATGGAATAAATCACCACAAACCCCCAGGATTTCAATACATGTCTGCTGTCAGTCCACTAGACTTGCATTTCCTGTATATGACAAAACCAAGTTCCTTCAACTTCAAAATACTTTATAGCCAAGTAATAAATATGTTGAGTAACAAGAGACAGTGAACAAATGATAAATCAGATTAAAAGATGATCCAGTGAGCAAAGGGGCAATGATACCATCTTTCAGTATGGAATAGATCAAGCCCGGTGAAGCAGCAGCAACATCTGTCACCAGCATCCATAAAACCTGTGGCTCCTACTTTGCCTCTGGATAAAAACCTTTTCAGGAATGGATGGTGCTGCTTTCACTGACCTCGATTAGCTTTCAGAAGTCAGAAAGTAAGGGAGGATTTTACGTGCACACATTCTCCTAGCTTATTTTGCACAAAGTTCTTGGGACAACCCCAGGAAGAACCATGCCTTGAATGCAAGAATTGCACTGAACTGAATGTTACACTGGTAAAATACTTGTAAATTTAGTATTTTCTAATATGAGCCAACGCTAAATGAATGCCTTAATATTTTCCCAAAAAGGTAACTTCTTTGATAAAGTCCATAAGCACTTTCAGCCACTAGGGATCTTTTGGTGATTGCTAAAAGCCTACTTCATTAACTCTATTTCGTCTAGCCAACCTCCTGTAACTTAGACATTCTTCATCTCTTCATTGCACTCCAGGTAATAGAAAGGAAACCTAATATCCAAAAGACTATTTACCAAAATGTTGTTCTCATCTGGCATCATGTTTTTTGATAGAGAATGATTTTCATAAAATGTATGTGATTAATTTATTTAACGAGTCTAAAGAGAGGACATATCGGTTTTCTAAGCAACTCTTCCCCAAAAGAGGTGTTACTTCTCCTTTCATCAAGAAATGATGACAGCCAAGGTAGAGCCAAAGCTATAGCAGCAGCTTGAGTGATACAGAAAAAGCAACAAGTATGCCAAGCTTGTTAGAAGCATTACAGTAAGAAAGTTAAAAATAGCCCTTTCTCTGACCTAATGACAGAATCATGTTTGCTTACAAATTGCCAATCAGTGTCCAACCCTGATGTGATATTAAAACCAGCAATACTCTTGCCTTCCAAAAAAACACCCACAGGCTTACAGACTGGCTCAGCTGATAGGGTTTCTAGACCCAGCCCTTTCTTTTAACTGGGACTTATTAAAATAACAACATCCCTTTCTTACCTGATCTTATTCATTACATAAAAGGTTATGAAATACTGTGCTACAGAGGTCACACAAACATCTGAAACAGAATCTTTGTTCGTTCCCACTTCTCTTTAAATCTGCTTACTGGGATTTCCTTTTGTATGTAATATGATTAGTAGAAAATCTCAGCCTCGGCTTTCTCCCTGAACCCACTTGTTTGCTACAGAATTTGCCTGAGTTCCGTCATACTGCTCCCATGATGCTTCCAGTCTGGTCAAGTTAGTAAGCTACTGAAGCACTGTGGATCAAGTAGGATCATTATGGAAACAGGGCAGGAAAACACCAATTCCCAGGCATGTTTTATAGTCAATGAATGTGTTATAGGCTTCCCACACCGGATGTGTTCAGGAGTTACAAATGTGCCTCCTGAAGTCAGAAATGCTGCACAATAAGTCAGGATTTCTCCCGAATTACCTGCACTCTGAGTAGCAGCGCTGCCAAACACCTCAAGGTGCTCAAGAGCACTTCAAAATTTCACAAAACTTGAGTGTGTTTGAAGCAAGGTTCCTGATGCAAAAGGGCAGGACTAGCTTCAAGCTGTGTCTGCTTCACTGCACATTTCCTTCATTCCTCAATTGCCTTTGTGTCTTTTTAGAAAGATTTATTCTTGAGCATATGTAAAGGGTATTAACCTATGCTTCCAGAAAGCAAATGTGCTCATAAATTGTTTCACAGAAAAAAAAATCACTTTTTTCAGTTACCAACTCTTCCCTCTCTGATTTATGCTGTAGAGTTTACTGGCCTCTGCAAGCATCCAGCGAAATTGGAAACTTGCTAAAGGAATTTTTAAAATCACTTCCTCTAATAAAGTGTTAAACAAAAAAAAAATCCCACCAAAACACCAAAGCCCCAACTTTCTGCTCCTGAGCAATCAACCAGGGAAGAGCACTGAAATCACACCATGCTGACACAGTACTACAGAAAATCATGGAAGAATACCAACAAATGTAACAGACTATTCCCTTATCAGAACTGTATTATTGGTTCTTAAACTTAAGAAAAGACTGCAAATCCATAAACCACATCCCAGAGCCCTTCAGATCACACTCACTCATCTCTCTCCATATGATGAGCTCATATTCAGAACTGAAATGTCTACAGACATTTATAATGTGAAAATCTATACAAAAGTATATGCTGATAAGGGGAATGTAGAAACAACCTTCAAATAGCTTTTCTTGATCAAGTTCTACTTTTTATTTGACATTATTAAGTTATTCCATTACCAGACTTCTGAAATGGTCATCTTATATTTAAATTCAACTAATATAGGTTTTATAGGTAATACTTTATAAAATGAATAAAAACAATCAGCGCTTGAAAAATAATAAATTGTCATTACTGTCCAGTGCTTTGGGGTTTCTCCATTTATTCCAGATTTTTAATTCTGAACTTTTCCACTCCTACCATTTCTTCTGATGCCCTACTTTTACCATGTTATTCCCATGCTGTCAGAAAAGTGAGGAAGGAAAGATTGAAAATAAAATTGTTCATGAGGGGCAATGCCTTTCTGAATCTCCTTATGTTCTGACAATTCTCTTTCTTGTCCAGTTTTCTGCAGTTAGGTTTTAACTTTAAATACACAACTGTGATTTCTTCTCCATAAAATGCATATAACTATTCAGTTGTTTTCATAAACATGTTTTAGCGGTAGATAAAGTAGCAACATCATTTCCTAGTATAGCCTCTCATGTTGCTTTTAACTTTGCAGTTGAAGAAATGCTTTCAGGCTTTCTGATTTTTATTTATTTATTTTTAGCTTTGAGCAGAAGGCAAATAAACTGTATGCTACAATCAAATAGTGTCACAAAAAATCCCTTGTGCTCCTTTCAGGGAAACAAAGGCCTTTCCAGTAGTCACTGACTGCTCACACTGGTAGCATTTGGCTGTCACAGACAACCCAGCTTGGCTTCATAGCAGGCTAGTAGATGTTAACTGCTGTAGCCTTCCCTTTGAAGTACAAACCCTACTTCTAAGTTCTATTTAAGACTTGTTATTTTAAGCTTTTTTTTAGGACCAAGCAGAATCACATACTTTCTTCTAGTTTTTGCATGAAAAGTTTGGTGACTTTGCATTACCCTCTACAGAAGCTAAAAATACAACTTTAGGAGGACCCAAACACAACTGTTTCATACAGTCAGCTGGTTTTCTAGTTCATTTTGCTTCCATTAGGAGATCAGACCACTTTTCAAATACCCCAATAGCCTGCACAAACACAATTAGGATCACTTTAAGAACTGACCTTATTACAAACTAGGTGGGACCCTAAAGATGGACAGCAGCAGCTCATGGTTTAACCATTTAGGAGCCAACTGGAGACTTTTTGTCACCACCAGGGTAACTCAGTAACAGCAGCACTGAGAAACACAAGTCTCTTGTCCTGTCATACAATCTGAGCAGCTCCTTTCAAGTGTGTTGGCCAGTGCAGACCACATTCTTCAGGGTGACTGATCACAAATGAACAAATGGGGCACTATGATGGGAGCTGAGCTTTATGGCTCTCAAAGGAAAGATGACACACTGAAAAAAAACAATTTTAAATTGCTTGTACAGATCACCAAGCTGTGAATTAAATGTGTCCAAATTACATACCCTCTCCCCACCTTCACCCTCAAAAAACAAAACAAAACAAAAAAAAAAAAAAAACCAAACAAAAAAACCCCAAGTAAACAAACAAAAAAAAACCCCAACAAAATGTAACAATTAATAAAGCATGCATGACATGCACACGAGTAGCAGCTTCATAGATCCACTTAATACAGATGAGAAATATATTTAGAAATCAAAGAGATCTTATCTGGGTGTCTTAAGCAATCTAAGTTGCAACACACCTACAGAAAGAGGCAGGGAGAAGTGGACCAGCTCTTACCTTGACGTGAGGCATAATGAGACTTACTAAAAAGGAGAGTTATACATGACAGAAGAAGTGGGTTTAAAAAAGCTACAGACAAATCCACTAAGATTATCTGTGAAACAGATCTTTAAAAAAACACGTGTCAGACTGAAGATTTTTTTGATGAAAAACACAATTAGCATATGGAAGAATTTTTTTTTGCCACAAAGCATGAGCTGCATCTAGAAGTTTATAAAAGGAGCTGCACAGATAATGCTTGCATGACAGACCTGGACTTCAACCAGCCCATGGTCTAGAACCTATGGTGCTTCACAACCAGCTCTTAAACGCCAGCAGTGAGCAAGGTGCCATGTCAAAAGGCAAAAACCACTTGTCAAGACATGGCCTGATGCTTTTTACATCTCAAGCATAGAAAGGGAATGGGAGATTTTTAGATTAGGCTATAAAACATAAAAATGCTGATGCACTGCAGAGGCCAGCTGGTTCCCAATAGCATGCACCAGCCCCAGGGCAGGCTATGATCTGAGAACCACAGCCAAGAGTTTAGCTGCTGGATTTAGTCTGCTTAAAGAAAGAGAATTTTTTTTTTTTGTTATTTTCTGCAGAGTTGGCACATTGACCAAATCTGAGCACTGTAATAATATCAGCCATCTAGGTCTCAAGGGGAAACTTTGCATTTAGTCAAGTTGTAGACAATTAACAAATTACAGATTTTAAGGCTGCTTTACCTTTTCTGAGAGACTAACAATTTATCAGGAGCATATTTAATATTTTGTAGGTCAAAGAGGAGGTAGGAGAATTCAGTAATTGTAATTATATACATGTAGCTGCACTCATTAAAAGGATAAATCTAATAAAACTGATTTAAGGGTTTTGTGGCTTTTTGTTCCTGTTAAAACAATTCTTGCAACTTTAAAGGCAAAATTTCTGAGTTAATAAACTGGGGGTTGGGAAAAGGGGGTAAAAAGCACAGGTTGCATTTAAAGTAGGATGAAGCAAGATACTTTGGATATTTGACACTTTGGATATTAAACACAAGAACTCAGCAGGAATAAGCTAGGGTCAATATAATGAGTTTGATGAAGTTTGTGTCATGAAGACAGATTGAATTACATGTTCCAGGAACTGGCATAACAAGGCAGAATTACCTCTAATTCTGAACAATGATTTCTTCCAGAGACGCCCAACTTACATTACAGTGGTGGGGAATACTATTGCTCACTTTTATAAAAGGGAAAACCAGGACAGAGGGGGCTAAAGGGGATGTAAGCAAGATTTTATAGCCACAAATTAACAGAATCTGTTTAGCAACCAATTATCAGCTCAGTGAAGTTCCTTCTTAATACTTTTCATGTCTTATTTTAACCGTGATAATAATCTAGCTCAGTTCTTCAATTTAAAAAAAAAAAACTTAAACTGAATATGCACAATTTTTTATAATTGGAAAGACAGATAATTTTTCCTTGGAACAGAACTGCTACTGCTTTACATACTTTTCATGGTAAAAGAACATTGGAAAAATTCAAGACTGATGATAATGAATACAGCAGTTTGCCTAGATATTCTTTAACTCTGCCTTAGTAAATCAATGCATTTTCCTTTTTTGCTGTAAGGGATCCTTATTTTTCTTAATACTTGAACATTGACAACATGCAATTATCTGGTACTTGTTTCCTGCTCAGGAGCCTTGTATAGCAACAGAGACTTCTGAGCTATGCTTGTGATAAAAATCATTAATGCTTACAGAATACATTACTTCAGAGCCCAAAGGAAATTAGCAGCTCATTGTTATTTCCTGCTCACCTCAAAAATGCCTGGAAAAAATGAACAAGCAAAATCACTATCCTTCAATTTACCAAAAGAAAGCCCTTCAGAGGGATCAGAGTGACCAGAAACACAGCGTCTAAAAATATTCAGCCAAGTTATTCTGTCAAAGTGAGGGAAATGTCAGCTGGGCCACTGAGACTAGAAAATTATTATCCATTATCATGTGATTATTTTATGTATTTTTACCTTTTCATCTACCTGTTTCATCCACATGTTGCAGCTGGAATACAGTCCTCAACAGGAACTTTATGGTGCAAACAGTGAACACCTGCACTTCTGAATGTGCTGGTGGCTTTGCCATGGGCTGTAAGGCTGTAAAACGGGGACATTAATGTCTGATACAGTGGAGCATTTCAGGCTGTCATCAGCATCATCCTAAGAGCAACTAACAAAATGACTGAAATGTTTTTGACTGTTTGTTTATGATTAGCTCTTCTAAGGGTGACACAGTCTAGCAATACATCAAGGCATATGGAAATGGATTGTGACTAATCAGTAAGTTACAATACACCTCAGCTCTGTACACGAGAGACCTTTGTGTTCTGCTTCATTCATAAACTTAACTGGAGCAGTGTAATAAAATTAATTGTATTCTTGGCATCATTCTTCAGTGAGTGCTGGGAAAGTGCTTATTCCCTATTTCTTTAAATTTATTATCTAGCTCTTAGAAAAGAAATCAACTAACAGGTTTTTGTCTTGTCAACTACTGGTAAATGGCTATAATATTTGACATAAAATTTCATATCTAGCCAGCTGGATAAGTTTTCTCCCACATAACATCAGAATACCTGCTTTACCATGTCTTTTTCTCATTCATATTTTATATATGTGTGTATGCATGTATATATGTTAATATATATATATATGTATATATGTTGTCATAAAAGTAGTCATGACTTGTATTTTCCTCTAAGACCATACATAAAATAGTCTGCTGTTTGTATGAATCAGCAATAAGCATCTTCTACCATGCATACACAAACATTCTTATAGCTTTTAAATTCTTTGCTTATAGTGAAGTATATTTTAACAGTTGGAGACACACTGGAGAAGCCCACTAGAAGCAGAAACAAAAATGTACCTTACGTTTGTCATTGTATAAACATTATATAGAGAGTTCACAAATGTGTATGATTAGACTTGACTCTCTACGATTGTAGTTGCTGAGACTTTTGGTTATTCAGTCCATTCCTGAATGGCAGAGCATAAAAAAACCCCAAAATATTACAAGTATTTCTTTCCAAATTATGTTCAAACATCACTTTCAGGTCAATATATTTTAAAATTGCACCTCTGTCATTTGCTATTTTACCAGTATTCAAAGATTCTACATATTGATAATTATCTTTGAAATGCAAGTTTAGGATGGGGTAACTTTGTGTCAATTCTATGATTCCCAAGCAGATCTTCTTTCTTTAGATTCCAATGATTTTTTCCTAAATTCATGCATAAGCCACAAACCCACTTTTAGCTTTTTAATTCCCCAAGAATTATGAAAATCACTGGATAACAGAGGTTGCTATTGGGAACAAATAACAAGTCACTTGTGAGAGCTACCAGTTACATAATCACAATTTTTACTTTCTTCCTATTGAAGCCAGGGCAGGAGCAGGGCCAGAAGTCCAGTTCCACTGCACAGGGAAATGTCAGCAGTTAAAGACCCTGTAGTCTTTCTCTCTCCTCACTGGCCTTCTTCAGAAGTTATAGCCAGAAGCCTGCCATGACCTTTAAGGCTTCCCAAGAGTGAAGGCTCAGCAAGGACAGCTTTATAGGAAAAACAGAGGCCAGGTCCAACCACCCATCAAAAGATGGTGGAGAATGGCACAGCAGGAGAAACGTGACTGACCTGGCTATTGACCATGGCCGTTACACTTTCCATGTGACTGAATGCCAAAGACAGGCTGCATAAAGTCACTCAGTGAGAGTGGAAGAGAAGAGCAGGTGGAAAGAAGTGCTTAGCATATGTCAAAGCTCAGCTCCAAAGACGCTTGCCAACACCCTGCACCACTGCAGACATTTCCCAGGCATTTTCAGGGTAAATCCATGCTCATAATACACCAGCAACTAAATCTGGCCCCTTTGTTTTCCCTACTATGCTGGTTCATCTTTGCTTCCTCCCCACAGCACTGTCCAAGCCCTTTTGTTCTGTACTGGATCTAACATTCCCCTGACAACTCAGACATTAAGAAAGTATGTCAATGCATGCAACTAAAATCACCTCAAATCTGGTGCACGTTATCCTGCACCTGCACTGTAAAGGTTCTGAACTGCTTGTAAAGGTTCAACAAAGACAGTATTTTTAGTGGAATTTGCTGCCACATCCTTGTGTTTAGTTTCTCGCTTGACAGAGACAGAATATCCAACCACATACAGTGTGGAGCCACGGAAGTAGAGCAATACCCTGGTGGGTGTGCTAAGTTTTATTTCACTAAAAACTTAGGGAGGAGGGTGAGGCAGGAGTTCCTGACTGGCAGGTTACTCCAAACTCGCACACCCTACCTGTGCCTCTCACCCAGCTGCCAAAAATTCATATGGACAAACAAGTGGACCTCACATCTTTTCAAAGAAGCCCCCCTGCTGCTAACCTAGGCCTGTAAAGGTGCAGCTGGTTTCTTGGTCTCTGCCTTAGCCTTCCACTCCTAGCAGCTCCATGAGCATGCTCCAGCAGCTCATGTATATTTTTCCATTACAAGAGCCTTCCTTTTTAATCGCAGAAGCATTGGCAGGGATGGCAGAAATTTCTCATTAGCCTCCTGGCAAAGGACAGAGCCAGAACAGAGTTGTTTCTCCAGACTGGGTATCAAGAGAGGAAACTCCACATAAGTTTTTATTATTGTAAAAACTGGGATCCCCAGGCTGGAGCATTTTTAATATCTTTGCAGATATTTTTCCTACTGACAGTCAGAACTATGGTGTCTGTTGCTTCCAGAATTATGAATATCTATCAGTTGTTCACAGCTCTGTTTTCTACAATCAGTACAAAGATGATCTCCATAGCACAGGCAGCAGAGATGGGAACAACTCAGCAGCAACAAGCCCAATGTAGTCTCTCATGGCATGCCCTCTGTTTAAATTGATTATAATTGCAAGAGAAACATTACATCCTTTAAAGCTGTGCTTATAGAAGAACAGGAATATGTTTCTCAATGAACCAAAATAATCAGTTACTTGAACATGACTAACTTCTTTTTTTTTTTTTTTTTTTTTTTTTTTCTTGTCCATCCTATAATAAAAATAAACATCCAAGATTTTGAAGCTGTTGGCAAGACAGAACACAGAAGAAGGAATTATCCTCCTATTACCTATGCTTAAGTATATGCAGTGGAATAATATTTCAGCTTCTGCTCACTTCAGAAGTGGTGGTTCCCCCTACATTAGTGGGATAACACACCACTTCTCCAGCGTCACAACACAGATGCTGTGATGCATCTGGCAAGACTTCACGTTGATGCTTGTAAAACCTGTGTTATGACTGCAGCAGGAGACAACAGTGTTTAATGTTAATTCTGCTTCCTAGAATACAGTTAAAATGCATTAAGAGAGAACATATGCAGGAACACTACAGAATGTTTGTCAAAACATTGTCAGTACAAAAAAATAGATGCAATGCTGAAGGAAACGTCCTACATCAGTTACAGAGAACACTGTGGATCACCAAAACATCATTAAATCAATAAACAGTTTACTTTGCATCTGTGACTCTCAGCACATCTGTATGTTCAAGGAAACTCCTACCATGGCTATGTCCACTTCCTTAGGCAGTCACAAAGCACTGCATTGCTTGGGGTTTTAGCAGTGCCAACAAACACTGACTAAACATTTATACTTACTCACAAATTTAAGAAGTAAAATTATTTTATTCATGTAAGCTTCTCTGTTGCCAGATTTGATTTTTAAAGTCTGCATTTGGAGAATAAGCTATTTAAAAAAATTATTGAAGGTCATTATAAACGCAAAGATGAATCAAAGCATCTTCAAGAAAACCAATGCCCCCCCTACATAGTCCAGATAAATATTGTGCAGAGATACATTTGTCACAAGTTCAGAAAATCAAAATTTAAAATTTTTGTCATGTTCACTGCATCATTCAATATTGCAAGGTACTCCCCATCCTATGATTAAATCACACACTAATGTTACTAACTGAAAGAACTGCATTGCAAGGACAGTGATTCACAAAACAAGGAATGAAGTCATCTCACTGTACTATCATGCACGACAAAGATATGGGTATTATCATTAGAAATGGTAAAAAATAAAGCAATAAGCAGATTTACCTGAAGTAGTAACTGTGTTCTATTCCTGCTTTGTTTCATGTTCCTTTCTGGATAAACACCCCTAAAGTATATTCCCCACTCTGCACTAATATTTTATTCATAGCATATGTACTCCTCATTATTAAGTGAAGTACTGTAAGGTTTTCAGAAGGAAGGCAGAGGGTGAGGGGAGCAGAAATGCCCCCATTCCCAGCTCTCCCAGCTGAACTCTTATGCTGCAGGTGGACAGAAGGATTCTGCTGGAGGGAAGTCGCAGTGTGTGCAGCTCCTCTCAGCAGCGCTCCTCTCCCCAGCACACGCAGCAGAACAGCCTGCAGTGGAATAACAAGAGAATTTCTCAAGTGCCAGTGTAAGCGAAGGAGGGGGTGTCAGGGAAAGCAAGGGAAGAAAAGCCTCGGGAAGCTGCTTCTCTCTTCAGCTAAGGCATGCTCTATGTCCCTCTTTCGTGGGGGTCCCACACAAGGACAGGCACACCAAAGATTTTAAGGCTCTGAGATACTGTGTAAGATCTAACACAGGGAGTTGGCCAAAATAACCAACGTTAGGGAATGCAAAATATTACATTTCCCATAGCAATATGAACACCTCCCTGTTACAGCTCCTGTAACGCGATGTAACAAATAGCAATATGGTGTGAGATAACATCTTTGGCCTGAAATCTAATTGTAAAATCAGTCTTGTTACTACCCCTCCTCAAGATTCATTTGACACTAAATTTTGCTAGAATTTAGAGATACCATTTTCCCTAATGTATCCTCTGATGATGAACAAACAACTTAGACATTAACCCTTGCAGGTGCTTAGACAGTCCTGTTTATAGCCCATGACTGAGCAGTAATTTAAGTGATCACAGAAATGAAAAATTACTCTGCATGTACAAATAGCCAGCAAATCTACACAGCACATGTGCCAGACAATCAGACTTTTATCAGATATGTGCAAGGCTCATGCAGCCATCATGTAAGTGGAGTGTAAAAGACCTGATAAACCTCAGGCAGAGCATGAGGGTTATTCATCTGGCATCCCCTGCTGCAGCTCCCAGGCAGCTCCAGGGGCTGAGATGCTGTACAGTGTATGGCTCTGGCACTTTCCTCCAGCCCTGGGGCTGAATCCCAGGCATCCCCCACATGTGATCTCACAGGCAGCCCCAGCACCTGACTGATGCACCTTTTGCATTAAACAACAGGAGTTGAAATGTTTGCTTTCATACATATTATTACTAACAGCAGACTTTTAAAGGGAATTCTAACTATTAAATTAGTACAGTCTTTTGTCCATGCTGACTTTAATGACCAGCCCTAAGGGATATGACCCCAATTTTCCCTCACGCATAGCTTTAAAACAACAATATTACTTACAACTAGTTGTTTTAAAAAAGCAATGGTAATGGTTATTGTATTAATAGTATTCACAATGATATAGTAATGACTATATTTTGTAATCCAGTAATAATAACTCAGAGAAGTTTCAGGGAGAATTTTCATCCCCATGTGGTTTATATATGCTAATTCCTATGCAAATTAAAAACACACTGACACATCCTATTATACTACTTGTCCATTTTGAGCATGTATTTGGTGAAATCATCACAGTCATATTATGCTTCGGAAGATGAACATATCCCAACCTGTATTGTTGCCACGACAAGAGATGATATATGGATCTATCAAGAGAGTGTATCCTCCACTTTGGGAGGTGGGCGTTCAGTACCACTAAAATGGCATGGACAGTGGGTGGCAGCAGGTTATAATTTCTTTCCTACATTATGTAACTAGTTCTGTCAATCCTGACCTTTTAAAAACTCAGAGTATAAGAAATAGAACAAACTGATGTATTTTTACTTATTGCTTTAATATTCTAGCATTTTAGAATCATATTTTCTGCTCTAAAGAGCTGAGCATCACTACTATTTTTAAGAAAGAAGCCTGAGTTTCCATTACTGTAGGAACTGAAGCTTTAAGGGGAATCACAACAAGATCCATAATAAAATCATGACTGCCAGCAACATCACATAGCATGTGAAGAAGAAACCCCCTAATAACATCATATTGTTGATGCCTTGAGAAGGCTGACCTAAAACAGAGGATAGATGGAGTTAAATAATAAAGTAGGTATTTATTAAAAGGCCTCAATGGATACACCTTGGACAGTACAAGAGCCCAGCCATGGCTACACCCAAGATGTACCCAAAGTGGTCACAAAAATGGACAATTGATTACAAGGTCTCTCACTTTGATAAGTTCTGGTCCATTAGCAAATTGCAGTTAATTGTCCAATTATAGCTTTAGATTACCAAGTTCCATCCTTCTGGTTTTTCTCTCTTCAGTCCACCGCTGTTTATGCTCGTGGGCTTGAAATTTGGATCACCTGTCCTTGGTCCCAAGCTAGAGAAGGAATTGTTTTGTCTGCCCACTCTGTGATAGCTGTCCTTGGTCCCAGGCTAGAGAAGGAATTGTTTTGTCTGCCCACTCTGTGAGGAGAGCTTACCATCCCTTAATATGAAGGCTCAGAATTGCACACCAAAACAGCACAGAATCTGAAAAATATAAAAGCTAAAACCTAAGGTATCACTGTAGCTAAACACAAACTACTGACAACTTACGAGGAAGGAACAACAAGTGATGTGAGACCATGAGTGTCACAGTAGTGTACGACAGAGCCCAGCCAGAAGACACTTCTGGATGGGAAGGGGAAGGGGATGGGGATGTGAGGGGACTGACACACAAATATCAGCCCAACAGACAGTGCCTGCTCTGATAACAGCTGTGAGAAAAGGCAAACACAACTGTTGAAAAATCTTTCAAAAGAAAAGCACTGCCTCGAGGCTGAATGGCTCTAATAAGTCAGGATTAGGGAAATCATGAGCTCAAGGCTTTTATAGGCTGCTCACCTTTACAGCAGCCAGTTAAAGTGGGCATCCTAGTCAGCTTCTACATGCAAGCACAGTAGTGCACAGCTCCAACCAGCCCTGAGTGAGGACAGTACTGTCTATTCTCTCTCAGCTCCTGTAGATCTGGATCTAACCATGTGTAAGGTCTTTGGCTACTCCAGACTCCAAACAGCAGTACAGAATCAATTATTCCAAAACTTGCTACAAGGCTCAAGGCCTGATCATGAACATACCCTGCAGATACACAGGGTCAGTGGTTGATAGACCATGTGCTGACTGAGCACATCTCACACGTGGGCCACCTACACTAGCACAGGACACACCACACTCCCACGTGAGTGACACCAGCATCTGCAGGAACAACACTTGCATGACTCCTGATCTAAGCCCTGGAGATGTGATAGCTATGACATATCAAAAAGAGAAGATCCTTGTAATTATAGCTCCCTGTTGTACACTATCAACACAAGGGTCAGGAACATCCATCCCTTTGTGAAAATTAGGCTCCTTGGGACTGTACATGAGAGATAAGTGGTAATAGTGATGTGAATCCCTACTGTTACAGGATTGAAGACCCCAAGGCCTCCAACAAAACACAGAAAACTGTACAAACAAGAGGCATTCCTTGCCTAGGGGAGCTAATCATCTAAATGAAAAAGACAGGCAGGGAGTTGGAGGGAAAGCAGAAGCACAGAGAGGTGAAAGCAATTTGCCCAAGGCCATGCAGCCAGTCAGCGAGCAAACCAAAAATAGAGGCTGACCCCTTGATTGTCAGGCCATTGTTCCCTCCACTAGACTGAATCTCCCATGGCGAATGTGACATTGAATTGGTATTTCTGTTCTGCTGCTGTCATTTTTAAAAATAAAGCATGATGACAATGTCACTGTGCTGAACCGCTGTAATCGAGGCCACACAAGCACTTTTAGAAACAATACCGTGGAGAACTTTTGCTAAGAGAAGAGAGCAAGGCCCCTGGACACAGGGACTGGAACGCATACCCTGACTACCAGCTACTCCTCTGCCAGGAGAGGCAAGGGTTACTGCAGTTTTGAAGGCCCTATAAACATCAGCGCCTTTCGTAGCGCAAACCCAAGACAGTAAGTACAGCTCAAGAATGCAGCTGAGGGCAGACAACATTAGCACCCCCTGACCCTGAAGAAGGCTGCATGGGTGTCTGCAGTAGCTCTCAAACTGGCAGGGCAGATTCTGTGCACAACGTGGCACTGCACATGAACTACTGCTAACAACTGATCAAGGTCCTCGCTGCTGTGGACACCACTCCAGTCTGCAGGGCGCTTGTCCTTTCAAAGCACAAGTTCTCATCCCCCACAAATGCCACTTTAAATGCAGTAAAGTCTTCCAAAAGACCTACGTCTACATTTTTAAAGGGCTGCACTAGTGTCACTTCAGACATTTGCAAACACAAGACTTCCAGCAATGTGTACCTGAAGCAGTTTTTCAGATAACCTAACAAGAATATGCCATAGTACTTGGAGGACTCAGCAGGAGGAACAGCCATACATGCCGTCCTTGTGGAACAGGAATTCAATTACCTGCATTCCAAGAACTTTTCTCAAGTGCATCAATATTTTACTACATTAATTCCAAAACAAAATCATGCAGAATTCTTTCAGTTTTTAAACACATCTCCCTGGTACTACATACTCAGCCTTCATAACCCAAACTGGAAAGCAGCAAATATTTTTCTGATCTTGAAGAAGTGCAAGAAGGAGGATTCAGGAACTACAGCCTGGTCAGCCTCACCTCAATACCTGGAAGGGTGATGGAGAAAATTCTCCTGAAAGGCATTTTCTAACACATGAAAGACAAAAAGGCAGTAGTCAGCACGGAATTACAAAGAGGAAATCATACCTGACCAACCTCATTGCCTTCCACAATGAGATGACTGGCTTGATGGAAAAGCAGAAATCACTTGAGTGACTGAGAGTCTGAGAGCTGACTGGTTGGAAAGCAGGTTTGCCTAGAAGGACCTTGGGGATCCTGCAGGAAATGAAGCTGACTATGAGCCTGGAACACACTATCACAGCAAAAAAAAAAAAAAAGAAGGTAAAACAGCATACTGGGCTGCATTAGGATAATCATCCTCATCAGAGGAAGGTGATCCTTCCTTTCTAGTCAGCACTGATGTGGATGCATCTGGAGTGCTGTGTTCAGTACTAGGTTCCCCCAGTACAAGAAAGACAAGGAATTACTGCGAAGTCCAGGGCAAGACCACAAAGCTGGTTAAGGACTGGACCATCTATGGGAGATGAAGAGGCTGGAAGACCAGAGACTCTTTGTAAGGAAGAAAAGGAGACTACTGGAGGAATCTTATCAATGTGTATAAATACTTGATAGGAGGAAACGAAAAAGAGGGAACCAGGCTCTTCTCAGTAATGCCCAGTGAGAGGGCAGGAGATATATAGGCAAATGAAAACACAAAATATTACATCTAATCACAGGGAAACACTTTTTTCCATTTGAGGGTGGCAGAACAGTATAACAGGCTGACCAGACAGATTATGGATTCTCCATGAAGATATTAAAAGCTTGGCTGGATATGTTCAGGGAAAACCTGCTCTAGCTTGAACAGCAGGGCTAGACAAGATGATCCCAAGATTCTTCCAACCTCAATGACTCCGTGATTTGCTGGTGCCTCAATACATAAATAGCACAGTTTGCTTGCAATGACCCAACTACAGCTGGTCCAAGTGTATGCAAGTATCTCCCCACGGCTTCTTGGTGTGCCTTCTTTCCTTCTGCCAACAACAGATTGCATCAAATTGAAGAATTTAATTCCAGTCTTAAGACTTAAATGGGACAAGTAATTAATTCCTTAATAAGCTGTGGTAATTCACCTTTGTATCTTGTGTCCTTGTGACAGCTGCTGTGCACAGTCCACTCCGTTCCGCCTTTTGGCATGTGAACTGCACTCATGTACCTCATTCCTGCTACAAGTGAAAATGAAGAAATTAAATTGAAGGGAACTATGTAACTGACCTCATTACAGAAAGCAGAGGAAACTACCTTGCAGAAGTAATCATGTCTGTAACAAAAGAGAAATTTGCGAAATGCAAGTGAAACAATGCAATTTATGACGATACTGCAATCAACTATTAATACAGGAAAGGTAGAGACTCTCATTCAGACACTGACATGTCAGAATTCTGTAAGTGAAGGAAGAAAAGTATCTTAAATGCTTAATTTACCAATGTTAAAACATTCTAACTTTCTTAAAATATAAGCTGACAGATTTCAGCATATTATTAAATGTAAATTATATTTAGTGCTTGCTCCTCCTTTGGGAAAAAAAGAATAAGAAAACTATATATTTGAAGAGTAAAAATTCCACTATTCCTAGGCAGAGTTGAGAAATCAGTAATTCTAGATTTATAGAGAAATCAGTAATTCTAGATTTATAATGCATCTTACAAGCTAAAATATTGACTTCTGTACTATGATGACAATGTTGGTATGGCAACTGGTCTTAAGATTCACTAATCAGACACGAAAACCTCTGGCTATGGAAATTCTGGCTTCCTCTTGTAATCTGCACAGCATGGCAAGACTTCAAAACACAACATTGTCAAACTAGAGTGCAAAAAAAAAAAAAAAAAAAAAAACCAAGCTGGGGAAATTTATGTTGTGTAATTTCCTGGAGAAAAAAAACCCAAAATATTAAAAACTCTAGTAAGATGGCAAAGGTAAAAAACGAGGTTTTCCAAAACAGATGAATTCCATAACACAGAGTAATAGTAAAGTAAGAAAAATGAAGTTGTGGTTTCCTTTCTCTATGCTCTAAGTCCACCATATTCTTAAGTCTGGATGTACACATGGATTTTACTTCAGTATAGCTAAAATTTGGAATTTGAGGTCAATACTGTTGTGTAAATAAAAAAAGGGAGTAAGAGCCATACCACAAAAAACAAATCCAAACTAAATTTTGTGTTTCTCACACTACAAAGCAGACTACTGAGGCTAGTTTGTTAGAAGAATTACTACAGGAATGGGCATACTTGGTTATGGCAAAACAAAGTACCTCAGGACTTCTGGATGTGCAGCACTCTGTTGGAACACCAGTTTCCAGCAAAAGAAAAGCTCAGTTACTCTAGGCACAAACCCAATCTGCCAGCAAGAGAGGAGAAATATGGATTAAGATTTCACAGTAAAACTTCAATATGGTCTACTGTTTCCAATGTCACCTTTAAATTTGAAATAGGCAAATCTCTTCCACTACTAAATTTTCCCTTTCATGGTTAACACTTAATTGATAATAAGGAGCAGTAAAAGGATCTTGAGTTCAGACTGGCTTGCAAAGACAAGAGAAGCCACACTCACATGATCAAATAATCCATGATGGAACAATTCCCAGCTCAGCATTAATTAAGGTTATAAATTGATTTTCAGGCTTTAAAGGAAATTTCCACAGCAGGCTGTGAGGAGGAGAGTAAGTTACCTTCCAGAAGGAAAACAGTACTAGAATTTGCCACTCAATATCATACAGGATTTCTGAAGAAAGTCCATCTATATTAAGGCCCCACCATGCCTGACAACAGAGAAAAATGTATAAGGACATAATTTCTGCCCAGAAAAGCCTGAAATCTGGCAATATGCAAAACAATCTATGAACAATATGCAGAACAATCTGATCTACCAAAGCCTTGATGGATGTTCTTAACCACAGCACATGGATGGCTCCATTACAGCAATGTACTCCAAGATTTGGCTGCAGCCAAATGAGTGGACCAGGTTTTATTGCCTCACAGAGCACATCTCACAACCCCAAATAAATCCCTGAACCCCATTATGAGAAGAGAAATTAGGAAAAAAATGTGCTTGAAATGGAAACAAGACTTGCTTTCTGCTGTATGCCAGCACCTGCTGGTGTCTTAATGCTTTTCCAGCAAATGAAAACACATTGCAAAAACAAGCGCAATTAGAACAGAAAGCAATATGGCTCCAAGGCAGTGTGACATCCTTATATGGTGGCTCCCTTGCTGAAACCATCTACTTAGGTGCAGAGAAAGATAAATATACCCTGTAAAGCAATTAGCTTCTAAGCACAAAAGGGGTACAATAATCAGATAATTTGCATTACCAATGAAAACACACAGTAAGAAAGGAAAATACTTATCAGTGGTAGGAAGTGTTACGGGTTGTCAGGAGGTGGGCAGGTACGGTCTGAAGTGTATTGTAAACTGGCTTATAATTAACTGTTACTTAACTCTTAAGATTACCTGATATCTCCATCTGTTCTTCATTACTTTGATAAACTTCAACTCTCTGAATTGTGTTGTGCTGGGAATTTGCCTAACATCAAATATTTAGAAAAAAATATCTATGTTGTTCTGCAATTTCTCATTATGAGGCTAAAAACACACTTTTCACATATTCGGAAGCATTAATCTTCTGATTTTTTCCTTGAGATGCTTTGCTCTTGCATGTGTTAGAGGACAACTTCTGAAAGACACCAGAAAGTTTGTGTATTTTCACTCCATGAAAACAAAAAAAGAAACCTTGGCAAAACTATGTGATTTTGAGAAACCACAGCGAAGTTTACAGGGACTTTGCAGCATGGTGTGACTTTGCCAACACACTCTATGTAAAAATAAATGCTCACTAAAGCACACACCCTTGCAGAGGCAGGAGCAGAGCCTGAGTCATCTGCTGTTGACAGATCTCTCCGAAACAACTTGACAAAGCACCATGTTTTACTCTCAAGCTGCCTCTCAAAGGGTAACAACCACCTGCTGCTCCTCTGGCCTCCAGTGCCAAAGACCTGAAAGGTTTGCAGAAACAGGCAGACATTGCTAAAGATGCACAGAGGTCTCAGTCTAATAGCACACGAGGAAGACATCCTTTGCTTTGGTCTCTTCTTTGCAAGAGGACTACAGAAGCTGTGAAGATTCCTCTAAAGAAATACAAGCTGTGCCTCATGAGCAATTTTTGGCTTATTGGCCACACTACTCTCAGCTTCTGAAACAAATGAAACAAATAACAGCTTTAACCTCTAGAGAGTCCTTTTTTCTCTTCTGCACTGGGACCACAGTAAGTCAGATGTCCTGTGGGCAAACCAGTGAGAAATCACAGACTGAAGACAATTTACAATTAATATGTTTGAGTTAGCCTTTCACAGTCCTTTTTCTTAATTGTTGCAAGACATAGCTCTCATGTGCTCACCATTGCATCTTAAAATGCTCTTTAAAAACACCTTTATGTCAATAACATACTTAGAGCATTAGATTGTGTTTAACCGATCCCAGCGATTTTCTTTTTGCAGCCCTCAAGATGCTACAGAATTTTGAAAATATTTTTAAGAAACATTAAGAGGAAAGAAAGACAACTAGATCACTACTGAAGCAAAGAGTAAATCTACTGTATTAGCTGATAAAATAAAATGTTGGTAAAAGTAACCAGAAGCACTAAGATTGACCTGAACTGTATCTTTTCTCAATAATAACCAGTTCTTGTATTTCAATGTAAAGCTAGAGAATGGGAAAACAGAAAAGTGAAATGTTACCAAGGAAATATAATCAAAGACAAATGACAAATAGAAGGTCTCTGGGAAAATGGCTCAAGCTTTAAATAGCAGATATCCGGTGTAAGCACAGAATCATAAAGAAAGGAATTTCTCTGCAGAGCACATTACATTTTTCTTTGCATTCATTCACTTGTGTGTTCATTTGCTCTGAGTTTTCTCAGCACCTGACCTATTATTTACAAGATGAAATTCCTAGTATTTTTACTGGGAAATGAACTGCCAAAATTGTCTCAAAAAATCCAGGCATTTTTTTACCCCTCCTATAATTTCAACATTTGGGTTTAAATTTTAAGCCTATTTCAATCTTGCATTGCAGTCAAGAGTTTGTAAAACTTAAGTTAAAAGAAACAATAAAAATCTGTAAATTTGTGTCTGTCATCCCAAACCCACCAAACTAAAAGATCAACTTACATCTCAAATAGATCCAGCTACATTAAGGTATGTACCTGCAAGGCAGAATTACACAAAGAGCTAAAAGCAGTACCAGTCATAGCCTCCAGTCCTATAAGGCTCACAGTCCCAGCTTCAAAATTTTTAAAGAATATTTTTCATTTCCACTCATACTGTTCTGTGGCACATGGAATGTTGTGGTTCATTTGGGAATGCAAGATGAATATATGGATATTGAACAGAACAGGGATAGCTCAAAGTTGCTGTCTGCCCCAGAAAGCATTGACATCTACTCCCTTTAAGAGATTGGTGAGTAATGTGCATTTTAAAAGACTGTCCTCCTGAACAGAAGAATACAAGGGAAGTAATTTTGAGACAGCAAAGGAATTTTAAGTGTTTCTGTCAATGAAACATTATGAATTAATTCCCTGCTGAAAAAGAAACTTCCAATATAGAGAATGGCAGAAAAACCATGTGGTAAGAGGAAATTCGCCTTACATAACAAAAGGCTTCAGTGATTCAGTGAAAAGGGAAGTCTGAACAGCTTGCCCTGTTCTATCATTATGCTATATTATGGAGAGAAATTATTTTTAAATTACATTAAATTAAAATTAATCAAGATACTTATACAATTTTCAGAATATTAACATCAATCCCCTAGATGTATTTCTTAATCTTAGCAGCAATATGAAGGATACCTCCTGTGAAGTATCTCTCTTGTGGAGCTCTGCTTCAAATATTTAATTAATTTTAACTTCAATTATGGAAACACAAACAGTATTGACATAACAACATCAAGTAAATTTCACAGATGATAGTGAATATTTATTTATAGTTCATATTTATTTATATAAGCTAAACCAGGACCATATGATCCCACTAGATATATGCACACTGACTCTGAAAGGCAAGGTTGATTTCAGGGTGATTTTTCCTCCCTCTAGACAGCACCACTGTAGATTTTTAAATATCCTAAATTAACATTTCTCATGTCCTTCTTGTAATGAGGCCAAAGAGGTTGTAAATACACAGAAAAGCCATTTAGACATAGTACTTTTACACACAACTAAATCCTTGGCATCAAAGGAAACAAAGAACCTCAAATGACATCTTGCAGAGGCTTTGTGTAAACCACAAAAGGCCCTAATTTGTGATCTTTCACTGTAAACTTATGAAAACAGGAGTAACTGGAGGAAAATAACGAAAAATTTTGATTCTTTTGGAAAAGTAGAAAGCTAGGTAACTCACCTCAAAGAAGGACCTTATTATCTCTTGAAAAAAAAATTTCTATTGCAAACCCAGACTAAGTTAGCAATTTGATAAAAAAAAAAAAACACAACAACAAAGTGAGATGGTACTGCTCCCTGTCATAAGAAAAAGCAAAGCTCATTTAAATCTTGATGTCAGCTTGAATTAATTTATTTCAGACCTGGAGCAATATTCCCTGATGCTGCAGGTTTTTAAATTATTAGGCATAAAAGCAGCAGTCTAATCAATCCCAACAGTGACGATAACGGTAGAAGCATTTTACTTTCTGCAGACTCTCAGAGGCTGTAAATGCTGCATTTATTCTGAGGGCAGTGTTCAGATTGAGATGAATCTATAGAAGCATCTGGAGACAATTATTCAGCTAGAATTAAAAGCAGAATAGACCTGTGAGATCTGTGCCTGAAAGGAGCGAGCCTTTGTGCTCTGGAAACAGCACTGTGCCAGTGCAGGGGCTCTGAAGGTTTGTTATGTGGGTTTTGGTACCAAGGAACATTTTACCTCCTCTAGGAAGATGGTGCACTAGTGAGAGCAAGTCATTTTAAATGAGGAAAAACGATGATTTTCTGTTTGTCTTACATGTATGTCAAATAGGGAAAAGAGCCAAACAACCAATATGTTGCTGTTCTGACAGAATTAGAAAAAGTCACATCACAGAGAGGCAATAGAGATACTTAGCACCTGGTTCCCTATCCCAGATCTCTTTCGATTTGCCAGAATCTTTGCTACCAAAGGCAAAAGACATTTTTAGCACAAGAAAGCCATCACAAAAGCAAGGTAAGGCAGTTATGCTTTCTGGCTTGCCTTAACAAAAACTGCCCACTACTAAGGAAAATCTGGCTAATACACAGTCCCAGTTAAAAGCATTCTCTGGCTAAGCTAATTCTTTCCCATCACATAGTGTCTGGTGTCTGAGTTCTTTTTCTTTTTTCTTGCAAAATGCAAATAACAGAATTTGGGAGGTTCTATCAATAATGCTTAAATAACAACCTCCTCGATACACAAAGCACATCTGCAGAATGATCCAGACCTTACTAATGAAGGGCAAGAATCGTGTTTGTTACATGCTGATTTTCTCTTATACATGTTATAACAATGAAAGTTAGTTGAAAGATGCAGGATGAACCATGTAGGATATAAGTTGGCTCACTCTATATCTATCAGCCCTGCTAAAAGGAAATTAATTGCCTTACAGAATCTAAATTCTCACTCTTGTTAAGCTCTCATTCCTGGCCTGGCTCCTCAGGTGCATCTTTGTAAACTTCATCTGCTGGTCTTCCCAGAAAGAACAGGAGTTGCCATCTGTGTGTCACCATGATATTTTATGAAAATCCCTTTGTCAGGATTTTTTCTCCTGAGAAGCTGAGAAGCCTCAGAGGAAAAGAAAAACAATAATTATCTGCTGCTGTGGAATGCAACAGGTGCATCTTTCATTGGTCCATGTGGATTGTTTTTACTTAATGACTAACTGCAGTCCAGCTGTGTCGGGACTCTGGTCTGTCACGGGTTTTTGTTATTCATTCCATTCCTTTCTAGCTTTCTGATGGATCCTTTCTCTCTATTCTTTTTAGTAAAGTTCTAGTATAGCAATATTAATATAATATAATATAATATAATATATCAGCCTTCTGAAATATGGAGTCAAGATTCTCATCTGTTCCCTCATCCTGGGGACCCTTGAACACAACCACATGTAAGTACACCCATATCTGATTGCATGAAGAGGATTTGCTATGATTTAAGAAATCCCATCACAATGGACCAGGATACTTGTGAAAAATCTCAATACAGGACAATTTTTTGAGTTTATTGTATCAGCTGTCCAATTTCAACCAAATCAGCCAGCCCTGGACACAAGCCTGAAACAGTCTGTTAATCAGAATGTATGATAATGTCTAGGTGATAACTAGAAGAAGCACAGTTTTTAGCTTTTTGCTTCACTATTAAAAAAATTATTAAACCCATGAAATCTAGCAGATAAAGACAGCTACTACGGAGGAGGTGTTTCCCTTCGCTAAATGCAAGGCTTTATTTTTATGTTTTGGTTTTTTTCTGATCAAGATTTCCCATCTGCTGTGTTCTCCACAAAGGAATTTTCCAGCGAGCTCTTCTCTGATTTCACTTGACAATCATTTGGATAGGAAAGGTTGCTTTTCCCACAGATGTCTCTCAGGTTCAATTGCATTGCCTTGACCATTGAAAAAACACACCACTGCAATGTGAACCAACTTTTAAAAGTCTAGTGTGGGTTTTTTTTTAATCTGAAGACAGAAACCCCAGCTCTGTGTCGCCACCATTCCAGTGTTTTCCCATGTTACAGCAAACGGGCAGCAATATCTGAGCCATCTTGATGCCTTTTTGAACATGGGCCTACTTTGTGAGTAAAACAAAGTAACATGCTCTTCTGCCTTGGAAAGCTTTTCTGCAAACTCTGGCTAAAGTGAGGCACAGAACACACAGACACACAATAAGGAAAACAGAGAAAAGTAGACTGGAGATACTCTCCTTCTGATAGATGAGATAAGGCTCTGGACTGATCCTTACAGAGGATGCAGAAGGAGAAATGTTTTAAAATGTCTGACCTAGTTAAGTGGATGGTGTATGTATGTGCTGTTCATCATTCAAGACCCACAGACCCATATGGAGCCTGTCACTTCCATGGTTTTTATTTAAACTCCAGGTCAGTATGGCATCAAGTAAAAAAATGTGCATATATATAAAAGTTCACATGAGCTTTATCAAGGTAGGGATTTCATTTCTCTCATAATGAAGCAAAACAGGGAAAGCCAGAGTCACCTACTCAACACCAGATGGTGAGCACCTTCTGAGCCCGAAGCAGAATCCAGGTCCGCTTTCTGCTTCCTCACCTGAATTCTGTCATCTACAGAGTAAAAAAAAATACTTCCTCCCTTCATGTACTATAAAAAAATCTAAAAGGCCTCATATATAACTGTGATATAAGATATGTAGCGCCATGGAAGAAACACTCTTTTCCTCCATAGCAGAATCTGTGTATTAATTTTCTACCTTTAAATATACATCTAAGTTATGTTGAAGTTCTTCTGCCCTTCATAAACCATTCCAAGACATTTGAAATGCACAGAATGCATCAGCAACCATCCAGGAAAATGGAAGTGTCCAAATAATTTTGAAAGCCACAATGATGCCTTCATAACCTAAATGAAAACTGTGCAAATATCAGACAGCTCATGAGATTCAACACAATTCAGAAGTCATTTCCTGGTTTCAACAACAGAGAAAGGCATACATTCACTTTTTATTTTACAAAGTAGTTCTGACAACATTTTTCAGCTTAACCAATGCTGCAGTGGCAACTTTTCAATGTGACCTTTAATAACTGTAGTGGTACATGTGATCAGAGTGAAGCAGAATCCTTATGTGATAGGAGCTAACAAAGCCCATGAAAAGGCTAAACCACACACTGTTTTGTAAAATAAGAGAGTTCAGAAGCAATGCTGATCTGTATTTACATTCTGGTAGCACCCATCAGGTGTTCTGTGCCTGAAATTTGAGCAGAACTTAGAGGAGGTGCTTTCCCAAGAAACTCTACGCTTAAGCATAAAGGAATTACCATCATCATCTATTATATTTCACCAAAAAGGACCTGGGGCATGCAAAGTGTAACACAGCTGCCTTTAGACAGAGATCATCTGAAGGAAAGCTGACCTTCGGAATTTCGAGGCAGTAATTTTCTCACATGATGCTCTAATATCAGTAACTGGTGCATCTGAGCAATGCCGGCTGTGGGAAGGACACTGCCAAAATTGTAGCAAACCTTCCAGAGATGACATATATGCTCATTTAGCACAATGCTCTGTATCCCTTTGAAAGTCAGCAAATTCAGATAAAGCCTGCAATGCTGAAGTCCTGGCTGTCTGAGATCAAAGTGGGTTTCTGTCCCAAAACTCCCTCCTCAGTGTTTTTCACATCCAGATTACTCTAGATGCTGTTACTGTAGCTAGTCCATGCTGATCACCTGAGAAGCTTACTTGGCATCCATTAATCCTATCAAAACTGAGCTGTCGTGAAAAGAAAGGTATCACAAAAGTGATACTGTTACAGAAAACTCAATGTGCATTGTTTTGAATTTACCTCTGCATTTTTCTTAGACTCTCACTTGCTGCCTTTGCAAGCCCTGCAAAACCTGCTGTGAATCACTTGCGCTGTTTCACCTTGGACCTCTCTTGACACCAGAGAGGAACTTGATGGAGCCACAGTCACTACAACCCTGGCAGCTGGCACAGAACCCTGACCTGAGGAGGAATAAACAGTAATTTTTCTGGCTGGCTGTCCCATTTTTTAAAAATATTTTTTCTCTTAAATCTATTAATGCAACATATTGTAAAGTTATAGCCAGCTACCTATAATGCTGGAAGTCTGTGTTTGCATATTATATTAAGCACTGGACTGTGGTAGCTTATGGAGTGTGTGAGGCAGGTATCCATCAAACCATTTGCAAATTACATACTGTAAGTGCTGTTCAGGATCCTGAACATTACCCTCTAGTGTTACTAATCCTTTATGCAGATATGTACTGTTTAATTGCCAGTCGGGAATTACAATCTCACGTTAAATGACTAATTTTTCAAACTACAGTTGTACTATTTCCCCCACCCTCCTCCTTATACTTTTCCTGTCAATCTTCTTTCACTCTACTCTGTTGCTGTTTCTCTTGCCAGAACCACCCTTTTTGGTAGCAACTGCAACACTTTAAAAGTAGAAAATACTGTATTAAAATGTACTGCACGGAATGGACTCAGTAAAGTATGCTTTCACACGTCTCAAAACCAACCCTCTCTACCCAAACCCAATGTAAGATTGCTTTGAAAGCTGGTGTCTGTCAAGAATATTCAACCTCTAATTATAATTTCTACAATGAGATGAATAACCACTGTTGCCACACTACAGGACTAACAGAGACACTAGTTATGTATGTTTTCTGTGTGAGTGGTCATAACTCAGAGGAGTTTCAGGGAGCAGTGCTGGTACAGACATGTTCCAAAATATTAGCCTGAAATTCCCCTACATCCAACAGCCCTTGGATCCTAGATGCAAAACACAAGAAGGTATTTTGTGATAGGTCACAATGCCAAAGACTGAAAGGCACCAGTTGCGATGTGTTTTTTTTTACAACATGTAGGAGAACTACTTCCCCCCTGAAAATGAATGGCTCAGAATTTCTGAAGCACAGGAGGCAGGGTCATTCCAAATGTAGCTCTCAGTGGAGCTGCATTCACACTTCTCAGTACAGCACTCTACAGCCTTTTCCCCTCGGGACAGTCTTCAAAAGCATGTTTGATCGAAGGTATGCTCTGTCACCACAGACAGGCCTGGCTGCTGGTGAGTTTGCAGGACTGGGACAAGCCATCATAATGGGTTTTTTTGCTGCTAAAAGATATTAATTCACTTTTTATCTTGCCAGAGTTTGAAAATGCTTTTGACATTGCAACTACCTGAGATACAGAGAGTTCAAGAAACCCCCTAGGTTATGAATTCCTGCAAACACCTCAGAGACAAGATTACAACTGTGACTCCTGATGCAATTTATACCATTCTATATACAGATTTCCTCTATTTCACAAGCATTTATTCCAATTTCCATACTCCAGGCACTATTCTACAAGCCCCTACATTGGCAGCCAGGAAAAACCACGAACACAAAGCAAATCTGTCATCAGCAAATTGAAAACAATGTGAACCATGATGTCTCCATTATGCTATTATTCTCACATACAACCTCAGAGTGTGTAGGATCATGGGAAACAGTACTTCCTGATTAGATTAACAAATTTTCATTCAATATTAATTATCTCTTGGGCCTTAATAAGAAGAGAAGGAAGGCTTTTTGAGTCTGGGGCCTGGAGAAGCACCCCACAAATCTTCACATCAATTGACAGAAACAGAAATGAAACAAAAATGAACCAGTATGGGAACCTGACTCCTACATATTGCCCAGAGACATCACTTGCTGAATTACAATAGCAAACTTGATAGCACATTAAATTTCAAACCAAAAACATCAGGACAGGCAGTATTACAGATCCAGCAGCTACATCCACCTTACAAAGATTCATTCCCAAGGCAAAAGTGTTCATTCAGGAAGGCACTGACCACTCCATCACAGAACAGCCCTCGAAAAAAGGGACTAACAAAACTCCTTCAAAAGTGTGTTCGCAACTCCCTGTTGACTTCTAACATCCAGAGACAAAAGTCAAGCTGTAAAGCCACAGCATGCCGATTCCCAGAAAGGTACATACGTTTCAAATATGTTGGTGGGGGATGTGGGGGTATGAGGAGAATGGAAGACATATTTGGTATGATTATTTTTATGTTTGCCTTTATTATTTTCCAGTTACTGTGAAGAATTTTCATTTTTACTATAGCACCTTTCTGATGAAAACAATTTATCAAAGTAAATCCCAAGTGCACTATAAATCCAATACTAATCTGAAAACAAAAACTTTCTTTTGCTATGATCAAACATCACTTCCAAAGAGTTTACAGCTTCTGCAAACAAAAGGGTTCTGGTTTTAGGCAATTTTTATTTAGGCACTATGTCAAAATTCAGTCTTCATGTTTTGAAGCTGTTTCTGCAAAAATAAATTTTAAAAAAGGATAAAACAACTTGAAATGAATGGGGGTGGAAACTCAAAGACAGCTTTAGGTCAGAGATTGCTTTTCCACTACGTTAACATCATCCTGCTTGTGAAAACAAGATAAATGAAAGAAATGTCTGTTGGCTCCTGGGCTAAAATGGACAAGATGTTTGCCTGGACAGCTCTAGCAAAAGATGCAGGTGGGATGTAAGAAAGGAAAATTCATGAAACACACTTCAAGAACAGCTAACAGGTAACCATTACCATTTATTTCACGATCCACAAATCCAGGGTCATACTTTGAAAGTGGAGAGTGGAAGATATAGGAAGAGTAATTAACTCTCCAGCCAGATTCAGGCAGGGTTTATCTGAAACAAGACTTCACAAAAACCTAGATGCAGAAAAGATATGCTACTACAAAAAAAGTACAAGAAACCCAAATACTTAATTCAGCACACAAGTTTGTAAAACCTCGTCTTTGTCAGACACAGGGCAATTGCTTTTTTCACTTTACTTTTCCCTCAAGTTGCAGAAGCAGGATGGAACATGTGAATGTAGGATCTAATAGATTCTTATTGGAGACACTTAAGCAGTGAGTGCTTCAGCATCTATTTCAGGTGGGCTTGAACAGTAAGAACATAGAGTGACTTATTTATTGATGTGGTCAATCTTTTTTAAAATGACAAATTAAATTCTCAGTTTAACTTCTTTGGCAACACAAGCACGTTTTAGGAGAGTAATACTGCAACCTGCACTAGCTAGAGGAAAGACACATTTGTTACTACCATTCACTGCCAGTGGCTACAAGTCCAGAGGTCTTCCAATTTTCTACCAAGGAAAAAAACCCCTTTGCTAACCACGGCAAACTGTTAAATCTTGGCAGTTGCACAAATACAACAGACGAAAGCATGAAGACTCACCAAATGCTGAAACGAACATACATCAAACCAGGTTGCAAACTTTAATTAGTGATAATAAAAAAATGTTCAGTGATATGTCTGTGTGAAAGGGCACTCTTCTCTGCTTAGAGCTACCTCTAGAGTGTTAACCACACCATGGCTTCCTGCATTATTACATACATTTTATGATGAACAGCACATGAAGTTTCAGTTGCAGAAGTGACACAAGGGAAGTTCCTCCATAAGCTGTGCTTGATACTTAATATTTTCCATCTCAACTACTGTAAGGCATGATGTTCTCATGTGACATTAAGTGCCCATACTTAAAGAATCTTGTGCAATTTTAATTAGCTTTTAATTTGTCTCCCTCACTGAGAGTCCTTCAGCTTTTGCAAAACTGAAAGGCTAAGTAAGTCAAACCTATAATTTGTATGCTGCTTACTGTGTGAAAAACTGTGTTACATCCTTTCATATCCAGCTCCTCCCAGGTTAGCAGTCCCAATATTTTTGCACACTATTTATGTAATATTTATTACTGCTAGGGAAAATGTTTAATAGCCTTTCTTACCATGACTTGCTGAAGACAGGTGAAGCCAAACACAGGCAAGCATTTATATATTAACATTGAACATAAAGCCACAATATTCTACTCTCATTCATTCCCCAGAAGAATCCAAGCATTTGGATTCTTTCTGCACAACTGAAATCCACAAAGGTTTAGGCATGCTGACTGCAGCAAAACCCTCTAATAACAGTACATTAATAATACTTAGCATTTTACAACCAGAGCATTTAACTTTCTAACCACTAACCCCCAAGAGCTCAGGGTCATCAAATCCATTCTGCACAGGGAGAAACCTGACACATGGATATTTCCCCAAGGTCACTTGACAGCTAAAATTGGGATCCAGAGCTTCAAAAACACTGATTAGTCCTCCATGCACTCAGACACATGTTCACTTCCAAGGCTACTTAAAACTAGAAAAGATCACCTAATCAGCACTTATATTTAGCTGTTTTAATAGACCTCTCTTTCCTCCTCTCCTCTTCAATTCCATCTTTAGATATTTTTCTTAAAGCTAAGTGCAGCATTGCAGTCTGCTGTATGTTATGCAAGTTCAGCTTTATTCTGTCTAGCAGAAACTAAATTCTTCACAGTGCATACTTCAAAATAATTAAGACAGATCAGTATAGCAAAAAACACAGCAGGGATCAACCTGTCAAAGTAACCAGTTTGCACATTTCTCTCTCCTCCTCCAGTTAGGGAACAACTGAATAAACCAAAGACTGTTCTTGGCCCCTGTGCAAAATCAAAGCTCTTGTACTTGCTCTTCACAGGTACAGTGAGAAAAAGGACATGGTCTATGATCCACTGTGATGCTATAGCGTGGTAAGGACAAGGAGGTCAAGCGACAGGATACAAAACAGAGAGACAGTGGCAGGACAAGGAGGAAGAAAAAATTTTGAACAGAGCAGCATACGTTTTTAGAAGGAATTGCATCAATTTCTACAAGTATATACAGCTGAGAAAAAGAATTTTCATTGCAATTTACTTAAAATAAGTAAGTACAATACGAATGGGATCATTCAGAGAACTTTCAAAAAAGCAAAACAAGACCCATATGGGTGAAATGAAGACAACATGCCCATGGTAGAACTAAGACTTTATCTTCTGTGCTATGCCACAGAGCAAGTGAACGTTCCCATACAATTCTATCATCTTGGAAGCAAAAATACATTTCCTGGCATTGCCTTGACAATGTCACAGCTTCCAAGTTCTGTAGAAGTTCTCACTAATGTCAGACAGGGACCTCAAAGAGCAGAAATAGCAACTGTCACAAAACTATACACAAAATTCCAAGCTGTGGCTGAGGCAGACTACCTAAAATACATTTCGGCTTCCTTTTACCAGATGGTTGAGCCTTCTTGAAAGGAAAACAAAATTGCTAAGCAGCATTATATATTCATTAGTTTTCTACAACTAAGTCTTGAAACTGACTGTTTTTGTTACAGCCAGATGCACTGACAAATAAATACAAAATTCAGTTATTAAGTAGAAGTACTACTTTTCCTCAAGTACAATATCAAGGTTTTGTCAAATTTTCTGCTTTTTTCTCTTTTTCCCTGTAGAGACTGTAAAGAGTTTTGCACTAAAACTTGCATCAGCTAAGCAGAAAATATGTACCTTTTGGCAGGCTAACTTCAACTTTATCATGTTTCCACAAATACATGCTTTGTTCTGCTGACATTAAAACATATTACATTGTTTTATAGAGCCCTCCAAAAAACCCTATATGAAATATAAGGGTTTTATTTAGGATGGTCCCTGAGGCTGGCAAAGCTCCTTTTTATTTGAAGCATGTTCTGCCTGCCAGGTGAGTCTAGACTTTTATTTTCTGTTGCAATTTTCATTTTATCAGAAGCATTGCTCCATTTTAACTTTAGTGTTAATCCCAATGCACGCTAGTTGCAGAGAAATGTACTGGGTACTGCAGGTAGACTAGACCTTATTGCATTTTCTCAAATCTCACTCTGATATGCATTAAAACCCTAACACATATCTAAGTAGTCTAACTAATTATCAAATACCAGTAAGACGATTACATTTGCTACAGATGCAAATTGTTACCATCTAGTTATATTCAACAAGGCACCCCAACAAACTCAAAATGTAAGGAACATTCAAAAATAACTCTGTATTGAAGAGCTGATGAAGGTAATTGCTATACCCTTGCTTTCTTCTTTTTAAAAGTAACAGTTATATTGGGTGTACAAAAACCAAAGTTTAAAAAAAAAAAAAGTAATTCTCTTAAACATTCAAATAAATCTGTGCTGCAAGCAACCAATATGATGACTTTTGAGATCCAGTTTGAGCCACCCAAAACACTACTTTGACTGCAGGAAGTCTTGAGTATGTGCAGCATGACTGTGCTGTTCACTAGTTAATGACATAAAGGAGAAAAGGACCAGTGTCTGAGTCTCTGTCTCTTTATAACCTTTACTAGCAAAGGACCACCAACAACAAAGCAGCTCTTATAAAGCAGAATAATGACTTTCTGCAGGCCCTCTCACCCATGGCCTGGCTCAAGAAAGCAAAGCAGGAGTCCACTAAGCGATGAACTTATTTGAGAATAAGTGAAAAAACCATAGGACAGATGGATGTGAAGGCATGAAAGGATTAGGTGCCCATGCTCCCACTCACAACAGAGACAGAAATCTTTTGACATACAGATGGTTAGAACAGAAGAATGAACCAAGAATGCAGAGGAATTCATGCAAGATAGTCATGAAAGGCTGAGGTGGACAGCCAGATGTTTGTACACCTTATTTTGGATTGGACTCTACTCATATTAATCAGTCCAGGAGTAAAACATTATTAGTTTAAAAAAACCTGCAAAAATATGCATTTTAATGGATTATGCTTTTAAAAAAAGATTATTTTTATTAGTACAAGACGTTTAATAGAAAGCAGAACACCACAAGCAGGGTGTTCTGGGATATGGCTACTTGGAGAACGGAAAAGTGGTCTTAGACACAAAGAAAGCATGCCTTATTTCCACTAAATGAGAAAAAAACCTTTGTGTCTGGCATCAAAAGCATTAATCCAGAGGGCAAAGAAACTGTGCCTGGTATCTACTTAGCCAAGGGGACTTAAAAAGTACTGACCTCAGCAAACTGCCTAAATACATTGTCTGACAGGTGTCTAACAAGGAGACATTTTACAAGGCTTTGGAAGAATCAGAGCTGCACTACACAGAAATCAAAAACTTGAAATTATTATTATACAATTTTATCACAGAGTACTTGCAGACTAAAAAGATACACACAAGAAGTGAAACCCCTGAGAACATTAATAATAGTATTCAGAGACAAATCTAAATTAAAAAGATTTTCAGAATATGTGCTAAATCTGGGAAATTGGGAAATTTAAGGAAGGTTCTCCTGTTCTTCACAAGATTAATTCAGACATTGCTGTAAAGACATCTTTGAGCATGAGATTCCATACCAAGCTCAGTTTCCAACTTTTAAAAGATGTATGGCAGCAGGAGATGTGCTTTAAAGGAATTCAAACACCAAAGTTCTCATTGGCTTATTGATGAGTTTTCTGCTTTTGGAAGAAGCAGAGACTTACTTTTTTGACTGATTTTCTACGAATGTTCTATGTTTCAAATGGTGACCTGAATTTTTGCTCTCTGCTCAATGTTAATGTAGATGCTAATGTCTGCCTTGGAAGATGAAAATCAACAGAAAAGATATCTCTGCTGGGGTCAAGCCTTGAAAAACTAGTTCAACATGTCAGCTTTTCTTGAATGTAGAACGCAGTTTTCAGATATTTCTATCCCATTAGAGCTCACCTTCTATTGTGCATAAGACAAGCAGGCAAATAACAGCTAAACCAAGAACCACCTCCACTACCTGTGCTGCATTACCAAATCTAAAAATCAAAGACACAACCAGAGGAGCGGGAGAGAGGCAGGAGAACACAGTCCACCTGAAGAGTAAGTCACTGAGAAGATGAGAGGAACTCAAAAGGCTGTTGTGCTTTTCCTTGGAAAAAATACTGACCGTGAGTCAAACCACAAAAAGTTATACCACCCTCCGCCCCCCACCGCCAAACACAAAAAAAAAGCCTCCACCAAATCAAAATACATCAGCAGTCTCTGAGTAATACCAGCCCCTGATCTACCTACAGGGACTTGTAAGTAGCACAGTCCAAAAAACTGAACATAAAATGATTAGCAACAGTGTTAGTTAATTTATTCACTGAAAAATAACTCAAGCTGTGTCTCTAGGTCTCATAAATAAAGAAAATGTTTATAACTGAGTTACAGGCAAAACCCTGACTTCAAGGGTCAGAAATAGCATTTTTATGATACAGCTACAGATTTTTCTTCTGAAATTAAATTCTTCTGAGACATTTTCTGTGGAGTCAGCAAAAGGCATTTTAAGTGCAGTTCATCAGCATCCACAAATCTGGCTGCTGTGCTGCTGCCCATATGGGTGAACACAGGATAAATGGAAGAAAGAGGTGTCATATGAAATGGTTGAATGACTAAGGCAGAAACAAGCACTGGCTCTCTGTGTTGCTAGAAGAGATCCTCCTGTCATTGATCTGCCTCCTCACCAGGTAAGAGGGGGTTTCTCTGTGTTTTCCAGGGTAAAAAGCAGAGAACAATCAGGTGCCCCAAAGAACACAACCACCTTCGCCTTCAAAGACTGATCTTTGGAAATTGGCATTGTCTGGGATCTCTATGATTTTAAGGACCTGTGTCAAAGAGCACAAACTTAATTCACAGCTCTTGTAGGAATGATTACGGCATCCTGGCCTGTATCAGGAATAGTGTGGCCAGCAGGAGCAGGGAGGTCATCCTTCCCCTGTACTTGACACTGCTGAGGCTGCACCTTGAGTGCTGTGTCCAGTTCTGGGGCCCTCAGTTTGAGAAGGGCATTGAAATGCTTGAGCGTGTCCAGAGGAGGGCAACGAGGCTGGTGAGAGACTTGGAACACAAGCCCTGTGAGGAACAGCTGAGGAAACTGGGGTTGTTTAGCCAGGAGAGGAGACTCAGAGGTGACCTTATCACTCTCTACAACTTCCTGAAAGGTGGATGTAGTCAGGTGCGGGTTGGTCTCTTTCTCCAGGCAGCAACTGACAGAATGAGAGGACACAGCCTTAAGCTGTGTCAAGGGAAATGCAGGCTGGATATTAGAAAAAAGTTTTTTACCAAAGGAGTGATGAAGTACTGGAATTGTCTATCCAGGGAGGTGGTAGAGTCACCATCCCTGGATGTGTTTACAAAAAGATTGAATGTAGCACTTGGTGCCATGGTTTAGTTGAGGTGTTAGGGCATGGGTTGGACTCGATGATTTTGAAGGTCTCTTCCAACCTCGTGATTCCATGATTTCAAGTGGGTGTTAATGGGAAGCAAGAGGGAATAGTATGGCTTTGGTGAACACAGGAGTATCATGAAGCATTGCAAAGGGATTTGTCTCTTGTCTTCATCCTGCGTTCTCCACTAAAGAGAAAGATAACCAGCCATTCTTATCACATATGCTCAGCTGCTTTAGTCACCAGTGTCAAAATTAAACCATAAGGAACTGAGTTACTTCATTCACCCTTCTTGTCTGAGTTAAAGGGTGTTGGTCAGGACTATGTCACCACAGCTACAGCTGCTTTTGGAACCTGGAGACAAGGACTATAACAGTCACATCCAAGGAATGGCCCCTCTGCTGCTGTTAAGTGTTTTGCTTTGTTTTTCTGGTGCTATCCTTACATGTTGGCGCTCTGTTACCCTCAGAAGGGTGAGATAGTAAATCCCTGATACCCTCTGCAAACAGAAGCCTAGCAGCATATTCTTTAGCAGATGTTATGAATTATAACAGGTTGCACTGCTATTTTCTTTGGGTACCTGCCAAAGTAAGCTCAAGGCATACCCACCAATAAGCTGGCATTTAGAAAAGCACTCTAAAACACAGTCACAGCTGGATCATCTATTCACAAATATTCTTCCTTCCATTTCTGACCCATCAAGGGGATTAGCTGCCAAACTATTAACTGTCTTACCACCATCTGTGCTCAGGTTCCATTAGTAACCCAGGTGTTTCAGGACATCCCAGTCCTGCACAAGCTATGCCCAGTTACTGCTTGCTGGTACATCAGTCCAGCTAAACAAGCCTGGAAAATGCAACAGGTAACCAAACACTCTCAGAACAAATTAACCTCTACAAAAACCAGGCATGTCAGGAATAAATCAACCTCTACATAAACAGGTACTTCACGTCCTATCCCACCAGAGTTAACTACTGACAAATACAAGGAAAAGCTCAGGTCAGGCCACAGCTGCCTTGCAGAAGTTGCTGAACAATAGGCTTTTACCTTGCTTGCTGACAGACACTGCAAATCCAAGCCTTCTCCTTCTTCTGGTAAGTGCTGCAGCTCTTGCAGATGTTGTACTTGCAGTCTTGGCACTGTCGCTTGCTGTTGATAAGAAATGTGAAAGGGGAACAGCAGCGAATGCAGCAGTGCTCATTGAACTTCTGCTGCTTGGAAAGGATGCTGCACTTGTTACCCTCTTCATCCAACTTCTGCTTCATTTCACTGGAATGAAAAGAACAAAAACATAAGCAAAATTTCAATGGGAAATCTTCATCCTTTTTCCACATATTATACTCTTCAAATAACTTCTGCAGATGTGAAATGAATATGAGAAATGCATATCCTAAATCTAGAATTGGAAAGCAAAAATTCCTATGTTCCCTTAAGTCACCCATGGCCAACCCACTTAAACTCTCTCCCTGAGTCACAAACCAGAGCAAAATTTACCTAGTTCCAGAGAGAGAACCCTAAGGAAAGCCAGGTTGCTGCTCCAGGCACTCCAGCTGTGCCAAGCTATAGAGACCATGCGAAAATTCAAGGCTACTCTCAGAACCCTTTACAAATCAAAAATCAGTTTATGGAAGTCAAAAAGATTGGCACACCGTAATAAAAATATGCTTCTGACTCATAGTTTTGAAAACAAAAAGTTTGTTTTGTTCTGACCCATAGGATCATTTTATTCGTAACAGCTCCAATTTGTCAAGCAACATTAATGATATCCTTCGCTTCAGAGAGATTTGGGTGCTCTACTTGTTAGGACCAGTCTTAAGACAACTGCTAACTGTGAAAGTGTTTGCAGGCACTCTGCATAAAGTTTCCTGTATTCCAGCAGAAGAGCTCATTTATTTAAAAAACTGACATAAATTGTGTATGCATGGTATTAAGTAAATTGCTATCTCCCATTTTACAGAGCTTTTGATATTTACAAATTAGGCTATCTATTCCATAACAGGAGTAATAAAAAAGCATGCAGAAGGAAGAGTTGTGAAGGTAGACAGGTCTGCAAACTCATCACACATCTTCTGGCATGTACAACTAGGACATACCCTATGAGAAGAAAAAATAAGAATCAATGAACAACAAGCTTTTAACACAGTGTGCACACACATTCATTCTTTCTATGTCTCAGAATTAGTGGTGAGTACCTTACTGTTTCCAACTGCTGATAAAAACCACTTAGATGACTAGAGTAACACAAAAGTCTAAATAAAATTTAGAGGTATCACAAAGCAGACTAAGCTGCAGGAGTATTTACTCATGACATGCTGACTTACTCTTAAATTAATATTTAAATATCTTGCTGCACAAATAAAAGAGTACACTTATTGCATGCTTATTCAGAAACTCAACCAAGATCATCTATGAACATCATTGTGAGCCAAGCCTGGAATTTTAAAAAGAATCACGTTACTGGGCTATATATCACCTTATTTGCCACTTCTGCCTCAGATTCATAACTCAAAATAAAACCAGCCTGTTTTATGAAAATCTGACAGGTCAATTCTAAACCTCAAATCTAAAATACAAGTAAAGCAGTGATCTAAACCACATAATTTTTGAACTTGCACATACAACCCATTTAAGCATATTCCTAATATATGCCTATTAATAAATTTAAAATTTGAAAACAATGCTGCTGCTCACACCCTGTACAAGGGTTTGACTAAATTAGACTAGGTGCTCAGATACTCTTCGCACTTTCAAGTAAATAATCTTTATGATTTTTTTTTCTGTCCAGATGGTAAGACATGGTTGTTCTGCCACATTTTTACAGAATGTGCAAGATGCAAAAGGTAAGAGATTATCAGGTAAGAGAGGAAATGTCTGAATTATGCACGTCAAACTGGCTTCCTCAGGTAAACTGACGGAACTATCCCAGAGATTCAATGGGATGGCTAGACTAGTTTGTCTTAATCTCCATTACTCCATGGCACTACATGGACAATCTTTCTAGTGGAACAAGAGAGGAAGTGAATTGTCTCCAAGTCACTCCTTCACCCACAGCAGGCATGCTGCTCTGCAACAATGGGATGAGACAGCACTGTTTCTGCACAGAAGGTCAGGCAGGAACCCCAGGTCCCAGGACAAAAGCTGGTGAAGGTGAGGTCTGTATGATTCAAGGAGGATTTCTAGCATGGAAAAGTGTTTGGTAGACCAAGATGCTGCAATCTTTGCTTCAGGATGGAGACCCCAGGAAGCAGATGCTGGCCCTCCCATAAAACACGAACAGCTAAGGAGTCAGGGTTAGGTGGAGTGATGAAAGAAGAGATTTTTGTCCTTATGGAGTTCTGTTAATCTCCCAGACTTAGTAACGCTGCTGCTTGGTAGTATCAGCCCACACACTCAACCTTGTCATGCTCAGTGGCATTTTGAACCCTCATTAGGGCTCTGATGCATGATAGCAAGATAAATCACAGAGGCAAAGCAACCAATTAAAGCGCTACAATAATGCTTACAATATAAACCCAGGCAGTTTTGTTCACAACACAGCTAATAAAGCCTGATACCTAGAAAAAGCTGAGCTCACACTGAAATCTTTTCATCAGAATAGGCATTAATTACATTTCTCTCCTCTGTCTGGCTGCCAGCATTCACTACAGTGGTAGAACTCAATATCATTAAGGCATCTGCCTCAGTGCTAAACAGGACTAAAATTGGCCAATGGATTAAAAAAGTAAATAGGATAGGGTTGGACAGCCTGTCAGAGAGAGAGCATGACAGAAAAAACCCCTCATTTCCACAGGAAAGCAGGCAGAACAGAAAAGAAAGCAATGCGCATCTCTCTGACAGCTGCAACAAATTAAGGTTCTTGCACACTGCCCTGCCAAAGGCTACTCTATAAGGAGTCAAATGGCAAAAGGGACTGTCAACTGGACTTGTCATCTGAAGCCAAAAGGCTCCTCTCCACACTCTTTCCTTGGAAGCAAAACATGGGTTTCATATGAAAGCGAAGTGCTGCATAACTCTGGTGGGCAACTCAGCCTGCCTAGTTTGAGGAAAATTAGCTGAAGTGAAAAGTAGGCACTGATATACTCTCAGCAATACAGAGAAGATGTTACTTGGACCTAACTCCAGCTGCGTGATTACCCTGAGTGGGATGATTAATGCGGGTGTCAATGTCAATACCCTGAGAAAGTCTGTTGCGCTGAAATTCAGGAGGTACAAACTGAACCTCAACGCGTCCCAAATTTGAAAATCTCAGGCTTTACTTTCAGGACGTTCAAATCACTTGGTGCAAGAAGATGGCAAGAATGTTCTAAGGAAATGGCAGCAGCTAACAACAACTGATTGTCTCACAAAGTGAAACTTGCTTCCAAAAAGGCAACAGCCACTGGTGCAGGAGCTATTTCTAAAAAGAAGGTTGAACCACCCAGTCATTGCAAACATTGCCCCTTCCTCCCCATGCAACATTGTTTCCCCCAACAAAACACAGCTGAGGGGGATGGGATAGAGGGAGAATGCCTCTCCTTCTCTGTATCCGCACTTGTGTGTGCTTAATTCCCCAAGGAGGGAACGTAATGTAGTCACAGATGTATACACAGAATATGTGTGCAAATAAAACAAGCAATAAAATACAACTGCACAAAAAATGGGTCTGCTGGGGGAAGCACAGAACAGTGGGAACGACAAATGACAGAATTTACTTGGTAGTCACAACTGATGGGGCTCAGCTATTATGGTTATGTGTAACACAGCAAGAAGCACCTGTGGAGAAGAGAATTCCTGCTGTGTGAATGAATCTCAGATTGGGTTTCATTTTCTTTCTCGAATGATTGAATTTCACCAATTGCTTAGATGTACAAAAAAGGCAAAAATTACTCAATAGATATCCAACATGTCTATCACAAAACTCAATTCTGTCAAAGAACATTTTATGAGTTCCAAGTTCCGAATAAGTTCTAAATTATGAAGATGAATATTAGACTTTTCTAGAAGCTTTTATCAATGAATTTACACAGTTTGTGTTTAAAAAAAATACGTAATTAATTTCAGTCAATGTTTTGGGTGATAGACTCCTGGCATGTAATTCCCACAAACTGTCAGATTAGGAATACTTTCCATCAGACTGTTTTGGAATGTAGGTTCTTCTATTATATTCTGAGGGTGAATAGATGTCTTCCCCTCACCACCCACTACGTTTTTGTGACTTTTTAAAACATAAATTAAATAGCTTCCATTGGTATAGTTCAATTCTTCCTAGTGTCTCTGGCAGGTTTAAACATAATTCTTCAAGGTTTGCCTGAACAATGCCTTCTCCTCTCATAAATTTCTAAACCTCTGGATGCAGCAATGGAAAGGAGTCCATAAAACAGGCAATTGTATTACAACAAAAAGCTAAAAAATCTCCTCTTTTTCATATAACAAAGAAAACAGTTCCTGGTGAAAACCTGATAGCTGGCTTGAGCTCCAAGACAGAGTCTGTATAACCAAGTCTGTGTGTCAAGCTCCTCAATATGCAGCTCTCTGCTCTTCTCTAAGGGCTCCTCTGAGCCCAGTTATTGGGCTGTACCATCTTACTCTTGTCTCACACTAGTCTCCATTTCAGGAGTTTAAACCTGGCAGTTCAAAGGCAAAGTCCAGCTGGACTGGTTCCCATTTGCTCTGTTGCCTTCTTAAGTGATGGATAAATACAATTCTTCCTGCTGTTTAAACACTTTTTTTATCTTCCCCAGTAAGGTACAGGCTAAATCTATTCTAGTTGCCTGCAAAGGCAAAGTGGAAAATGGAAGGACAATGTTCCTGGATTCACCTCTCTCCTCCCTGATGAACAGAGCAGTGCTTTTACAAGTTACCAAAAACAGGTAGAAACTTTCTCCTTCGCTACTACAGATGAGGGTTTCTGTTTCTTCTGCCTCCTATCCTCTTAATGCAAATTACACCTATTTCATAGAATAAGCCACAGTTTATCCATTGGCCTTAGAGCCTTTTTTACTTCAAAGACTAATGAACATACAGCACACATTGCAAAGTGCTTTTCTTAGGAGAACAGTGATCTGCTCAGCTGGGTAACTGCTTGTCTCTTTTCTCTGTACTTGTTTGCACTATCTCACTTCGCCGAGTAGATTCTGAGCAGTGCATGAAGTTCACATACTTGTCTTAAAACTGGTTTCAATCTTAGTCTGACAACTGCTAAAATGTTGTTTCCCTCCACAGAAGAGAATGCCTTCAGACACTTTTCTGTTCAGGCATCCTTAATACTCATCTACGCATAACAAGCTATTGAGGCCTTTTGCTTAGCAAAAAATCTGGATTTCTGCATATTCTGGAGAGCAGATGAACAAGTTCTGATGTCCCCGTTTCCAGCCTTTCAGAGAGACCACTTTTACCACTGCACCTGATGTTTTTCCACTCCCATAGTCAATCCAAATTTGGTGCATTGGGCTAGGAGTTTTCTTGGGCTACAGAGATCACCTAAAAATACAGGTTTTCCCAATACCCTCTAATCTACAATGCTGGAGGACAAAGGGATTCTCATATTAAGTGGCTAAAGTGTACACAGTGTTCCCATCTCCACTCTCCTTAAACCTGACAGATGTGCACCAGATGTCAGAGCTGGGGTAAAGATCTTTTAATCTTTGGAGAACATGACAGTCTCTTACTCCTTGATTACTAGTACAATGAGAAGGAGTCACAGGCTGAATGTGACTGAAATTTCTCTCCCATTCACATGTTTTCAATTTGATGTTCAAGGTCCTGGATTGTGATAACTACATGTAGTTCCCACCTCAGCCCTTACTTCCTCTCTTCTTCACCCAAATCTCCCAAACCATCAGAAATGCACCAACCAGGTTAGTAAAATGCTGCTACATCTAGGAAAAACATGCAGTGGAAGTTTTATAAGCCTGACTCCTGGGCAGGGGTCTGAGAGAACAAGCCAAAATTGCCAAAAAGAGCTGCTCAGTGTTTTATCCCTTCCATGTTTCTTGTGTCTCAAATTGTGGAGTGCTGCAAATAGGAGTGAAGCTCTATGCTGACAGGGTCATACACCTTTTCCACCTGTAGTACACAGTAAGAACCAAATTCTCCTAGTAGGCATATGCCTCCATCATTATTTACTCTCTCATGGTGCAGTGCTAATTTATTTTTGCTGCCTCTTCTTCTAAAGTAGTTTATTTTTCTCCATTAAGACAGGCATCTAACACAACTTCCAGACAGTACTACAATACCATCCCTTTTGCTTCTTTGATTCTTTGCTAAATTTCCCCTACTGAAACTCTAATTGCTCTCTGAAAAAGTGGAGCACAGGATAGTACTATAGCAAATGCCAAGTTAATTCATTATCTTACTTATTAATCAAGGCCTTTTCCCCAAGCTTTTATCAACACTATCACAATTTTGCCTTGTTCCATATTTTACCACTTAGCACATGAAATATTGCTCTACACATTGCTGGTACTATCAAAAAGCCATGCTTAGAACACATGCAAACACATCACTTGCATTTGGGGAGCCTTGGAGGAACACACATCACTTTCAGAGGGATATCAGTCCAGCAGCAGTAGCTGACATTTTTCAGGAAGATTAGACAGCAGGGAGTGTACCATAAATGGCGGGGGGGAAGGGGGAAGTGTGATGGAAGTAACAACATCCTAAAGCAAAACACAAAGTCTTCAGGGGGAGATAGGGGGAGTTGAGTGCTAAGAAATTCATAAATAGTTATAAGTAAGTCACTTGTACAAAAATCAGGAAGATTAATATTTCACAGTCCAATTACTCTAACTGTGGTTGTGTTCTTTTATTTAAGATCTTACCAGCATCTCTTGAGGGTTTTTTTCCCTCTTCAGCTTTTAATTTCTATACAATTCAATTTCTATAATATTAATGTGTATTCCTATCAAATCTCACTTTTTATATTTTTTTTTTCCTTCCCTCTTCAAAAGTAGGAGCAAACAGTGATGATGCTGCATATATGCTATACTCTGATCTGGGGACAATCTCTTTCTAAAAATTAAGAAATCTATCACAGTGGAAACACTATTGATGGGTTTTTCCTTTTTTCTCTTTTTTTTTAAGATTTGCAAACATTTCTTACACTGGTAAAAAAATTGCATTGACAGCTTCCTATTTCTTACTAGGTGCCATAAAATAAATGTTGTGAAGACTAACCTGTGGAAGCTTTGTGCTAATCACAGCTGAACCAATTAAACTGCTGACAGAATCAGAAAAATGCCAACATACTCAACACTTACCCTTGTCAAAATACACAGATCAGGCACTACATTTGCTAGAGAGAAAGCCAGTCAGCACCAAGACAAATTGTGGGGCACTTGCCCCAGACCAGTGTCTAGTTTGTCATACCAGGTTCTATCCTAATCCATTAACAATTTCATGCTGAGGCAAAGCTGTTTCACAAAATGAGTGAGTGCTGCTGTATTATTTTGACACTGTGCTAATGGCTATTAGTTTCCTTTTCTTTTGCCAGCACAAGCACTGTCAGTCAGTGTCTATCATCGTGGAACTGACTGACATGTCACAGGGTAGATAAATTAAATAAATACTATACTGGTATTCTTTTAAATTCCTTCTCACTTCATAAACCCATAAATTGTCAAGGGACATTGCATTTAACCCCATTTTCTTTTGTCATGATGGATATCACAAGAACATGGACTGTGCACCACATTTAACTGATATGAAATCTTGAAATTTGAAATCTCTGTGGGCAAGTGGAGCAGCAAGGGTGAAGCAGGTTTTGAATTACAGAGGAGATATTTTGGGGAGCTCTGAAGACATTGGAAATCCCCACATGAAAGCTGAAATTATCTTTTTCAAGACAGCACCATGAGTACGGAGTCCTTTGCCCTCCCATTCTTCTACTGCTACATGGGACATATGAAAATAAAGCTGGGTTTTGACATACTTTTCCCCCTCACTCTTCTTTCCCACCTGCTCTCCTACCTCAGTTGCAGCTTGGTCTGCAGTAAGGTAGGGCAGTCTGAGTTGAAATAATGTGTCAGTATCAGGAACAAGCACTTTTGCTGCAGGTTAAATCCTACAGGACCTTCTGGTTAAATCCTGGGTTTGACTCAGAATGATCAAAAGGTGTGTATCCATACTGGACATCAACTGCAAGTGATGAAAAGCTGAATTTTTTTCCCTATTATGTTCATATTGAACCACTAACCACTACAATCTGAGTGATTTTTTTATACTTTCACCAGTATATGCCACAGCCCTACAATGTGACTACAAAATGGTAAGCTTAAATTATTATTATTTACAATAGCATTTTGGGGCACTTTTCTCTTAGATCACAAACATATAATATTTGATGTTGTACTACCCTATCAAACTTCCTAACAACCTAGCAAAACATCATTAGCTTTACCACCTTTCTTATATAGCTTTCCTGTTTTTTTCCTTTCACACTTGATAGTGATTTTTAGTTACACAAATATTTGCTACATTTCCCTTTATCTCATTTCCTCTCAACAAGTGCCATTTTGCTCTTCCTGAAGTGTATTTCTTACTGCCTGTCTGGTACCTCTCCCTGGAGACCTTTTTCCTATCAGGTCCCGACTTTCAGTACAGGTTCATTCCTAGAGAATGATAAATACAGACAAGCATTCTTTAAAAGAAAGCACTTTTCAATTCAAAAAACCTAAAAATATTTAGTGAAAACATTTTTTTAAATGTACATACTCTTCCATCATAGTTACGTGCAATACATTGTTTGCATCACTGGTGGCATCTCTGAGTCTACCTTTCTTGGGAATCCAATTTTATGCCTATATTAACTTGAAAAACTTCCTTTAATAAGAGAAACAGTCCTCCTACATTAAACAGTTCTCTCAGTACTCCTTTCACAGTGCCATCTGGTTTGACCTCATAAAGCACAATTCATAGCCTGGCTAGCATGCAGCAGGAGAATAACTGAGACATGGGCTATGAAAATCCCTTAAAAGTCTTCACTATGAGTCATTCTTCCCTCTTCCTAGCTGGATTTCTAGCAATGCAGGCATATAAAGATTTGTTCTAGAATTGCTGTTGTTACTTGACCCTTCCCCACAGATTACACAGCAGAATAAACAAGAGCAGGCAGCAGAGCAAACAGCAGATCTCGCTAAGGAGGTCTCACAGCCTGACGAGTCAGTGCCAGACAACTGTGAGTATATTGTTAGAAAGAACAGCCCAAAGATGTTCATCCTGGTTTGTGTACAGACAGGATGAGTGACTCTGCCTACTTAAGGGCCCTCTGGTGGGATGGGAACATTAGAAAGCCCTGTCCTCCACAGTTCTCAATGGGGAATGAAATACACAAATCAGCAAATCAGCACATATCCTCCCACACCAACGTCCACACCAACTGAGTAATTTGCCACTTTCTGCAACAACCACTGGCACCCCAATGTGGCACAAGAAGAGAGCAGAAGGCATTAAGAAATCCTCTAGGCCACCCATGGGCTTGTTTCATGTGAGACTCCTGTGAAATCCTAAGATCACATCACAATGTTCCCATTGACTTGGTCTCAGAGTGAATTCCTTGCAACTCTAGCACTCAACATTGTACTTTCAATAAATCTGCACAATACAGCTCCTAAAGCAAACTTTCCTAGTCCAACTCCTCTTCATACCGCCCATGCTCCTAACACATAGTTTAGTACTGTTCTTCGATATTGCACACAGACTGCAATTCAAGTGGCTTTAAGACTGCAAGCCCTCCAATTCCAAATAGTCAGTATGTGTCAAAACCAGCAGCTTGATATTTTTGCAGATTTAAGCATATAAACAATTATTTTCTTAACTATAGAAATTATTTGCAATTTCCATGTAGGTTTTGTTTGTTTGTTTTAAAGACAAAGCCTTAGAAGCTTAAAAATACCACTCACCTGTACTGTACACAAGAAAAGTATTTTGGCAGACAAAATAATCAATTTTCACAGAATGTATTTTGTATTTAACATGATGTGCCACCCTGGTGTGTTTCATATTAACAATACGAATACCTTCTGAATGCAGTATCATATTGTTTCTTACAAACCAGACAAATGTCTGCAAAGGTCCAAGAAATATAGACAGCACCTCCACCTCCTCATTCAAACACAAGTATTTTGGGTAGTCTTTAAAAAAATATTGGCATATACTATTCCTATAGTAACACCCGTATTTAACAAAGACATGATCTTCAGTTACCATTTTTATAATACTTTTGCAATATTACGGTTGATGTTCTTAACTTAATCCAGAAGCTTTTCATTATGGGAATGTTTCTGCAAATTTAAAAACTTACTGGTATTTTAACATATAAAAGAATATACACTAATAGACTGAAAGAAAATCAGTAAGCAACCACAAGAAACAAACAAAGCCCCCAATAATTCAGAATTTACTTAGAAAATAATCATCTTTATTCTGTAGCTGTGACTAGAAGTGCCACTATTTAGTTTTATTCTGCATATGTGTGTGAGCATGCATACACTTACAGCTAAACTGCATTATTCAATATCCCTTGCAAGTGAAGATCAGGATTCTCACCCACCTAGTACTCTCCAAACCCCATCCCCATGGAAACGTAGTAGTATGGATTGTCCTTGACAAGACAATTCAGCTGGAGAAGAGGAAAGCCAGGTTACCAGACAAATAGCATATTAAGGAACTAGAGATAAATAAAAGTCCTCTTGTGCAGATGCTCCTACAGCTCCATAAATCCCAGTAAATCTTCCTTAGCCCTTGATAGTATGCCTCAACCCAGACACAGAAAACTAAGGTTAGTGACCTGTCCCAGAGGGAAATGGACAAAGAGGAACTTCATAAAGCTGCCATTTTCATTCCTCCTCTCTGCCTGTTTGTGCTGTCTGACCTTCCCACTCAGCTCCTATCAATCTGAAGTACACCAAACATACTTCAGCGGGATGTTTTTGGTGAATGGCAAAACAACTGAAATAACAGAAAAGCTTCTGAAAAATGGAAATTTGCCTAATTCACAATTAGAATTCAGAAAGATGATTAGGTGGTGCACATCTGGAAAAGACAGAATGGTTCTCCACCATTTTTAAAATAATGTGTTTTGAATTTTAAAAATGCCATTTTGTTCTGACTTTTTTTGTAATAAAAGAGTTTCAAATACTACTATTCAGTTCTTCTATGGATAGTACCATACAGATATCTGATGCCTCTCTTCTCCCTTGAGCATTTCCTCTCTTCAAACGGAAGACATCTCCCCTGTGGGGAGTTTGTGGCATTTTCAGACCCCAGACTTGCTTGGCATACTTGGTGCAGACCCCCTGGCTATGTCTGAGTTTGTGACAACTGCTTGCACCAAGAGCAGACCAGTAGCCTGAACTAGACAATGTTGAAATACTACACCTACACAGCATGTAGATCCACAGCTTGGCTTCAGGGAAGACAGTATTCCCTGGAACAAACCTTCCTGCACTGCACACAGTCTGAACCTGTCTGACTGTGTGATTCACCGGTTCAGAAACATTGATTTAGTTACTTCTAGAAGGAATCTAGCTTATGCACACCAAAAACAGCCTGTAAACCATGCTGTAATAACTGAGGAGGAGTAGGCTTGCTCCAAAACTGTAGCTTCTGATTAGGAATTCTTTTTCTTTTTAAAGAAATCACTGGGCCAGAAGATTTGTGCATGGGCTTTTGAAAATTTCGTTTGAAATAACATTGGAAGTTCAATGTATCATACACCCACTTCATTTCAAGACATATTCTGGATTGCCATACTTAAAATTTAGCTTTATAAAGCATTCCCAGTAGGACTCTAATTTGCACCAGTTAGTTTGAAATACCTTTGAAGATAACTGATTTAATTCTCCATAGCACTGCATTGGCTCACTGCGGTGTCACTCTAGGAATTTAATCAGCACTGTGGTCCAAGAAGACAGAGTAATGGAACAAGGAGACAAAAACTACACCTTTGTAGCTTTGCCCTGAAATACTATACCAGAGGATGGTCACACTGTCAGTTTTTATTCAGCAGCAGAAAATGGGTACAGAGTAATCTAGGGATTCTCTCAGGAAAACACAAACACATTTTCTCAGACTTTTGAGCTACATAGCAGATGTCTGTGCTTCAGTTAATTCCTCCTTCCCTGACCATGCTTTCAAATGAAACCAAAGCTCTACCAAGCTGTTTTCCTTAAAGGAAATGTAGCTGGTACTTACCTTCTGGACAGAGTAGCTGGAGTGACAGTCTGTGGGCAGAGAACTGCCAGCAGATAGTCCCTTCCTAAAGCCCTCTTCTGCACTGATGCACCATCACCTGAATTACAGACCAAATCTGCCTCTGATGTGTGACTGTAAGTGATTTAAAATTAAATACATCAAAAGGAGAATTACTGCTTTTAAAGTAACAATTTGTTCTCAAAATCCAACATTTATTCTTAAGGAAAAAAAGAAGAGTGACTATGAAACACTAATCTTTCAAAATAACTAGAATATAAAAGCCTTGGCATGTCCACAAATTCAGGACTTCAAAACTTGAATGATTAAGTCATCACAAGGGACCACCTCTGTAAGTGAAATATTGGTTGATTAATAACAAATATCAAAATGCATTTAATTAAATTGCAAGTGGAAGAAGATCCTCCAGTAGGAACCATTACAATATAATTAAAGATTATACAGTTAACAATCAAAAATTCTAGTGTTGACAAAAGAAGTATTTCTCAGTTCAGTTTTATACATTTATTTGCAAATATGTGAAAAGACTAAGGAGTGACCAACTGGATGCCTAAAGGGTAAGAGAAATGCAAGTGGAGATCTCCTTCGAAACAGTCCTGAAATTCATATTTAACCAAGATTTTACTGCTTAGAAAAGGTATAACTATGTTTTCTAGAAATATTTCCTGACCATGGAGGTGCTTTCTCATTCCTTTCCCTTCCACAGAAAGCAAAGCAATCACCATTCATTTTCTGTTTGTTTGCTCACTTCCATCCTCTGCCACACTTTTTACAGTTTTTACACTTTCATATATTTTCTGTCTAGAGTACAAACATCGTGGAAAAGCTCCAAGTTAAATTCAGAAAAAATGTCATAGAGGGTCAAAGGTGGACCATGAGAACCAAAAGGCAAGTAGGTCTCCCCACAAGCAGGGGTGGAACAAGCAAGTAATCAAGAATTAGTTGTTAGCAGTTTAGCAGCCACTTATATTCAGTCAAGAGTAGGAAAAACACACGCAGGTACTGAGAGAGGAAGATGGTGGTTTTCTTCACATACAAGGCTATATGATTTTTCACATGGTTCTGCACTTTGCTCCCAAACATTTGAAGGTGGTTTCAAACCACCATTGTAGGCTAAGCATGCAAACTTCAGTTACTGTGGCAGCATGTGTAAATCAGAAATAAAAAAGGCAGTATTTTAGAACTTACAGACCTACAAACACAAAAAATTTTTTCTAAAAATTTTGATTGACAGGTGCTTATTTTTACTGAGAAATGCAGTTGCACAAATTCATTCCTAAAGCAAAAGGCTAATTATACATAACATATTTGAGAGCTCTGAAACACAAATTGGAATGCACCAATACTTACAATCAAGGAGTCTCCCTTTGAGGGGAAAAAAACCAGAAGAAAGCTTTAGAGGAATTCAGTACTCTGGTTATATCTGTGCAACTAGAAAAGCAGATAAAACAAAGCTCTGAGTACAATCAGTAATTTATAAATCAAAGAAAAGCCTTACTTCAAAAACCAAAAGCAGACTTGAGAAGAGCAGCTGATTTATATAAAACATTATTTGAAATCAGCAAGGAATTAAAGCAAAGCATTTCTCTTTCTGCTATACAGGCAAAGTATGCACAAGCTCTAACACACATAATCAATTATGGAGAAAGCCGTAGCATCTTAAATATCTCCTCCTTGCAAGAAACACTGAGGTTACAAAAATTCCCTTGACTGCAGCTCAGCTCAATTCTGAATAGTGCCACCACAATCTGTGCCCAAGTAGTACTTAAACCACTCTACAAATACATTTAAGCTCCCCAGCATGCTTAAAAAACAGAATCTCTAACTTGGCAAAAATACCAGTTAAGGTCTCACATGGGACAGATCAACATCAGCTACACTCAATAGCTAAAAATGAACAGACTAAGCTCAAATAACACTCAATAAATAAATAATTATAGTGATGCTATAAAAGCTAGCATCAGTTTCAGAGATTTTTGGCTGTACAGTGCCCCAGAGCACAAACCAAGCAATGCAAAGCAATAAAAAGACCCAATGTCATTATTAGATTTGGTCATTTGTACTCTGTGTTTACGGCATATTCTTCAAAACTTCATTCTGAATGTTTTCAGCCTGTCTGTACTGATATATGTGAATATTAGATCATACCATTCATGTACTGCAGACAACTCAAGTAGGATGTTAAAGATCAGATATTTGGTTCCTCAGTTAGGCAATGTAAAATGACAGGTGTTTTACTGAAGCTTGTTTTTCAGGGAAGGCTTAGCCTTTCTTGAAAATCAAGTCCCTTAAATTTCTTCCTCTCTTCTCTCTTTGCATGTCTCAAAATTTAAAGATACAAAAGCACTGATCAAATAGTTTTTCCTCTCTATTGGTACAATAATTAGTACAATATCAGCTCTTGTCCAGCTCTATTCAAATGGGTTATATTCAACACACTGTACCAAAATATTTGCACTTTTTTCCTATCTTATACTACAAATATCCAAGTAAAATAAAATGCTGTGCTGAAGTAAACTATACAAATTGCCTCTACTCTATGTAGATGAGAAACCTTCAATGACTCAAACTTCTTCAAAACCCTTAACAATAAAATATTTGTTTACAAGAGGGTAGAAATTTCTAGATTTATTATTTAATCAGGAGAATATAAAGGCAAGTTTGTAAAAGATCAAAGAAACACAGATGCAGTAAGAAAACAGTAAGATACATAAATTGGAGAGACAATTTAAAATATGTATTATATGCCTGTTACATTTGTGTTTATGCAATTACAACAACCAAAATTCCAACGAACCTCTTGGAGAGCGTGTAAGTATTTCATCTAAGGAGGTCTAATGTTCTATTCAAGAAAGCACAAGCGAGTAATTTTCACTTCCTGGTTAACACTACTAAAAAAAGCCCCAAACCGAAAACAACCTAATAAAAACAAAAACATGACACCTAAATTTAATTAGGACCCTGATTCTCACATCTGAGATTGACAGGGGCTTTGCCCTTCAATAAAATAAGAGCATAATAAAAGTAATTCAGTACAACCTACAACACTTTCGTATGAATGTATGTAACCTGAGTGACACAAAATTCACTTATTCAGTATCTCAATATTACACCCTATATCAGATACAACAAGCATAACAGGATCTGCTGCTTGGAAGGAAAAAAATGGTAAGAGCAATGACATTGATTTTAATTAGCAGGCTTGGTATTTCTAAGATGTCTCTGGCATCCCAGTGCCAATTATCCTGATATGTACTATTTTATCAAGCCATTGAAATGGATCCTTAAGGACTATTATATAATTCAGTAACTCAAGCTATTAAACTTCCATTCAAGTCAATGAAAATGTTCCTCTTCCATGCAGGGGGATATCTTTCCTCGAGCTTGGAGATGTGCTCATATTAAAATACACTGTTTGGGATTCAACATTTTACTTAGGATTGTCTTCCTGGAGCAGCGAAAATTTATTCTTAACATTTATTTTGTAGTTTCTTTTACTTTTTCCCTTCAGCAGCCTGCATGTTTGCAGGTCATCAGCTAACAGTACACCTGCTGTAACACTGCACAGAGGAACAACTTCACTCTTCACCTTTGCTCCTCCTGCTTTTCTACCTTCTGCTAATGCAGCAATCCATCCCATAATACTTACAAGCAGTAACAACACACACACCTGTTCTCATGAGAGGCTTTGTGCTGGCACATCCAGAAAGGAAGTCATGGCAACTGATGCATTTCTGAGAGCATCAATGTCGTTTTGGAGATGTGCGGCCAGCAACATTTACCTCATCTAACCCTAGGCCTAATTGTGCAGTAACAATTCCCGCTGCATCTCACATTGCCAAATGTTGCCAGATGAAAAGGAACTGTGGAGGTGTCATTACAATACCGCCCTCTGGAAATGTCACCATTCCTAAGCAATATGCTTATTTACTCAAATATTGCTAAACACATACTACCTCTGTTACTATTTTCCCAAATATTAATTTAAACCTCATTATGCCACATTTTGCTTAAGTAGAAGCAAAAATCTATCTCACAGGTTTTTTTAGGGAAAAAATAGTTTCAGATTCTCCAATATTGTTCATTTAATCTTCTTTTTAGATTTCCGGTGATCTTTTCCAGCAGCATTCTCAACCTGGGTTAATTAAAAATCATCTGCCTCTCTTAAAGGTTTTATTCTGCCTTATGAGTATTAGAGCACTGAATGCACTCCTTTATATTGACTCTAGAGCACCTGGTATTGTTAATTGTCTGCCAGAGACCAAAGAATTCATTGGCAGATTGCAAATACATCAGGTACCCTAGCACAAAAATTTATTGCGTGATATATATATACATATATATAAATCAATAGGCTCCTGCATAAACCATGCTTTTTCCATGCCAGCCCAAACCCATTTGTCTATAGCAGGTGATGTATAGAACACTTACTGTATACTGTGCTCTTGCTGTTGTTTTTCAGCAGCATTTTAATTTTCTCCCTTCTGCTCTCAGAATTTGGAATTTTCACACACATCAAGCTTGGGAGACTTTATAACATCTTAAAATTGAATATTTAAAATGTATTTTTAATGAATTGCTTAAACAACAGCCAGTAATTTATCTCAACATTTTTTTCATTCAGCCTTCACTTAAAAATTCAATCTCAGAATTAAATTTCACACTTTTTTTTTTCTTTTGAAATGAGCATAATCAAAACCTGCAATCAGCATTACAATAGTTTGTCAAGGCCATGTCCTGGGCTGTCTGTAACAGACTTTGAAGCTTACACACACCTCCCTCCCTTTGATCAGGGTACCTCCCCTGTCCAGTCTTTGTATTGTTCCTTCTTTTCCCCCTCCCCTCCATATTTCAGTTTAGTGATTAACAGTTGTGCAGTGACTGACTTTAGGCTTGAGAAGTAAATTCCATGATTGACTACGGTCCATGTAACACTTGGGATGGGAAGGAGTTTTTGGAACAAAGAAAGTTTGGGTTTTTTTTATCTTCCCTCTCTGATCCTGTCTGTAGAAACAGTCTTATTCTCCAAAGAGTGAAAGTTGCTATTGTATTGAGGACATGCAACATGAATTTTAGTTGCTTGTCTGCTTGTTCAAAAATGCTGTTAAATCTGAACCTCAGTATTATTTGAAAAATTAATTCCCTGGCCTAACTATGCAAAAGTAATTGGATTTATGTAGTTTAAAGTTGATGATGGTACATGTGTTATCAAAAGGAACTACAAGAACACTTAATTCTATATCATGCAGTATCTCCTGTACTTTAATTGTATCCTTTATTGTCCCTTCTGTAAGGCAAACGCTCATGTTTCTTTTAACAAGAAAGCTGCTAATGAAAGCTCTCATTACTAACTATTAGCTTCTATCCTGATCAGAAGCAAACCATTTTAGGCAAGAAGGCACCTTCAGATTGCCAGTGGAATTACAAGAGCATCAGCACTACATAAATCGTAATTTTTACATCCTCCAGTGCCTGCCTCGCACTGGTACAGTTTCTGATGAGGCATCTTTCTATCTATTTCCCATGAGTTTTGGAGCTCAGTACAGCACACCTGGCTACGTTCCTCTGTCCAGGTGGCATTGCCCAGCATTTGTCAAAAGTACAAAAAAGAAAAAAAAAGAGGGGAAAAAATTAAAAACAAAACCAAAACAAGAAAAATCCCAATCCACTCAGAGCTTGAAATGAACTGTTACCTACATCCTTGGAGACAGCTGTGACTTCACGTAATTGAAATCCTTCTGTTGCTTCTGAAGACTTGGTCATTAATTTCTAAGTCATTGTTTAATAAGTTAATGAACAAAAGCCCTTTAACATGAAGCCCCACATGCCTCTAACCAAAGCTGAAAATTCACAGTTTGTTCCTACACCTTAATTTAGCTGCAGTTTCTAGTCTATAACACTTCTTTATTTCTAACTTCCTGATAACATCATGACCTTTTCTTTATTTCTGTTTTAATAAGAATTTTTTTTTCAAATGTTTTCTGGAAATCAAAATATTTAATACTATGGAGTTAGGCAGAAAAAATAGCAAAAAAGTTCAAGACTAAAAATTTAACTCTGACACATGGAGTTTGATATAAACTATAAATGTTATGGCTACTGTTTTTTTAAATGTTCAAACAAACACAAATGGATTCATTGAAATTGGACCCAATTCCTTAATAATACAATCCTCTTGCTTCATTTGCTAAATGGAGATGACAACATTTACTCTGTAGGGCAGTATCACACCTGCAAGTGAAAAGTACTATAAGGATGCATCTTAATTTATTATTTTTTGCTAGAGATAATGGTATTAAAAATTGAAAACATACTTTAATTTAAATATAAGGTAAGATGATTCCAATTCTATTATAATTTGTCATCATATTAATTAAAGTCTAACATAACAAACAGCTAAAAAGATTTTTCATTATGTTAACAAAACAATGGCATATTAATACTGTTCAGAATAACCAAAACATACATGGAACACTGCAGCCTGTATAAAATTAGCTGAACTCCAAACCACATCAAAATATTTTGCTAGAAATGGTGGTGAGGTTATCTTCCGAGCCATGAACTACCTCATCACGTATTCTTTTGTTCAAATTATTCAGGCATGCCTATGAAAATTTTATCTTCCTCAAACATAAGAGAGATATTTTTCCCAAGCACATTTAAGCTTCTACAGAAGAAAATATTACAATTGAAATCATTTTTAGAACTTACTTTAAGCTACAGTAGCTTAATTTTCTTGCTCTGTGTGGGCCTAAATAAATAATTTTCTACACATCTATTTGTGACTCAGTCACAAAACTTTTCAACCTTTAGTAAGCAAAAATGGCTATCAACATTTGAATAGAGAAGCAGAATAAAAATGCTTTAACAGTCTTCCCAAATGGCTGAAATTATCTTCCCAAATGTAACAACAACATGAATCACAAACTGGGCCCAAATTTTTCAAGCAGTGCACATTAAGATGATCATTAACACTTTTCCTATGATGGATTGTGTTCTCCCTACCAAAACATTTATACCACAAGAGAAGGCCTTAAGGTTTTAATAGAAACACCAGTGTTTCCATTAAAAAAAAATATAAAAAATTGAACAAATCAACAGACTGACATGCTGCTTTGCTGTGTGTTCACTAAGGATCAGTAGCCTTTGTGTAACTTTTCTCAGCAAATTTCCTAATTTCATTAGTTATTTTTACACAGTTTTTAAAGGAAATCCAGTAATAACCTAATTCTAAGAAAAGTGATAATTTAGTCCTATTTTTCAGCCTGGCCCAATTTTTAAAAATCAGTATTCAATCCATGAAATACATTCTCTCTTACTGCTCAACAGCTTCCTTACCTCAAGAGCTTCCATTGAGTGAACTCACTGAAAACCTTTTAAATCTAAGCACAGGTACATCAACTTGATCACCATAATTCACGTCTGTCAGACCCTTCAAGGTCCTCTGCTTGATTTGCAAGGAGTAACTTTACCTCCCAAATCAGGTGGACTCCTCCCCAGTATTCCTGGTTTGACTGTTTTCTTTACCAATTTCATTATTCTCTGAGTACAGAAGTCAGCCTTCCGAGTGTGCAGCTTGCCCATTTCTGCATCCCCTTTTAGAAAGTAGCATCACATATCATCTCCATTAATTTTCCTTGTCTCAAGAACAATTTAGGAGGTTATTTTCATACCACAGTTCAACCATTTCATTTTTGAGTTACTGTAGGATCTGTGAGCAATTCCCATCTGGTTCTGGAGACCTATTTCTCTTTACTGATTTAGTCTAAAACTTACTCTTGACACTTCCAATTAAGGCAGCCCTCACACAGTGAGAGACTGATGTGAAAACTCTTCTAAACTCTTACAGTAAAAAATAAAAAGGAAGTCAATGCAAACAATTTCTTTTGCAGTTATTAACTGACTTAATCTTCCTGTAGTGCTCCTTTTTCATCCTTCTCTTCACATAGCAGAATGCTCCAGAAAACTTCCTCTTGATATCTCTGCATAAAATTCTGGGGTTTTTTGGTTTATTGGTTTGTTTGTTTTTTTAATTGCTTCCCCATCTTTAAAAAGCACTTTAGCTGTACTAATTCACTGGTAAGTTCAGTCACCCATGTTACAGAAAACCAAAGGAAGTAATCAAAACTGAATTGCTAGTCATTCTACAAAGAAACTTCCTTTTCCTTTGCTACTTCTCTTTCCCTAAACATTTTGATGACCAGAAAAATAGTTAACACTAAGAGCATCCTTATTGCATCCTGATTGTATCTGAATCGATACAAATGGGGTAATTTACACCTCCAAAGCATCATTTCAGCTTTTCTGCAAAATCAGCAAACATGACTTAATTGGTTTCATTCTAACCACATTTTCCAAAGCTTTCTCCATAAAACAGCTCAATTTGTTTTCCTCATAAATCATAAACTGCCAAAGTTGTGGTCAAATGTTTTGCTCAGATTTTCATAATCAAAGGGGATATGCCTGCAGGAAATACTTTTTTTTTTTTATGAAAATAATCACATTCCACGAAAATGCCAAATATATTTCAGAAATGAGTAATCTACTATCACTGGCTTACAGAAAGACACCTTCACCTACGCAAGAGCTTTCAAATGACTGGGATAAGATACAATCCTGTATTCCTGGAACATCCTGCAGTCTTCCAGAGCTGATGATAAGATGAATAATAGCAATAACGAATGATGCACTGCTATTTTTTCATTACTGAGTAATTTGCTTTAGAAGTCATTAGGTAATTTGGGTTTAAAATGAGATGCTGAGCTGCTCTTGATGCCATTTTTTTGTTTAACGTTTCAGATTCCTGACTTCAGCCAGTAGTTATGTAATACTATAAAAGCAGATCACTCTGGTTTCCATGTATAGTTTTACTGAGTATACAGTTAACTAAGCAAGGGAACCCAAGGGTTCTGCAAATGACATACTGCTGTTAATTTTTTATTATTTCTCCAGTAAACATTATTATTTCACCAATAAACCTTACTAACTGATGTCCAGTGCAACACCAAGAAAATAAAGACTGCAAGTAATACTTTGTTGGAGTTCTTGATTGTGCACCATAATGTTCTGCTACATTACCTGCTGTAGAAAATTAAATTATATGCTTGCTTTAATCTTCTCACCTGACACCACTGGAAAGAAGGCTATTATATGAAAGAAGCCCATTTGTGTCAAAGGTTATTATTCAGGACAGATTGGCAAAAGGAACTGCAATTACCATTTCATTGGTTTTAATTAACAAAAGAAAACAGAAGAGTATCCATTACTACCAAGTATTCCATAGCTTGGTTCAGTAACTTTGCTCTTTAACCTTGCAAACAGGCAACATTGATGTAAATTCAGTTACAATGTCAGTTTCCCTTAAGCCAAACATTCTGATCTCGCCACTGGAAGGGATTGAACACCTTGTAGAACACCTCCAACAGCCCAGCCAGGAGCACAGCAGCTCAACAAAGAGAGAAGAAGTCAGGGATCTTTGCAAGTGATGCGAGTTCGCAGAAAAAACTTCTCGGCCACCCTCAGTAACCGGATTAGCTCTTTGGATCTACCTGATCCTCACTCAAGAGCTGAAAAGCAAGAGTAAAATCCCAACAAGCCCATCCTTTCTGAGCCTAAGCTCTTCCATCTCATGTAAATCAAACTGAGCCCCTGTACATAAATTAATCTATTCAAAGGTCACTTTGCTGATAGTTGTGCTGGATCTCTATTTGTTCAGTACAGGAATAATCAACTTACACCACTTTTGCAGAATGGACATATGGAGAAGAATGTTGGTCCACCACAGGACTACGTTTAAAAATCTTTTATAATGGTAAAGTGAAAAAGAAAAAAAAAAGTAACTTATCACCTCTACTTCTGTGACATAACCAATATAAAATGAATCATATTAAAAATATAAGCATTTTAATCACAAACATCTGTGTAATCTTACAAAAAGACAAAACTGGAAGAGTCAAGTGCAGCACAGCAAGACAAAACTGCTCAGTATGGAAAATTGCACTAATAGCAGAATAAAGACTCGACAGATAAAACAGCATTCAAGAAGCTGCATTATTTTTAAAACACCAGTTTACTCTTCTTTCTAAATTGACAGCTCTTTAAAGAACTAGCATCTCAGATCCCTAAGGTGATCAACCTCATGCTGAGATACATCACTCCGTCAGTAAAAATAAAAACTGTTTCTCAATGACATGTCTGAGCTTCTAATTTTTTGAAGGAGTAGGTTTCAAGTGTGTAACAAACAGCTCCACCTACTGTCTCTGAAGCAGAGAAAGCATTTCCCCAATCTACATTTCCAGGGCGTGGCAAGTACAAAAGATTTCTTATGATGCCCTTCCACCCTGCCCTTTTGCAATGAAGCACTATGCCTGAAAAACATGAATATCAAAGTAAAAAGAAGAAGAGAACCAGTCATGTAAAATCCCACTCTGAAGTCCTTCAGACGTCCTTTAGACAAATGAACATCCTCATCCCAGTCGGAAAAAGCGTAAGAAACCCACTGAGACACAGACCCTCCCAGCCAGCTCCTGACACAGTGGACTAGAAGAGAAGGGAAAGATGCTCCCCAGCAGGTCTTGCTGTCTTGCATAAATATCTGATTCTCACCACCATTGTCTGTCTCCCAGTGAGAATCTCTCTGAAAAACACCAAAGCACTACATAGGCCAAAATCCAAGTCTGACACTACTTGTTGTGATTTTTTTTTCCGTATTTTTGAACATGCAAGATTCCAGTGTCTGAGAAGGAGTGTATCCAGCAACAGGAGATGACAGCCAGGTCGAGCTTGGACCTTCTGTATTGACATGAGGAGCAATGCTGTGCCAATCCCTACCAAAACAAGGGGCAAAATTTACATGATCAGTTCTTACAGTCTCACAGTAGCTCAGGTGTTTTGATGCATTGGTCAGACTTTTACTCAGCTCTCTTTGAGTAAGACTCTCCTTTGTATACAAATTGGTTATCAATGGAGAATAAAGACAGACTGCACTTCCTTCCCTTTTAAGAATCACAAAAACATTCAAATACTACAGCAATATGGTACTCAGAAAAGCACAATATGTGATCTTTGAGCTTCAAACTACAGTTTATAACTCACGTAACTCTTCAAAGATAAAAGTGATTTTATTTAACTTCACATTTTAAAAGTTGCCTGTTTTAAATGACCAGTAACTTAACACACACAAAATTAACACAGATACTACTTATATGCGCTATAGGACAGTCAGTTTCTTCATGCCCCAGATTAAACCAGTATAGTCCACCCACAAGTCCTACCCCAATCAGCAGGCTTTAAGCACGTTTGAAAAAACTTAGTTTTTGTGCTTGGGAAACCAGCAGAGCACAAGTTGTGTGTCCAGCCCATTGGGAAACATCTTGAGACTGCCCAATTGCAGTGTCCTGGCAGCATTCACAATCCTTGGATGCAATAATGCCACTAGATTTGTAACCATAACTGGTTGGATGTTTGAAATTATTTTTACTTAATATGGGAAAAGGATGGGAAGGGAAAGGGAAAGGAAAGGGGATGGGGAGGAAAAGAAAAAGGAAAAAGGAAAAAGGAAAAAGGAAAAAGGAAAAAGGAAAAAGGAAAAAGGAAAAAGGAAAAAGGAAAAAGAAGGAAAGGAGAAGGGAATTTGTAAAGTTCTTGTGGGGTTTTTTGCTTGACCTTTTATTTTTTTTTTAAATAACATAAAATTAGGATGATTCAAATGAATCACAATGAAGTTAACTTTTGCTCATGTGAACCAACAGGCACGAACAGTCACATCAACTGATTGTATTACATTTAGTAAAGGGAAAAGGTGTGTTGGGAAACTGAAAATAATCCTGCTTCATTTGCTTGTACAGGGTCACACTGGAGTAACAGTGTTAGAGGAGAGAGCTGCACAGAGCAGAAGTCAGAGTAGCAACATATGGTTTCTCTTTCACAGTCTTGTCACTTTCCCCCAAAGCCCCAGGCTGGATTACGAGGAACACTCCTTCACCCTGATGTTAACTGTTCCTAAAAATGTCACCTGCCAATGTGAAGCCTTCAAATGCAAGGCTTACAGCCCAGAATGCAAACCAGCTACGAACATGCCAAGATCCTAATCCCAGCAATCTTTCTCTGTCTCACCCTGACTGGAGGAGTCTGCTTTAGCTCCTAAATTTAGGATCTGACAGTGTATCAAGTAGATGGCACTACAAGCTTTGGCTGAGCAGCAGTGGGGTGTATGCTCAAAAGGAGTGCATTTCAGTAGCAGCACAGTTTAGAAGGATGCATACACTAACAAAACCTAACTCTTAGGAAAAAGCAGCAAAACCTTCTTGCCCTTTGCATAGGATGCTGGCCAAATGAGTAAGTGCAGTTACACGCAGCACACTGCTGCCAAAACTTCCAAAAGCAGAAACTGCAAGTTTAAGACTGTCATTTTTTTGTAAATACAGACTTAGTCAATAAATATGAAAACTTCTCCTATGGGGAGGAATTTATATTAAATGCTTTGTTTAACATCTTTGTCCTTAATTATTAGGATAGTAAGTGAAAATGTGTCCATTTCAAGGAAGTTACAATTCTTCCTGTTTCCCAGCAGGGCAAACAGGGTTGGCTGAAGCCAGGCCTCATGCCAGGCATTCACAAGGACTGTTATGCCTTGCTACAACAGCACTCCCCTTACCTGCTATTATCTAACCCCTCTCAAGGACTGAGACACTTGAGAACTATGTTGATAGGTGGAAGCTGGATACCTTGCTTCACATTCATCAACACTACACTGAGGAGCTCAAGCTGACTTTAAGAGGGTGCCCAGTGCCATCCACACATGCAGGGCAGCACTGACTCCCCAAAAGCAGTGCCCATAAATACATCGGTGCACTGACACTAAATTCCAAGCAATTTCTACTACTTTGCAAACAGAGATACCTGAGTTATAACATTGGGCAGCTGTACCTGAGCTGATGAGACTGCAGTGAAGCTACAGTTTTCTTGATTCCATCTTGTTTTGATTTTCACATCCAACAGGACAGAAAAGCTACAGTTATTCATTCACTTAAGCCACTTAATATTTGTGTTACAGACCACTGCAAAATAAAAGCTCAGCAAATTCCGTAGCAAAAAATCCCAACAATTTAACAACTCAGCTCTAAGGAAGCAGAACAGGTTTTGGGCATTTGGTTTTGGGACAAACACTTTCACATAGCACATCTCCACGTCACTGCATGTGTGATCAAATTTCCTTAATGTCCCTGAACTATGAATATCACCTTTGCTGTACCAGAGTAAACAAATGGATTGTCTTCCTTTCAAAAAGTACAATTAGAAAACACTCAAGATCCAGGAGCATCACATATCAGTGTCCTGCAAGAAAGTTCACACAACCTGTCTCTTACAGCCCTTTGAACCTGTGATTAATGCAATCCCAGGCAAAGCCTTAGCATCACTGTAATAAAAATATCTGTTGCAATTAAAACTAATGTTGCCAATCTTGCTTTTGCATGCATTTCAGTTTGAGGGACAATCCTAACTTTGTTCTTTCTTATGGATACACTAGGTAAATTCTGTATTTCTTTAGATGAATAAAATGTGAAATATTTTAAAATCCTGGCAAACACTGTGTCTAAAACTCACTGAAACACACAGCCAGACTCACAAAACATACTTTAAAAACTTATGTTATTTCATCTCTGTTTTTGTAATGTCCTCTTTTGCTCAGTACAATAAAGCAACTCAGTAAAGGTGCCTTAACACTGAATTTAGGTTGTTTTATGAGAGAATTTATTAATCAGAAATAACAAGCTATCACACTCTGATTTCATATTTACTTTCATTATAGATTTTTATTCTCACCTACTGTAACATGATTAGCTGCATAATTCCAACATCCTCAAAAATGTGAAAATATAAGACAAAAAAATGAGAGAAAATATAAGAGAAAACAAAAACGTATCAAGAAAGACATGCATAAAATTACTTACTTTGTTACTGGCACTTTATTATTAAAAGAAAGAATGAAAGCTCTGCTGTACTGAAAAAAGTAGCTGTTCAGATGCCAAGTCTTAATAGTTCCATATGTCTCATCAACTAAAAATCCTGAGTTTATTAAATTCCAGCAGGGAAAAAGAAGTTTATAGCAGAGTCAGTCATGCCTTTTTCTTCCTAAGAAAAAGACCACCCTGGCTGCCTCTAGACATGTCATCCTAAGAAGGGCCAGAGTACAGGCTAACCCAGTATCTAGATAAGGTCCATTAGAAGGTCCATTAGACCATGAAGGTGAGCTTTTCTAGGTTTCCTCAAAAGAAGTATCACTCCTGATTAACAGAAGGAAAAAAAAAAAAAAAAAAAAAAAAAAGAAAAGCTGTCCCCCAATTCCTTATATACACAATGGGGATACATTAGAACATATTAAAGAAATCAAATTCTAACAAGCAGGCATGATGGGGATTTGGGCCATTAGAGAATTTTTTTATTTTTTTTAATATAAAGCAGTGACTTCAGAACAATTCTCAATTTCAAAGAAGTCAGTACTGTGATACAGTGGAGATACACAGGGGGGGTGCAGTGATGCAAGTCCATGTAGACAGCCAGTTGTCAACAACCATCATTTGCTCTTGGCCTGGGCTAGGAGGACTAATTGCCTGGGAAAGAACAGTGCACAGATTACTAACAGACTCCATGCCTAGTGATCACTGATATTATGAAGTTATATCGTGATAATGACCACAGCTCACATCTCACCAGTGTATTTCAGAACACACTGAAATACTGCTTGTACTTAATAGGTTAAAGAAAAGATCATGGATGGCATGGTTCTGTTTCTCACAGTGGTTAGGTGAGAAAATATTTCCCCTCTTTTGGTGCTAGATACCTTAAAACTTCATCTGACTAATTTTCCGTATCAAGACATTTTATTACCGGGAGCTTAGGCTGCAATTACTTGCAACACTGGTTGCTGCAGATGTATTAAGACTGAAAAGATAATGTGAAACAAAAGAGAATAAATTAAATGTTTCATTAAGTATTTGTAGACCTTTGCATTTAATCAAACCAGACTCTAAGCTTTTGCGGCTGATGGACAAAAGGATATTAGCTATAAAAAGCATGTAGGTCAAAACTTGACACTTTTCACCTCAAGTAATATGGCCATACAGTATCTGGGCACCTTGTATTCACTTGTATTTCCACCCCCCCCCCTTTTTTTTTAATTACAAGATTGTTTTTACTCAAAATTCAAAACATGGAATTTCAAACAACTTTTGAATACAAATTTTCTCAGTTATCTTCAGTGTCCTACCTCCTGTCATTTGTTCTACTAAAGGGCAGCTGACTAGAAGTGCTTTGAGCAAAGATCAAGGCAGCTGAGATGTTTGTCTTGGTGCTTCACCTGACACACTGAGACAGAAAAATTTATGCTTTTTGAGGATGTGTGTGTCAGGCAGCCAATCACCCTACATTATACAAGGTGAATTATGGCAAACTGGGCAAGGAAGGGTTTTCATGAGAACATTTAGTTCATACTTCCCCACTAAGGCTGATTCACTTACATCTATGCAGCTCCTAGTGAATATTTCCTTATTCCAAAACACTGCTAGAAATGGAGATCTTGCAGTTTTTGCAGATAAGCTCTACAAGGTCTCACTACTCTCAGCGTTTAATGGTGCTTCTCAATGTGAACCCTCACTTCAATTTAAACACATTAATTCATAACCTAACACCAGCTGTTAATCCCCTCTCTTATTACAGATTTTTTTTTACTTTTTCAGTCTGTGCAGTACACATCAGCCTGACTGTGCTAGGCTGCAGGACCTCTGAAGTATTTCAGATCCATTCTCCAGTGCACACCGCATTTATTCCACCTGTCTAATTGAGGTTTCCCTGTGTTGCAGAGCTGCTGTTCAGTAAGCATTCAGGCTAACGGCTGTGAGAGATGCACACCTACTGACAGAGCTCCTGCCACTTTCACCATACATCAGAATTGATCAAATGAGGAAATGGGAAGAACAGACATGCTCATATTTTCTAATTCAATACATGCTGACCTTCCTTCTAACATGACTGTCAGGGATTGTCCATCCTTTTCTCAGGAGTTCATGCCACTGCCTTTCACACCTTACCAAGCAGTTGCCAAAACAAGCTTTGCACCTAAGAAACTATGTAAAATAGTAGCTTGCATGATACGCCATTGGAGATACAGCGAATTAAGTTAAAATATTGGGGGAAGTACCTGCTTTCTGTAAGCCTAACAATCAGGTCCATAACACACAAACTTTCAAATCCCATCTTCTCTTTTCTTCCCCACCCCACGTTCCAAAGGCCATAATGGAAAGGAAAATGCACAATAGATTTCATCTACTTATTTTCTGTCCAAAGGCTAGTAGTACATGATAAACATCTAATGAGGTTGGAATTAGGACAATTTAACATCTTTGACACAAGTGTACACATTATACACATCCATCAGCTTAACAAGACTAATCTTTACAAAGGGAGACAGGCACGGACATGACACAGTATATTAAAAATTAACATCATACTTTTTACAAAATTAACTACAAAAAGTTTTTTGAAATCCAACAAATCTTTCTGTAACTAAAATTCATTACTTCTGCTATTCTATCATATCAACCATGAAATTAGCCTTTATCCTATTTTTATGTACTCTAAAGATATTGCTTTACATTTTGTACTATGCACCTCACTGACTCACTCATTTGATCATCTTTTGAGCACACAGTGAAAACATTTCCTGAGTAAATCACACAAATATGATTATTCTAAAGCAATTTCACCCAGGCTGAAAACCACAAGATGCAGAATGGTACGAGAAGAGGTCAAAAAGTACTCTACATAACATGGAAAAGCTTTCCTGTAAATAGAAAGCAGTTTAGGGTTAACAAAGTGAGTAAGATCACCCATCAGGCACTGAAACCTGCAGTAGAAATGAATGCTAGGTGAAAACAGATTATAGTGTTTCAGTGTTATCCAAGTCAATGATGTGGTATCAGTCTTAAAGAGATTAAGTCCTCACAGCTACTTTCAATCTTAAACAGTCAGGAATAATAAGTCAAGATCTCTCCAAAGCCTGGAGTTCCTACTTATCCAAATTGATCAGATTTTTCAGGAACGTCTGTAGTATTCCGACTTATCAAAAGCAGCAATCAAGATGCATCCACCCTTGTTACTTCATTCATTCAACATCTCAATTAAGCAACTGAAAATTCTTATTTAAGATAAATACAATATAGAATGGCATAGCATCAGAAATAGAGGAAATCTGCAATAGGAAGTTACAATCATTTTAAACTTTGTTTTAGAAGATGTTTCCTCAGGTAGCTGACCGAGTTCAGGTTACTCTTATTTTTCTTGCACTGAAATTTCCCAAGAAGGATTCTTACTTTCCACCCTGATCTGACACTGCAAAAAAAGAGCACAAGTCTCATGAAATTTCTTGTATCACACAAAAATGGAATTAGGTTTTAACCTTTGGATGGATGAAGACTGCCTATGATTCTTTAAAATTCATGTTCCCCACATTTTCTCATGTCCAGAGTGTGAATAAATCTTGCTTTAATAGTCTTAATGCTGCCTGAGTCTTGTCATACAGCAAACTACTACACAATGTCAATCAAACCCATGTATCTTTAATTTTTGATAGAGGTAAAACATTCAACAATAAAGTGGCAAAGATGAAAAGTTTCTCCTTTGCTTCTTACAAATCTACACTCATGACAGCTTTGGTTAAATGAATTTCAATAAAAAAGGTCAAGCCATAAAGCCTAATTAATTTTACAAATGCTCAGCAGGGTAAACTAAAATTTCTCTAGAGAGTTAGAGAACCTGAAAGGACTAATTAAGAATGAGAATATGATGTGGTAGCTCACAATTATGGATTTTTTTTTCATACATTTTCATTCTGATCTAAACTTGTTGGAACACACCTCAAATATTTAATTAAGTTGCAGCTACAAAGTAAGCCAAAAATGTTGAAAGGTTACAGAGAAATTATTATTTCCCCACTTTATTTAACTTCACTTTTGAAACTAAATATTTCAACTGTTTATTTATATAT